>NW_026536000.1:0-636475 GCF_028551555.1 Melozone crissalis | reverse complement strand
TTCGCAAAAGTGATGAAACAAGCTGTACAACACTGCGATTGTGTGCGCAGCTTGCCAACTGAGAGAAAACAGTACCTGACCACTCTCCTGCCTTTTCTATTCACATGAACATTCGATTGCAAGCTGTTTTGGACAACTTGCTTTCTCTTCTTGCAAAACACTCGGCAGACCTCCGTGCAGCCTCTAGAACACGATAGGATATGTTTTCCGTGCTGACAGACTTTCTCCTTGCCAGACAGAGTGGAAAAGTTTTTTTCTAAGATGTAGACGAGAAGAGAGGCTAAAGACGAAGGTACGGTGCTCTGCAGAGTTAAGCACTGCTCCCGGTCCTCTTTCGGCAGAAGCCGCACACCGCAGAGCACTGTGAGCGGCAGAATCGTCTTTGCGCGAAGAAGCAGCTGCTTCGTCTCCGGGAGCCGGAGAGAGCGGCAACTTCGCAAAGGTGATGAAACAAGCTGTACAACACTGCGATTGTGTGCACAGCTTGAAAACTGAGAGAAAACAGTACCTGAGCACTCTCCTGCCTTTTCTATTCACATGAACATTCGATTGCAAGCTGTTTTGGACAACTTTCTTTCTCTTCTTGCAAAACACTCGGCAGACCTCCGTGCAGCCTCTAGAACACGATGGGAGATGTTTTCTGTGCTGGCAGAGTTTCTCCTTGCCCGACAGAGTGGAAAAGCTTTTAGCTAAGATGTAGACGAGAAGAGAGGCTAAAGACGAAGGTACGGTGCTCTGCAGAGCTAAGCATCGCTCCCGGACCTCTTTCGGCAGAAGCCGCACACCGCAGAGCACTGTGAGCGGCAGAATCGTCTTTGCGCGAAGAAGCAGCTTCTTCGTCTCCGGGAGCCGGAGAGAGCGGCAACTTCGCAAAGGTGATGAAACAAGCTGTACAACACTGCGATTGTGTGCGCAGCTTGCCAACTGAGAGAAAACAGTACCTGAGCACTCTCCTGCCTTTTCTATTCACATGAACATTGGATTGCAAGCTGTTTTGGACAACTTTCTTTCTCTTCTTGCAAAACACTCGGCAGACCTCCGTGCAGCCTCTAGAACACGATGGGAGATGTTTTCTGTGCTGGCACAGTTTCTCCTTGCCAGACAGAGTGGAAAAGCTTTTTGCTAAGATGTAGACGAGAAGAGAGGCTAAAGACGAAGGTACGGTGCTCTGCAGAGCTAAGCACCGCTCCCGGGCTTCTTTCGGCAGAAGGCGCACACCGCAGAGCACTGTGAGCGGCAGAATCGTCTTTGCGCGAAGAAGCAGCTTCTTCGTCTCCGGGAGCCGGAGAGAGCGGCAACTTCGCAAAGGTGATGAAACAAGCTGTACAACACTGCGATTGTGTGCGCAGCTTGCCAACTGAGAGAAAACAGTACCTGCGCACTCTCCTGCCTTTTCTATTCACATGAACATTCGATTGCAAGCTGTTTTGGACAACTTTCTTTCTCTTCTTGCAAAACACTCGGCAGACCACCGTGCAGCTTCTAGAACAAGATGGGAGATGTTTTCTGTTCTGGCAGAGTTTCTCCTTGCCAGACAGAGTGGAAAAGCTTTTTGCTAAGATGTAGACGAGAAGAGAGGCTAAAGACGAAGGTACGGTGCTCTGCAGAGCTAAGCACCGCTCCCGGACCTCTTTCGGCAGAAGGCGCACACCGCATAGCACTGTGAGCAGCAGAATGGTCTTTGCGCGAAGAAGCAGCTTCTTCGTCTCCGGGAGCCGGAGAGAGCGGCAACTTCGCAAAGGTGATGAAACAAGCTGTACAACACTGCGATTGTGTGCGCAGCTTGCCAACTGAGAGAAAACAGTACCTGAGCACTCTCCTGCCTTTTCTATTCACATGAACATTCGATTGCAAGCTGTTTTGGACAACTTTCTTTCTCTTCTTGCAAAAGACTCGGCAGACCTCCGTGCAGCCTCTAGAACACGATAGGATATGTTTTTTGTGCTGGCACAGTTTCTCCTTGCCAGACAGAGTGGAAAAGCTTTTAGCTAAGATGTAGACGAGAAGAGAGGCTAAAGACGAAGGTACGGTGCTCTGCAGAGCTAAGCACCGCTCCCGGGCTTCTTTCGGCAGAAGGCGCACACCGCAGAGCACTGTGAGCGGCAGAATCGTCTTTGCGCGAAGAAGCAGCTTCTTCGTCTCCGGGAGCCGGAGAGAGCGGCAACTTCGCAAAGGTGATGAAACAAGCTGTACAACACTGCGATTGTGTGCGCAGCTTGCCAACTGAGAGAAAACAGTACCTGAGCACTCTCCTGCCTTTTCTATTCACATGAACATTCGATTGCAAGCTCTTTTGGTCAACTTGTTTCTCTTCTTGCAAAACACTCTGCAGACCTCCATGCAGCCTCTAGAACACGATAGGATATGTTTTCCGTGCTGACAGACTTTCTCCTTGCCAGACAGAGTGGAAAAGCTTTTAGCTAAGATGTAGACGAGAAGAGAGGCTAAAGACGAAGGTACGGTGCTCTGCAGAGCTAAGCACCGCTCCCGGTCCTCTTTCGGCAGAAGCCGCACACCGCAGAGCACTGTGAGCGGCAGAATCGTCTTTGCGCGAAGAAGCAGCTGCTTCGTCTCCGGGAGCCGGAGAGAGCGGCAACTTCGCAAAGGTGATGAAACAAGCTGTACAACACTGCGATTGTGTGCGCAGCTTGCCAACTGAGAGAAAACAGTACCTGAGCACTCTCCTGCCTTTTCTATTCACATGAACATTCGATTGCAAGCTGTTTTGGACAACTTTCTTTCTCTTCTTGCAAAACACTCGGCAGACCTCCGTGCAGCCTCTAGAACACGATGGGAGATGTTTTCTGTGCTGGCAGAGTTTCTCCTTGCCAGACAGAGTGGAAAAGCTTTTTGCTAAGATGTAGACGAGAAGAGAGGCTAAAGACGAAGGTACGGTGCTCTGCAGAGCTAAGCACCGCTCCCGGACCTCTTTCGGCAGAAGGCGCACACCGCAGAGCACTGTGAGTGGCAGAATCGTCTTTGCGCGAAGAAGCAGCTTCTTCGTCTCCGGGAGCCGGAGAGAGCGGCAACTTCGCAAAGGTGATGAAACAAGCTGTACAACACTGCGATTGTGTGCGCAGCTTGCCAACAGAGAGAAAACAGTACCTGACCACTCTCCTGCCTTTTATATTCACATGAGTATTCGATTGCAAGCTGTTTTGGACAACTTTCTTTCTCTTCTTGCAAAACACTCGGCAGACCTCCGTGCAGCCTCTAGAACACGATGGGAGATGTTTTCTGTGCTGGCACAGTTTCTCCTTGCCAGACAGAGTGGAAAAGCTTTTTGCTAACATGTAGACGAGAAGAGAGGCTAAAGACGAAGGTACGGTGCTCTGCAGAGCTAAGCACCGCTCCCGGGCTTCTTTCGGCAGAAGCCGCACACCGCAGAGCACTGTGAGCGGCAGAATCGTCTTTGCGCGAAGAAGCAGCTTCTTCGTCTCCGGGAGCCGGAGAGAGCGGCAACTTCGCAAAGGTGATGAAACAAGCTGTACAACACTGCGATTGTGTGCGCAGCTTGCCAACTGAGAGAAAACAGTACCTGCGCACTCTCCTGCCTTTTCTATTCACATGAACATTCGATTGCAAGCTGTTTTGGACAACTTTCTTTCTCTTCTTGCAAAACACTCGGCAGACCACCGTGCACCTTCTAGAACACGATGGGAGATGTTTTCTGTTCTGGCAGAGTTTCTCCTTGCCAGACAGAGTGGAAAAGCTTTTTGCTAAGATGTAGACGAGAAGAGAGGCTAAAGACGAAGGTACGGTGCTCTGCAGAGCTAAGCACCGCTCCCGGACCTCTTTCGGCAGAAGGCGCACACCGCATCGCACTGTGAGCGGCAGAATGGTCTTTGCGCGAAGAAGCAGCTTCTTCGTCTCCGGGAGCCGGAGAGAGCGGCAACTTCGCAAAGGTGATGAAACAAGCTGTACAACACTGCGATTGTGTGCGCAGCTTGCCAACTGAGAGAAAACAGTACCTGAGCACTCTCCTGCCTTTTCTATTCACATGAACATTCGATTGCAAGCTGTTTTGGACAACTTTCTTTCTCTTCTTGCAAAAGACTCGGCAGACCTCCGTGCAGCTTCTAGAACACGATGGGAGATGTTTCCTGTTCTGGCAGAGTTTCTCCTTGCCAGACAGAGTGGAAAAGCTTTTTGCTAAGATGTAGACGAGAAGAGAGGCTAAAGACGAAGGTACGGTGCTCTGCAGAGCTAAGCACCGCTCCCGGACCTCTTTCGGCAGAAGGCGCACACCGCAGAGCACGGTGAGCGGCAGAATCGTCTTTGCGCGAAGAAGCAGCTGCTTCGTCTCCGGGAGCCGGAGAGAGCGGCAACTTCGCAAAGGTGATGAAACAAGCTGTACAACACTGCGATTGTGTGCGCAGCTTGAAAACTGAGAGAAAACAGTACCTGAGCACTCTCCTGCCTTTTCTATTCACATGAACATTCGATTGCAAGCTGTTTTGGACAACTTTCTTTCTCTTCTTGCAAAACACTTGGCAGACCTCCGTGCAGCCTCTAGAACACGATGGGAGATGTTTTCTGTGCTGGCACAGTTTCTCCTTGCCAGACAGAGTGGAAAAGCTTTTTGCTAAGATGTAGACGAGAAGAGAGGCTAAAGACGAAGGTACGGTGCTCTGCAGAGCTAAGCATCGCTCCCGGACCTCTTTCGGCAGAAGCCGCACACCGCAGAGCACTGTGAGCGGCAGAATCGTCTTTGCGCGAAGAAGCAGCTTCTTCGTCTCCGGGAGCCGGAGAGAGCGGCAACTTCGCAAAGGTGATGAAACAAGCTGTACAACACTGTGATTGTGTGCGCAGCTTGCCAACTGAGAGAAAACAGTACCTGAGCACTCTCCTGCCTTTTCTATTCACATGAATATTCGATTGCAAGCTGTTTTGGACAACTTTCTTTCTCTTCTTGCAAAACACTCGGCAGACCTCCGTGCAGCCTCTAGAACACGATGGGAGATGTTTTCTGTGCTGGCAGAGTTTCTCCTTGCCAGACAGAGTGGAAAAGCTTTTTGCTAAGATGTAGACGAGAAGAGAGGCTAAAGACGAAGGTACGGTGCTCTGCAGAGCTAAGCACCGCTCCCGGGCTTCTTTCGGCAGAAGGCGCACACCGCAGAGCACTGTGAGCGGCAGAATCGTCTTTGCGCGAAGAAGCAGCTTCTTCGTCTCCGGGAGCCGGAGAGAGCGGCAACTTCGCAAAGGTGATGAAACAAGCTGTACAACACTGCGATTGTGTGCGCAGCTTGCCAACTGAGAGAAAACAGTACCTGCGCACTCTCCTGCCTTTTCTATTCACATGAACATTCGATTGCAAGCTGTTTTGGACAACTTTCTTCTCTTCTTGCAAAAGACTCGGCAGACCTCCGTGCAGCCTCTAGAACACGATAGGATATGTTTTTTGTGCTGGCACAGTTTCTCCTTGCCAGACAGAGTGGAAAAGCTTTTTGCTAAGATGTAGACGAGAAGAGAGGCTAAAGACGAAGGTACGGTGCTCTGCAGAGCTAAGCACCGCTCCCGGGCTTCTTTCGGCAGAAGGCGCACACCGCAGAGCACTGTGAGCGGCAGAATCGTCTTTGCGCGAAGAAGCAGCTTCTTCGTCTCCGGGAGCCGGAGAGAGCGGCAACTTCGCAAAGGTGATGAAACAAGCTGTACAACACTGCGATTGTGTGCGCAGCTTGCCAACTGAGAGAAAACAGTACCTGCGCACTCTCCTGCCTTTTCTATTCACATGAACATTCGATTGCAAGCTGTTTTGGACAACTTTCTTCTCTTCTTGCAAAAGACTCGGCAGACCTCCGTGCAGCCTCTAGAACACGATAGGATATGTTTTTTGTGCTGGCACACTTTCTCCTTGCCAGACAGAGTGGAAAAGCTTTTTGCTAAGATGTAGACGAGAAGAGAGGCTAAAGACGAAGGTACGGTGCTCTGCAGAGCTAAGCACCGCTCCCGGACCTCTTTCGGCAGAAGCCGCACACCGCAGAGCACTGTGAGCGGCAGAATCGTCTTTGCGCGAAGAAGCAGCTGCTTCGTCTCCGGGAGCCGGAGAGAGCGGCAACTTCGCAAAGGTGATGAAACAAGCTGTACAACACTGCGATTGTGTGCGCAGCTTGAAAACTGAGAGAAAACAGTATCTGACCACTCTCCTGCCTTTTATATTCACATGAGTATTCGATTGCAAGCTGTTTTGGACAACTTTCTTTCTCTTCTTGCAAAACACTCGGCAGACCTCCGTGCAGCCTCTAGAACACGATGGGAGATGTTTTCTGTGCTGGCAGAGTTTCTCCTTGCCAGACAGAGTGGAAAAGCTTTTTGCTAAGATGTAGACGAGAAGAGAGGCTAAAGACGAAGGTACGGTGCTCTGCAGAGTTAAGCACTGCTCCCGGTCCTCTTTCGGCAGAAGCCGCACACCGCAGAGCACTGTGAGCGGCAGAATCGTCTTTGCGCGAAGAAGCAGCTGCTTCGTCTCCGGGAGCCGGAGAGAGCGGCAACTTCGCAAAGGTGATGAAACAAGCTGTACAACACTGCGATTGTGTGCACAGCTTGAAAACTGAGAGAAAACAGTACCTGAGCACTCTCCTGCCTTTTCTATTCACATGAACATTCGATTGCAAGCTGTTTTGGACAACTTTCTTTCTCTTCTTGCAAAACACTCGGCAGACCTCCGTGCAGCCTCTAGAACACGATGGGAGATGTTTTCTGTGCTGGCAGAGTTTCTCCTTGCCAGACAGAGTGGAAAAGCTTTTTGCTAAGATGTAGACGAGAAGAGAGGCTAAAGACGAAGGTACGGTGCTCTGCAGAGCTAAGCATCGCTCCCGGACCTCTTTCGGCAGAAGCCGCACACCGCAGAGCACTGTGAGCGGCAGAATCGTCTTTGCGCGAAGAAGCAGCTTCTTCGTCTCCGGGAGCCGGAGAGAGCGGCAACTTCGCAAAGGTGATGAAACAAGCTGTACAACACTGCGATTGTGTGCGCAGCTTGCCAACTGAGAGAAAACAGTACCTGAGCACTCTCCTGCCTTTTCTATTCACATGAACATTCGATTTCAAGCTGTTTTGGACAACTTTCTTTCTCTTCTTGCAAAAGACTCGGCAGACCTCCGTGCAGCCTCTAGAACACGATAGGATATGTTTTTTGTGCTGGCACAGTTTCTCCTTGCCAGACAGAGTGGAAAAGCTTTTAGCTAAGATGTAGACGAGAAGAGAGGCTAAAGACGAAGGTACGGTGCTCTGCAGAGCTAAGCACCGCTCCCGGGCTTCTTTCGGCAGAAGGCGCACACCGCAGAGCACTGTGAGCGGCAGAATCGTCTTTGCGCGAAGAAGCAGCTTCTTCGTCTCCGGGAGCCGGAGAGAGCGGCAACTTCGCAAAGGTGATGAAACAAGCTGTACAACACTGCGATTGTGTGCGCAGCTTGCCAACTGAGAGAAAACAGTACCTGAGCACTCTCCTGCCTTTTCTATTCACATGAACATTCGATTGCAAGCTCTTTTGGTCAACTTGTTTCTCTTCTTGCAAAACACTCGGCAGACCTCCATGCAGCCTCTAGAACACGATAGGATATGTTTTCCGTGCTGACAGACTTTCTCCTTGCCAGACAGAGTGGAAAAGCTTTTAGCTAAGATGTAGACGAGAAGAGAGGCTAAAGACGAAGGTACGGTGCTCTGCAGAGCTAAGCACCGCTCCCGGTCCTCTTTCGGCAGAAGCCGCACACCGCAGAGCACTGTGAGCGGCAGAATCGTCTTTGCGCGAAGAAGCAGCTGCTTCGTCTCCGGGAGCCGGAGAGAGCGGCAACTTCGCAAAGGTGATGAAACAAGCTGTACAACACTGCGATTGTGTGCGCAGCTTGCCAACTGAGAGAAAACAGTACCTGAGCACTCTCCTGCCTTTTCTATTCACATGAACATTCGATTGCAAGCTGTTTTGGACAACTTTCTTTCTCTTCTTGCAAAACACTCGGCAGACCTCCGTGCAGCCTCTAGAACACGATGGGAGATGTTTTCTGTGCTGGCAGAGTTTCTCCTTGCCAGACAGAGTGGAAAAGCTTTTTGCTAAGATGTAGACGAGAAGAGAGGCTAAAGACGAAGGTACGGTGCTCTGCAGAGCTAAGCACCGCTCCCGGGCTTCTTTCGGCAGAAGGCGCACACCGCAGAGCACTGTGAGCGGCAGAATCGTCTTTGCGCGAAGAAGCAGCTTCTTCGTCTCCGGGAGCCGGAGAGAGCGGCAACTTCGCAAAGGTGATGAAACAAGCTGTACAACACTGCGATTGTGTGCGCAGCTTGCCAACTGAGAGAAAACAGTACCTGCGCACTCTCCTGCCTTTTCTATTCACATGAACATTCGATTGCAAGCTGTTTTGGACAACTTTCTTCTCTTCTTGCAAAAGACTCGGCAGACCTCCGTGCAGCCTCTAGAACACGATAGGATATGTTTTTTGTGCTGGCACAGTTTCTCCTTGCCAGACAGAGTGGAAAAGCTTTTTGCTAAGATGTAGACGAGAAGAGAGGCTAAAGACGAAGGTACGGTGCTCTGCAGAGCTAAGCACCGCTCCCGGGCTTCTTTCGGCAGAAGCCGCACACCGCAGAGCACTGTGAGCGGCAGAATCGTCTTTGCGCGAAGAAGCAGCTTCTTCGTCTCCGGGAGCCGGAGAGAGCGGCAACTTCGCAAAGGTGATGAAACAAGCTGTACAACACTGCGATTGTGTGCGCAGGTTGAAAACTGAGAGAAAACAGTACCTGAGCACTCTCCTGCCTTTTATATTCACATGAGTATTCGATTGCAAGCTGTTTTGGACAACTTTCTTTCTCTTCTTGCAAAACACTCGGCAGACCTCCGTGCAGCCTCTAGAACACGATGGGAGATGTTTTCTGTGCTGGCAGAGTTTCTCCTTGCCAGACAGAGTGGAAAAGCTTTTTGCTAAGATGTAGACGAGAAGAGAGGCTAAAGACGAAGGTACGGTGCTCTGCAGAGCTAAGCACCGCTCCCGGACCTCTTTCGGCAGAAGCCGCACACCGCAGAGCACTGTGAGCGGCAGAATAGTCTTTGCGCGAAGAAGCAGCTTCTTCGTCTCCGGGAGCCGGAGAGAGCGGCAACTTCGCAAAGGTGATGAAACAAGCTGTACAACACTGCGATTGTGTGCGCAGCTTGAAAACTGAGAGAAAACAGAACCTGAGCACTCTCCTGCCTTTTCTATTCACATGAATATTCGATTGCAAGCTGTAATGGACAACTTTCTTTCTCTTCTTGCAAAACACTCGGCAGACCTCCGTGCAGCCTCTAGAACACGATGGGAGATGTTTTCTGTGCTGGCAGAGTTTCTCCTTGCCAGACAGAGTGGAAAAGCTTTTTGCTAAGATGTAGACGAGAAGAGAGGCTAAAGACGAAGGTACGGTGCTCTGCAGAGCTAAGCACCGCTCCCGGACCTCTTTCGGCAGAAGGCGCACACCGCAGAGCACTGTGAGTGGCAGAATCGTCTTTGCGCGAAGAAGCAGCTTCTTCGTCTCCGCGAGCCGGAGAGAGCGGCAACTTCGCAAAGGTGATGAAACAAGCTGTACAACACTGCGATTGTGTGCGCAGCTTGCCAACAGAGAGAAAACAGTACCTGACCACTCTCCTGCCTTTTATATTCACATGAGTATTCGATTGCAAGCTGTTTTGGACAACTTTCTTTCTCTTCTTGCAAAACACTCGGCAGACCTCCGTGCAGCCTCTAGAACACGATGGGAGATGTTTTCTGTGCTGGCACAGTTTCTCCTTGCCAGACAGAGTGGAAAAGCTTTTTGCTAACATGTAGACGAGAAGAGAGGCTAAAGACGAAGGTACGGTGCTCTGCAGAGCTAAGCACCGCTCCCGGGCTTCTTTCGGCAGAAGGCGCACACCGCAGAGCACTGTGAGCGGCAGAATCGTCTTTGCGCGAAGAAGCAGCTTCTTCGTCTCCGGGAGCCGGAGAGAGCGGCAACTTCGCAAAGGTGATGAAACAAGCTGTACAACACTGCGATTGTGTGCGCAGCTTGCCAACTGAGAGAAAACAGTACCTGCGCACTCTCCTGCCTTTTCTATTCACATGAACATTCGATTGCAAGCTGTTTTGGACAACTTTCTTTCTCTTCTTGCAAAACACTCGGCAGACCACCGTGCACCTTCTAGAACACGATGGGAGATGTTTTCTGTTCTGGCAGAGTTTCTCCTTGCCAGACAGAGTGGAAAAGCTTTTTGCTAAGATGTAGACGAGAAGAGAGGCTAAAGACGAAGGTACGGTGCTCTGCAGAGCTAAGCACCGCTCCCGGACCTCTTTCGGCAGAAGGCGCACACCGCAGAGCACTGTGAGCGGCAGAATGGTCTTTGCGCGAAGAAGCAGCTTCTTCGTCTCCGGGAGCCGGAGAGAGCGGCAACTTCGCAAAGGTGATGAAACAAGCTGTACAACACTGCGATTGTGTGCGCAGCTTGCCAACTGAGAGAAAACAGTACCTGAGCACTCTCCTGCCTTTTCTATTCACATGAACATTCGATTGCAAGCTGTTTTGGACAACTTTCTTTCTCTTCTTGCAAAAGACTCGGCAGACCTCCGTGCAGCTTCTAGAACACGATGGGAGATGTTTCCTGTTCTGGCAGAGTTTCTCCTTGCCAGACAGAGTGGAAAAGCTTTTAGCTAAGATGTAGACGAGAAGAGAGGCTAAAGACGAAGGTACGGTGCTCTGCAGAGCTAAGCACCGCTCCCGGACCTCTTTCGGCAGAAGGCGCACACCGCAGAGCACGGTGAGCGGCAGAATCGTCTTTGCGCGAAGAAGCAGCTGCTTCGTCTCCGGGAGCCGGAGAGAGCGGCAACTTCGCAAAGGTGATGAAACAAGCTGTACAACACTGCGATTGTGTGCGCAGCTTGCCAACTGAGAGAAAACAGTACCTGAGCACTCTCCTGCCTTTTCTATTCACATGAACATTCGATTGCAAGCTGTTTTGGACAACTTTCTTTCTCTTCTTGCAAAACACTTGGCAGACCTCCGTGCAGCCTCTAGAACACGATGGGAGATGTTTTCTGTGCTGGCAGAGTTTCTCCTTGCCAGACAGAGTGGAAAAGCTTTTTGCTAAGATGTAGACGAGAAGAGAGGCTAAAGACGAAGGTACGGTGCTCTGCAGAGCTAAGCATCGCTCCCGGACCTCTTTCGGCAGAAGCCGCACACCGCAGAGCACTGTGAGCGGCAGAATCGTCTTTGCGCGAAGAAGCAGCTTCTTCGTCTCCGGGAGCCGGAGAGAGCGGCAACTTCGCAAAGGTGATGAAACAAGCTGTACAACACTGCGATTGTGTGCGCAGCTTGCCAACTGAGAGAAAACAGTACCTGAGCACTCTCCTGCCTTTTCTATTCACATGAATATTCGATTGGAAGCTGTTTTGGACAACTTTCTTTCTCTTCTTGCAAAACACTCGGCAGACCTCCGTGCAGCCTCTAGAACACGATGGGAGATGTTTTCTGTGCTGGCAGAGTTTCTCCTTGCCAGACAGAGTGGAAAAGCTTTTTGCTAAGATGTAGACGAGAAGAGAGGCTAAAGACGAAGGTACGGTGCTCTGCAGAGCTAAGCACCGCTCCCGGGCTTCTTTCGGCAGAAGGCGCACACCGCAGAGCACTGTGAGCGGCAGAATCGTCTTTGCGCGAAGAAGCAGCTTCTTCGTCTCCGGGAGCCGGAGAGAGCGGCAACTTCGCAAAGGTGATGAAACAAGCTGTACAACACTGCGATTGTGTGCGCAGCTTGCCAACTGAGAGAAAACAGTACCTGCGCACTCTCCTGCCTTTTCTATTCACATGAACATTCGATTGCAAGCTGTTTTGGACAACTTTCTTCTCTTCTTGCAAAAGACTCGGCAGACCTCCGTGCAGCCTCTAGAACACGATAGGATATGTCTTTTGTGCTGGCACAGTTTCTCCTTGCCAGACAGAGTGGAAAAGCTTTTTGCTAAGATGTAGACGAGAAGAGAGGCTAAAGACGAAGGTACGGTGCTCTGCAGAGCTAAGCACCGCTCCCGGGCTTCTTTCGGCAGAAGGCGCACACCGCAGAGCACTGTGAGCGGCAGAATCGTCTTTGCGCGAAGAAGCAGCTTCTTCGTCTCCGGGAGCCGGAGAGAGCGGCAACTTCGCAAAGGTGATGAAACAAGCTGTACAACACTGCGATTGTGTGCGCAGCTTGCCAACTGAGAGAAAACAGTACCTGCGCACTCTCCTGCCTTTTCTATTCACATGAACATTCGATTGCAAGCTGTTTTGGACAACTTTCTTCTCTTCTTGCAAAAGACTCGGCAGACCTCCGTGCAGCCTCTAGAACACGATAGGATATGTTTTTTGTGCTGGCACACTTTCTCCTTGCCAGACAGAGTGGAAAAGCTTTTTGCTAAGATGTAGACGAGAAGAGAGGCTAAAGACGAAGGTACGGTGCTCTGCAGAGCTAAGCACCGCTCCCGGACCTCTTTCGGCAGAAGCCGCACACCGCAGAGCACTGTGAGCGGCAGAATCGTCTTTGCGCGAAGAAGCAGCTGCTTCGTCTCCGGGAGCCGGAGAGAGCGGCAACTTCGCAAAGGTGATGAAACAAGCTGTACAACACTGCGATTGTGTGCGCAGCTTGCCAACTGAGAGAAAACAGTACCTGAGCACTCTCCTGCCTTTTATATTCACATGAGTATTCGATTGCAAGCTGTTTTGGACAACTTTCTTTCTCTTCTTGCAAAACACTCGGCAGACCTCCGTGCAGCCTCTAGAACACGATGGGAGATGTTTTCTGTGCTGGCAGAGTTTCTCCTTGCCAGACAGAGTGGAAAAGCTTTTTGCTAAGATGTAGACGAGAAGAGAGGCTAAAGACGAAGGTACGGTGCTCTGCAGAGCTAAGCACCGCTCCCGGACCTCTTTTGGCAGAAGGCGCACACCGCAGAGCACTGTGAGCGGCAGAATCGTCTTTGCGCGAAGAAGCAGCTTCTTCGTCTCCGGGAGCCGGAGAGAGCGGCAACTTCGCAAAGGTGATGAAACAAGCTGTACAACACTGCGATTGTGTGCGCAGCTTGAAAACTGAGAGAAAACAGTACCTGACCACTCTCCTGCCTTTTCTATTCACATGAATATTCGATTGCAAGCTGTTATGGACAACTTTCTTTCTCTTCTTGCAAAACACTTGGCAGACCTCCGTGCAGCTTCTAGAACACGATGGGAGATGTTTCCTGTTCTGGCAGAGTTTCTCCTTGCCAGACAGAGTGGAAAAGCTTTTTGCTAAGATGTAGACGAGAAGAGAGGCTAAAGACGAAGGTACGGTGCTCTGCAGAGCTAAGCACCGCTCCCGGACCTCTTTCGGCAGAAGGCGCACACCGCAGAGCACTGTGAGCGGCAGAATCGTCTTTGCGCGAAGAAGCAGCTTCTTCGTCTCCGGGAGCCGGAGAGAGCGGCAACTTCGCAAAGGTGATGAAACAAGCTGTACAACACTGCGATTGTGTGCGCAGCTTGAAAACTAAGAGAAAACAGTACCTGACCACTCGCCTGCCTTTTATATTCACATGAATATTCGATTGCAAACTGTTTTGGACAACTTGCTTTCTCTTCTTGCAAAACACTCGGCAGACCTCCGTGCAGCCTCTAGAACACGATGGGAGATGTTTTCCGTTCTGGCAGAGTTTCTCCTTGCCAGACAGAGTGGAAAAGCTTTTTGCTAAAATGTAGACGAGAAGAGAGGCTAAAGACGAAGGTACGGTGCTCTGCAGAGCTAAGCACCTCTCCCGGACCTCTTTCGGCAGAAGGCGCACACCGCAGAGCACTGTGAGCGGCAGAATCGTCTTTGCGCGAAGAAGCAGCTGCTTCGTCTCCGGGAGCCGGAGAGAGCGGCAACTTCGCAAAGGTGATGAAACAAGCTGTACAACACTGCGATTGTGTGCGCAGCTTGAAAACTGAGAGAAAACAGTACCTGAGCACTCTCCTGCCTTTTCTATTCACATGAACATTGGATTGCAAGCTGTTTTGGACAACTTTCTTTCTCTTCTTGCAAAACACTCGGCAGACCTCCGTGCAGCCTCTAGAACACGATAGGATATGTTTCCCGTGCTGACAGACTTTCTCCTTGCCAGACAGAGTGGAAAAGATTTTAGCTAAGATGTAGACGAGAAGAGAGGCTAAAGACGAAGGTAGGGTGCTCTGCAGAGCTAAGCACCGCTCCCGGTCCTCTTTCGGCAGAAGCCGCACACCGCAGAGCACTGTGAGCGGCAGAATCGTCTTTGCGCGAAGAAGCAGCTGCTTCGTCTCCGGGAGCCGGAGAGAGCGGCAACTTCGCAAAGGTGATGAAACAAGCTGTACAACACTGCGATTGTGTGCGCAGCTTGCCAACTGAGAGAAAACAGTACCTGAGCACTCTCCTGCCTTTTCTATTCACATGAACATTCGATTGCAAGCTGTTTTGGACAACTTGTTTCTCTTCTTGCAAAACACTCGGCAGACCTCCGTGCAGCCTCTAGAACACGATAGGATATGTTTTCCGTGCTGACAGACTTTCTCCTTGCCAGACAGATTGGAAAAGCTTTTAGCTAAGATGTAGACGAGAAGAGAGGCTAAAGACGAAGGTACGGTGCTCTGCAGAGCTAAGCACCGCTCCCGGTCCTCTTTCGGCAGAAGCCGCACACCGCAGAGCACTGTGAGCGGCAGAATCGTCTTTGCGCGAAGAAGCAGCTGCTTCGTCTCCGGGAGCCGGAGAGAGCGGCAACTTCGCAAAGGTGATGAAACAAGCTGTACAACACTGCGATTGTGTGCGCAGCTTGCCAACTGAGAGAAAACAGTACCTGAGCACTCTCCTGCCTTTTCTATTCACATGAACATTCGATTGCAAGCTGTTTTGGACAACTTTCTTTCTCTTCTTGCAAAACACTCGGCAGACCTCCGTGCAGCCTCTAGAACACGATGGGAGATGTTTTCTGTGCTGGCAGAGTTTCTCCTTGCCAGACAGAGTGGAAAAGCTTTTTGCTAAGATGTAGACGAGAAGAGAGGCTAAAGACGAAGGTACGGTGCTCTGCAGAGCTAAGCATCGCTCCCGGACCTCTTTCGGCAGAAGGCGCACACCGCAGAGCACTGTGAGCGGCAGAATCGTCTTTGCGCGAAGAAGCAGCTGCTTCGTCTCCGGGAGCCGGAGAGAGCGGCAACTTCGCAAAGGTGATGAAACAAGCTGTACAACACTGCGATTGTGTGCGCAGCTTGAAAACTGAGAGAAAACAGTACCTGACCACTCTCCTGCCTTTTCTATTCACATGAGTATTCGATTGCAAGCTGTTTTGGACAACTCGCCTTCTCTTCTTGCAAAACACTCGGCAGACCTCCGTGCAGCCTCTAGAACACGATGGGAGATGTTTTCTGTGCTGGCAGAGTTTCTCCTTGCCAGACAGTGTGGAAAAGATTTTGCTAAGATGTAGACGAGAAGAGAGGCTAAAGACGAAGGTACGGTGCTCTGCAGAGCTAAGCACCGCTCCCGGACCTCTTTCGGCAGAAGGCGCACACCGCAGAGCACTGTGAGCAGCAGAATGGTCTTTGCGCGAAGAAGCAGCTTCTTCGTCTCCGGGAGCCGGAGAGAGCGGCAACTTCGCAAAGGTGATGAAACAAGCTGTACAACACTGCGATTGTGTGCGCATGTTGAAAACTGAGAGAAAACAGTACCTGAGCACTCTCCTGCCTTTTCTATTCACATGAACATTCGATTGCAAGCTGTTTTGGACAACTTTCTTTCTCTTCTTGCAAAAGACTCAGCAGACCTCCGTGCAGCCTCTAGAACAAGATAGGATATGTTTTTTGTGCTGGCACAGTTTCTCCTTGCCAGACAGAGTGGAAAAGCTTTTAGCTAAGATGTAGACGAGAAGAGAGGCTAAAGACGAAGGTACGGTGCTCTGCAGAGCTAAGCACCGCTCCCGGGCTTCTTTCGGCAGAAGGCGCACACCGCAGAGCACTGTGAGCGGCAGAATCGTCTTTGCGCGAAGAAGCAGCTTCTTCGTCTCCGGGAGCCGGAGAGAGCGGCAACTTCGCAAAGGTGATGAAACAAGCTGTACAACACTGCGATTGTGTGCGCAGCTTGAAAACTGAGAGAAAACAGTACCTGACCACTCTCAGGCCTTTTATATTCACATGAGTATTCGATTACAAGCTGTTTTGGACAACATTCTTTCTCTTCTTGCAAAACACTCGGCAGACCTCCGTGCAGCTTCTAGAACACGATGGGAGATGTTTCCTGTTCTGGCACAGTTTCTCCTTGCCAGACAGAGTGGAAAAGCTTTTTGCTAAGCTGTAGACGAGAAGAGAGGCTAAAGACGAAGGTACGGTGCTCTGCAGAGCTAAGCACCTCTCCCGGACCTCTTTCGGCAGAAGGCGCACACCGCAGAGCACTGTGAGCGGCAGAATCGTCTTTGCGCGAAGAAGCAGCTTCTTCGTCTCCGGGAGCCGGAGAGAGCGGCAACTTCGCAAAGGTGATGAAACAAGCTGTACAACACTGCGATTGTGTGCGCAGCTTGAAAACTGAGAGAAAACAGTACCTGAGCACTCTCCTGCCTTTTATATTCACATGAATATTCGATTGCAAACTGTTTTGGACAACTTGCTTTCTCTTCTTGCAAAACACTCGGCAGACCTCCGTGCAGCCTCTAGAACACGATGGGAGATGTTTTCTGTGCTGGCAGAGTTTCTCCTTGCCAGACAGAGTGGAAAAGCTTTTTGCTAAGATGTAGACGAGAAGAGAGGCTAAAGACGAAGGTACGGTGCTCTGCAGAGCTAAGCACCTCTCCCGGACCTCTTTCGGCAGAAGGCGCACACCGCAGAGCACTGTGAGCGGCAGAATCGTCTTTGCGCGAAGAAGCAGCTGCTTCGTCTCCGGGAGCCGGAGAGAGCGGCAACTTCGCAAAGGTGATGAAACAAGCTGTACAACACTGCGATTGTGTGCGCAGCTTGAAAACTGAGAGAAAACAGTACCTGACCACTCTCCTGCCTTTTATATTCACATGAACATTCGATTGCAAACTGTTTTGGACAACTTTCTTTCTCTTCTTGCAAAACACTCGGCAGACCTCCGTGCAGCTTCTAGAACACGATGGGAGATGTTTTCTGTGCTGGCAGAGTTTCTCCTTGCCAGACAGAGTGGAAAAGCTTTTAGCTAAGATGTAGACGAGAAGAGAGGCTAAAGACGAAGGTACGGTGCTCTGCAGAGCTAAGAACCTATCCCAGACCTCTTTCGGCAGAAGGCGCACACCGCAGAGCACTGTGAGCGGCAGAATCGTCTTTGCGCGAAGAAGCAGCTGCTTCGTCTCCGGGAGCCGGAGAGAGCGGCAACTTCGCAAAGGTGATGAAACAAGCTGTACAACACTGCGATTGTGTGCGCAGCTTGAAAACTGAGATAAAACAGTACCTGACCACTCTCCTGCCTTTTCTATTCACATGAATATTCGATTGCAAGCTGTTTTGGACAACTTGCTTTCTCTTCTTGCAAAACACTCGGCAGACCTCCGTGCAGCCTCTGGAACACGATAGGATATGTTTTCCGTGCTGACAGACTTTCTCCTTGCCAGACAGAGTGGAAAAGCTTTTTGCTAAGATGTAGACGAGACGAGAGGCTAAAGACGAAGGTACGGTGCTCTGCAGAGCTAAGCACCGCTCCCGGTCCTCTTTCGGCAGAAGCCGCACACCGCAGAGCACTGTGAGCGGCAGAATCGTCTTTGCGCGAAGAAGCAGCTGCTTCGTCTCCGGGAGCCGGAGAGAGCGGCAACTTCGCAAAGGTGATGAAACAAGCTGTACAACACTGCGATTGTGTGCGCAGCTTGCCAACTGAGAGAAAACAGTACCTGACCACTCTCCTGCCTTTTCTATTCACATGAATATTCGATTGCAAGCTGCTATGGACAACTTTGTTTCTCTTCTTGCAAAACACTCGGCAGACCTCCGTGCAGCCTCTAGAACACGATGGGAGATGTTTTCTGTGCTGGCACAGTTTCTCCTTGCCAGACAGAGTGGAAAAGCTTTTTGCTAAGATGTAGACGAGAAGAGAGGCTAAAGACGAAGGTACGGTGCTCTGCAGAGCTAAGCACCGCTCACGGACCTCTTTCGGCAGAAGGCGCACACCGCAGAGCACTGTGAGCGGCAGAATCGTCTTTGCGCGAAGAAGCAGCTTCTTCGTCTCCGGGAGCCGGAGAGAGCGGCAACTTCGCAAAGGTGATGAAACAAGCTGTACAACACTGCGATTGTGTGCGCAGCTTGCCAACTGAGAGAAAACAGTACCTGACCACTCTCCTGCCTTTTATATTCACATGAATATTCGATTGCAAACTGTTTTGGACAACTTTCTTTCTCTTCTTGCAAAACACTCGGCAGACCTCCGTGCAGCCTCTAGAACACGATGGGAGATGTTTTCTGTGCTGGCACAGTTTCTCCTTGCCAGACAGAGTGGAAAAGCTTTTTGCTAAGATGTAGACGAGAAGAGAGGCTAAAGACGAAGGTACGGTGCTCTGCAGAGCTAAGCACCTCTCCCGGACCTCTTTCGGCAGAAGGCGCACACCGCAGAGCACTGTGAGCGGCAGAATCGTCTTTGCGCGAAGAAGCAGCTTCTTCGTCTCCGGGAGCCGGAGAGAGCGGCAACTTCGCAAAGGTGATGAAACAAGCTGTACAACACTGCGATTGTGTGCGCAGCTTGAAAACTGAGAGAAAACAGTACCTGAGCACTCTCCTGCCTTTTCTATTCACATGAACATTCGATTGCAAGCTGTTTTGGACAACTTTCTTTCTCTTCTTGCAAAACACTCGGCAGACCTCCGTGCAGCCTCTAGAACACGATGGGAGATGTTTTCCGTTCTGACAGACTTTCTCCTTGCCAGACAGAGTGGAAAAGCTTTTAGCTAATATGTAGACGAAAAGAGAGTCTAAAGACGAAGGTACGGTGCTCTGCAGAGCTAAGCACCGCTCCCGGACCTCTTTCGGCAGAAGGCGCACACCGCAGAGCACTGTGAGCGCAGAATTGTCTTTGCGCGAAGAAGCAGCTGCTTCGTCTCCGGGAGCCGGAGAGAGCGGCAACTTCGCAAAGGTGATGAAACAAGCTGTACAACACTGCGATTGTGTGCGCAGCTTGAAAACTGAGAGAAAACAGTACCTGAGCACTCTCCTGCCTTTTCTATTCACATGAACATTGGATTGCAAGCTGTTTTGGACAACTTTCTTTCTCTTCTTGCAAAACACTCGGCAGACCTCCGTGCAGCCTCTAGAACACGATAGGAAATGTTTTCCGTGCTGACAGACTTTCTCCTTGCCAGACAGAGTGGAAAAGCTTTTTGCTAACATGTAGACGAGAAGAGAGGCTAAAGACGAAGGTACGGTGCTCTGCAGAGCTAAGCACCGCTCCCGGACCTCTTTCGGCAGAAGGCGCACACCGCAGAGCACTGTGAGCGGCAGAATCGTCTTTGCGCGAAGAAGCAGCTTCTTCGTCTCCGGGAGCCGGAGAGAGCGGCAACTTCGCAAAGGTGATGAAACAAGCTGTACAACACTGCGATTGTGTGCGCAGCTTGCCAACTGAGAGAAAACAGTACCTGACCACTCTCCTGCCTTTTATATTCACATGAATATTCGATTGCAAACTGTTTTGGACAACTTTCTTTCTCTTCTTGCAAAACACTCGGCAGACCTCCGTGCAGCCTCTAGAACACGATGGGAGATGTTTTCTGTGCTGGCACAGTTTCTCCTTGCCAGACAGAGTGGAAAAGCTTTTTGCTAAGATGTAGACGAGAAGAGAGGCTAAAGACGAAGGTACGGTGCTCTGCAGAGCTAAGCACCTCTCCCGGACCTCTTTCGGCAGAAGGCGCACACCGCAGAGCACTGTGAGCGGCAGAATCGTCTTTGCGCGAAGAAGCAGCTTCTTCGTCTCCGGGAGCCGGAGAGAGCGGCAACTTCGCAAAGGTGATGAAACAAGCTGTACAACACTGCGATTGTGTGCGCAGCTTGAAAACTGAGAGAAAACAGTACCTGAGCACTCTCCTGCCTTTTCTATTCACATGAACTTTGGATTGCAAGCTGTTTTGGACAACTTTCTTTCTCTTCTTGCAAAACACTCGGCAGACCTCCGTGCAGCCTCTAGAACACGATGGGAGATGTTTTCCGTTCTGACAGACTTTCTCCTTGCCAGACAGAGTGGAAAAGCTTTTAGCTAATATGTAGACGAGAAGAGAGGCTAAAGACGAAGGTACGGTGCTCTGCAGAGCTAAGCACCGCTCCCGGACCTCTTTCGGCAGAAGGCGCACACCGCAGAGCACTGTGAGCGCAGAATTGTCTTTGCGCGAAGAAGCAGCTGCTTCGTCTCCGGGAGCCGGAGAGAGCGGCAACTTCGCAAAGGTGATGAAACAAGCTGTACAACACTGCGATTGTGTGCGCAGCTTGAAAACTGAGAGAAAACAGTACCTGAGCACTCTCCTGCCTTTTCTATTCACATGAACATTGGATTGCAAGCTGTTTTGGACAACTTTCTTTCTCTTCTTTCAAAACACTCGGCAGACCTCCGTGCAGCCTCTAGAACACGATAGGAAATGTTTTCCGTGCTGACAGACTTTCTCCTTGCCAGACAGAGTGGAAAAGCTTTTTGCTAACATGTAGACGAGAAGAGAGGCTAAAGACGAAGGTACGGTGCTCTGCAGAGCTAAGCACCGCTCCCCGTCCTCTTTCGGCAGAAGGCGAAGGCGCACACCGCAGAGCACTGTGAGCGGCAGAATCGTCTTTGCGCGAAGAAGCAGCTGATAGTCTCCAGGAACCGGAGAGAGCGGCAACTTCGCAAAGGTGATGAAACAAGCTGTACAACACTGCGATTGTGTGCGCAGCTTGCCAACTGAGAGAAAACAGTACCTGAGCAGTCTCCTGCCTTTTCTATTCACATGAACATTCGATTGCAAGCTGTTTTGGACAACTTGCTTTCTCTTCTTGCAAAACACTCGGCAGACCTCCGTGCAGCCTCTAGAACACGATAGGATATGTTTTCCGTTCTGACAGACTTTCTCCTTGCCAGAGAGAGTGGAAAAGCTTTTAGCTAAGATGTAGACGAGAAGAGAGTCTAAAGACGAAGGTACGGTGCTCTGCAGAGTTAAGCACTGCTCCCGGTCCTCTTTCGGCAGAAGGCGCACACCGCAGAGCACTGTGAGCGGCAGAATCGTCTTTGCGCGAAGAAGCAGCTGCTTCGTCTCCGGGAGCCGGAGAGAGCGGCAACTTCGCAAAGGTGATGAAACAAGCTGTACAACACTGCGATTGTGTGCGCAGCTTGCCAACTGAGAGAAAACAGTACCTGAGCACTCTCCTGCCTTTTCTATTCACATGAACATTGGATTGCAAGCTGTTTTGGACAACTTTCTTTCTCTTCTTGCAAAACACTCGGCAGACCTCCGTGCAGCTTCTAGAACACGATGGGAGATGTTTTCTGTGCTGGCACAGTTTCTCCTTGCCAGACAGAGTGGAAAAGCTTTTTGCTAAGATGTAGACGAGAAGAGAGGCTAAAGACGAAGGTACGGTGCTCTGCAGAGCTAAGCACCGCTCCCGGGCTTCTTTCGGCAGAAGGCGCACACCGCAGAGCACTGTGAGCGGCAGAATCGTCTTTGCGCGAAGAAGCAGCTTCTTCGTCTCCGGGAGCCGGAGAGAGCGGCAACTTCGCAAAGGTGATGAAACAAGCTGTACAACACTGCGATTGTGTGCGCAGCTTGCCAACTGAGAGAAAACAGTACCTGACCACTCTCCTGCCTCTTCTATTCACATGAACATTCGATTGCAAGCTGTTTTGGACAACTTTCTTTCTCTTCTTGCAAAACACTCGGCAGACCTCCGTGCAGCCTCTAGAACACGATAGGATATGTTTTTTGTGCTGGCACAGTTTCTCCTTGCCAGACAGAGTGGAAAAGCTTTTTGCTAAGATGTAGACGAGAAGAGAGGCTAAAGACGAAGGTACGGTGCTCTGCAGAGCTAAGCACCGCTCCCGGGCTTCTTTCGGCAGAAGCCACACACCGCAGAGCACTGTGAGCGGCAGAATCGTCTTTGCGCGAAGAAGCAGCTTCTTCGTCTCCGGGAGCCGGAGAGAGCGGCAACTTCGCAAAGGTGATGAAACAAGCTGTACAACACTGCGATTGTGTGCGCAGCTTGAAAACTGAGAGAAAACAGTACCTGAGCACTCTCCTGCCTTTTCTATTCACATGAACATTCGATTGCAAGCTGTTTTGGACAACTTTCTTTCTCTTCTTGCAAAACACTCGGCAGACCTCCGTGCAGCCTCTAGAACACGATGGGAGATGTTTTCTGTGCTGGCAGAGTTTCTCCTTGCCAGACAGAGTGGAAAAAATTTTGCTAAGATGTAGACGAGAAGAGAGGCTAAAGACGAAGGTACGGTGCTCTGCAGAGCTAAGCACCGCTCCCGGACCTCTTTCGGCAGAAGGCGCACACCGCAGAGCACTGTGAGCGGCAGAATCGTCTTTGCGCGAAGAAGCAGCTGCTTCGTCTCCGGGAGCCGGAGAGAGCGGCAACTTCGCAAAGGTGATGAAACAAGCTGTACAACACTGCGATTGTGTGCGCAGCTTGAAAACTGAGATAAAACAGTACCTGACCACTCTCAGGCCTTTTATATTCACATGAGTATTCGATTGCAAGCTGTTTTGGACAACATTCTTTCTCTTCTTGCAAAACACTCGGCAGACCTCCGTGCAGCTTCTAGAACACGATGGGAGATGTTTTCTGTGCTGGCACAGTTTCTCCTTGCCAGACAGAGTGGAAAAGCTTTTTGCTAAGATGTAGACGAGAAGAGAGGCTAAAGACGAAGGTACGGTGCTCTGCAGAGCTAAGCACCGCTCCCGGACCTCTTTCGGCAGAAGGCGCACACCGCAGAGCACTGTGAGCAGCAGAATCGTCTTTGAGCGAAGATGCAGCTTCTTCGTCTCTGGGAGCCGGAGAGAGCGGCAACTTCGCAAAGGTGATGAAACAAGCTGTACAACACTGCGATTGTGTGCGCAGCTTGAAAACTGAGAGAAAACAGTACCTGACCAATCTCCTGCCTTTTCTATTCACATGAATATTCGATTGCAAGTTGTTTTGGACAACTTTCTTTCTCTTCTTGCAAAACACTCGGCAGACCTCCGTGCAGCCTCTAGAACACGATGGGAGATGTTTTCTGTGCTGGCAGAGTTTGTCCTTGCCAGACAGAGTGGAAAAGCTTTTTGCTAAGATGTAGACGAGAAGAGAGGCTAAAGACGAAGGTACGGTGCTCTGCAGAGCTAAGCACCGCTCCCGGACCTCTTTCGGCAGAAGGCGCACACCGCAGAGCACTGTGAGCGGCAGAATCGTCTTTGCGCGAAGAAGCAGCTTCTTCGTCTCCGGGAGCCGGAGAGAGCGGCAACTTCGCAAAGGTGATGAAACAAGCTGTACAACACTGCGATTGTGTGCGCAGCTTGCCAACTGAGAGAAAACAGTACCTGAGCACTCTCCTGACTTTTCTATTCACATGAATATTCGATTGCAAGCTGTTTTGGACAACTTTCTTTCTCTTCTTGCAAAACACTCGGCAGACCTCCGTGCAGCCTCTAGAACACGATGGGAGATGTTTTCTGTGCTGGCACAGTTTCTCCTTGCCAGACAGAGTGGAAAAGCTTTTTGCTAAGATGTAGACGAGAAGAGAGGCTAAAGACGAAGGTACGGTGCTCTGCAGAGCTAAGCATCGCTCCCGGACCTCTTTCGGCAGAAGGCGCACACCGCAGAGCACTGTGAGCGGCAGAATCGTCTTTGCGCGAAGAAGCAGCTTCTTCGTCTCCGGGAGCCGGAGAGAGCGGCAACTTCGCAAAGGTGATGAAACAAGCTGTACAACACTGCGAATGTGTGCGCAGCTTGCCAACTGAGAGAAAACAGTACCTGAGCACTCTCCTGCCTTTTCTATTCACATGAACATTCGATTGAAAGCTGTTTTGGACAACTTTCTTTCTCTTCTTTCAAAACACTCGGCAGACCTCCGTGCAGCCTCTAGAACACGATGGGAGATGTTTTCTGTGCTGGCACTGTTTCTCCTTGCCAGACAGAGTGGAAAAGCTTTTTGCTAAGATGTAGACGAGAAGAGAGGCTAAAGACGAAGGTACGGTGCTCTGCAGAGCTAAGCACCGCTCCCGGACCTCTTTCGGCAGAAGGCGCACACCGCAGAGCACTGTGAGCGGCAGAATCGTCTTTGCGCGAAGAAGCAGCTTCTTCATCTCCGGGAGCCGGAGAGAGCGGCAACTTCGCAAAGGTGATGAAACAAGTTGTACAACACTGCGATTGTGTGCGCAGCTTGCCAACTGAGAGAAAACAGTACCTGAGCACTCTCCTGCCTTTTCTATTCACATGAACATTCGATTACAAGCTGTTTTGGACAACTTTCTTTCTCTTCTTGCAAAACACTCGGCAGACCTCCGTGCAGCTTCTAGAACACGATGGGAGATGTTTTCTGTGCTGGCACAGTTTCTCCTTGCCAGACAGAGTGGAAAAGCTTTTTGCTAAGATGTAGACGAGAAGAGAGGCTAAAGACGAAGGTACGGTGCTCTGCAGAGCTAAGCACCGCTCCCGGACCTCTTTCGGCAGAAGGCGCACACCGCAGAGCACTGTGAGCGGCAGAATCGTCCTTGCGCGAAGAAGCAGCTTCTTCGTCTCCGGGAGCCGGAGAGAGCGGCAACTTCGCAAAGGTGATGAAACAAGCTGTACAACACTGCGATTGTGTGCGCAGCTTGCCAACTGAGAGAAAACAGTACCTGAGCACTCTCCTGACTTTTCTATTCACATGAACATTCGATTGCAAGCTGTTTTGGACAACTTTCTTTCTCTTCTTGCAAAACACTCGGCAGACCTCCGTGCAGCCTCTAGAACACGATGGGAGATGTTTTCTGTGCTGGCAGAGTTTCTCCTTGCCAGACAGAGTGGAAAAGCTTTTTGCTAAGATGTAGACGAGAAGAGAGGCTGAAGACGAAGGTACGGTGCTCTGCAGAGCAAAGCACCGCTCCCGGACCTCTTTCGGCAGAAGGCGCACACCGCAGAGCACTGTGAGCGGCAGAATCGTCTTTGCGCGAAGAAGCAGCTTCTTCGTCTCCGGGAGCCGGAGAGAGCGGCAACTTCGCAAAGGTGATGAAACAAGCTGTACAACACTGCGATTGTGTGCGCAGCTTGAAAACTGAGAGAAAACAGTACCTGACCACTCTCCTGCCTTTTCTATTCACATGAGTATTCGATTGCAAGCTGTTATGGACAACATTCTTTCTCTTCTTGCAAAACACTCGGCAGACCTCCGTGCAGCTTCTAGAACACGATGGGAGATGTTTTCTGTGCTGGCACAGTTTCTCCTTGCCAGACAGAGTGGAAAAGCTTTTTGCTAAGATGTAGACGAGAAGAGAGGCTAAAGACGAAGGTACGGTGCTCTGCAGAGCTAAGCACCGCTCCCGGACCTCTTTCGGCAGAAGCCGCACACCGCAGAGCACTGTGAGCGGCAGAATCGTCTTTGCGCGCAGAAGCAGCTTCTTCGTCTCCGGGAGCCGGAGAGAGCGGCAACTTCGCAAAGGTGATGAAACAAGCTGTACAACACTGCGATTGTGTGCGCAGCTTGCCAACTGAGAGAAAGCAGTACCTGAGCACTCTCCTGCCTTTTCTATTCACATGAACATTCGATTGCAAGCTGTTTTGGACAACTTTCTTTCTCTTCTTGCAAAACACTCGGCAGACCTCCGTGCAGCCTCTAGAACACGATGGGAGATGTTTTCTGTGCTGGCACAGTTTCTCCTTTCCAGACAGAGTGGAAAAGCTTTTTGCTAAGATGTAGACGAGAAGAGAGGCTAAAGACGAAGGTACGGTGCTCTGCAGAGCTAAGCACCTCTCCCGGACCTCTTTCGGCAGAAGCCGCACACCGCAGAGCACTGTGAGCGGCAGAATCGTCTTTGCGCGAAGAAGCAGCTTCTTCGTCTCCGGGAGCCGGAGAGAGCGGCAACTTCGCAAAGGTGATGAAACAAGCTGTACAACACTGCGATTGTGTGCGCAGCTTGAAAACTGAGAGAAAACAGTACCTGACCACTCTCCTGCTTTTTCTATTCACATGAACATTGGATTGCAAGCTGTTTTGGACAACTTTCTTTCTCTTCTTGCAAAACACTCGGCAGACCTCCGTGAAGCCTCTAGAACACGATGGGAGATGTTTTCCGTTCTGACAGACTTTCTCCTTGCCAGACAGAGTGGAAAAGCTTTTAGCTAATATGTAGACGAAAAGAGAGGCTAAAGACGAAGGTACGGTGCTCTGCAGAGCTAAGCACCGCTCCCGGACCTCTTTCGGCAGAAGGCGCACACCGCAGAGCACTGTGAGCGCAGAATTGTCTTTGCGCGAAGAAGCAGCTTCTTCGTCTCCGGGAGCCGGAGAGAGCGGCAACTTCGCAAAGGTGATGAAACAAGCTGTACAACACTGCGATTGTGTGCGCAGCTTGAAAACTGAGAGAAAACAGTACCTGACCACTCTCCTGCCTTTTCTATTCACATGAACATTGGATTGCAAGCTGTTTTGGACAACTTTCTTTCTCTTCTTGCAAAACACTCGGCAGACCTCCGTGCAGCCTCTAGAACACGATAGGATATGTTTTCCGTGCTGACAGACTTTCTCCTTGCCAGACAGAGTGGAAAAGCTTTTAGCTAAGATGTAGACGAGAAGAGAGGCTAAAGACGAAGGTACGGTGCTCTGCAGAGCTAAGCACCGCTCCCGGTCCTCTTTCGGCAGAAGGCGAAGGCGCACACCGCAGAGCACTGTGAGCGGCAGAATCGTCTTTGCGCGAAGAAGCAGCTGCTTCGTCTCCAGGAGCCGGAGAGAGCGGCAACCTCGCAAAGGTGATGAAACAAGCTGTACAACACTGCGATTGTGTGCGCAGCTTGCCAACTGAGAGAAAACAGTACCTGAGCACTCTCCTGCCTTTTCTATTCACATGAACATTCGATTGCAAGCTGTTTTGTACAACTTGCTTTCTCTTCTTGCAAAACACTCGGCAGACCTCCGTGCAGCCTCTAGAACACGATAGGATATGTTTTCCGTTCTGACAGACTTTCTCCTTGCCAGAGAGAGTGGAAAAGCTTTTAGCTAAGATGTAGACGAGAAGAGAGGCTAAAGACGAAGGTACGGTGCTCTGCAGAGTTAAGCACTGCTCCCGGTCCTCTTTCGGCAGAAGCTGCACACCGCAGAGCACTGTGAGCGGCAGAATCGTCTTTGCGCGAAGAAGCAGCTGCTTCGTCTCCGGGAGCCGGAGAGAGCGGCAACTTCGCAAAGGTGATGAAACAAGCTGTACAACACTGCGATTGTGTGCGCAGCTTGCCAACTGAGAGAAAACAGTACCTGAATAATCTCCTGCCTTTTCTATTCACATGAACATTCGATTGCAAGCTGTTTTGGACAACTTTCTTTCTCTTCTTGCAAAACACTCGGCAGACCTCCGTGCAGCCTCTACTACACGATAGGATATGTTTTTTGTGCTGGCACAGTTTCTCCTTGCCAGACAGAGTGGAAAAGCTTTTTGCTAAGATGTAGACGAGAAGAGAGGCTAAAGACGAAGGTACGGTGCTCTGCAGAGCTAAGCACCGCTCCCGGGCTTCTTTCGGCAGAAGGCGCACACCGCAGAGCACTGTGAGCGGCAGAATCGTCTTTGCGCGAAGAAGCAGCTTCTTCGTCTCCGGGAGCCGGAGAGAGCGGCAACTTCGCAAAGGTGATGAAACAAGCTGTACAACACTGCGATTGTGTGCGCAGCTTGCCAACTGAGAGAAAACAGTACCTGAGCACTCTCCTGCATTTTCTATTCACATGAATATTCGATTGCGAGCTGTTTTGGACAACTTTCTTTCTCTTCTTGCAAAACACTCGGCAGACCTCCGTGCAGCCTCTAGAACACGATGGGAGATGTTTTCTGTGCTGGCAGAGTTTCTCCTTGCCAGACAGAGTGGAAAAGCTTTTTGCTAAGATGTAGACGAGAAGAGAGGCTAAAGACGAAGGTACGGTGCTCTGTAGAGCTAAGCACCGCTCCCGGTCCTCTTTCGGCAGAAGGCGCACACCGCAGAGCACTGTGAGCGGCAGAATCGTCTTTGCGCGCAGAAGCAGCTTCATCGTCTCCGGGAGCCGGAGAGAGCGGCAACTTCGCAAAGGTGATGAAACAAGCTGTACAACAATGCGATTGTGTTCGCAGCTTGAAAACTGAGAGAAAACAGTACCTGACCACTCTCCTGCCTTTTCTATTCACATGAATATTCGATTGCGAGCTGTTTTGGACAACTTTCTTTCTCTTCTTGCAAAACACTCGGCAGACCTCCGTGCAGCTTCTAGAACACGATGGGAGATGTTTTCTGTGCTGGCAGAGTTTCTCCTTGCCAGACAGAGTGGAAAAGCTTTTTGCTAAGATGTAGACGAGAAGAGAGGCTAAAGACGAAGGTACGGTGCTCTGCAGAGCTAAGCACCGCTCCCGGACCTCTTTCGGCAGAAGGCGCACACCGCAGAGCACTGTGAGCGGCAGAATCGTCTTTGAGCGAAGATGCAGCTTCTTCGTCTCCGGGAGCCGGAGAGAGCGGCAACTTCGCAAAGGTGATGAAACAAGCTGTACAACACTGCGATTGTGTGCGCAGCTTGAAAACTGAGAGAAAACAGTACCTGACCAATCTCCTGCCCTTTCTATTCACATGAATATTCGCTTGCAAGCTGTTTTGGACAACTTTCTTTCTCTTCTTGCAAAACACTCGGCAGACCTCCGTGCAGCCTCTAGAACACGATGGGAGATGTTTTCTGTGCTGGCAGAGTTTCTCCTTGCCAGACAGAGTGGAAAAGCTTTTTGCTAAGATGTAGACGAGAAGAGAGGCTAAAGACGAAGGTACGGTGCTCTGCAGAGCTAAGCACCGCTCCCGGACCTCTTTCGGCAGAAGGCGCACACCGCAGAGCACTGTGAGCGGCAGAATCGTCTTTGCGCGAAGAAGCAGCTTCTTCGTCTCCGGGAGCCGGAGAGAGCGGCAACTTCGCAAAGGTGATGAAACAAGCTGTACAACACTGCGATTGTGTGCGCAGCTTGCCAACTGAGAGAAAACAGTACCTGAGCACTCTCCTGACTTTTCTATTCACATGAATATTCGATTGCAAGCTGTTTTGGACAACTTTCTTTCTCTTCTTGCAAAACACTCGGCAGACCTCCGTGCAGCCTCTAGAACACGATGGGAGATGTTTTCTGTGCTGGCACAGTTTCTCCTTGCCAGACAGAGTGGAAAAGCTTTTTGCTAAGATGTAGACGAGAAGAGAGGCTAAAGACGAAGGTACGGTGCTCTGCAGAGCTAAGCACCGCTCCCGGGCTTCTTTCGGCAGAAGGCGCACACCGCAGAGCACTGTGAGCGGCAGAATCGTCTTTGCGCGAAGAAGCAGCTTCTTCGTCTCCGGGAGCCGGAGAGAGCGGCAACTTCGCAAAGGCGATGAAACAAGCTGTACAACACTGCGATTGTGTGCGCAGCTTGCCAACTGAGAGAAAACAGTACCTGAGCACTCTCCTGCCTTTTCTATTCACATGAACATTCGATTGCAAGCTGTTTTGGACAACTTTCTTTCTCTTCTTGCAAAACACTCGGCAGACCTCCGTGCAGCCTCTAGAACACGATGGGAGATGTTTTCTGTGCTGGCACAGTTTCTCCTTGCCAGACAGAGTGGAAAAGCTTTTTGCTAAGATGTAGACGAGAAGAGAGGCTGAAGACGAAGGTACGGTGCTCTGCAGAGCAAAGCACCGCTCCCGGACCTCTTTCGGCAGAAGGCGCACACCGCAGAGCACTGTGAGCGGCAGAATCGTCTTTGCGCGAAGAAGCAGCTTCTTCGTCTCCGGGAGCCGGAGAGAGCGGCAACTTTGCAAAGGTGATGAAACAAGCTGTACAACACTGCGATTGTGTGCGCAGCTTGAAAACTGAGAGAAAACAGTACCTGACCACTCTCCTGCCTTTTCTATTCACATGAGTATTCGATTGCAAGCTGTTTTGGACAACATTCTTTCTCTTCTTGCAAAACACTCGGCAGACCTCCGTGCAGCTTCTAGAACACGATGGGAGATGTTTTCTGTGCTGGCACAGTTTCTCCTTGCCAGACAGAGTGGAAAAGCTTTTTGCTAAGATGTAGACGAGAAGAGAGGCTAAAGACGAAGGTACGGTGCTCTGCAGAGCTAAGCACCGCTCCCGGACCTCTTTCGGCAGAAGGCGCACACCGCAGAGCACTGTGAGCGGCAGAATCGTCTTTGCGCGCAGAAGCAGCTTCTTCGTCTCCGCGAGCCGGAGAGAGCGGCAACTTCGCAAAGGTGATGAAACAAGCTGTACAACACTGCGATTGTGTGCGCAGCTTGCCAACTGAGAGAAAACAGTACCTGAGCACTCTCCTGCCTTTTCTATTCACATGAACATTCGATTGCAAGCTGTTTTGGACAACTTTCTTTCTCTTCTTGCAAAACACTCGGCAGACCTCCGTGCAGCCTCTAGAACACGATGGGAGATGTTTTCTGTGCTGGCACAGTTTCTCCTTGCCAGACAGAGTGGAAAAGCTTTTTGCTAAGATGTAGACGAGAAGAGAGGCTAAAGACGAAGGTACGGTGCTCTGCAGAGCTAAGCACCGCTTCAGGGCCTCTTTCGACTGAAGACGCACACCGCAGAGCACTGTGAGCGGCAGAATCGTCTTTGCGCGAAGAAGCAGCTTCTTCGTCTCCGGGAGCCGGAGAGAGCGGCAACTTCGCAAAGGTGATGAAACAAGCTGTACAACACTGCGATTGTGTGCGCAGCTTGCCAACTGAGAGAAAACAGTACCTGACCACTCTCCTGACTTTTCTATTCACATGAATATTCGATTGCGAGCTGTTTTGGACAACTTTCTTTCTCTTCTTGCAAAACACTCGGCAGACCTCCGTGCAGCCTCTAGAACACGATGGGAGATGTTTTCTGTGCTGGCACAGTTTCTCCTTGCCAGACAGAGTGGAAAAGCTTTTTGCTAAGATGTAGACGAGAAGAGAGGCTAAAGACGAAGGTACGGTGCTCTGCAGAGCTAAGCACCGCTCCCGGGCTTCTTTCGGCAGAAGGCGCACACCGCAGAGCACTGTGAGCGGCAGAATCGTCTTTGCGCGAAGAAGCAGCTTCTTCGTCTCCGGGAGCCGGAGAGAGCGGCAACTTCGCAAAGGTGATGAAACAAGCTGTACAACACTGCGATTGTGTGCGCAGCTTGAAAACTGAGAGAAAACAGTACCTGAGCACTCTCCTGCCTTTTCTATTCACATGAACATTGGATTGCAAGCTGTTTTGGACAACATTCTTTCTCTTCTTGCAAAACACTCGGCAGACCTCCGTGCAACCTGTAGAACACGATGGGAGATGTTTTTTGTGCTGGCACAGTATCTCCTTGCCAGACAGAGTGGAAAAGCTTTTTGCTAAGATGTAGACGAGAAGAGAGGCTAAAGACGAAGGTACGGTGCTCTGCAGAGCTAAGCACCGCTCCCGGGCTTCTTTCGGCAGAATGCGCACACCGCAGAGCACTGTGAGCGGCAGAATCGTCTTTGCGCGAAGAAGCAGCTTCTTCGTCTCCGGGAGCCGGAGAGAGCGGCAACTTCGCAAAGGTGATGAAACAAGCTGTACAACACTGCGATTGTGTGCGCTGCTTGAAAACTGAGAGAAAACAGTACCTGAGCACTCTCCTGCCTTTTCTATTCACATGAGCATTGGATTGCAAGCTGTTTTGGAAAACATTCTTTCTCTTCTTGCAAAACACTCGGCAGACCTCCGTGCAACCTGTAGAACACGATGGGAGATGTTTTTTGTGCTGGCACAGTTTCTCCTTGCCAGACAGAGTGGAAAAGCTTTTTGCTAAGATGTAGACGAGAAGAGAGGCTAAAGACGAAGGTACGGTGCTCTGTAGAGCTAAGCACCGCTCCCGGTCCTCTTTCGGCAGAAGGCGCACACCGCAGAGCACTGTGAGCGGCAGAATCGTCTTTGCGCGCAGAAGCAGCTTCTTCGTCTCCGGGAGCCGGAGAGAGCGGCAACTTCGCAAAGGTGATGAAACAAGCTGTACAACAATGCGATTGTGTTCGCAGCTTGAAAACTGAGAGAAAACAGTACCTGACCACTCTCCTGCCTTTTCTATTCACATGAATATTCGATTGCGAGCTGTTTTGGACAACTTTCTTTCTCTTCTTGCAAAACACTCGGCAGACCTCCGTGCAGCCTCTAGAACACGATGGGAGATGTTTTCTGTGCTGGCAGAGTTTGTCCTTGCCAGACAGAGTGGAAAAGCTTTTTGCTAAGATGTAGACGAGAAGAGAGGCTAAAGACGAAGGTACGGTGCTCTGCAGAGCTAAGCACCGCTCCCGGGCTTCTTTCGGCAGAAGGCGCACACCTCAGAGCACTGTGAGCGGCAAAATCGTCTTTGCGCGAAGAAGCAGCTTCTTCGTCTCCGGGAGCCGGAGAGAGCGGCAACTTCGCAAAGGTGATGAAACAAGCTGTACAACACTGCGATTGTGTGCGTAGCTTGAAAACTGAGAGAAACCAGTACCTGACCACTCTCCTGCCTTTTCTATTCACATGAATATTCGATTGCAAGCTGTTTTGGACAACTTTCTTTCTCTTCTTGCAAAACACTCGGCAGACCTCCGTGCAGCCTCTAGAACACGATGGGAGATGTTTTCTGTTCTGGCACAGTTTCTCCTTGCCAGACAGAGTGGAAAAGCTTTTTGCTAAGATGTAGACGAGAAGAGAGGCTAAAGACGAAGGTACGGTGCTCTGCAGAGCTAAGCACCGCTCCCGGACCTCTTTCGGCAGAAGGCGCACACCGCAGAGCACTGTGAGCGGCAGAATCGTCTTTGCGCGAAGAAGCAGCTTCTTCGTCTCCGCGAGCCGGAGAGAGCGGCAACTTCGCAAAGGTGATGAAACAAGCTGTACAACACTGCGATTGTGTGCGCAGCTTGCCAACTGAGAGAAAACAGTACCTGACCACTCTCCTGCCTTTTCTATTCACATGAACATTCGATTGCAAGCTGTTTTGGACAACTTTCTTTCTCTTCTTGCAAAACACTCGGCAGACCTCCGTGCAGCTTCTAGAACACGATGGGAGATGATTTCTGTTCTGGCACAGTTTCTCCTTGCCAGACAGAGTGGAAAAGCTTTTTGCTAAGATGTAGACGAGAAGAGAGGCTAAAGACGAAGGTACGGTGCTCTGCAGAGCTAAGCACCGCTCCCGGACCTCTTTTGGCAGAAGGCGCACACCGCAGAGCACTGTGAGCGGCAGAATCGTCTTTGCGCGAAGAAGCAGCTTCTTCGTCTCCGGGAGCCGGAGAGAGCGGCAACTTCGCAAAGGTGATGAAACAAGCTGTACAACACTGCGATTGTGTGCGCAGCTTGCCAACTGAGAGAAAACAGTACCTGACCACTCTCCTGCCTTTTATATTCACATGAGTATTCGATTGCAAGCTGTTTTGGACAACTTTCTTTCTCTTCTTGCAAAACACTCGGCAGACCACCGTGCAGCTTCTAGAACACGATGGGAGATGTTTTCTGTGCTGGCAGAGTTTCTCCTTGCCAGACAGAGTGGAAAAGCTTTTTGCTAAGATGTAGACGAGAAGAGAGGCTAAAGACGAAGGTAGGGTGCTCTGCAGAGCTAAGCACCGCTCCCGGACTTCTTTCGGCAGAAGGCGCACACCGCAGAGCACTGTGAGCGGCAGAATGGTCTTTGCGCGAAGAAGCAGCTGCTTCGTCTCCGGGAGCCGGAGAGGGCGGCAACTTCGCAAAGGTGATGAAACAAGCAGTACAACACTGCGATTGTGTGCGCAGCTTGCCAACTGAGAGAAAACAGTACCTGAGCACTCTCCTGCCTTTTCTATTCACATGAACATTCGATTGCAAGCTGTTTTGGACAACTTTCTTTCTCTTCTTGCAAAACACTCGGCAGACCTCCGTGCAGCCTCTAGAACACGATGGGAGATGTTTTCTGTGCTGGCACAGTTTCTCCTTGCCAGACAGAGTGGAAAAGCTTTTTGCTAAGATGTAGACGAGAAGAGAGGCTAAAGACGAAGGTACGGTGCTCTGCAGAGCTAAGCACCGCTCCCGGACCTCTTTCGGCAGAAGGCGCACACCGCAGAGCACTGTGAGCGGCAGAATCGTCTTTGCGCGAAGAAGCAGCTTCTTCGTCTCCGGGAGCCGGAGAGAGCGGCAACTTCGCAAAGGTGATGAAACAAGCTGTACAACACTGCGATTGTGTGCGCAGCTTGCCAACTGAGAGAAAACAGTACCTGAGCACTCTCCTGCCTTTTCTATTCACATGAACATTGGATTGCAAGCTGTTTTGGACAACTTTCTTTCTCTTCTTGCAAAACACTCGGCAGACCTCCGTGCAGCCTCTAGAACACGATGGGAGATGTTCTCTCTGCTGGCACAGTTTCTCCTTGCCAGACAGAGTGGAAAAGCTTTTTGCTAAGATGTAGACGAGAAGAGAGGCTAAAGACGAAGGTACGGTGCTCTGCAGAGCTAAGCACCGCTCCCGGACCTCTTTCGGCAGAAGGCGCACACCGCAGAGCACTGTGAGCGGCAGAATCGTCTTTGCGCGAAGAAGCAGCTGCTTCGTCTCCGGGAGACAGAGAGAGCGGCAACTTCGCAAAGGTGATGAAACAAGCTGTACAACACTGCGATTGTGTGCGCAGCTTGCCAACTGAGAGAAAACAGTACCTGAGCACTCTCCTGCCTTTTCTATTCACATGAACATTCGATTGGAAGCTGTTTTGGACAACTTTCTTTCTCTTCTTGCAAAACACTCGGCAGACCTCCGTGCAGCTTCTAGAACACGATAGGATATGTTTTTTGTGCTGGCACAGTTTCTCCTTGCCAGACAGAGTGGAAAAGCTTTTTGCTAAGATGTAGACGAGAAGAGAGGCTAAAGACGAAGGTACGGTGCTCTGCAGAGCTAAGCACCGCTCCCGGGCTTCTTCCGGCAGAAGGCGCACACCGCAGAGCACTGTGAGCGGCAGAATCGTCTTTGCGCGAAGAAGCAGCTTCTTCGTCTCCGGGAGCCGGAGAGAGCGGCAACTTCGCAAAGGTGATGAAACAAGCTGTACCACACTGCGATTGGGTGCGCAGCTTGAAAACTGAGATAAAACAGTACCTGAGCACTCTCCTGCCTTTTCTATTCACATGAACATTGGATTGCAAGCTGTTTTGGACAACTTTCTTTCTCTTCTTGCAAAACACTCGGCAGACCTCCGTGCAGCTTCTAGAACACGATGGGAGATGTTTTCTGTGCTGGCACAGTTTCTCCTTGCCAGACAGAGTGGAAAAGCTTTTTGCTAAGATGTAGACGAGAAGAGAGGCTAAAGACGAAGGTACGGTGCTCTGCAGAGCTAAGCACCGCTCCCGGACCTCTTTCGGCAGAAGGCGCACACCGCAGAGCACTGTGAGCGGCAGAATCGTCTTTGCGCGAAGAAGCAGCTTCTTCGTCTCCGGGAGCCGGAGAGAGCGGCAACTTCGCAAAGGTGATGAAACAAGCTGTACAACACTGCGATTGTGTGCGCAGCTTGCCAACTGAGAGAAAACAGTACCTGACCACTCTCCTGCCTTTTATATTCACATGAGTATTCGATTGCAAGCTGTTATGGACAACATTCTTTCTCTTCTTGCAAAACACTCGGCAGACCTCCGTGCTGCTTCTAGAACACGATGGGAGATGTTTTCTGTGCTGGCACAGTTTCTCCTTGCCAGACAGAGTGGAAAAGCTTTTTGCTAAGATGTAGACGAGAAGAGAGGCTAAAGACGAAGGTACGGTGCTCTGCAGAGCTAAGCACCGCTCCCGGACTTCTTTCGGCAGAAGGCGCACACCGCAGAGCACTGTGAGCGGCAGAATCGTCTTTGCGCGAAGAAGCAGCTTCTTCGTCTCCGGGAGCCGGAGAGAGCGGCAACTTCGCAAAGGTGATGAAACAAGCTGTACAACACTGCGATTGTGTGCGCAGCTTGCCAACTGAGAGAAAACAGTACCTGAGCACTCTCCTGCCTTTTCTATTCACATGAACATTGGATTGCAAGCTGTTTTGGACAACTTTCTTTCTCTTCTTGCAAAACACTCGGCAGACCTCCGTGCAGCCTCTAGAACACGATGGGATATGTTTTCTGTGCTGGCACAGTTTCTCCTTGCCAGACAGAGTGGAAAAGCTTTTTGCTAAGATGTAGACGAGAAGAGAGGCTAAAGACGAAGGTACGGTGCTCTGCAGAGCTAAGCACCGCTCCCGGGCTTCTTTCGGCAGAAGGCGCACACCGCAGAGCACTGTGAGCGGCAGAATCGTCTTTGCGCGAAGAAGCAGCTTCTTCGTCTCCAGGAGCCGGAGAGAGCGGCAACTTCGCAAAGGTGATGAAACAAGCTGCACAACACTGCGATTTTGTGCGCAGCTTGCCAACTGAGAGAAAACAGTACCTGAGCACTCTCCTGCCTTTTCTATTCACATGAACATTGGATTGTAAGATGTTTTGGACAACTTTCTTTCTCTTCTTGCAAAACACTCGGCAGACCTCCGTGCAGCCTCTAGAACACGATGGGAGATGTTTTCTGTGCTGGCAGAGTTTCTCCTTGCCAGACAGAGTGGAAAAGCTTTTTGCTAAGATGTAGACGAGAAGAGAGGCTAAAGACGAAGGTACGGTGCTCTGCAGAGCTAAGCACCGCTCCCGGGCTTCTTTCGGCAGAAGGCGCACACCGCAGAGCACTGTGAGCGGCAGAATCGTCTTTGCGCCAAGAAGCAGCTTCTTCGTCTCCGGGAGCCGGAGAGAGCGGCAACTTCGCAAAGGTGATGAAACAAGCTGTACAACACTGCGATTGTGTGCGCAGCTTGCCAACTGAGAGAAAACAGTACCTGAGCACTCTCCTGCCTTTTCTATTCACATGAACATTGGATTGCAAGCTGTTTTGGACAACTTTCTTTCTCTTCTTGCAAAACACTCGGCAGACCTCCGTGCAGCCTCTAGAACACGATGGGAGATGTTTTCTGTGCTGGCAGAGTTTCTCCTTGCCAGACAGAGTGGAAAAGCTTTTTGCTAAGATGTAGACGAGAAGAGAGGCTAAAGACGAAGTTACGGTGCTCTGCAGAGCTAAGCACCGCTTCAGGGCCTCTTTCGACTGAAGACGCACACCGCAGAGCACTGTGAGCGGCAGAATCGTCTTTGCGCGAAGAAGCAGCTTCTTCGTCTCCGCGAGCCGGAGAGAGCGGCAACTTCGCAAAGGTGATGAAACAAGCTGTACAACACTGCGATTGTGTGCGCAGCTTGCCAACTGAGAGAAAACAGTACCTGACCACTCTCCTGCCTTTTATATTCACATGAACATTCGATTGCAAGCTGTTTTGGACAACTTTCTTTCTCTTCTTGCAAAACACTCGGCAGACATCCGTGCAGCTTCTAGAACACGATGGGAGATGTTTTCTGTTCTGGCAGAGTTTCTCCTTGCCAGACAGAGTGGAAAAGCTTTTAGCTAAGATGTAGACGAGAAGAGAGGCTAAAGACGAAGGTACGGTGCTCTGCAGAGCTAAGCACCGCTCCCGGACCTCTTTTGGCAGAAGGCGCACACCGCAGAGCACTGTGAGCGGCAGAATCGTCTTTGCGCGAAGAAGCAGCTTCTTCGTCTCCGGGAGCCGGAGAGAGCGGCAACTTCGCAAAGGTGATGAAACAAGCTGTACAACACTGCGATTGTGTGCGCAGCTTGCCAACTGAGAGAAAACAGTACCTGAGCACTCTCCTGCATTTTCTATTCACATGAACATTCGATTGCAAGCTGTTTTGGACAACTTTCTTTCTCTTCTTCCAAAACACTCGGCAGACCTCCGTGCAGCCTCTAGAACACGATGGGAGATGTTTTCTGTGCTGGCAGAGTTTCTCCTTGCCAGACAGAGTGGAAAAGCTTTTTGCTAAGATGTAGACGAGAAGAGAGGCTAAAGACGAAGGTACGGTGCTCTGCAGAGCTAAGCACCGCTCCCGGACCTCTTTCGGCAGAAGGCGCACACCGCAGAGCACTGTGAGCGGCAGAATCGTCTTTGCGCGAAGAAGCAGCTTCTTCGTCTCCGCGAGCCGGAGAGAGCGGCAACTTCGCAAAGGTGATGAAACAAGCTGTACAACACTGCGATTGTGTGCGCAGCTTGCCAACTGAGAGAAAACAGTACCTGAGCACTCTCCTGCCTTTTCTATTCACATGAACATTGGATTGCAAGCTGTTTTGGACAACTTTCTTTCTCTTCTTGCAAAACACTCGGCAGACCTCCGTGCAGCCTCTAGAACACGATGGGAGATGTTCTCTCTGCTGGCACAGTTTCTCCTTGCCAGACAGAGTGGAAAAGCTTTTTGCTAAGATGTAGACGAGAAGAGAGGCTAAAGACGAAGGTACGGTGCTCTGCAGAGCTAAGCACCGCTCCCGGACCTCTTTCGGCAGAAGGCGCACACCGCAGAGCACTGTGAGCGGCAGAATCGTCTTTGCGCGAAGAAGCAGCTGCTTCGTCTCCGGGAGACAGAGAGAGCGGCAACTTCGCAAAGGTGATGAAACAAGCTGTACAACACTGCGATTGTGTGCGCAGCTTGCCAACTGAGAGAAAACAGTACCTGAGCACTCTCCTGCCTTTTCTATTCACATGAACATTCGATTGGAAGCTGTTTTGGACAACTTTCTTTCTCTTCTTGCAAAACACTCGGCAGACCTCCGTGCAGCCTCTACTACACGATAGGATATGTTTTTTGTGCTGGCACAGTTTCTCCTTGCCAGACAGAGTGGAAAAGCTTTTTGCTAAGATGTAGACGAGAAGAGAGGCTAAAGACGAAGGTACGGTGCTCTGCAGAGCTAAGCACCGCTCCCGGGCTTCTTCCGGCAGAAGGCGCACACCGCAGAGCACTGTGAGCGGCAGAATCGTCTTTGCGCGAAGAAGCAGCTTCTTCGTCTCCGGGAGCCGGAGAGAGCGGCAACTTCGCAAAGGTGATGAAACAAGCTGTACCACACTGCGATTGGGTGCGCAGCTTGAAAACTGAGATAAAACAGTACCTGAGCACTCTCCTGCCTTTTCTATTCACATGAACATTGGATTGCAAGCTGTTTTGGACAACTTTCTTTCTCTTCTTGCAAAACACTCGGCAGACCTCCGTGCAGCTTCTAGAACACGATGGGAGATGTTTTCTGTGCTGGCACAGTTTCTCCTTGCCAGACAGAGTGGAAAAGCTTTTTGCTAAGATGTAGACGAGAAGAGAGGCTAAAGACGAAGGTACGGTGCTCTGCAGAGCTAAGCACCGCTCCCGGACCTCTTTCGGCAGAAGGCGCACACCGCAGAGCACTGTGAGCGGCAGAATCGTCTTTGCGCGAAGAAGCAGCTTCTTCGTCTCCGGGAGCCGGAGAGAGCGGCAACTTCGCAAAGGTGATGAAACAAGCTGTACAACACTGCGATTGTGTGCGCAGCGTGCCAACTGAGAGAAAACAGTACCTGACCACTCTCCTGCCTTTTATATTCACATGAGTATTCGATTGCAAGCTGTTATGGACAACATTCTTTCTCTTCTTGCAAAACACTCGGCAGACCTCCGTGCTGCTTCTAGAACACGATGGGAGATGTTTTCTGTGCTGGCACAGTTTCTCCTTGCCAGACAGAGTGGAAAAGCTTTTTGCTAAGATGTAGACGAGAAGAGAGGCTAAAGACGAAGGTACGGTGCTCTGCAGAGCTAAGCACCGCTCCCGGACTTCTTTCGGCAGAAGGCGCACACCGCAGAGCACTGTGAGCGGCAGAATCGTCTTTGCGCGAAGAAGCAGCTTCTTCGTCTCCGGGAGCCGGAGAGAGCGGCAACTTCGCAAAGGTGATGAAACAAGCTGTACAACACTGCGATTGTGTGCGCAGCTTGCCAACTGAGAGAAAACAGTACCTGAGCACTCTCCTGCCTTTTCTATTCTCATGAACATTGGATTGCAAGCTGTTTTGGACAACTTTCTTTCTCTTCTTGCAAAACACTCGGCAGACCTCCGTGCAGCCTCTAGAACACGATGGGAGATGTTTTCTGTGCTGGCACAGTTTCTCCTTGCCAGACAGAGTGGAAAAGCTTTTTGCTAAGATGTAGACGAGAAGAGAGGCTAAAGACGAAGGTACGGTGCTCTGCAGAGCTAAGCACCGCTCCCGGGCTTCTTTCGGCAGAAGGCGCACACCGCAGAGCACTGTGAGCGGCAGAATCGTCTTTGCGCGAAGAAGCAGCTTCTTCGTCTCCAGGAGCCGGAGAGAGCGGCAACTTCGCAAAGGTGATGAAACAAGCTGCACAACACTGCGATTTTGTGCGCAGCTTGCCAACTGAGAGAAAACAGTACCTGAGCACTCTCCTGCCTTTTCTATTCACATGAACATTGGATTGTAAGATGTTTTGGACAAATTTCTTTCTCTTCTTGCAAAACACTCGGCAGACCTCCCTGCAGCCTCTAGAACACGATGGGAGATGTTTTCTGTGCTGGCAGAGTTTCTCCTTGCCAGACAGAGTGGAAAAGATTTTTGCTAAGATGTAGACGAGAAGAGAGGCTAAAGACGAAGGTACGGTGCTCTGCAGAGCTAAGCACCGCTCCCGGGCTTCTTTCGGCAGAAGGCGCACACCGCAGAGCACTGTGAGCGGCAGAATCGTCTTTGCGCCAAGAAGCAGCTTCTTCGTCTCCGGGAGCCGGAGAGAGCGGCAACTTCGCAAAGGTGATGAAACAAGCTGTACAACACTGCGATTGTGTGCGCAGCTTGCCAACTGAGAGAAAACAGTACCTGAGCACTCTCCTGCCTTTTCTATTCACATGAATATTGGATTGCAAGCTGTTTTGGACAACTTTCTTTCTCTTCTTGCAAAACACTCGGCAGACCTCCGTGCAGCCTCTAGAACACGATGGGAGATGTTTTCTGTGCTGGCACAGTTTCTCCTTGCCAGACAGAGTGGAAAAGCTTTTTGCTAAGATGTAGACGAGAAGAGAGGCTAAAGACGAAGTTACGGTGCTCTGCAGAGCTAAGCACCGCTTCAGGGCCTCTTTCGACTGAAGACGCACACCGCAGAGCACTGTGAGCGGCAGAATCGTCTTTGCGCGAAGAAGCAGCTTCTTCGTCTCCGCGAGCCGGAGAGAGCGGCAACTTCGCAAAGGTGATGAAACAAGCTGTACAACACTGCGATTGTGTGCGCAGCTTGCCAACTGAGAGAAAACAGTACCTGACCACTCTCCTGCCTTTTATATTCACATGAACATTCGATTGCAAGCTGTTTTGGACAACTTTCTTTCTCTTCTTGCAAAACACTCGGCAGACATCCGTGCAGCTTCTAGAACACGATGGGAGATGTTTTCTGTTCTGGCAGAGTTTCTCCTTGCCAGACAGAGTGGAAAAGCTTTTAGCTAAGATGTAGACGAGAAGAGAGGCTAAAGACGAAGGTACGGTGCTCTGCAGAGCTAAGCACCGCTCCCGGACCTCTTTTGGCAGAAGGCGCACACCGCAGAGCACTGTGAGCGGCAGAATCGTCTTTGCGCGAAGAAGCAGCTTCTTCGTCTCCGGGAGCCGGAGAGAGCGGCAACTTCGCAAAGGTGATGAAACAAGCTGTACAACACTGCGATTGTGTGCGCAGCTTGCCAACTGAGAGAAAACAGTACCTGAGCACTCTCCTGCATTTTCTATTCACATGAACATTCGATTGCAAGCTGTTTTGGACAACTTTCTTTCTCTTCTTCCAAAACACTCGGCAGACCTCCGTGCAGCCTCTAGAACACGATGGGAGATGTTTTCTGTGCTGGCACAGTTTCTCCTTGACAGACAGAGTGGAAAAGCTTTTTGCTAAGATGTAGACGAGAAGAGAGGCTAAAGACGAAGGTACGGTGCTCTGCAGAGCTAAGCACCGCTCCCGGACCTCTTTCGGCAGAAGCCGCACACCGCAGAGCACTGTGAGCGGCAGAATCGTCTTTGCGCGAAGAAGCAGCTTCTTCGTCTCCGGGAGCCGGAGAGAGCGGCAACTTCGCAAAGGTGATGAAACAAGCTGTACAACACTGCGATTGTGTGCGCAGCTTGAAAACTGAGAGAAAACAGTACCTGACCACTCTCCTGCCTTTTATATTCACATGAATATTCGATTGCAAGCTGTTTTGGACAACATTCTTTCTCTTCTTGCAAAACACTCGGCAGACCTCCATGCAGCTTCTAGAACACGATGGGAGATGTTTTCTGTGCTGGCACAGTTTCTCCTTGCCAGACAGAGTGGAAAAGCTTTTTGCTAAGATGTAGACGAGAAGAGAGGCTAAAGACGAAGGTACGGTGCTCTGTAGAGCTAAGCACCGCTCCCGGACCTCTTTCGGCAGAAGGGGCACACCGCAGAGCACTGTGAGCGGCAGAATCGTCTTTGCGCGAAGAAGCAGCTTCTTCGTCTCCGGGAGCCGGAGAGAGCGGCAACTTCGCAAAGGTGATGAAACAAGCTGTACAACACTGCGATTGTGTGCGCAGCTTGCCAACTGAGAGAAAACAGTACCTGAGCACTCTCCTGCCTTTTCTATTCACATGAATATTCGATTGCAAGCTGTTTTGGACAACTTTCTTTCTCTTCTTGCAAAACACTCGGCAGACCTCCGTGCAGCCTCTAGAACACGATGGGAGATGTTTTCTGTGCTGGCAGAGTTTCTCCTTGCCAGACAGAGTGGAAAAGCTTTTTGCTAAGATGTAGACGAGAAGAGAGGCTAAAGACGAAGGTACGGTGCTCTGCAGAGCTAAGCACCGCTTCAGGGCCTCTTTCGACTGAAGACGCACACCGCAGAGCACTGTGAGCGGCAGAATCGTCTTTGCGCGAAGAAGCAGCTTCTTCGTCTCCGGGAGCCGGAGAGAGCGGCAACTTCGCAAAGGTGATGAAACAAGCTGTACAACACTGCGATTGTGTGCGCAGCTTGCCAACTGAGAGAAAACAGTACCTGACCACTCTCCTGCCTTTTCTATTCACATGAATATTCGATTGCAAGCAGTTTTGGACAACTTTCTTTCTCTTCTTGCAAAACACTCGGCAGACCTCCGTGCAGCCTCTAGAACACGATGGGAGATGTTTTCTGTGCTGGCAGAGTTTCTCCTTGCCAGACAGAGTGGAAAAGCTTTTTGCTAAGATGTAGACGAGAAGAGAGGCTAAAGACGAAGGTACGGTGCTCTGCAGAGCTAAGCACCGCTCCCGGACCTCTTTTGGCAGAAGGCGCACACCGCAGAGCACTGTGAGCGGCAGAATCGTCTTTGCGCGAAGAAGCAGCTGCTTCGTCTCCAGGAGCCGGAGAGAGCGGCAACCTCGCAAAGGTGATGAAACAAGCTGTACAACACTGCGATTGTGTGCGCAGCTTGCCAACTGAGAGAAAACAGTACCTGAGCACTCTCCTGCCTTTTCTATTCACATGAACATTCGATTGCAAGCTGTTTTGTACAACTTGCTTTCTCTTCTTGCAAAACACTCGGCAGACCTCCGTGCAGCCTCTAGAACACGATAGGATATGTTTTCCGTTCTGACAGACTTTCTCCTTGCCAGAGAGAGTGGAAAAGCTTTTAGCTAAGATGTAGACGAGAAGAGAGGCTAAAGACGAAGGTACGGTGCTCTGCAGAGTTAAGCACTGCTCCCGGTCCTCTTTCGGCAGAAGCCGCACACCGCAGAGCACTGTGAGCGGCAGAATCGTCTTTGGGCGAAGAAGCAGCTGCTTCGTCTCCGGGAGCCGGAGAGAGCGGCAACTTCGCAAAGGTGATGAAACAAGCTGTACAACACTGCGATTGTGTGCGCAGCTTGCCAACTGAGAGAAAACAGTACCTGACCAATCTCCTGCCTTTTCTATTCACATGAACATTCGATTGCAAGCTGTTTTGGACAACTTTCTTTCTCTTCTTGCAAAACACTCGGCAGACCTCCGTGCAGCCTCTAGAACACGATAGGATATGTTTTTTGTGCTGGCACAGTTTCTCCTTGCCAGACAGAGGGGAAAAGCTTTTTGCTAAGATGTAGACGAGAAGAGAGGCTAAAGACGAAGGTACGGTGCTCTGCAGAGCTAAGCACCGCTCCCGGGCTTCTTTCGGCAGAAGGCGCACACCGCAGAGCACTGTGAGCGGCAGAATCGTCTTTGCGCGAAGAAGCAGCTTCTTCGTCTCCGGGAGCCGGAGAGAGCGGCAACTTCGCAAAGGTGATGAAACAAGCTGTACAACACTGCGATTGTGTGCGCAGCTTGCCAACTGAGAGAAAACAGTACCTGAGCACTCTCCTGCCTTTTCTATTCACATGAGTATTCGATTGCAAGCTGTTTTGGACAACTTTCTTTCTCTTCTTGCAAAACACTCGGCAGACCTCCGTGCAGCTTCTAGAACACGATGGGAGATGTTTTCTGTGCTGGCAGAGTTTCTCCTTGCCAGACAGAGTGGAAAAGCTTTTTGCTAAGATGTAGACGAGAAGAGAGGCTAAAGACGAAGGTACGGTGCTCTGCAGAGCTAAGCACCGCTCCCGGACCTCTTTCGGCAGAAGGCGCACACCGCAGAGCACTGTGAGCGGCAGAATCGTCTTTGAGCGAAGATGCAGCTTCTTCGTCTCCGGGAGCCGGAGAGAGCGGCAACTTCGCAAAGGTGATGAAACAAGCTGTACAACACTGCGATTGTGTGCGCAGCTTGAAAACTGAGAGAAAACAGTACCTGACCAATCTCCTGCCCTTTCTATTCACATGAATATTCGATTGCAAGCTGTTTTGGACAACTTTCTTTCTCTTCTTGCAAAACACTCGGCAGACCTCCGTGCAGCCTCTAGAACACGATGGGAGATATTTTCTGTGCTGGCAGAGTTTCTCCTTGCCAGACAGAGTGGAAAAGCTTTTTGCTAAGATGTAGACGAGAAGAGAGGCTAAAGACGAAGGTACGGTGCTCTGCAGAGCTAAGCACCGCTCCCGGACCTCTTTCGGCAGAAGGCGCACACCGCAGAGCACTGTGAGCGGCAGAATCGTCTTTGCGCGAAGAAGCAGCTTCTTCGTCTCCGGGAGCCGGAGAGAGCGGCAACTTCGCAAAGGTGATGAAACAAGCTGTACAACACTGCGATTGTGTGCGCAGCTTGCCAACTGAGAGAAAACAGTACCTGAGCACTCTCCTGACTTTTCTATTCACATGAATATTCGATTGCAAGCTGTTTTGGACAACTTTCTTTCTCTTCTTGCAAAACACTCGGCAGACCTCCGTGCAGCCTCTAGAACACGATGGGAGATGTTTTCTGTGCTGGCACAGTTTCTCCTTGCCAGACAGAGTGGAAAAGCTTTTTGCTAAGATGTAGACGAGAAGAGAGGCTAAAGACGAAGGTACGGTGCTCTGCAGAGCTAAGCACCGCTCCCGGGCTTCTTTCGGCAGAAGGCGCACACCGCAGAGCACTGTGAGCGGCAGAATCGTCTTTGCGCGAAGAAGCAGCTTCTTCGTCTCCGGGAGCCGGAGAGAGCGGCAACTTCGCAAAGGTGATGAAACAAGCTGTACAACACTGCGATTGTGTGCGCAGCTTGCCAACTGAGAGAAAACAGTACCTGAGCACTCTCCTGCCTTTTCTATTCACATGAACATTCGATTGCAAGCTGTTTTGGACAACTTTCTTTCTCTTCTTGCAAAACACTCGGCAGACCTCCGTGCAGCCTCTAGAACACGATGGGAGATGTTTTCTGTGCTGGCACAGTTTCTCCTTGCCAGACAGAGTGGAAAAGATTTTGCTAAGATGTAGACGAGAAGAGAGGCTGAAGACGAAGGTACGGTGCTCTGCAGAGCAAAGCACCGCTCCCGGACCTCTTTCGGCAGAAGGCGCACACCGCAGAGCACTGTGAGCGGCAGAATCGTCTTTGCGCGAAGAAGCAGCTTCTTCGTCTCCGGGAGCCGGAGAGAGCGGCAACTTCGCAAAGGTGATGAAACAAGCTGTACAACACTGCGATTGTGTGCGCAGCTTGAAAACTGAGAGAAAACAGTACCTGACCACTCTCCTGCCTTTTCTATTCACATGAGTATTCGATTGCAAGCTGTTTTGGACAACTTTCTTTCTCTTCTTGCAAAACACTCGGCAGACCTCCGTGCAGCTTCTAGAACACGATGGGAGATGTTTTCTGTGCTGGCAGAGTTTCTCCTTGCCAGACAGAGTGGAAAAGCTTTTTGCTAAGATGTAGACGAGAAGAGAGGCTAAAGACGAAGGTACGGTGCTCTGCAGAGCTAAGCACCGCTCCCGGACCTCTTTCGGCAGAAGGCGCACACCGCAGAGCACTGTGAGCGGCAGAATCGTCTTTGCGCGCAGAAGCAGCTTCTTCGTCTCCGCGAGCCGGAGAGAGCGGCAACTTCGCAAAGGTGATGAAACAAGCTGTACAACACTGCGATTGTGTGCGCAGCTTGCCAACTGAGAGAAAACAGTACCTGAGCACTCTCCTGCCTTTTCTATTCACATGAACATTCGATTGCAAGCTGTTTTGGACAACTTTCTTTCTCTTCTTGCAAAACACTCGGCAGACCTCCGTGCAGCCTCTAGAACACGATGGGAGATGTTTTCTGTGCTGGCACAGTTTCTCCTTGCCAGACAGAGTGGAAAAGCTTTTTGCTAAGATGTAGACGAGAAGAGAGGCTAAAGACGAAGGTACGGTGCTCTGCAGAGCTAAGCACCGCTTCAGGGCCTCTTTCGACTGAAGACGCACACCGCAGAGCACTGTGAGCGGCAGAATCGTCTTTGCGCGAAGAAGCAGCTTCTTCGTCTCCGCGAGCCGGAGAGAGCGGCAACTTCGCAAAGGTGATGAAACAAGCTGTACAACACTGCGATTGTGTGCGCAGCTTGCCAACTGAGAGAAAACAGTACCTGACCACTCTCCTGCATTTTCTATTCACATGAATATTCGATTGCGAGCTGTTTTGGACAACTTTCTTTCTCTTCTTGCAAAACACTCGGCAGACCTCCGTGCAGCCTCTAGAACACGATGGGAGATGTTTTCTGTGCTGGCACAGTTTCTCCTTGCCAGACAGAGTGGAAAAGCTTTTTGCTAAGATGTAGACGAGAAGAGAGGCTAAAGACGAAGGTACGGTGCTCTGCAGAGCTAAGCACCGCTCCCGGGCTTCTTTCGGCAGAAGGCGCACACCGCAGAGCACTGTGAGCGGCAGAATCGTCTTTGCGCGAAGAAGCAGCTTCTTCGTCTCCGGGAGCCGGAGAGAGCGGCAACTTCGCAAAGGTGATGAAACAAGCTGTACAACACTGCGATTGTGTGCGCAGCTTGAAAACTGAGAGAAAACAGTACCTGAGCACTCTCCTGCCTTTTCTATTCACATGAACATTGGATTGCAAGCTGTTTTGGACAACATTCTTTCTCTTCTTGCAAAACACTCGGCAGACCTCCGTGCAACCTGTAGAACACGATGGGAGATGTTTTTTGTGCTGGCACAGTTTCTCCTTGCCAGACAGAGTGGAAAAGCTTTTTGCTAAGATGTAGACGAGAAGAGAGGCTAAAGACGAAGGTACGGTGCTCTGTAGAGCTAAGCACCGCTCCCGGTCCTCTTTCGGCAGAAGGCGCACACCGCAGAGCACTGTGAGCGGCAGAATCGTCTTTGCGCGCAGAAGCAGCTTCTTCGTCTCCGGGAGCCGGAGAGAGCGGCAACTTCGCAAAGGTGATGAAACAAGCTGTACAACAATGCGATTGTGTTCGCAGCTTGAAAACTGAGAGAAAACAGTACCTGACCACTCTCCTGCCTTTTCTATTCACATGAATATTCGATTGCGAGCTGTTTTGGACAACTTTCTTTCTCTTCTTGCAAAACACTCGGCAGACCTCCGTGCAGCCTCTAGAACACGATGGGAGATGTTTTCTGTGCTGGCACAGTTTCTCCTTGCCAGACAGAGTGGAAAAGCTTTTTGCTAAGATGTAGACGAGAAGAGAGGCTAAAGACGAAGGTACAGTGCTCTGCAGAGCTAAGCACCGCTCCCGGGCTTCTTTCGGCAGAAGGCGCACACCGCAGAGCACTGTGAGCGGCAAAATCGTCTTTGCGCGAAGAAGCAGCTTCTTCGTCTCCGGGAGCCGGAGAGAGCGGCAACTTCGCAAAGGTGATGAAACAAGCTGTACAACACTGCGATTGTGTGCGTAGCTTGAAAACTGAGAGAAACCAGTACCTGACCACTCTCCTGCCTTTTCTATTCACATGAATATTCGATTGCAAGCTGTTTTGGACAACTTTCTTTCTCTTCTTGCAAAACACTCGGCAGACCTCCGTGCAGCCTCTAGAACACGATGGGAGATGTTTTCTGTGCTGGCACAGTTTCTCCTTGCCAGACAGAGTGGAAAAGCTTTTTGCTAAGATGTAGACGAGAAGAGAGGCTAAAGACGAAGGTACGGTGATCTGCAGAGCTAAGCACCGCTCCCGGACCTCTTTCGGCAGAAGGCGCACACCGCAGAGCACTGTGAGCGGCAGAATCGTCTTTGCGCGAAGAAGCAGCTTCTTCGTCTCCGCGAGCCGGAGAGAGCGGCAACTTCGCAAAGGTGATGAAACAAGCTGTACAACACTGCGATTGTGTGCGCAGCTTGCCAACTGAGAGAAAACAGTACCTGACCACTCTCCTGCCTTTTCTATTCACATGAATATTCGATTGCAAGCTGTTTTGGACAACTTTCTTTCTCTTCTTGCAAAACACTCGGCAGACCTCCGTGCAGCTTCTAGAACACGATGGGAGATGATTTCTGTTCTGGCACAGTTTCTCCTTGCCAGACAGAGTGGAAAAGCTTTTTGCTAAGATGTAGACGAGAAGAGAGGCTAAAGACGAAGGTACGGTGCTCTGCAGAGCTAAGCACCGCTCCCGGACCTCTTTTGGCAGAAGGCGCACACCGCAGAGCACTGTGAGCGGCAGAATCGTCTTTGCGCGAAGAAGCAGCTTCTTCGTCTCCGGGAGCCGGAGAGAGCGGCAACTTCGCAAAGGTGATGAAACAAGCTGTACAACACTGCGATTGTGTGCGCAGCTTGCCAACTGAGAGAAAACAGTACCTGACCACTCTCCTGCCTTTTATATTCACATGAGTATTCGATTGCAAGCTGTTTTGGACAACTTTCTTTCTCTTCTTGCAAAACACTCGGCAGACCACCGTGCAGCTTCTAGAACACGATGGGAGATGTTTTCTGTGCTGGCAGAGTTTCTCCTTGCCAGACAGAGTGGAAAAGCTTTTTGCTAAGATGTAGACGAGAAGAGAGGCTAAAGACGAAGGTACGGTGCTCTGCAGAGCTAAGCACCGCTCCCGGACCTCTTTCGGCAGAAGCCGCACACCGCAGAGCACTGTGAGCGGCAGAATCGTCTTTGCGCGAAGAAGCAGCTGCTTCGTCTCCGGGAGCCGGAGAGATCGGCAACTTTGCAAAGGTGATGAAACAAGCTGTACAACACTGCGATTGTGTGCGCAGCTTGCCAACTGAGAGAAAACAGTACCTGAGCACTCTCCTGCCTTTTGTATTCACATGAACATTCGATTGCAAGCTGTTTGGGACAACTTGCTTTCTCTTCTTGCAAAACACTCGGCAGACCTCCGTGCAGACTCTAGAACACGATGGGAGATGTTTTCTGTGCTGGCACAGTTTCTCCTTGCCAGACAGAGTGGAAAAGCTTTTTGCTAAGATGTAGACGAGAAGAGAGGCTAAAAGACGAAGGTACGGTGCTCTGCAGAGCTAAGCACCGCTCCCGGTCCTCTTTCGGCAGAAGGCGCACACCGCAGAGCACTGTGAGCGGCAGAATCGTCTTTGCGCGAAGAAGCAGCTTCTTCGTCTCCGAGAGCCGGAGAGAGCGGCAACTTCGCAAAGGTGATGAAACAAGCTGTACAACACTGCGATTGTGTGCGCAGCTTGCCAACTGAGAGAAAACAGTACCTGAGCACTCTCCTGCCTTTTCTATTCACATGAACATTCGATTGCAAGCTGTTTTGGACAACTTTCTTTCTCTTCTTGCAAAACACTCGGCAGACCTCCGTGCAGCCTCTACTACACGATAGGACATGTTTTCCGTGCAGACAGACTTTCTCCTTGCCAGACAGAGTGGAAAAGCTTTTTGCTAAGATGTAGACGAGAAGAGAGGCTAAAGACGAAGGTACGGTGCTCTGCAGAGCTAAGCACCGCTCCCGGACCTCTTTCGGCAGAAGGCGCACACCGCAGAGCACTGTGAGCGGCAGAATCGTCTTTGCGCGAAGAAGCAGCTGCTTCGTCTCCGGGAGCCGGAGAGAGCGGCAACTTCGCAAAGGTGATGAAACAAGCTGTACAACACTGCGATTGTGTGCGCAGCTTGCCAACTGAGAGAAAACAGTACCTGACCACTCTCCTGCCTTTTCTATTCACATGAACATTCGATTGCAAGCTGTTTTGGACAACTTTCTTTCTCTTCTTGCAAAACACTCGGCAGACCTCCGTGCAGCCTCTAGAACACGATAGGATATGTTTTCCGTGCTGACAGACTTTCTCCTTGCCAGACAGAGTGGAAAAGCTTTTTGCTAAGATGTAGACGAGAAGAGAGGCTAAAGACGAAGGTACGGTGCTCTGCAGAGCTAAGCACCGCTCCCGGTCCTCTTTCGGCAGAAGGCGCACACCGCAGAGCACTGTGAGCGGCAGAATCGTCTTTGCGCGAAGAAGCAGCTTCTTCGTCTCCGGGAGCCGGAGAGAGCGGCAACTTCGCAAAGGTGATGAAACAAGCTGTACAACACTGAGATTGTGTGCGCAGCTTGAAAACTGAGAGAAAACAGTACCTGAGCACTCTCCTGCCTTTTCTATTCACATGAATATTCGATTGCAAGCTGTTTTGGACAACTTGCTTTCTCTTCTTGCAAAACACTCGGCAGACCTCCGTGCAGCCTCTAGAACACGATGGGAGATGTTTTCTGTGCTGGCACAGTTTCTCCTTGCCAGACAGAGTGGAAAAGCTTTTTGCTAAGATGTAGACGAGAAGAGAGGCTAAAGACGAAGGTACGGTGCTCTGCAGAGCTAAGCACCGCTCCCGGACCTCTTTCGGCAGAAGCCGCACACCGCAGAGCACTGTGAGTGGCAGAATCGTCTTTGCGCGAAGAAGCAGCTTCTTCGTCTCCGCGAGCCGGAGAGAGCGGCAACTTCGCAAAGGTGATGAAACAAGCTGTACAACACTGCGATTGTGTGCGCAGCTTGAAAACTGAGAGAAAACAGTACCTGAGCACTCTCCTGCCTTTTCTATTCACATGAATATTCGATTGCAAGCTGTTTTGGACAACTTTCTTTCTCTTCTTGCAAAACACTCGGCAGACCTCCGTGCAGCCTCTAGAACATGATGGGAGATGATTTCTGTGCTGGCAGAGTTTCTCCTTGCCAGACAGAGTGGAAAAGCTTTTTGCTAAGATGTAGACGAGAAGAGAGGCTAAAGACGAAGGTACGGTGCTCTGCAGAGCTAAGCACCGCTCCCGGACCTCTTTCGGCAGAAGGCGCACACCGCAGAGCACTGTGAGCGGCAGAATCGTCTTTGCGCGAAGAAGCAGCTTCTTCGTCTCCGGGAGCCGGAGAGAGCGGCAACTTCGCAAAGGTGATGAAACAAGCTGTACAACACTGCGATTGTGTGCGCAGCTTGCCAACTGAGAGAAAACAGTACCTGAGCACTCTCCTGCCTTTTCTATTCACATGAACATTCGATTGCAAGCTGTTTTGGACAACTTTCTTTCTCTTCTTGCAAAACACTCGGCAGACCTCCGTGCAGCCTCTACTACACGATAGGATATGTTTTCTGTGCTGGCACAGTTTCTCCTTGCCAGACAGAGTGGAAAAGCTTTTTGCTAAGATGTAGACGAGAAGAGAGGCTAAAGACGAAGGTACGGTGCTCTGCAGAGCTAAGCATCGCTCCCGGACCTCTTTCGGCGGAAGCCGCACACCGCAGAGCACTGTGAGCGGCAGAATCGTCTTTGCGCGAAGAAGCAGCTTCTTCGTCTCCGGGAGCCGGAGAGAGCGGCAACTTCGCAAAGGTGATGAAACAAGCTGTACAACACTGCGATTGTGTGCGCAGCTTGAAAACTGAGAGAAAACAGTACCTGACCACTCTCCTGACTTTTCTATTCACATGAATATTCGATTGCAAGCTGTTTTGGACAACTTTCTTTCTCTTCTTGCAAAACACTCGGCAGACCTCCGTGCAGCCTCTAGAACATTATGGGAGATGTTTTCTGTGATGGCAGAGTTTCTCCTTGCCAGACAGAGTGGAAAAGCTTTTTGCTAAGATGTAGACGAGAAGAGAGGCTAAAGACGAAGGTACGGTGCTCTGCAGAGCTAAGCACCGCTCCCGGACCTCTTTCGGCAGAAGGCGCACACCGCAGATCACTGTGAGCGGCAGAATCGTCTTTGCGCGAAGAAGCAGCTTCTTCGTCTCCGGGAGCCGGAGAGAGCGGCAACTTCGCAAAGGTGATGAAACAAGCTGTACAACACTGCGATTGTGTGCGCAGCTTGCCAACTGAGAGAAAACAGTACCTGAGCACTCTCCTGCCTTTTCTATTCACATGAATATTCGATTGCAAGCTGTTTTGGACAACTTTCTTTCTCTTCTTGCAAAACACTCGGCAGACCTCCGTGCAGCCTCTACTACACGATAGGATATATTTTCCGTGCTGACAGACTTTCTCCTTGCCAGACAGAGTGGAAAAGCTTTTAGCTAAGATGTAGACGAGAAGAGAGGCTAAAGACGAAGGTACGGTGCTCTGCAGAGCTAAGCACCGCTCCCGGTCCTCTTTCGGCAGAAGGCGCACACCGCAGAGCACTGTGAGCGGCAGAATCGTCTTTGCGCGAAGAAGCAGCTGCTTCGTCTCCGGGAGCCGGAGAGAGCGGCAACTTCGCAAAGGTGATGAAACAAGCTGTACAACACTGCGATTGTGTGCGCAGCTTGCCAACTGAGAGAAAACAGTACCTGACCACTCTCCTGCCTTTTCTATTCACATGAATATTCGATTGCAAGCTGTTTTGGACAACTTTCTTTCTCTTCTTGCAAAACACACGGCAGACTTCCGTGCAGCCTCTAGAACACGATAGGATATGTTTTCCGTGCTGACAGACTTTCTCCTTGCCAGACAGAGTGGAAAAGCTTTTTGCTAAGATGTAGACGAGAAGAGAGGCTAAAGACGAAGGTACGGTGCTCTGCAGAGCTAAGCACCGCTCCCGGTCCTCTTTCGGCAGAAGCCGCACACCGCAGAGCACTGTGAGCGGCAGAATCGTGTTTGCGCGAAGAAGCAGCTTCTTCGTCTCCGGGAGCCGGAGAGAGCGGCAACTTTGCAAAGGTGATGAAACAAGCTGTACAACACTGAGATTGTGTGCGCAGCTTGAAAACTGAGAGAAAACAGTACCTGAGCACTCTCCTGCCTTTTCTATTCACATGAATATTCGATTGCAAGCTGTTTTGGACAACTTTCTTTCTCTTCTTGCAAAACACTCGGCAGACCTCCGTGCAGCCTCTAGAACACGATGGGAGATGTTTTCTGTGCTGGCACAGTTTCTCCTTGCCAGACAGAGTGGAAAAGCTTTTTGCTAAGATGCAGACGAGAAGAGAGGCTAAAGACGAAGGTACGGTGCTCTGCAGAGCTAAGCACCGCTCCCGGACCTCTTTCGGCAGAAGGCGCACACCGCAGAGCACTGTGAGCGGCAGAATCGTCTTTGCGCGAAGAATCAGCTTCTTCGTCTCCGGGAGCCGGAGAGAGCGGCAACTTCGCAAAGGTGATGAAACAAGCTGTACAACACTGCGATTGTGTGCGCAGCTTGCCAACTGAGAGAAAACAGTACCTGAGCACTCTCCTGCCTTTTCTATTCACATGAACATTCGATTGCAAGCTGTTTTGGACAACTTTCTTTCTATTCTTGCAAAACACTCGGCAGACCTCCGTGCAGCCTCTAGAACACGATGGGAGATGTTTTCTGTGCTGGCAGAGTTTCTCCTTGCCAGACAGAGTGGAAAAGCTTTTTGCTAAGATGTAGACGAGAAGAGAGGCTAAAGACGAAGGTACGGTGCTCTGCAGAGCTAAGCACCGCTCCCGGACCTCTTTCGGCAGAAGCCGCACACCGCAGAGCACTGTGAGCGGCAGAATCGTCTTTGCGCGAAGAAGCAGCTGCTTCGTCTCCGCCAGCCGGAGAGAGCGGCAACTTCGCAAAGGTGATGAAACAAGCTGTACAACACTGCGATTGTGTGCGCAGCTTGCCAACTGAGAGAAAACAGTACCTGAGCACTCTCCTGCCTTTTCTATTCACATGAATATTCGATTGCAAGCTGTTTTGGACAACTTGCTTTCTCTTCTTGCAAAACACTCGGCAGACCTCCGTGCAGCCTCTAGAACACGATGGGAGATGTTTTCTGTGCTGGCAGAGTTTCTCCTTGCCAGACAGAGTGGAAAAAATTTTTGCTAAGATGTAGACGAGAAGAGAGGCTAAAGACGAAGGTACGGTGCTCTGCAGAGCTAAGCACCGCTCCCGGGCTTCTTTCGGCAGAAGGCGCACACCGCAGAGCACTGTGAGCGGCAGAATCGTCTTTGCGCGAAGAAGCAGCTTCTTCGTCTCCGGGAGCCGGAGAGAGCGGCAACTTCGCAAAGGTGATGAAACAAGCTGTACAACACTGCGATTGTGTGCGCAGCTTGCCAACTGAGAGAAAACAGTACCTGAGCACTCTCCTGACTTTTCTATTCACATGAACATTCGATTGCAAGCGGTTTTGGAGAACTTTCTTTCTCTTCTTGCAAAACACTCGGCAGACCTCCGTGCAGCCTCTAGAACACGATGGGAGATGTTTTCTGTGCTGGCAGAGTTTCTCCTTGCCAGACAGAGTGGAAAAGCTTTTTGCTAAGATGTAGACGAGAAGAGAGGCTAAAGACGAAGTTACGGTGCTCTGCAGAGCTAAGCACCGCTTCAGGGCCTCTTTCGACTGAAGACGCACACCGCAGAGCACTGTGAGCGGCAGAATCGTCTTTGCACGAAGAAGCAGCTTCTTCGTCTCCGGGAGCCGGAGAGAGCGGCAACTTCGCAAAGGTGATGAAACAAGCTGTACAACACTGCGATTGTGTGCGCAGCTTGCCAACAGAGAGAAAATATTACCTGACCACTCTCCTGCCTTTTATATTCACATGAGTATTCGATTGCAAGCTGTTTTGGACAACTTTCTTTCTCTTCTTGCATAACACTCGGCAGACCACCGTGCAGCTTCTAGAAGACGATGGGAGATGTTTTCTGTGCTGGCACACTTTCTCCTTGCCAGAGAGAGTGGAAAAGCTTTTTGCTAAGATGTAGACGAGAAGAGAGGCTAAAGACGAAGGTACGGTGCTCTGCAGAGCTAAGCACCGCTCCCGGACCTCTTTCGGCAGAAGGCGCACACCGCAGAGCACTGTGAGCGGCAGAATCGTCTTTGCGCGAAGAAGCAGCTTCTTCGTCTCCGGGAGCCGGAGAGAGCGGCAACTTCGCAAAGGTGATGAAACAAGCTGTACAACACTGCGATTGTGTGCGCAGCTTGAAAACTGAAAGAAAACAGTACCTGACCACTCTCCTGCCTTTTCTATTTACATGAATATTCGATTGCAAGCTGTTTTGGACAACTTTCTTTCTCTTTTGCAAAACACTCGGCAGACATCCGTGCAGCCTCTAGAACATGATGGGAGATGTTTTCTGTGCTGGCACAGTTTCTCCTTGCCAGACAGAGTGGAAAAGCTTTTTGCTAAGATGTAGACGAGAAGAGAGGCTAAAGACGAAGGTACGGTGCTCTGCAGAGCTAAGCACCGCTCCCGGACCTCTTTCGGCAGAAGCCGCACACCGCAGAGCACTGTGAGCGGCAGAATCGTCTTTGCGCGAAGAAGCAGCTTCTTCGTCTCCGGGAGCCGGAGAGAGCGGCAACTTCGCAAAGGTGATGAAACAAGCTGTACAACACTGCGATTGTGTGCGCAGCTTGCCAACTGAGAGAAAACAGTACCTGAGCACTCTCCTGCCTTTTCTATTCACATGAACATTCGATTGCAAGCTGTTTTGGACAACTTTCTTTCTCTTCTTGCAAAACACTCGGCAGACCTCCGTGCAGCTTCTAGAACACGATGGGAGGTGTTTTCTGTTCTGGCAGAGTTTCTCCTTGCCAGACAGAGTGGAAAAGCTTTTTGCTAAGATGTAGACGAGAAGAGAGGCTAAAGACGAAGGTACGGTGCTCTGCAGAGCTAAGCACCGCTCCCGGACCTCTTTCGGCAGAAGGCGCACACCGCAGAGCACTGTGAGCGGCAGAATCGTCTTTGCGCGAAGAAGCAGCTTCTTCGTCTCCGGGAGCCGGAGAGAGCGGCAACTTCGCAAAGGTGATGAAACAAGCTGTACAACACTGCGATTGTGTGCGCAGCTTGCCAACTGAGAGAAAACAGTACCTGAGCACTCTCCTGCCTTTTCTATTCACATGAACATTCGATTGCAAGCTGTTTTGGACAACTTTCTTTCTCTTCTTGCAAAACACTCGGCAGACCTCCGTGCAGCCTCTAGAACACGATGGGAGATGTTTTCTGTGCTGGCAGAGTTTCTCCTTGCCAGACAGAGTGGAAAAGCTTTTTACTAAGATGCAGACGAGAAGAGAGGCTAAAGACGAAGGTACGGTGCTCTGCAGAGCTAAGCACCGCTCCCGGACCTCTTTCGGCAGAAGGCGCACACCGCAGAGCACTGTGAGCGGCAGAATCGTCTTTGCGCGAAGAAGCAGCTTCTTCGTCTCCGGGAGCCGGAGAGAGCGGCAACTTCGCAAAGGTGATGAAACAAGCTGTACAACACTGCGATTGTGTGCGCAGCTTGCCAACTGAGAGAAAACAGTACCTGAGCACTCTCCTGCCTTTTCTATTCACATGAACATTCGATTGCAAGCTGTTTTGGACAACTTTGTTTCTCTTCTTGCAAAACACTCGGCAGACCTCCGTGCAGCCTCTACTACACGATAGGATATATTTTCCGTGCTGACAGACTTTCTCCTTGCCAGACAGAGTGGAAAAGCTTTTTGCTAAGATGTAGACGAGAAGAGAGGCTAAAGACGAAGGTACGGTGCTCTGCAGAGCTAAGCACCGCTCCCGGACCTCTTTCGGCAGAAGCCGCACACCGCAGAGCACTGTGAGCGGCAGAATCGTCTTTGCGCGAAGAAGCAGCTGCTTCGTCTCCGGGAGCCGGAGAGAGCGGCAACTTCGCAAAGGTGATGAAACAAGCTGTACAACACTGCGATTGTGTGCGCAGCTTGCCAACTGAGAGAAAACAGTACCTGACCACTCTCCTGCCTTTTCTATTCACATGAAAATTCGATTGCAAGCTGTTTTGGACAACTTTCTTTCTCTTCTTGCAAAACACTCGGCAGACCTCCGTGCAGCCTCTACTACACGATAGGATATGTTTTCTGTGCTGGCACAGTTTCTCCTTGCCAGACAGAGTGGAAAAGCTTTTTGCTAAGATGTAGACGAGAAGAGAGGCTAAAGACGAAGGTACGGTGCTCTGCAGAGCTAAGCACCGCTCTCGGACCTCTTTCGGCAGAAGGCGCACACCGCAGAGCACTGTGAGCGGCAGAATCGTCTTTGCGCAAAGAAGCAGCTTCTTCGTCTCCGGGAGCCGGAGAGAGCGGCAACTTCGCAAAGGTGATGAAACAAGCTGTACAACACTGCGATTGTGTGCGCAGCTTGCCAACTGAGAGAAAACAGTACCTGAGCACTCTCCTGCCTTTTCTATTCACATGAACATTGGATTGCAAGCTGTTTTGGACAACTTTCTTTCTCTTCTTGCAAAACACTCGGCAGACCTCCGTGCAGCCTCTACTACACGATGGGATATGTTTTCCGTGCAGACAGACTTTCTCCTTGCCAGACAGAGTGGAAAAGCTTTTTGCTAAGATGTAGACGAGAAGAGAGGCTAAAGACGAAGGTACGGTGCTCTGCAGAGCTAAGCACCGCTCCCGGACCTCTTTCGGCAGAAGGCGCACACCGCAGAGCACTGTGAGCGGCAGAATCGTCTTTGCGCGAAGAAGCAGCTGCTTCGTCTCCGGGAGCCGGAGAGAGCGGCAACTTCGCAAAGGTGATGAAACAAGCTGTACAACACTGCGATTGTGTGCGCAGCTTGCCAACTTAGAGAAAACAGTACCTGACCACTCTCCTGCCTTTTCTATTCACATGAACATTCGATTGCAAGCTGTTTTGGACAACTTTCTTTCTCTTCTTGCAAAACACTCGGCAGACCTCCGTGCAGCCTCTAGAACACGATAGGATATGTTTTCCGTGCTGACAGACTTTCTCCTTACCAGACAGAGTGGAAAAGCTTTTTGCTAAGATGTAGACGAGAAGAGAGGCTAAAGACGAAGGTACGGTGCTCTGCAGAGCTAAGCACCGCTCCCTGTCCTCTTTCGGCAGAAGGCGCACACCGCAGAGCACTGTGAGCGGCAGAATCGTCTTTGCGCGAAGAAGCAGCTTCTTCGTCTCCGGGAGCCGGAGAGAGCGGCAACTTCGCAAAGGTGATGAAACAAGCTGTACAACACTGAGATTGTGTGAGCAGCTTGAAAACTGAGAGAAAACAGTACCTGAGCACTCTCCTGCCTTTTCTATTCACATGAATATTCGATTGCAAGCTGTTTTGGACAACTTGCTTTCTCTTCTTCCAAAACACTCGGCAGACCTCCGTGCAGCCTCTAGAACACGATGGGAGATGTTTTCTGTGCTGGCACAGTTTCTCCTTGCCAGACAGAGTGGAAAAGCTTTTTGCTAAGATGTAGACGAGAAGAGAGGCTAAAGACGAAGGTACGGTGCTCTGCAGAGCTAAGCACTGCTCCCGGACCTCTTTCGGCAGAAGCCGCACACCGCAGAGCACTGTGAGTGGCAGAATCGTCTTTGCGCGAAGAAGCAGCTTCTTCGTCTCCGGGAGCCGGAGAGAGCGGCAACTTCGCAAAGGTGATGAAACAAGCTGTACAACACTGCGATTGTGTGCGCAGCTTGAAAACTGAGAGAAAACAGTACCTGAGCACTCTCCTGCCTTTTCTATTCACATGAATATTCGATTGCAAGCTGTTTTGGACAACTTTCTTTCTCTTCTTGCAAAACACTCGGCAGACCTCCGTGCAGCCTCTAGAACATGATGGGAGATGTTTTCTGTGCTGGCAGAGTTTCTCCTTGCCAGACAGAGTGGAAAAGCTTTTTGCTAAGATGTAGACGAGAAGAGAGGCTAAAGACGAAGGTACGGTGCTCTGCAGAGCTAAGCACCGCTCCCGGACCTCTTTCGGCAGAAGGCGCACACCGCAGAGCACTGTGAGCGGCAGAATCGTCTTTGCGCGAAGAAGCAGCTTCTTCGTCTCCGGGAGCCGGAGAGAGCGGCAACTTCGCAAAGGTGATGAAACAAGCTGTACAACACTGCGATTGTGTGCGCAGCTTGCCAACTGAGAGAAAACAGTACCTGAGCACTCTCCTGCCTTTTCTATTCACATGAACATTGGATTGCAAGCTGTTTTGGACAACTTTCTTTCTCTTCTTGCAAAACACTCGGCAGACCTCCGTGCAGCCTCTACTACACGATAGGATATGTTTTCCGTGCTGGCACAGTTTCTCCTTGCCAGACAGAGTGGAAAAGCTTTTTGCTAAGATGTAGACGAGAAGAGAGGCTAAAGACGAAGGTACGGTGCTCTGCAGAGCTAAGCACCGCTCCCGGACCTCTTTCGGCAGAAGCCGCACACCGCAGAGCACTGTGAGCGGCAGAATCGTCTTTGCGCGAAGAAGCAGCTTCTTCGTCTCCGGGAGCCGGAGAGAGCGGCAACTTCGCAAAGGTGATGAAACAAGCTGTACAACACTGCGATTGTGTGCGCAGCTTGAAAACTGAGAGAAAACAGTACCTGAGCACTCTCCTGCCTTTTCTATTCACATGAATATTCGATTGCAAGCTGTTTTGGACAACTTTCTTTCTCTTCTTGCAAAACACTCAGCAGACCTCCGTGCAGCCTCTAGAACATTATGGGAGATATTTTCTGTGCTGGCAGAGTTTCTCCTTACCAGACAGAGTGGAAAAGCTTTTTGCTAAGATGTAGACGAGAAGAGAGGCTAAAGACGAAGGTACGGTGCTCTGCAGAGCTAAGCACCGCTCCCGGACCTCTTTCGGCAGAAGGCGCACACCGCAGATCACTGTGAGCGGCAGAATCGTCTTTGCGCGAAGAAGCAGCTTCTTCGTCTCCGGGAGCCGGAGAGAGCGGCAACTTCGCAAAGGTGATGAAACAAGCTGTACAACACTGCGATTGTGTGCGCAGCTTGCCAACTGAGAGAAAACAGTACCTGAGCACTCTCCTGCCTTTTCTATTCACATGAATATTCGATTGCAAGCTGTTTTGGACAACTTTCTTTCTCTTTTTGCAAAACACTCGGCAGACCTCCGTGCAGCCTCTACTACACGATAGGATATATTTTCCGTGCTGACAGACTTTCTCCTTGCCAGACAGAGTGGAAAAGCTTTTAGCTAAGATGTAGACGAGAAGAGAGGCTAAAGACGAAGGTACGGTGCTCTGCAGAGCTAAGCACCGCTCCCGGTCCTCTTTCGGCAGAAGGCGCACCCCGCAGAGCACTGTGAGCGGCAGAACCGTCTTTGCGCGAAGAAGCAGCTTCTTCGTCTCCGAGAGCCGGCAACTTCGCAAAGGTGATGAAACAAGCTGTACAACACTGCGATTGTGTGCGCAGCTTGCCAACTGAGAGAAAAAAGTACCTGAGCACTCTCCTGCCTTTTCTATTCACATGAACATTCGATTGCAAGCTGTTTTGGACAACTTTCTTTCTCTTCTTGCAAAACACTCGGCAGACCTCCGTGCAGCCTCTACTACACGATAGGATATGTTTTCCGTGCAGACAGACTTTCTCCTTGCCAGACAGAGTGGAAAAGCTTTTTGCTAAGATGTAGACGAGAAGAGAGGCTAAAGACGAAGGTACGGTGCTCTGCAGAGCTAAGCACCGCTCCCGGACCTCTTTCGGCAGAAGGCGCACACCGCAGAGCACTGTGAGCGGCAGAATCGTCTTTGCGCGAAGAAGCAGCTGCTTCGTCTCCGGGAGCCGGAGAGAGCGGCAACTTCGCAAAGGTGATGAAACAAGCTGTACAACACTGCGATTGTGTGCGCAGCTTGCCAACTGAGAGAAAACAGTACCTGAGCACTCTCCTGCCTTTTCTATTCACATGAACATTCGATTGCAAGCTGTTTTGGACAACTTTCTTTCTCTTCTTGCAAAACACTCGGCAGACCTCCGTGCAGCCTCTAGAACACGATAGGATATGTTTTCCGTGCTGACAGACTTTCTCCTTACCAGACAGAGTGGAAAAGCTTTTTGCTAAGATGTAGACGAGAAGAGAGGCTAAAGACGAAGGTACGGTGCTCTGCAGAGCTAAGCACCGCTCCCGGTCCTCTTTCGACAGAAGGCGCACACCGCAGAGCACTGTGAGCGGCAGAATCGTCTTTGCGCGAAGAAGCAGCTTCTTCGTCTCCGGGAGCCGGAGAGAGCGGCAACTTCGCAAAGGTGATGAAACAAGCTGTACAACACTGAGATTGTGTGCGCAGCTTGAAAACTGAGAGAAAACAGTACCTGAGCACTCTCCTGCCTTTTCTATTCACATGAATATTCGATTGCCAGCTGTTTTGGACAACTTGCTTTCTCTTCTTGCAAAACACTCGGCAGACCTCCGTGCAGCCTCTAGAACACGATGGGAGATGTTTTCTGTGCTGGCACAGTTTCTCCTTGCCAGACAGAGTGGAAAAGCTTTTTGCTAAGATGTAGACGAGAAGAGAGGCTAAAGACGAAGGTACGGTGCTCTACAGAGCTAAGCACCGCTCCCGGACCTCTTTCGGCAGAAGGCGCACACCGCAGAGCACTGTGAGTGGCAGAATCGTCTTTGCGCGAAGAAGCAGCTTCTTCGTCTCCGGGAGCCGGAGAGAGCGGCAACTTCGCAAAGGTGATGAAACAAGCTGTACAACACTGCGATTGTGTGCGCAGCTTGAAAACTGAGAGAAAACAGTACCTGAGCACTCTCCTGCCTTTTCTATTCACATGAATATTCGATTGCAAGCTGTTTTGGACAACTTTCTTTCTCTTCTTGCAAAACACTCGGCAGACCTCCGTGCAGCCTCTAGAACATGATGGGAGATGTTTTCTGTGCTGGCACAGTTTCTCCTTGCCAGACAGAGTGGAAAAGCTTTTTGCTAAGATGTAGACGAGAAGAGAGGCTAAAGACGAAGGTACGGTGCTCTGCAGAGCTAAGCACCGCTCTCGGACCTCTTTCGGCAGAAGGCGCACACCGCAGAGCACTGTGAGCGGCAGAATCGTCTTTGCGCGAAGAAGCAGCTTCTTCGTCTCCGGGAGCCGGAGAGAGCGGCAACTTCGCAAAGGTGATGAAACAAGCTGTACAACACTGCGATTGTGTGCGCAGCTTGCCAACTGAGAGAAAACAGTACCTGAGCACTCTCCTGCCTTTTCTATTCACATGAACATTCGATTGCAAGCTGTTTTGGACAACTTTCTTTCTCTTCTTGCAAAACACTCGGCAGACCTCCGTGCAGCCTCTACTACACGATAGGATATGTTTTCTGTGCTGGCACAGTTTCTCCTTGCCAGACAGAGTGGAAAAGCTTTTTGCTAAGATGTAGACGAGAAGAGAGGCTAAAGACGAAGGTACGGTGCTCTGCAGAGCTAAGCACCGCTCCCGGACCTCTTTCGGCAGAAGGCGCACACCGCAGAGCACTGTGAGCGGCAGAATCGTCTTTGCGCGAAGAAGCAGCTTCTTCGTCTCCGGGAGCCGGAGAGAGCGGCAACTTCGCAAAGGTGATGAAACAAGCTGTACAACACTGCGATTGTGTGCGCAGCTTGAAAACTGAGAGAAAACAGTACCTGACCACTCTCCTGCCTTTTCTATTCACATGAATATTCGATTGCAAGCTGTTTTGGACAACTTTCTTTCTCTTCTTGCAAAACACTCGGCAGACCTCCGTGCAGCCTCTAGAACATTATGGGAGATGTTTTCTGTGCTGGCAGAGTTTCTCCTTGCCAGACAGAGTGGAAAAGCTTTTTGCTAAGATGTAGACGAGAAGAGAGGCTAAAGACGAAGGTACGGTGCTCTGCAGAGCTAAGCACCGCTCCCGGACCTCTTTCGGCAGAAGGCGCACACCGCAGAGCACTGTGAGCGGCAGAATCGTCTTTGCGCGAAGAAGCAGCTTCTTCGTCTCCGGGAGCCGGAGAGAGCGGCAACTTCGCAAAGGTGATGAAACAAGCTGTACAACACTGCGATTGTGTGCGCAGCTTGCCAACTGAGAGAAAACAGTACCTGACCACTCTCCTGCCTTTTCTATTCACATGAACATTGGATTGCAAGCTGTTTTGGACAACTTTCTTTCTCTTCTTGCAAAACACTCGGCAGACCTCCGTGCAGCCTCTACTACACGATAGGATATATTTTCCGTGCTGACAGACTTTCTCCTTGCCAGACAGAGTGGAAAAGCTTTTTGCTAAGATGTAGACGAGAAGAGAGGCTAAAGACGAAGGTACGGTGCTCTGCAGAGCTAAGCACCGCTCCCGGTCCTCTTTCGGCAGAAGGCGCACACCGCAGAGCACTGTGAGCGGCAGAATCGTCTTTGCGCGAAGAAGCAGCTTCTTCGTCTCCGAGAGCCGGAGAGAGCGGCAACTTCGCAAAGGTGATGAAACAAGCTGTACAACACTGCGATTGTGTGCGCAGCTTGCCAACTGAGAGAAAACAGTACCTGAGCACTCTCCTGCCTTTTCTATTCACATGAACATTCGATTGCAAGCTGTTTTGGACAACTTTCTTTCTCTTCTTGCAAAACACTCGGCAGACCTCCGTGCAGCCTCTACTACACGATAGGATATGTTTTCCGTGCAGACAGACTTTCTCCTTGCCAGACAGAGTGGAAAAGCTTTTTGCTAAGATGTAGACGAGAAGAGAGGCTAAAGACGAAGGTACGGTGCTCTGCAGAGCTAAGCACCGCTCCCGGACCTCTTTCGGCAGAAGGCGCACACCGCAGAGCACTGTGAGCGGCAGAATCGTCTTTGCGCGAAGAAGCAGCTGCTTCGTCTCCGGGAGTCGGAGAGAGCGGCAACTTCGCAAAGGTGATGAAACAAGCTGTACAACACTGCGATTGTGTGCGCAGCTTGCCAACTGAGAGAAAACAGTACCTGAGCACTCTCCTGCCTTTTCTATTCACATGAACATTGGATTGCAAGCTGTTTTGGACAACTTTCTTTCTCTTCTTGCAAAACACTCGGCAGACCTCCGTGCAGCCTCTAGAACACGATAGGATATGTTTTCCGTGCTGACAGACTTTCTCCTTACCCGACAGAGTGGAAAAGCTTTTTGCTAAGATGTAGACGAGAAGAGAGGCTAAAGACGAAGGTACGGTGCTCTGCAGAGCTAAGCACCGCTCCCCGTCCTCTTTCGGCAGAAGGCGCACACCGCAGAGCACTGTGAGCGGCAGAATCGTCTTTGCGCGAAGAAGCAGCTTCTTCGTCTCCGGGAGCCGGAGAGAGCGGCAACTTCGCAAAGGTGATGAAACAAGCTGTACAACACTGAGATTGTGTGCGCAGCTTGAAAACTGAGAGAAAACAGTACCTGAGCACTCTCCTGCCTTTTCTATTCACATGAATATTCGATTGCAAGCTGTTTTGGACAACTTGCTTTCTCTTCTTGCAAAACACTCGGCAGACCTCCGTGCAGCCTCTAGAACACGATGGGAGATGTTTTCTGTGCTGGCACAGTTTCTCCTTGCCAGACAGAGTGGAAAAGCTTTTTGCTAAGATGTAGACGAGAAGAGAGGCTAAAGACGAAGGTACGGTGCTCTGCAGAGCTAAGCACCGCTCCCGGACCTCTTTCGGCAGAAGGCGCACACCGCAGAGCACTGTGAGTGGCAGAATCGTCTTTGCGCGAAGAAGCAGCTTCTTCGTCTCCGGGAGCCGGAGAGAGCGGCAACTTCGCAAAGGTGATGAAACAAGCTGTACAACACTGCGATTGTGTGCGCAGCTTGAAAACTGAGAGAAAACAGTACCTGAGCACTCTCCTGCCTTTTCTATTCACATGAATATTCGATTGCAAGCTCTTTTGGACAACTTTCTTTCTCTTCTTGCAAAACACTCGGCAGACCTCCGTGCAGCCTCTAGAACACGATGGGAGATGTTTTCTGTGCTGGCAGAGTTTCTCCTTGCCAGACAGAGTGGAAAAGCTTTTTGCTAAGATGTAGACGAGAAGAGAGGCTAAAGACGAAGGTACGGTGCTCTGCAGAGCTAAGCACCGCTCCCGGACCTCTTTCGGCAGAAGGCGCACACCGCAGAGCACTGTGAGCGGCAGAATCGTCTTTGCGCGAAGAAGCAGCTTCTTCGTCTCCGGGAGCCGGAGAGAGCGGCAACTTCGCAAAGGTGATGAAACAAGCTGTACAACACTGCGATTGTGTGCGCAGCTTGCCAACTGAGAGAAAACAGTACCTGAGCACTCTCCTGCCTTTTCTATTCACATGAACATTCGATTGCAAGCTGTTTTGGACAACTTTCTTTCTCTTCTTGCAAAACACTCGGCAGACCTCCGTGCAGCCTCTACTACACGATAGGATATGTTTTCTGTGCTGGCACAGTTTCTCCTTGCCAGACAGAGTGGAAAAGCTTTTTGCTAAGATGTAGACGAGAAGAGAGGCTAAAGACGAAGGTACGGTGCTCTGCAGAGCTAAGCACCGCTCCCGGACCTCTTTCGGCAGAAGCCGCACACCGCAGAGCACTGTGAGCGGCAGAATCGTCTTTGCGCGAAGAAGCAGCTTCTTCGTCTCCGGGAGCCGGAGAGAGCGGCAACTTCGCAAAGGTGATGAAACAAGCTGTACAACACTGCGATTGTGTGCGCAGCTTGAAAACTGAGAGAAAACAGTACCTGACCACTCTCCTGCCTTTTCTATTCACATGAATATTCGATTGCAAGCTGTTTTGGACAACTTTCTTTCTCTTCTTGCAAAACACTCGGCAGACCTCCGTGCAGCCTCTAGAACATTATGGGAGATGTTTTCTGTGCTGGCAGAGTTTCTCCTTGCCAGACAGAGTGGAAAAGCTTTTTGCTAAGATGTAGACGAGAAGAGAGGCTAAAGACGAAGGTACGGTGCTCTGCAGAGCTAAGCACCGCTCCCGGACCTCTTTCGGCAGAAGGCGCACACCGCAGATCACTGTGAGCGGCAGAATCGTCTTTGCGCGAAGAAGCAGCTTCTTCGTCTCCGGGAGCCGGAGAGAGCGGCAACTTCGCAAAGGTGATGAAACAAGCTGTACAACACTGCGATTGTGTGCGCAGCTTGCCAACTGAGAGAAAACAGTACCTGAGCACTCTCCTGCCTTTTCTATTCACATGAACATTCGATTGCAAGCTGTTTTGGACAACTTTGTTTCTCTTCTTGCAAAACACTCGGCAGACCTCCGTGCAGCCTCTACTACACGATAGTATATATTTTCCGTGCTGACAGACTTTCTCCTTGCCAGACAGAGTGGAAAAGCTTTTAGCTAAGATGTAGACGAGAAGAGAGGCTAAAGACGAAGGTACGGTGCTCTGCAGAGCTAAGCACCGCTCCCGGTCCTCTTTCGGCAGAAGGCGCACACCGCAGAGCACTGTGAGCGGCAGAATCGTCTTTGCGCGAAGAAGCAGCTTCTTCGTCTCCGAGAGCCGGAGAGAGCGGCAACTTCGCAAAGGTGATGAAACAAGCTGTACAACACTGCGATTGTGTGCGCAGCTTGCCAACTGAGAGAAAACAGTACCTGAGCACTCTCCTGCCTTTTCTATTCACATGAACATTCGATTGCAAGCTGTTTTGGACAACTTTCTTTCTCTTCTTGCAAAACACTCGGCAGACCTCCGTGCAGCCTCTACTACACGATAGGACATGTTTTCCGTGCAGACAGACTTTCTCCTTGCCAGACAGAGTGGAAAAGCTTTTTGCTAAGATGTAGACGAGAAGAGAGGCTAAAGACGAAGGTACGGTGCTCTGCAGAGCTAAGCACCGCTCCCGGACCTCTTTCGGCAGAAGGCGCACACCGCAGAGCACTGTGAGCGGCAGAATCGTCTTTGCGCGAAGAAGCAGCTGCTTCGTCTCCGGGAGCCGGAGAGAGCGGCAACTTCGCAAAGGTGATGAAACAAGCTGTACAACACTGCGATTGTGTGCGCAGCTTGCCAACTGAGAGAAAACAGTACCTGACCACTCTCCTGATTTTCTATTCACATGAACATTCGATTGCAAGCTGTTTTGGACAACTTTCTTTCTCTTCTTGCAAAACACTCGGCAGACCTCCGTGCAGCCTCTAGAACACGATAGGATATGTTTTCCGTGCTGACAGATTTCTCCTTGCCAGACAGAGTGGAAAAGCTTTTTGCTAAGATGTAGACGAGAAGAGAGGCTAAAGACGAAGGTACGGTGCTCTGCAGAGCTAAGCACCGCTCCCGGACCTCTTTCGGCAGAAGGCGCACACCGCAGAGCACTGTGAGCGGCAGAATCGTCTTTGCGCGAAGAAGCAGCTGCTTCGTCTCCGGGAGCCGGAGAGAGCGGCAACTTCGCAAAGGTGATGAAACAAGCTGTACAACACTGCGATTGTGTGCGCAGCTTGCCAACTGAGAGAAAACAGTACCTGAGCACTCTCCTGCCTTTTCTATTCACATGAACATTCGATTGCAAGCTGTTTTGGACAACTTTCTTTCTCTTCTTGCAAAACACTCGGCAGACCTCCGTGCAGCCTCTACTACACGATAGGATATGTTTTCTGTGCTGGCACAGTTTCTCCTTGCCAGACAGAGTGGAAAAGCTTTTTGCTAAGATGTAGACGAGAAGAGAGGCTAAAGACGAAGGTACGGTGCTCTGCAGAGCTAAGCACCGCTCCCGGACCTCTTTCGGCAGAAGCCGCACACCGCAGAGCACTGTGAGCGGCAGAATCGTCTTTGCGCGAAGAAGCAGCTTCTTCGTCTCCGGGAGCCGGAGAGAGCGGCAACTTCGCAAAGGTGATGAAACAAGCTGTACAACACTGCGATTGTGTGCGCAGCTTGAAAACTGAGAGAAAACAGTACCTGACCACTCTCCTGCCTTTTCTATTCACATGAATATTCGATTGCAAGCTGTTTTGGACAACTTTCTTTCTCTTCTTGCAAAACACTCAGCAGACCTCCGTGCAGCCTCTAGAACATTATGGAAGATATTTTCTGTGCTGGCAGAGTTTCTCCTTACCAGACAGAGTGGAAAAGCTTTTTGCTAAGATGTAGACGAGAAGAGAGGCTAAAGACGAAGGTACGGTGCTCTGCAGAGCTAAGCACCGCTCCCGGACCTCTTTCGGCAGAAGGCGCACACCGCAGATCACTGTGAGCGGCAGAATCGTCTTTGCGCGAAGAAGCAGCTTCTTCGTCTCCGGGAGCCGGAGAGAGCGGCAACTTCGCAAAGGTGATGAAACAAGCTGTACAACACTGCGATTGTGTGCGCAGCTTGCCAACTGAGAGAAAACAGTACCTGAGCACTCTCCTGCCTTTTCTATTCACATGAACATTCGATTGCAAGCTGTTTTGGACAACTTTCTTTCTCTTTTTGCAAAACACTCGGCAGACCTCCGTGCAGCCTCTACTACACGATAGGATATATTTTCCGTGCTGACAGACTTTCTCCTTGCCAGACAGAGTGGAAAAGCTTTTAGCTAAGATGTAGACGAGAAGAGAGGCTAAAGACGAAGGTACGGTGCTCTGCAGAGCTAAGCACCGCTCCCGGTCCTCTTTCGGCAGAAGGCGCACCCCGCAGAGCACTGTGAGCGGCAGAACCGTCTTTGCGCGAAGAAGCAGCTTCTTCGTCTCCGAGAGCCGGCAACTTCGCAAAGGTGATGAAACAAGCTGTACAACACTGCGATTGTGTGCGCAGCTTGCCAACTGAGAGAAAACAGTACCTGAGCACTCTCCTGCCTTTTCTATTCACATGAACATTCGATTGCAAGCTGTTTTGGACAACTTTCTTTCTCTTCTTGCAAAACACTCGGCAGACCTCCGTGCAGCCTCTACTACACGATAGGATATGTTTTCCGTGCAGACAGAGTTTCTCCTTGCCAGACAGAGTGGAAAAGCTTTTTGCTAAGATGTAGACGAGAAGAGAGGCTAAAGACGAAGGTACGGTGCTCTGCAGAGCTAAGCACCGCTCCCGGACCTCTTTCGGCAGAAGGCGCACACCGCAGAGCACTGTGAGCGGCAGAATCGTCTTTGCGCGAAGAAGCAGCTGCTTCGTCTCCGGGAGCCGGAGAGAGCGGCAACTTCGCAAAGGTGATGAAACAAGCTGTACAACACTGCGATTGTGTGCGCAGCTTGCCAACTGAGAGAAAACAGTACCTGACCACTCTCCTGCCTTTTCTATTCACATGAACATTCGATTGCAAGCTGTTTTGGACAACTTTCTTTCTCTTCTTGCAAAACACTCGGCAGACCTCCGTGCAGCCTCTAGAACACGATAGGATATGTTTTCCGTGCTGACAGACTTTCTCCTTACCAGACAGAGTGGAAAAGCTTTTTGCTAAGATGTAGACGAGAAGAGAGGCTAAAGACGAAGGTACGGTGCTCTGCAGAGCTAAGCACCGCTCCCGGTCCTCTTTCGACAGAAGGCGCACACCGCAGAGCACTGTGAGCGGCAGAATCGTCTTTGCGCGAAGAAGCAGCTTCTTCGTCTCCGGGAGCCGGAGAGAGCGGCAACTTCGCAAAGGTGATGAAACAAGCTGTACAACACTGAGATTGTGTGCGCAGCTTGAAAACTGAGAGAAAACAGTACCTGAGCACTCTCCTGCCTTTTCTATTCACATGAATATTCGATTGCCAGCTGTTTTGGACAACTTGCTTTCTCTTCTTGCAAAACACTCGGCAGACCTCCGTGCAGCCTCTAGAACACGATGGGAGATGTTTTCTGTGCTGGCACAGTTTCTCCTTGCCAGACAGAGTGGAAAAGATTTTGCTAAGATGTAGACGAGAAGAGAGGCTAAAGACGAAGGTACGGTGCTCTACAGAGCTAAGCACCGCTCCCGGACCTCTTTCGGCAGAAGGCGCACACCGCAGAGCACTGTGAGTGGCAGAATCGTCTTTGCGCGAAGAAGCAGCTTCTTCGTCTCCGGGAGCCGGAGAGAGCGGCAACTTCGCAAAGGTGATGAAACAAGCTGTACAACACTGCGATTGTGTGCGCAGCTTGAAAACTGAGAGAAAACAGTACCTGAGCACTCTCCTGCCTTTTCTATTCACATGAACATTCGATTGCAAGCTGTTTTGGACAACTTTCTTTCTCTTCTTGCAAAACACTCGGCAGACCTCCGTGCAGCCTCTACTCCACGATAGGATATGTTTTCTGTGCTGGCACAGTTTCTCCTTGCCAGACAGAGTGGAAAAGCTTTTTGCTAAGATGTAGACGAGAAGAGAGGCTAAAGACGAAGGTACGGTGCTCTGCAGAGCTAAGCACCGCTCCCGGACCTCTTTCGGCAGAAGGCGCACACCGCAGAGCACTGTGAGCGGCAGAATCGTCTTTGCGCGAAGAAGCAGCTTCTTCGTCTCCGGGAGCCGGAGAGAGCGGCAACTTCGCAAAGGTGATGAAACAAGCTGTACAACACTGCGATTGTGTGCGCAGCTTGAAAACTGAGAGAAAACAGTACCTGACCACTCTCCTGCCTTTTCTATTCACATGAATATTCGATTGCAAGTTGTTTTGGACAACTTTCTTTCTCTTCTTGCAAAACACTCGGCAGACCTCCGTGCAGCCTCTAGAACATTATGGGAGATGTTTTCTGTGCTGGCAGAGTTTCTCCTTGCCAGACAGAGTGGAAAAGCTTTTTGCTAAGATGTAGACGAGAAGAGAGGCTAAAGACGAAGGTACGGTGCTCTGCAGAGCTAAGCACCGCTCCCGGACCTCTTTCGGCAGAAGGCGCACACCGCAGAGCACTGTGAGCGGCAGAATCGTCTTTGCGCGAAGAAGCAGCTTCTTCGTCTCCGGGAGCCGGAGAGAGCGGCAACTTCGCAAAGGTGATGAAACAAGCTGTACAACACTGCGATTGTGTGCGCAGCTTGCCAACTGAGAGAAAACAGTACCTGAGCACTCTCCTGCCTTTTCTATTCACATGAACATTCGATTGCAAGCTGTTTTGGACAACTTTCTTTCTCTTCTTGCAAAACACTCGGCAGACCTCCGTGCAGCCTCTACTACACGATAGGATATATTTTCCGTGCTGACAGACTTTCTCCTTGCCAGACAGAGTGGAAAAGCTTTTTGCTAAGATGTAGACGAGAAGAGAGGCTAAAGACGAAGGTACGGTGCTCTGCAGAGCTAAGCACCGCTCCCGGTCCTCTTTCGGCAGAAGGCGCACACCGCAGAGCACTGTGAGCGGCAGAATCGTCTTTGCGCGAAGAAGCAGCTTCTTCGTCTCCGGGAGCCGGAGAGAGCGGCAACTTCGCAAAGGTGATGAAACAAGCTGTACAACACTGCGATTGTGTGCGCAGCTTGCCAACTGAGAGAAAACAGTACCTGAGCACTCTCCTGCCTTTTCTATTCACATGAACATTCGATTGCAAGCTGTTTTGGACAACTTTCTTTCTCTTCTTGCAAAACACTCGGCAGACCTCCGTGCAGCCTCTACTACACGATAGGATATGTTTTCCGTGCAGACAGACTTTCTCCTTGCCAGACAGAGTGGAAAAGCTTTTTGCTAAGATGTAGACGAGAAGAGAGGCTAAAGACGAAGGTACGGTGCTCTGCAGAGCTAAGCACCGCTCCCGGACCTCTTTCGGCAGAAGGCGCACACCGCAGAGCACTGTGAGCGGCAGAATCGACTTTGCGCGAAGAAGCAGCTGCTTCGTCTCCGGGAGCCGGAGAGAGCGGCAACTTCGCAAAGGTGATGAAACAAGCTGTACAACACTGCGATTGTGTGCGCAGCTTGCCAACTGAGAGAAAACAGTACCTGAGCACTCTCCTGCCTTTTCTATTCACATGAACATTCGATTGCAAGCTGTTTTGGACAACTTTCTTTCTCTTCTTGCAAAACACTCGGCAGACCTCCGTGCAGCCTCTAGAACACGATAGGGTATGTTTTCCGTGCTGACAGACTTTCTCCTTACCCGACAGAGTGGAAAAGCTTTTTGCTAAGATGTAGACGAGAAGAGAGGCTAAAGACGAAGGTACGGTGCTCTGCAGAGCTAAGCACCGCTCCCGGTCCTCTTTCGGCAGAAGGCGCACACCGCAGAGCACTGTGAGCGGCAGAATCGTCTTTGCGCGAAGAAGCAGCTTCTTCGTCTCCGGGAGCCGGAGAGAGCGGCAACTTCGCAAAGGTGATGAAACAAGCTGTACAACACTGAGATTGTGTGCGCAGCTTGAAAACTGAGAGAAAACAGTACCTGAGCACTCTCCTGCCTTTTCTATTCACATGAATATTCGATTGCAAGCTGTTTTGGACAACTTGCTTTCTCTTCTTGCAAAACACTCGGCAGACCTCCGTGCAGCCTCTAGAACACGATGGGAGATGTTTTCTGTGCTGGCAGAGTTTCTCCTTGCCAGACAGAGTGGAAAAGCTTTTTGCTAAGATGTAGACGAGAAGAGAGGCTAAAGACGAAGGTACGGTGCTCTGCAGAGCTAAGCACCGCTCCCGGACCTCTTTCGGCAGAAGGCGCACACCGCAGAGCACTGTGAGTGGCAGAATCGTCTTTGCGCGAAGAAGCAGCTTCTTCGTCTCCGGGAGCCGGAGAGAGCGGCAACTTCGCAAAGGTGATGAAACAAGCTGTACAACACTGCGATTGTGTGCGCAGCTTGAAAACTGAGAGAAAACAGTACCTGAGCACTCTCCTGCCTTTTCTATTCACATGAATATTCGATTGCAAGCTGTTTTGGACAACTTTCTTTCTCTTCTTGCAAAACACTCGGCAGACCTCCGTGCAGCCTCTAGAATATTATGGGAGATGTTTTCTGTGCTGGCAGAGTTTCTCCTTGCCAGACAGAGTGGAAAAGCTTTTTGCTAAGATGTAGACGAGAAGAGAGGCTAAAGACGAAGGTACGGTGCTCTGCAGAGCTAAGCACCGCTCCCGGACCTCTTTCGGCAGAAGGCGCACACCGCAGAGCACTGTGAGCGGCAGAATCGTCTTTGCGCGAAGAAGCAGCTTCTTCGTCTCCGGGAGCCGGAGAGAGCGGCAACTTCGCAAAGGTGATGAAACAAGCTGTACAACACTGCGATTGTGTGCGCAGCTTGCCAACTGAGAGAAAACAGTACCTGAGCACTCTCCTGCCTTTTCTATTCACATGAACATTGGATTGCAAGCTGTTTTGGACAACTTTCTTTCTCTTCTTGCAAAACACTCGGCAGACCTCCGTGCAGCCTCTACTACACGATAGGATATGTTTTCTGTGCTGGCACAGTTTCTCCTTGCCAGACAGAGTGGAAAAGCTTTTTGCTAAGATGTAGACGAGAAGAGAGGCTAAAGACGAAGGTACGGTGCTCTGCAGAGCTAAGCACCGCTCCCGGACCTCTTTCGGCAGAAGCCGCACACCGCAGAGCACTGTGAGCGGCAGAATCGTCTTTGCGCGAAGAAGCAGCTTCTTCGTCTCCGGGAGCCGGAGAGAGCGGCAACTTCGCAAAGGTGATGAAACAAGCTGTACAACACTGCGATTGTGTGCGCAGCTTGAAAACTGAGAGAAAACAGTACCTGAGCACTCTCCTGCCTTTTCTATTCACATGAATATTCGATTGCAAGCTGTTTTGGACAACTTTCTTTCTCTTCTTGCAAAACACTCGGCAGACCTCCGTGCAGCCTCTAGAACATTATGGGAGATGTTTTCTGTGCTGGCAGAGTTTCTCCTTGCCAGACAGAGTGGAAAAGCTTTTTGCTAAGATGTAGACGAGAAGAGAGGCTAAAGACGAAGGTACGGTGCTCTGCAGAGCTAAGCACCGCTCCCGGACCTCTTTCGGCAGAAGGCGCACACCGCAGATCACTGTGAGCGGCAGAATCGTCTTTGCGCGAAGAAGCAGCTTCTTCGTCTCCGGGAGCCGGAGAGAGCGGCAACTTCGCAAAGGTGATGAAACAAGCTGTACAACACTGCGATTGTGTGCGCAGCTTGCCAACTGAGAGAAAACAGTACCTGAGCACTCTCCTGCCTTTTCTATTCACATGAACATTCGATTGCAAGCTGTTTTGGACAACTTTCTTTCTCTTCTTGCAAAACACTCGGCAGACCTCCGTGCAGCCTCTACTACACGATAGGATATATTTTCCGTGCTGACAGACTTTCTCCTTGCCAGACAGAGTGGAAAAGTTTTAGCTAAGATGTAGACGAGAAGAGAGGCTAAAGACGAAGGTACGGTGCTCTGCAGAGCTAAGCACCGCTCCCGGTCCTCTTTCGGCAGAAGGCGCACACCGCAGAGCACTGTGAGCGGCAGAATCGTCTTTGCGCGAAGAAGCAGCTGCTTCGTCTCCGGGAGCCGGAGAGAGCGGCAACTTCGCAAAGGTGATGAAACAAGCTGTACAACACTGCGATTGTGTGCGCAGCTTGCCAACTGAGAGAAAACAGTACCTGAGCACTCTCCTGCCTTTTCTATTCACATGAATATTCGATTGCAAGCTGTTTTGGACAACTTTCTTTCTCTTCTTGCAAAACACACGGCAGACTTCCGTGCAGCCTCTAGAACACGATAGGATATGTTTTCCGTGCTGACAGACTTTCTCCTTGCCAGACAGAGTGGAAAAGCTTTTTGCTAAGATGTAGACGAGAAGAGAGGCTAAAGACGAAGGTACGGTGCTCTGCAGAGCTAAGCACCGCTCCCGGTCCTCTTTCGGCAGAAGGCGCACACCGCAGAGCACTGTGAGCGGCAGAATCGTCTTTGCGCGAAGAAGCAGCTTCTTCGTCTCCGGGAGCCGGAGAGAGCGGCAACTTTGCAAAGGTGATGAAACAAGCTGTACAACACTGAGATTGTGTGCGCAGCTTGAAAACTGAGAGAAAACAGTACCTGAGCACTCTCCTGCCTTTTCTATTCACATGAATATTCGATTGCAAGCTGTTTTGGACAACTTTCTTTCTCTTCTTGCAAAACACTCGGCAGACCTCCGTGCAGCCTCTAGAACACGATGGGAGATGTTTTCTGTGCTGGCACAGTTTCTCCTTGCCAGACAGAGTGGAAAAGCTTTTTGCTAAGATGCAGACGAGAAGAGAGGCTAAAGACGAAGGTACGGTGCTCTGCAGAGCTAAGCACCGCTCCCGGACCTCTTTCGGCAGAAGGCGCACACCGCAGAGCACTGTGAGCGGCAGAATCGTCTTTGCGCGAAGAAGCAGCTTCTTCGTCTCCGGGAGCCGGAGAGAGCGGCAACTTCGCAAAGGTGATGAAACAAGCTGTACAACACTGCGATTGTGTGCGCAGCTTGCCAACTGAGAGAAAACAGTACCTGAGCACTCTCCTGCCTTTTCTATTCACATGAACATTCGATTGCAAGCTGTTTTGGACAACTTGCTTTCTCTTCTTCCAAAACACTCGGCAGACCTCCGTGCAGCCTCTACTACACGATAGGATATGTTTTCTGTGCTGGCAGAGTTTCTCCTTGCCAGACAGAGTGGAAAAGCTTTTTGCTAAGATGTAGACGAGAAGAGAGGCTAAAGACGAAGGTACGGTGCTCTGCAGAGCTAAGCACCGCTCCCGGACCTCTTTCGGCAGAAGCCGCACACCGCAGAGCACTGTGAGCGGCAGAATCGTCTTTGCGCGAAGAAGCAGCTTCTTCGTCTCCGGGAGCCGGAGAGAGCGGCAACTTCGCAAAGGTGATGAAACAAGCTGTACAACACTGCGATTGTGTGCGCAGCTTGAAAACTGAGAGAAAACAGTACCTGACCACTCTCCTGCCTTTTCTATTCACATGAATATTCGATTGCAAGCTGTTTTGGACAACTTTCTTTCTCTTCTTGCAAAACACTCGGCAGACCTCCGTGCAGCCTCTAGAACACGATGGGAGATGTTTTCTGTGCTGGCAGAGTTTCTCCTTGCCAGACAGAGTGGAAAAGCTTTTTGCTAAGATGTAGACGAGAAGAGAGGCTAAAGACGAAGGTACGGTGCTCTGCAGAGCTAAGCACCGCTCCCGGTCCTCTTTCGGCAGAAGGCGCACACCGCAGAGCACTGTGAGCGGCAGAATCGTCTTTGCGCGAAGAAGCAGCTGCTTCGTCTCCGGGAGCCGGAGAGAGCGGCAACTTCGCAAAGGTGATGAAACAAGCTGTACAACACTGCGATTGTGTGCGCAGCTTGAAAACTGAGAGAAAACAGTACCTGACCACTCTCCTGCCTTTTCTATTCACATGAATATTCGATTGCAAGCTGTTTTGGACAACTTTCTTTCTCTTCTTGCAAAACACACGGCAGACTTCCGTGCAGCCTCTAGAACACGATAGGATATGTTTTCCGTGCTGACAGATTTTCTCCTTGCCAGACAGAGTGGAAAAGCTTTTTGCTAAGATGTAGACGAGAAGAGAGGCTAAAGACGAAGGTACGGTGCTCTGCAGAGCTAAGCACCGCTCCCGGTCCTCTTTCGGCAGAAGGCGCACACCGCAGAGCACTGTGAGCGGCAGAATCGTCTTTGCGCGAAGAAGCAGCTTCTTCGTCTCCGGGAGCCGGAGAGAGCGGCAACTTTGCAAAGGTGATGAAACAAGCTGTACAACACTGAGATTGTGTGCGCAGCTTGAAAACTGAGAGAAAACAGTACCTGAGCACTCTCCTGCCTTTTCTATTCACATGAATATTCGATTGCAAGCTGTTTTGGACAACTTTCTTTCTCTTCTTGCAAAACACTCGGCAGACCTCCGTGCAGCCTCTAGAACACGATGGGAGATGATTTCTGTGCTGGCACAGTTTCTCCTTGCCAGACAGAGTGGAAAAGCTTTTTGCTAAGATGCAGACGAGAAGAGAGGCTAAAGACGAAGGTACGGTGCTCTGCAGAGCTAAGCACCGCTCCCGGACCTCTTTCGGCAGAAGGCGCACACCGCAGAGCACTGTGAGCGGCAGAATCGTCTTTGCGCGAAGAAGCAGCTTCTTCGTCTCCGGGAGCCGGAGAGAGCGGCAACTTCGCAAAGGTGATGAAACAAGCTGTACAACACTGCGATTGTGTGCGCAGCTTGCCAACTGAGAGAAAACAGTACCTGACCACTCTCCTGCCTTTTCTATTCACATGAATATTCGATTGCAAGCTGTTTTGGACAACGTTCTTTCTCTTCTTGCAAAACACTCGGCAGACCACCGTGCAGCCTCTAGAACACGATGGGAGATGTTTTCTGTGCTGGCAGAGTTTCTCCTTGCCAGACAGAGTGGAAAAGCTTTTTGCTAAGATGTAGACGAGAAGAGAGGCTAAAGACGAAGGTACGGTGCTCTGCAGAGCTAAGCACCGCTCCCGGACCTCTTTCGGCAGAAGGCGCACACCGCAGAGCACTGTGAGCGGCAGAATCGTCTTTGCGCGAAGAAGCAGCTTCTTCGTCTCCGGGAGCCGGAGAGAGCGGCAACTTCGCAAAGGTGATGAAACAAGCTGTACAACACTGCGATTGTGTGCGCAGCTTGCCAACTGAGAGAAAACAGTACCTGAGCACTCTCCTGCCTTTTCTATTCACATGAACATTCGATTGCAAGCTGTTTTGGACAACTTTCTTTCTCTTCTTGCAAAACACTCGGCAGACCTCCGTGCAGCCTCTAGAAAACGATAGGATATGTTTTCCGTGCTGACAGACTTTCTCCTTGCCAGACAGAATGGAAAAGCTTTTTGCTAAGATGTAGACGAGAAGAGAGGCTAAAGACGAAGGTACGGTGCTCTGCAGAGCTAAGCACCGCTCCCGGACCTCTTTCGGCAGAAGGCGCACACCGCAGAGCACTGTGAGCGGCAGAATCGTCTTTGCGCGAAGAAGCAGCTTCTTCGTCTCCGAGAGCCGGAGAGAGCGGCAATTTCGCAAAGGTGATGAAACAAGCTGTACAACACTGCGATTGTGTGCGCAGCTTGCCAACTGAGAGAAAACAGTACCTGAGCACTCTCCTGCCTTTTCTATTCACATGAATATTCGATTGCAAGCTGTTTTGGACAACTTTCTTTCTCTTCTTGCAAAACACTCGGCAGACCTCCGTGCAGCCTCTAGAACACGATAGGATATGTTTTCCGTGCTGACAGACTTTCTCTTTACCAGACAGAGTGGAAAAGCTTTTTGCTAAGATGTAGACGAGAAGAGAGGCTAAAGACGAAGGTACGGTGCTCTGCAGAGCTAAGCACCGCTCCCGGACCTCTTTCGGCAGAAGCCGCACACCGCAGAGCACTGTGAGCGGCAGAATCGTCTTTGCGCGAAGAAGCAGCTTCTTCGTCTCCGGGAGCCGGAGAGAGCGGCAACTTCGCAAAGGTGATGAAACAAGCTGTACAACACTGCGATTGTGTGCGCAGCTTGAAAACTGAGAGAAAACAGTACCTGAGCACTCTCCTGCCTTTTCTATTCACATGAATATTCGATTGCAAGCTGTTTTGGACAACTTTCTTTCTCTTCTTGCAAAACACTCGGCAGACCTCCGTGCAGCCTCTAGAACATGATGGGAGATGTTTTCTGTGCTGGCAGAGTTTCTCCTTGCCAGACAGAGTGGAAAAGCTTTTTGCTAAGATGTAGACGAGAAGAGAGGCTAAAGACGAAGGTACGGTGCTCTGCAGAGCTAAGCACCGCTCCCGGACCTCTTTCGGCAGAAGGCGCACACCGCAGAGCACTGTGAGCGGCAGAATCGTCTTTGCGCGAAGAAGCAGCTTCTTCGTCTCCGGGAGCCGGAGAGAGCGGCAACTTCGCAAAGGTGATGAAACAAGCTGTACAACACTGCGATTGTGTGCGCAGCTTGCCAACTGAGAGAAAACAGTACCTGAGCACTCTCCTGCCTTTTCTATTCACATGAACATTGGATTGCAAGCTGTTTTGGACAACTTTCTTTCTCTTCTTGCAAAACACTCGGCAGACTTCCGTGCAGCCTCTACTACACGATAGGATACGTTTTCTGTGCTGGCACAGTTTCTCCTTGCCAGACAGAGTGGAAAAGCTTTTTGCTAAGATGTAGACGAGAAGAGAGGCTAAAGACGAAGGTACGGTGCTCTGCAGAGCTAAGCACCGCTCCCGGACCTCTTTCGGCAGAAGGCGCACACCGCAGAGCACTGTGAGCGGCAGAATCGTCTTTGCGCGAAGAAGCAGCTTCTTCGTCTCCGGGAGCCGGAGAGAGCGGCAACTTCGCAAAGGTGATGAAACAAGCTGTACAACACTGCGATTGTGTGCGCAGCTTGAAAACTGAGAGAAAACAGTACCTGACCACTCTCCTGCCTTTTCTATTCACATGAATATTCGATTGCAAGCTGTTTTGGACAACTTTCTTTCTCTTCTTGCAAAACACTCGGCAGACCTCCGTGCAGCCTCTAGAACATTATGGGAGATGTTTTCTGTGCTGGCAGAGTTTCTCCTTGCCAGACAGAGTGGAAAAGCTTTTTGCTAAGATGTAGACGAGAAGAGAGGCTAAAGACGAAGGTACGGTGCTCTGCAGAGCTAAGCACCGCTCCCGGACCTCTTTCGGCAGAAGGCGCACACCGCAGATCACTGTGAGCGGCAGAATCGTCTTTGCGCGAAGAAGCAGCTTCTTCGTCTCCGCGAGCCGGAGAGAGCGGCAACTTCGCAAAGGTGATGAAACAAGCTGTACAACACTGCGATTGTGTGCGCAGCTTGCCAACTGAGAGAAAACAGTACCTGAGCACTCTCCTGCCTTTTCTATTCACATGAACATTCGATTGCAAGCTGTTTTGGACAACTTTCTTTCTCTTCTTGCAAAACACTCGGCAGACCTCCGTGCAGCCTCTACTACACGATAGGATATATTTTCCGTGCTGACAGACTTTCTCCTTGCCAGACAGAGTGGAAAAGCTTTTAGCTAAGATGTAGACGAGAAGAGAGGCTAAAGACGAAGGTACGGTGCTCTGCAGAGCTAAGCACCGCTCCCGGTCCTCTTTCGGCAGAAGGCGCACACCGCAGAGCACTGTGAGCGGCAGAATCGTCTTTGCGCGAAGAAGCAGCTGCTTCGTCTCCGGGAGCCGGAGAGAGCGGCAACTTCGCAAAGGTGATGAAACAAGCTGTACAACACTGCGATTGTGTGCGCAGCTTGCCAACTGAGAGAAAACAGTACCTGACCACTCTCCTGCCTTTTCTATTCACATGAATATTCGATTGCAAGCTGTTTTGGACAACTTTCTTTCTCTTCTTGCAAAACACACGGCAGACTTCCGTGCAGCCTCTAGAACACGATAGGATATGTTTTCCGTGCTGACAGACTTTCTCCTTGCCAGACAGAGTGGAAAAGCTTTTTGCTAAGATGTAGACGAGAAGAGAGGCTAAAGACGAAGGTACGGTGCTCTGCAGAGCTAAGCACCGCTCCCGGTCCTCTTTCGGCAGAAGGCGCACACCGCAGAGCACTGTGAGCGGCAGAATCGTCTTTGCGCGAAGAAGCAGCTTCTTCGTCTCCGGGAGCCGGAGAGAGCGGCAACTTTGCAAAGGTGATGAAACAAGCTGTACAACACTGAGATTGTGTGCGCAGCTTGAAAACTGAGAGAAAACAGTACCTGAGCACTCTCCTGCCTTTTCTATTCACATGAATATTCGATTGCAAGCTGTTTTGGACAACTTTCTTTCTCTTCTTGCAAAACACTCGGCAGACCTCCGTGCAGCCTCTAGAACATTATGGGAGATGTTTTCTGTGCTGGCAGAGTTTCTCCTTGCCAGACAGAGTGGAAAAGCTTTTTGCTAAGATGTAGACGAGAAGAGAGGCTAAAGACGAAGGTACGGTGCTCTGCAGAGCTAAGCACCGCTCCCGGACCTCTTTCGGCAGAAGGCGCACACCGCAGAGCACTGTGAGCGGCAGAATCGTCTTTGCGCGAAGAAGCAGCTTCTTCGTCTCCGGGAGCCGGAGAGAGCGGCAACTTCGCAAAGGTGATGAAACAAGCTGTACAACACTGCGATTGTGTGCGCAGCTTGCCAACTGAGAGAAAACAGTACCTGAGCACTCTCCTGCCTTTTCTATTCACATGAACATTCGATTGCAAGCTGTTTTGGACAACTTTCTTTCTCTTCTTGCAAAACACTCGGCAGACCTCCGTGCAGCCTCTACTACACGATAGGATATGTTTTCTGTGCTGGCAGACTTTCTCCTTGCCAGACAGAGTGGAAAAGCTTTTTGCTAAGATGTAGACGAGAAGAGAGGCTAAAGACGAAGGTACGGTGCTCTGCAGAGCTAAGCACCGCTCCCGGACCTCTTTCGGCAGAAGGCGCACACCGCAGAGCACTGTGAGCGGCAGAATCGTCTTTGCGCGAAGAAGCAGCTTCTTCGTCTCCGGGAGCCGGAGAGAGCGGCAACTTCGCAAAGGTGATGAAACAAGCTGTACAACACTGCGATTGTGTGCGCAGCTTGAAAACTGAGAGAAAACAGTACCTGAGCACTCTCCTGCCTTTTCTATTCTCATGAATATTCGATTGCAAGCTGTTTTGGACAACTTTCTTTCTCTTCTTGCAAAACACTCGGCAGACCTCCGTGCAGCCTCTAGAACATTATGGGAGATGTTTTCTGTGCTGGCACAGTTTCTCCTTGCCAGACAGAGTGGAAAAGCTTTTTGCTAAGATATAGACGAGAAGAGAGGCTAAAGACGAAGGTACGGTGCTCTGCAGAGCTAAGCACCGCTCCCGGACCTCTTTCGGCAGAAGGCGCACACCGCAGAGCACTGTGAGCGGCAGAATCGTCTTTGCGCGAAGAAGCAGCTTCTTCGTCTCCGGGAGCCGGAGAGAGCGGCAACTTCGCAAAGGTGATGAAACAAGCTGTACAACACTGCGATTGTGTGCGCAGCTTGCCAACTGAGAGAAAACAGTACCTGAGCACTCTCCTGCCTTTTCTATTCACATGAATATTCGATTGCAAGCTGTTTTGGACAACTTTCTTTCTCTTCTTGCAAAACACTCGGCAGACTTCCGTGCAGCCTCTACTACACGATAGGATATATTTTCCGTGCTGACAGACTTTCTCCTTGCCAGACAGAGTGGAAAAGCTTTTAGCTAAGATGTAGACGAGAAGAGAGGCTAAAGACGAAGGTACGGTGCTCTGCAGAGCTAAGCACCGCTCCCGGTCCTCTTTCGGCAGAAGGCGCACACCGCAGAGCACTGTGAGCGGCAGAACCGTCTTTGCGCGAAGAAGCAGCTTCTTCGTCTCCGAGAGCCGGAGAGAGCGGCAACTTCGCAAAGGTGATGAAACAAGCTGTACAACACTGCGATTGTGTGCGCAGCTTGCCAACTGAGAGAAAACAGTACCTGAGCACTCTCCTGCCTTTTCTATTCACATGAACATTCGATTGCAAGCTGTTTTGGACAACTTTCTTTCTCTTCTTGCAAAACACTCGGCAGACCTCCGTGCAGCCTCTAGAACATGATGGGAGATGTTTTCTGTGCTGGCACAGTTTCTCCTTGCCAGACAGAGTGGAAAAGCTTTTTGCTAAGATGTAGACGAGAAGAGAGGCTAAAGACGAAGGTACGGTGCTCTGCAGAGCTAAGCACCGCTCCCGGACCTCTTTCGGCAGAAGGCGCACACCGCAGAGCACTGTGAGCGGCAGAATCGTCTTTGCGCGAAGAAGCAGCTTCTTCGTCTCCGCGAGCCGGAGAGAGCGGCAACTTCGCAAAGGTGATGAAACAAGCTGTACAACACTGCGATTGTGTGCGCAGCTTGCCAACTGAGAGAAAACAGTACCTGAGCACTCTCCTGCCTTTTCTATTCACATGAATATTCGATTGCAAGCTGTTTTGGACAACTTTCTTTCTCTTCTTGCAAAACACTCGGCAGACCTCCGTGCAGCCTCTAGAACATGATGGGAGATGTTTTCTGTGCTGGCAGAGTTTCTCCTTGCCAGACAGAGTGGAAAAGCTTTTTGCTAAGATGTAGACGAGAAGAGAGGCTAAAGACGAAGGTACGGTGCTCTGCAGAGCTAAGCACCGCTCCCGGACCTCTTTCGGCAGAAGGCGCACACCGCAGAGCACTGTGAGCGGCAGAATCGTCTTTGCGCGAAGAAGCAGCTGCTTCGTCTCCGGGAGCCGGAGAGAGCGGCAACTTCGCAAAGGTGATGAAACAAGCTGTACAACACTGCGATTGTGTGCGCAGCTTGCCAACTGAGAGAAAACAGTACCTGACCACTCTCCTGCCTTTTCTATTCACATGAACATTCGATTGCAAGCTGTTTTGGACAACTTGCTTTCTCTTCTTGCAAAACACTCGGCAGACCTCCGTGCAGCCTCTACTACACGATAGGATATTTTTTCCGTGCAGACAGACTTTCTCCTTGCCAGACAGAGTGGAAAAGCTTTTTGCTAAGATGTAGACGAGAAGAGAGGCTAAAGACGAAGGTACGGTGCTCTGCAGAGCTAAGCACCGCTCCCGGACCTCTTTCGGCAGAAGGCGCACACCGCAGAGCACTGTGAGCGGCAGAATCGTCTTTGCGCGAAGAAGCAGCTGCTTCGTCTCCGGGAGCCGGAGAAAGCGGCAACTTCGCAAAGGTGATGAAACAAGCTGTACAACACTGCGATTGTGTGCGCAGCTTGCCAACTGAGAGAAAACAGTACCTGAGCACTCTCCTGCCTTTTCTATTCACATGAACATTCGATTGCAAGCTGTTTTGGACAACTTTCTTTCTCTTCTTGCAAAACACTCGGCAGACCTCCGTGCAGCCTCTAGAACACGATAGGATATGTTTTCCGTGCTGACAGACTTTCTCCTTGCCAGACAGAGTGGAAAAGCTTTTTGCTAAGATGTAGACGAGAAGAGAGGCTAAAGACGAAGGTACGGTGCTCTGCAGAGCTAAGCACCGCTCCCGGTCCTCTTTCGGCAGAAGGCGCACACCGCAGAGCACTGTGAGCGGCAGAATCGTCTTTGCGCGAAGAAGCAGCTTCTTCGTCTCCGGGAGCCGGAGAGAGCGGCAACTTCGCAAAGGTGATGAAACAAGCTGTACAACACTGAGATTGTGTGCGCAGCTTGAAAACTGAGAGAAAACAGTACCTGAGCACTCTCCTGCCTTTTCTATTCACATGAATATTCGATTGCAAGCTGTTTTGGACAACTTGCTTTCTCTTCTTGCAAAACACTCGGCAGACCTCCGTGCAGCCTCTAGAACACGATGGGAGATGTTTTCTGTGCTGGCACAGTTTCTCCTTGCCAGACAGAGTGGAAAAGCTTTTTGCTAAGATGTAGACGAGAAGAGAGGCTAAAGACGAAGGTACGGTGCTCTGCAGAGCTAAGCACCGCTCCCGGACCTCTTTCGGCAGAAGGCGCACACCGCAGAGCACTGTGAGCGGCAGAATCGTCTTTGCACGAAGAAGCAGCTTCTTCGTCTCCGCGAGCCGGAGAGAGCGGCAACTTCGCAAAGGTGATGAAACAAGCTGTACAACACTGCGATTGTGTGCGCAGCTAGAAAACTGAGAGAAAACAGTAGCTGAGCACTCTCCTGCCTTTTCTATTCACATGAATATTCGATTGCAAGCTGTTTTGGACAACTTTCTTTCTCTTCTTGCAAAACACTCGGCAGACCTCCGTGCAGCCTCTAGAACATGATGGGAGATGTTTTCTGTGCTGGCAGAGTTTCTCCTTGCCAGACAGAGTGGAAAAGCTTTTTGCTAAGATGTAGACGAGAAGAGAGGCTAAAGACGAAGGTACGGTGCTCTGCAGAGCTAAGCACCGCTCCCGGACCTCTTTCGGCAGAAGGCGCACACCGCAGAGCACTGTGAGCGGCAGAATCGTCTTTGCGCGAAGAAGCAGCTTCTTCGTCTCCGGGAGCCGGAGAGAGCGGCAACTTCGCAAAGGTGATGAAACAAGCTGTACAACACTGCGATTGTGTGCGCAGCTTGCCAACTGAGAGAAAACAGTACCTGAGCACTCTCCTGCCTTTTCTATTCACATGAACATTCGATTGCAAGCTGTTTTGGACAACTTTCTTTCTCTTCTTGCAAAACACTCGGCAGACCTCCGTGCAGCCTCTACTACACGATAGGATATGTTTTCTGTGCTGGCACAGTTTCTCCTTGCCAGACAGAGTGGAAAAGCTTTTTGCTAAGATGTAGACGAGAAGAGAGGCTAAAGACGAAGGTACGGTGCTCTGCAGAGCTAAGCACCGCTCCCGGACCTCTTTCGGCAGAAGGCGCACACCGCAGAGCACTGTGAGCGGCAGAATCGTCTTTGCGCGAAGAAGCAGCTTCTTCGTCTCCGGGAGCCGGAGAGAGCGGCAACTTCGCAAAGGTGATGAAACAAGCTGTACAACACTGCGATTGTGTGCGCAGCTTGAAAACTGAGAGAAAACAGTACCTGAGCACTCTCCTGCCTTTTCTATTCACATGAATATTCGATTGCAAGCTGTTTTGGACAACTTTCTTTCTCTTCTTGCAAAACACTCGGCAGACCTCCGTGCAGCCTCTAGAACATGATGGGAGATGTTTTCTGTGCTGGCAGAGTTTCTCCTTGCCAGACAGAGTGGAAAAGCTTTTTGCTAAGATGTAGACGAGAAGAGAGGCTAAAGACGAAGGTACGGTGCTCTGCAGAGCTAAGCACCGCTCCCGGACCTCTTTCGGCAGAAGGCGCACACCGCAGAGCACTGTGAGCGGCAGAATCGTCTTTGCGCGAAGAAGCAGCTTCTTCGTCTCCGGGAGCCGGAGAGAGCGGCAACTTCGCAAAGGTGATGAAACAAGCTGTACAACACTGCGATTGTGTGCGCAGCTTGCCAACTGAGAGAAAACAGTACCTGAGCACTCTCCTGCCTTTTCTATTCACATGAACATTCGATTGCAAGCTGTTTTGGACAACTTTCTTTCTCTTCTTGCAAAACACTCGGCAGACCTCCGTGCAGCCTCTACTACACGATAGGATATATTTTCCGTGCTGACAGATTTTCTCCTTGCCAGACAGAGTGGAAAAGCTTTTAGCTAAGATGTAGACGAGAAGAGAGGCTAAAGACGAAGGTACGGTGCTCTGCAGAGCTAAGCACCGCTCCCGGTCCTCTTTCGGCAGAAGGCGCACACCGCAGAGCACTGTGAGCGGCAGAATCGTCTTTGCGCGAAGAAGCAGCTGCTTCGTCTCCGGGAGCCGGAGAGAGCGGCAACTTCGCAAAGGTGATGAAACAAGCTGTACAACACTGCGATTGTGTGCGCAGCTTGCCAACTGAGAGAAAACAGTACCTGACCACTCTCCTGCCTTTTCTATTCACATGAATATTCGATTGCAAGCTGTTTTGGACAACTTTCTTTCTCTTCTTGCAAAACACACGGCAGACTTCCGTGCAGCCTCTAGAAAACCATAGGATATGTTTTCCGTGCTGACAGAATTTCTCCTTGCCAGACAGAGTGGAAAAGCTTTTTGCTAAGATGTAGACGAGAAGAGAGGCTAAAGACGAAGGTACGGTGCTCTGCAGAGCTAAGCACCGCTCCCGGTCCTCTTTCGGCAGAAGGCGCACACCGCAGAGCACTGTGAGCGGCAGAATCGTCTTTGCGCGAAGAAGCAGCTTCTTCGTCTCCGGGAGCCGGAGAGAGCGGCAACTTTGCAAAGGTGATGAAACAAGCTGTACAACACTGAGATTGTGTGCGCAGCTTGAAAACTGAGAGAAAACAGTACCTGAGCACTCTCCTGCCTTTTCTATTCACATGAATATTCGATTGCAAGCTGTTTTGGACAACTTTCTTTCTCTTCTTGCAAAACACTCGGCAGACCTCCGTGCAGCCTCTAGAACACGATGGGAGATGTTTTCTGTGCTGGCACAGTTTCTCCTTGCCAGACAGAGTGGAAAAGCTTTTTGCTAAGATGCAGACGAGAAGAGAGGCTAAAGACGAAGGTACGGTGCTCTGCAGAGCTAAGCAGCGCTCCCGGACCTCTTTCGGCAGAAGCCGCACACCGCAGAGCACTGTGAGCGGCAGAATCGTCTTTGCGCGAAGAAGCAGCTTCTTCGTCTCCGGGAGCCGGAGAGAGCGGCAACTTCGCAAAGGTGATGAAACAAGCTGTACAACACTGCGATTGTGTGCGCAGCTTGCCAACTGAGAGAAAACAGCACCTGACCACTCTCCTGCCTTTTCTATTCACATGAATATTCGATTGCAAGCTGTTTTGGACAACTTTCTTTCTCTTCTTGCAAAACACTCGGCAGACCTCCGTGCAGCCTCTAGAACACGATGGGAGATGTTTTCTGTGCTGGCACAGTTTCTCCTTGCCAGACAGAGTGGAAAAGCTTTTTGCTAAGATGTAGACGAGAAGAGAGGCTAAAGACGAAGGTACGGTGCTCTGCAGAGCTAAGCACCGCTCCCGGACCTCTTTCGGCAGAAGCCGCACACCGCAGAGCACTGTGAGCGGCAGAATCGTCTTTGCGCGAAGAAGCAGCTTCTTCGTCTCCGGGAGCCGGAGAGAGCGGCAACTTCGCAAAGGTGATGAAACAAGCTGTACAACACTGCGATTGTGTGCGCAGCTTGCCAACTGAGAGAAAACAGTACCTGAGCACTCTCCTGACGTTTCTAGTCACATGAACATTCGATTGCAAGCTGTTTTGGACAACTTTCTTTCTCTTCTTGCAAAACACTCGGCAGACCTCCGTGCAGCCTCTACTACACGATAGGATATGTTTTCCGTGCAGACAGACTTTCTCCTTGCCAGACAGAGTGGAAAAGCTTTTTGCTAGGATGTAGACGAGAAGAGAGGCTAAAGACGAATGTACGGTGCTCTGCAGAGCTAAGCACCGCTCCCGGACCTCTTTCGGCAGAAGGCGCACACCGCAGAGCACTGTGAGCGGCAGAATCGTCTTTGCGCGAAGAAGCAGCTGCTTCGTCTCCGGGAGCCGGAGAGAGCGGCAACTTCGCAAAGGTGATGAAACAAGCTGTACAACACTGCGATTGTGTGCGCAGCTTGCCAACTGAGAGAAAACAGTACCTGAGCACTCTCCTGCCTTTTCTATTCACATGAACATTCGATTGCAAGCTGTTTTGGACAACTTTCTTTCTCTTCTTGCAAAACACTCGGCAGACCTCCATGCAGCCTCTACTACACGATAGGATATGTTTTCTGTGCTGGCACAGTTTCTCCTTGCCAGACAGAGTGGAAAAGCTTTTTGCTAAGATGTAGACGAGAAGAGAGGCTAAAGACGAAGGTACGGTGCTCTGCAGAGCTAAGCACCGCTCCCGGACCTCTTTCGGCAGAAGCCGCACACCGCAGAGCACTGTGAGCGGCAGAATCGTCTTTGCGCGAAGAAGCAGCTGCTTCGTCTCCGGGAGCCGGAGAAAGCGGCAACTTCGCAAAGGTGATGAAACAAGCTGTACAACACTGCGATTGTGTGCGCAGCTTGCCAACTGAGAGAAAACAGTACCTGAGCACTCTCCTGCCTTTTCTATTCACATGAACATTCGATTGCAAGCTGTTTTGGACAACTTTCTTTCTCTTCTTGCAAAACACTCGGCAGACCTCCGTGCAGCCTCTAGAACACGATAGGATATGTTTTCCGTGCTGACAGACTTTCTCCTTGCCAGACAGAGTGGAAAAGCTTTTTGCTAAGATGTAGACGAGAAGAGAGGCTAAAGATGAAGGTACGGTGCTCTGCAGAGCTAAGCACCGCTCCCGGTCCTCTTTCGGCAGAAGGCGCACACCGCAGAGCACTGTGAGCGGCAGAATCGTCTTTGCGCGAAGAAGCAGCTTCTTCGTCTCCGGGAGCCGGAGAGAGCGGCAACTTCGCAAAGGTGATGAAACAAGCTGTACAACACTGAGATTGTGTGCGCAGCTTGAAAACTGAGAGAAAACAGTACCTGAGCACTCTCCTGCCTTTTCTATTCACATGAATATTCGATTGCAAGCTGTTTTGGACAACTTGCTTTCTCTTCTTGCAAAACACTCGGCAGACCTCCGTGCAGCCTCTAGAACACGATGGGAGATGTTTTCTGTGCTGGCACAGTTTCTCCTTGCCAGACAGAGTGGAAAAGCTTTTTGCTAAGATGTAGACGAGAAGAGAGGCTAAAGACGAAGGTACGGTGCTCTGCAGAGCTAAGCACCGCTCCCGGACCTCTTTCGGCAGAAGGCGCACACCGCAGAGCACTGTGAGCGGCAGAATCGTCTTTGCACGAAGAAGCAGCTTCTTCGTCTCCGCGAGCCGGAGAGAGCGGCAACTTCGCAAAGGTGATGAAACAAGCTGTACAACACTGCGATTGTGTGCGCAGCTAGAAAACTGAGAGAAAACAGTAGCTGAGCACTCTCCTGCCTTTTCTATTCACATGAATATTCGATTGCAAGCTGTTTTGGACAACTTTCTTTCTCTTCTTGCAAAACACTCGGCAGACCTCCGTGCAGCCTCTAGAACATGATGGGAGATGTTTTCTGTGCTGGCAGAGTTTCTCCTTGCCAGACAGAGTGGAAAAGCTTTTTGCTAAGATGTAGACGAGAAGAGAGGCTAAAGACGAAGGTACGGTGCTCTGCAGAGCTAAGCACCGCTCCCGGACCTCTTTCGGCAGAAGGCGCACACCGCAGAGCACTGTGAGCGGCAGAATCGTCTTTGCGCGAAGAAGCAGCTTCTTCGTCTCCGGGAGCCGGAGAGAGCGGCAACTTCGCAAAGGTGATGAAACAAGCTGTACAACACTGCGATTGTGTGCGCAGCTTGCCAACTGAGAGAAAACAGTACCTGAGCACTCTCCTGCCTTTTCTATTCACATGAACATTCGATTGCAAGCTGTTTTGGACAACTTTTTTCTCTTCTTGCAAAACACTCGGCAGACCTCCGTGCAGCCTCTACTACACGATAGGATATGTTTTCTGTGCTGGCACAGTTTCTCCTTGCCAGACAGAGTGGAAAAGCTTTTTGCTAAGATGTAGACGAGAAGAGAGGCTAAAGACGAAGGTACGGTGCTCTGCAGAGCTAAGCACCGCTCCCGGACCTCTTTCGGCAGAAGGCGCACACCGCAGAGCACTGTGAGCGGCAGAATCGTCTTTGCGCGAAGAAGCAGCTTCTTCGTCTCCGGGAGCCGGAGAGAGCGGCAACTTCGCAAAGGTGATGAAACAAGCTGTACAACACTGCGATTGTGTGCGCAGCTTGAAAACTGAGAGAAAACAGTACCTGAGCACTCTCCTGCCTTTTCTATTCACATGAATATTCGATTGCAAGCTGTTTTGGACAACTTTCTTTCTCTTCTTGCAAAACACTCGGCAGACCTCCGTGCAGCCTCTAGAACATGATGGGAGATGTTTTCTGTGCTGGCAGAGTTTCTCCTTGCCAGACAGAGTGGAAAAGCTTTTTGCTAAGATGTAGACGAGAAGAGAGGCTAAAGACGAAGGTACGGTGCTCTGCAGAGCTAAGCACCGCTCCCGGACCTCTTTCGGCAGAAGGCGCACACCGCAGAGCACTGTGAGCGGCAGAATCGTCTTTGCGCGAAGAAGCAGCTTCTTCGTCTCCGGGAGCCGGAGAGAGCGGCAACTTCGCAAAGGTGATGAAACAAGCTGTACAACACTGCGATTGTGTGCGCAGCTTGCCAACTGAGAGAAAACAGTACCTGAGCACTCTCCTGCCTTTTCTATTCACATGAACATTCGATTGCAAGCTGTTTTGGACAACTTTCTTTCTCTTCTTGCAAAACACTCGGCAGACCTCCGTGCAGCCTCTACTACACGATAGGATATATTTTCCGTGCTGACAGATTTTCTCCTTGCCAGACAGAGTGGAAAAGCTTTTAGCTAAGATGTAGACGAGAAGAGAGGCTAAAGACGAAGGTACGGTGCTCTGCAGAGCTAAGCACCGCTCCCGGTCCTCTTTCGGCAGAAGGCGCACACCGCAGAGCACTGTGAGCGGCAGAATCGTCTTTGCGCGAAGAAGCAGCTGCTTCGTCTCCGGGAGCCGGAGAGAGCGGCAACTTCGCAAAGGTGATGAAACAAGCTGTACAACACTGCGATTGTGTGCGCAGCTTGCCAACTGAGAGAAAACAGTACCTGACCACTCTCCTGCCTTTTCTATTCACATGAATATTCGATTGCAAGCTGTTTTGGACAACTTTCTTTCTCTTCTTGCAAAACACACGGCAGACTTCCGTGCAGCCTCTAGAAAACGATAGGATATGTTTTCCGTGCTGACAGACTTTCTCCTTGCCAGACAGAGTGGAAAAGCTTTTTGCTAAGATGTAGACGAGAAGAGAGGCTAAAGACGAAGGTACGGTGCTCTGCAGAGCTAAGCACCGCTCCCGGTCCTCTTTCGGCAGAAGGCGCACACCGCAGAGCACTGTGAGCGGCAGAATCGTCTTTGCGCGAAGAAGCAGCTTCTTCGTCTCCGGGAGCCGGAGAGAGCGGCAACTTTGCAAAGGTGATGAAACAAGCTGTACAACACTGAGATTGTGTGCGCAGCTTGAAAACTGAGAGAAAACAGTACCTGAGCACTCTCCTGCCTTTTCTATTCACATGAATATTCGATTGCAAGCTGTTTTGGACAACTTTCTTTCTCTTCTTGCAAAACACTCGGCAGACCTCCGTGCAGCCTCTAGAACACGATGGGAGATGTTTTCTGTGCTGGCACAGTTTCTCCTTGCCAGACAGAGTGGAAAAGCTTTTTGCTAAGATGCAGACGAGAAGAGAGGCTAAAGACGAAGGTACGGTGCTCTGCAGAGCTAAGCAGCGCTCCCGGACCTCTTTCGGCAGAAGCCGCACACCGCAGAGCACTGTGAGCGGCAGAATCGTCTTTGCGCGAAGAAGCAGCTTCTTCGTCTCCGGGAGCCGGAGAGAGCGGCAACTTCGCAAAGGTGATGAAACAAGCTGTACAACACTGCGATTGTGTGCGCAGCTTGCCAACTGAGAGAAAACAGCACCTGACCACTCTCCTGCCTTTTCTATTCACATGAATATTCGATTGCAAGCTGTTTTGGACAACTTTCTTTCTCTTCTTGCAAAACACTCGGCAGACCTCCGTGCAGCCTCTAGAACACGATGGGAGATGTTTTCTGTGCTGGCACAGTTTCTCCTTGCCAGACAGAGTGGAAAAGCTTTTTGCTAAGATGTAGACGAGAAGAGAGGCTAAAGACGAAGGTACGGTGCTCTGCAGAGCTAAGCACCGCTCCCGGACCTCTTTCGGCAGAAGCCGCACACCGCAGAGCACTGTGAGCGGCAGAATCGTCTTTGCGCGAAGAAGCAGCTTCTTCGTCTCCGGGAGCCGGAGAGAGCGGCAACTTCGCAAAGGTGATGAAACAAGCTGTACAACACTGCGATTGTGTGCGCAGCTTGCCAACTGAGAGAAAACAGTACCTGAGCACTCTCCTGACGTTTCTATTCACATGAACATTCGATTGCAAGCTGTTTTGGACAACTTTCTTTCTCTTCTTGCAAAACACTCGGCAGACCTCCGTGCAGCCTCTACTACACGATAGGATATGTTTTCCGTGCTGACAGACTTTCTCCTTGCCAGACAGAATGGAAAAGCTTTTTGCTAAGATGTAGACGAGAAGAGAGGCTAAAGACGAAGGTACGGTGCTCTGCAGAGCTAAGCACCGCTCCCGGACCTCTTTCGGCAGAAGGCGCACACCGCAGTGCACTGTGAGCGTCAGAATCGTCTTTGCGCGAAGAAGCAGCTGCTTCGTCTCCGAGAGCCGGAGAGAGCGGCAACTTCGCAAAGGTGATGAAACAAGCTGTACAACACTGCGATTGTGTGCGCAGCTTGCCAACTGAGAGAAAACAGTACCTGACAACTCTCCTGCCTTTTCTATTCACATGAACATTCGATTGCAAGCTGTTTTGGACAACTTTCTTTCTCTTCTTGCAAAACACTCGGCAGACCTCCGTACAGCCTCTAGAACACGATGGGAGATGTTTTCTGTGCTGGCACTGTTTCTCCTTGCCAGACAGAGTGGAAAAGCTTTTTGCTAAGATGTAGACGAGAAGAGAGGCTAAAGACGAAGGTACGGTGCTCTGCAGAGCTAAGCACCGCTCCCGGGCTTCTTTCGGCAGAAGGCGCACACCGCAGAGCACTGTGAGCGGCAGAATCGTCTTTGCGCGAAGAAGCAGCTTCTTCGTCTCCGGGAGCCGGAGAGAGCGGACACTTCGCAAAGGTGATGAAACAAGCTGTACAACACTGCGATTGTGTGCGCAGCTTGCCAACTGAGAGAAAACAGTACCTGAGCACTCTCCTGCCTTTTCTATTCACATGAACATTGGATTGCAAACTGTTTTGGACAACTTTCTTTCTCTTCTTGCAAAACACTCGGCAGACCTCCGTGCAGCCTCTAGAACACGATGGGAGATGTTTTCTGTGCTGGCACAGTTTCTCCTTGCCAGACAGAGTGGAAAAGCTTTTTGCTAAGATGTAGACGAGAAGAGAGGCTAAAGACGAAGGTACGGTGCTCTGCAGAGCTAAGCACCGCTCCCGGACCTCTTTCGGCAGAAGGCGCACACCGCAGAGCACTGTGAGCGGCAGAATCGTCTTTGCGCGAAGAAGCAGCTTCTTCGTCTCCGGGAGCCGGAGAGAGCGGACACTTCGCAAAGGTGATGAAACAAGCTGTACAACACTGCGATTGTGTGCGCAGCTTGCCAACTGAGAGAAAACAGTACCTGAGCACTCTCCTGCCTTTTCTATTCACATGAACATTGGATTGCAAACTGTTTTGGACAACTTTCTTTCTCTTCTTGCAAAACACTCGGCAGACCTCCGTGCAGCCTCTAGAACACGATGGGAGATGTTTTCTGTGCTGGCACAGTTTCTCCTTGCCAGACAGAGTGGAAAAGCTTTTTGCTAAGATGTAGACGAGAAGAGAGGCTAAAGACGAAGGTACGGTGCTCTGCAGAGCTAAGCACCGCTCCCGGACCTCTTTCGGCAGAAGGCGCACACCGCAGAGCACTGTGAGCGGCAGAATCGTCTTTGCGCGAAGAAGCAGCTTCTTCGTCTCCGGGAGCCGGAGAGAGCGGCAACTTCGCAAAGGTGATGAAACAAGCTGTACAACACTGCGATTGTGTGCGCAGCTTGAAAACTGAAAGAAAACAGTACCTGACCACTCTCCTGCCTTTTCTATTCACATGAATATTCGATTGCAAGCTGTTTTGGACAACTTTCTTTCTCTTCTTGCAAAACACTCGGCAGACCTCCGTGCAGCCTCTAGAACACGATGGGAGATGTTTTCTGTGCTGGCACAGTTTCTCCTTGCCAGACAGAGTGGAAAAGCTTTTTGCTAAGATGTAGACGAGAAGAGAGGCTAAAGACGAAGGTACGGTGCTCTGCAGAGCTAAGCACCGCTCCCGGACCTCTTTCGGCAGAAGGCGCACAACGCAGAGCACTGTGAGCGGCAGAATCGTCTTTGCGCGAAGAAGGAGCTTCTTCGTCTCCGGGAGCCGAGGAGAGCGGCAACTTCGCAAAGGTGATGAAACAAGCTGTACAACACTGCGATTGTGTGCGCAGCTTGAAAACTGAGAGAAAACAGTACCTGAGCACTCTCCTGCCTTTTATATTCACATGAGTATTCGATTGCAAGCTGTTATGGACAACATTCTTTCTCTTCTTGCAAAACACTCGGCAGACCTCCGTGCAGCTTCTAGAACACGATGGGAGATGTTTTCTGTGCTGGCAGAGTTTCTCCTTGCCAGACAGAGTGGAAAAGCTTTTTGCTAAGATGTAGACGAGAAGAGAGGCTAAAGACGAAGGTACGGTGCTCTGCAGAGCTAAGCACCGCTCCCGGACCTCTTTCGGCAGAAGGCGCACACCGCAGAGCACTGTGAGCGGCAGAATCGTCTTTGCGCGAAGAAGCAGCTTCTTCGTCTCCGGGAGCCGGAGAGAGCGGCAACTTCGCAAAGGTGATGAAACAAGCTGTACAACACTGCGATTGTGTGCGCAGCTTGCCAACTGAGAGAAAACAGTACCTGAGCACTCTCCTGCCTTTTCTATTCACATGAACATTCGATTGCAAGCTGTTTTGGACAACTTGCTTTCTCTTCTTGCAAAACACTCGGCAGACCTCCGTGCAGCTTCTAGAACACGATGGGAGATGTTTTCTGTGCTGGCACAGTTTCTCCTTGCCAGACAGAGTGGAAAAGCTTTTTGCTAAGATGTAGACGAGAAGAGAGGCTAAAGACGAAGGTACGGTGCTCTGCAGAGCTAAGCACCGCTTCAGGGCCTCTTTCGACTGAAGACGCACACCGCAGAGCACTGTGAGCGGCAGAATCGTCTTTGCGCGAAGAAGCAGCTTCTTCGTCTCCGCGATCCGGAGAGAGCGGCAACTTCGCAAAGGTGATGAAACAAGCTGTACAACACTGCGATTGTGTGCGCAGCTTGAAAACTGAGAGAAAACAGTACCTGAGCACTCTCCTGCCTTTTCTATTCACATGAACATTGGATTGCAAGCTGTTTTGGACAACTTTCTTTCTCTTCTTGCAAAACACTCGGCAGACCTCCGTGCAGCCTCTAGAACACGATGGGAGATGTTTTCTGTGCTGGCACAGTTTCTCGTTGCCAGACACAGTGGAAAAGCTTTTTGCTAAGATGTAGACGAGAAGAGAGGCTAAAGACGAAGGTACGGTGCTCTGGAGAGCTAAGCACCGCTCCCGGACCTCTTTCGGCAGAAGGCGCACACCGCAGAGCACTGTGAGCGGCAGAATCGTCTTTGCGCGAAGAAGCAGCTGCTTCGTCTCCGGGAGCCGGAGAGAGCGGCAACTTCGCAAAGGTGATGAAACAAGCTGTACAACACTGCGATTGTGTGCGCAGCTTGCCAACTGAGAGAAAACAGTACCTCACCACTCTCCTGCCTTTTATATTCACATGAGTATTCGATTGCAAGCTGTTATGGACAACATTTTTTCTCTTCTTGCAAAACACTCGGCAGACCTCCGTGCAGCTTCTAGAACACGATGGGAGATGTTTTCTGTGCTGGCACAGTTTCTCCTTGCCAGACAGAGTGGAAAAGCTTTTTGCTAAGATGTAGACGAGAAGAGAGGCTAAAGACGAAGGTACGGTGCTCTGCAGAGCTAAGCACCGCTCCCGGTCCTCTTTCGGCAGAAGGCGCACACCGCAGAGCACTGTGAGAGGCAGAATCGTCTTTGCGCGAAGAAGCAGCTGCTTCGTGTCCGGGAGCCGGAGACAGCGGCAACTTCGCAAAGGTGATGAAACAAGCTGTACAACACTGCGATTGTGTGCGCAGCTTGAAAACTGAGAGAAAACAGTACCTGAGCACTCTCCTGCCTTTTCTATTCACATGAACATTCGATTGCAAGCTGTTTTGGACAACTTTCTTTCTCTTCTTGCAAAACACTCGGCAGACCTCCGTGCAGCCTCTAGAACACGATGGGAGATGTTTTCTGTGCTGGCACAGTTTCTCCTTGCCAGACAGAGTGGAAAAGCTTTTTGCTAAGATGTAGACGAGAAGAGAGGCTAAAGACGAAGGTACGGTGCTCTGCAGAGCTAAGCACCGCTCCCGGACCTCTTTCGGCAGAAGCCGCACACCGCAGAGCACTGTGAGCGGCAGAATCGTCTTTGCGCGAAGAAGCAGCTTCTTCGTCTCCGGGAGCCGGAGAGAGCGGCAACTTCGCAAAGGTGATGAAACAAGCTGTACAACACTGCGATTGTGTGCGCAGCTTGCCAACTGAGAGAAAACAGTACCTGACCACTCTCCTGCCTTTTCTATTCACATGAACATTCGATTGCAAGCTGTTTTGGACAACTTTCTTTCTCTTCTTGCAAAACACTCGGCAGACCTCCGTGCAGCCTCTAGAACACGATAGGATATGTTTTTTGTGCTGGCACAGTTTCTCCTTGCCAGACAGAGTGGAAAAGCTTTTTGCTAAGATGTAGACGAGAAGAGAGGCTAAAGACGAAGGTACGGTGCTCTGCAGAGCTAATCACCGCTCCCGGGCTTCTTTCGGCAGAAGGCGCACACCGCAGAGCACTGTGAGCGGCAGAATCGTCTTTGCGCGAAGAAGCAGCTTCTTCGTCTCCGGGAGCCGGAGAGAGCGGCAACTTCGCAAAGGTGATGAAACAAGCTGTACAACACTGCGATTGTGTGCGCAGCTTGAAAACTGAGAGAAAACAGTACCTGAGCACTCTCCTGCCTTTTATATTCACATGAGTATTCGATTGCAAGCTGTTTTGGACAACATTCTTTCTCTTCTTGCAAAACACTCGGCAGACCTCCGTGCAGCTTCTAGAACACGATGGGAGATGTTTTCTGTGCTGGCAGAGTTTCTCCTTGCCAGACAGAGTGGAAAAGCTTTTTGCTAAGATGTAGACGAGAAGAGAGGCTAAAGACGAAGGTACGGTGCTCTGCAGAGCTAAGCACCGCTCCCGGACCTCTTTCGGCAGAAGGCGCACACCGCAGAGCACTGTGAGCGGCAGAATCGTCTTTGCGCGAAGAAGCAGCTTCTTCGTCTCCGGGAGCCGGAGAGAGCGGCAACTTCGCAAAGGTGATGAAACAAGCTGTACAACACTGCGATTGTGTGCGCAGCTTGCCAACTGAGAGAAAACAGTACCTGAGCACTCTCCTGCCTTTTCTATTCACATGAACATTCGATTGCAAGCTGTTTTGGACAACTTTCTTTCTCTTCTTGCAAAACACTCGGCAGACATCCGTGCAGCCTCTAGAACACGATGGGAGATGTTTTCTGTGCTGGCACAGTTTCTCCTTGCCAGACAGAGTGGAAAAGCTTTTTGCTAAGATGTAGACGAGAAGAGAGGCTAAAGACGAAGGTACGGTGCTCTGCAGAGCTAAGCACTGCTCCCGGACCTCTTTCGGCAGAAGGCGCACACCGCAGAGCACTGTGAGCGGCAGAATCGTCTTTGCGCGAAGAAGCAGCTTCTTCGTCTCCGGGAGCCGGAGAGAGCGGCAACTTCGCAAAGGTGATGAAACAAGCTGTACAACACTGCGATTCTGTGCGCAGCTTGAAAACTGAGAGAAAACAGTACCTGACCACTCTCCTGCCTTTTATATTCACATTAGTATTCGATTGCAAGCTGTTTTGGACAACATTCTTTCTCTTCTTGCAAAACACTCGGCAGACCTCCGTGCAGCCTCTAGAACACGATGGGAGATGTTTTCTCTGCTGGCAGAGTTTCTCCTTGCCAGACAGAGTGGAAAAGCTTTTTGCTAAGATGTAGACGAGAAGAGAGGCTAAAGACGAAGGTACGGTGCTCTGCAGAGCTAAGCACCGCTTCAGGGCCTCTTTCGACTGAAGACGCACACCGCAGAGCACTGTGAGCGGCAGAATCGTCTTTGCGCGAAGAAGCAGCTTCTTCGTCTCCGGGAGCCGGAGAGAGCGGCAACTTCGCAAAGGTGATGAAACAAGCTGTACAACACTGCGATTGTGTGCGCAGCTTGCCAACTGAGAGAAAACAGTACCTGACCACTCTCCTGCCTTTTCTATTCACATGAACATTCGATTGCAAGCTGTTTTGGACAACTTTCTTTCTCTTCTTGCAAAACACTCGGCAGACCTCCGTGCAGCCTCTAGAACACGATGGGAGATGTTTTCTGTGCTGGCACAGTTTCTCCTTGCCAGACAGAGTGGAAAAGCTTTTTGCTAAGATGTAGACGAGAAGAGAGGCTAAAGACGAAGGTACGGTGCTCTGCAGAGCTAAGCACCGTTCCCGGGCTTCTTTCGGCAGAAGCCGCACAACGCAGAGCACTGTGAGCGGCAGAATCGTCTTTGCGCGAAGAAGCAGCTTCTTCGTCTCCGGGAGCCGGAGAGAGCGGCAACTTCGCAAAGGTGATGAAACAAGCTGTACAACACTGCGATTGTGTGCGCAGCTTGCCAACTGAGAGAAAACAGTACCTGAGCACTCTCCTGCCTTTTCTATTCACATGAACATTCGATTGCAAGCTGTTTTGGACAACTTGATTTCTCTACTTGCAAAACACTCAGCAGACCTCCGTGCAGCCTCTAGAACACGATGGGAGATGTTTTCTGTGCTGGCACAGTTTCTCCTTGCCAGACAGAGTGGAAAAGCTTTTTGCTAAGATGTAGACGAGAAGAGAGGCTAAAGACGAAGGTACGGTGCTCTGCAGAGCTAAGCACCGCTCCCGGACCTCTTTTGGCAGAAGGCGCACACCGCAGAGCACTGTGAGCGGCAGAATCGTCTTTGCGCGAAGAAGCAGCTTCTTCGTCTCCGGGAGCCGGAGAGAGCGGCAACTTCGCAAAGGTGATGAAACAAGCTGTACAACACTGCGATTGTGTGCGCAGCTTGCCAACTGAGAGAAAACAGTACCTGACCACTCTCCTGCCTTTTATATTCACATGAGTATTCGATTGCAAGCTGTTTTGGACAACTTTCTTTCTCTTCTTGCAAAACACTCGGCAGACCTCCGTGCAGCCTCTAGAACACGATGGGAGATGTTTTCTGTGCTGGCAGAGTTTCTCCTTTCCAGAGAGAGTGGAAAAGCTTTTTGCTAAGATGTAGACGAGAAGAGAGGCTAAAGACGAAGGTACGGTGCTCTGCAGAGCTAATCACCGCTCCCGGGCTTCTTTCGGCAGAAGGCGCACACCGCAGAGCACTGTGAGCGGCAGAATCGTCTTTGCGCGAAGAAGCAGCTTCTTCGTCTCCGGGAGCCGGAGAGAGCGGCAACTTCGCAAAGGTGATGAAACAAGCTGTACAACACTGCGATTGTGTGCGCAGCTTGCCAACTGAGAGAAAACAGTACCTGAGCACTCTCCTGCCTTTTCTATTCACATGAACATTGGATTGCAAGCTGTTTTGGACAACTTTCTTTCTCTTCTTGCAAAACACTCGGCAGACCTCCGTGCAGCCTCTAGAACACGATGGGAGATGTTTTCTGTGCTGGCAGAGTTTCTCCTTGCCAGACAGAGTGGAAAAGCTTTTTGCTAAGATGTAGACGAGAAGAGAGGCTAAAGACGAAGGTACGGTGCTCTGCAGAGCTAAGCACCGCTTCAGGGCCTCTTTCGACTGAAGACGCACACCGCAGAGCACTGTGAGCGGCAGAATCGTCTTTGCGCGAAGAAGCAGCTTCTTCGTCTCCGGGAGCCGGAGAGAGCGGCAACTTCGCAAAGGTGATGAAACAAGCTGTACAACACTGCGATTGTGTGCGCAGCTTGCCAACTGAGAGAAAACAGTACCTGAGCACTCTCCTGCCTTTTCTATTCACATGAACATTCGATTGCAAGCTGTTTTGGACAACTTTCTTTCTCTTCTTGCAAAACACTCGGCAGACCTCCGTGCAGCCTCTAGAACACGATGGGAGATGTTTTCTGTGCTGGCACAGTTTCTCCTTGCCAGACAGAGTGGAAAAGCTTTTTGCTAAGATGTAGACGAGAAGAGAGGCTAAAGACGAAGGTACGGTGCTCTGCAGAGCTAAGCACCGCTCTTGGGCTTCTTTCGGCAGAAGGCGCACACCGCAGAGCATTGTGACCGGCAGAATCGTCTTTGCGCGAAAAAGCAGCTTCTTCGTCTCCGAGAGCCAGAGAGAGCGGCAGCTTCGCAAAGGTGATGAAACAAGCTGTACAACACTGCGATTGTGTGCGCAGCTTGCCAACTGAGAGAAAACAGTACCTGAGCACTCTCCTGCCTTTTCTATTCACATGAACATTCGATTGCAAGCTGTTTTGGACAACTTTCTTTCTCTTCTTGCAAAACATTCGGCAGACCTCCGTGCAGCCTCTAGAACACGATGGGAGATGTTTTCTGTGCTGGCACAGTTTCTCCTTGCCAGACAGTGTGGAAAAGCTTTTTGCTAAGATGTAGACGAGAAGAGAGGCTAAAGATGAAGGTACGGTGCTCTGCAGAGCTAAGCACCGCTCTTGGGCTTCTTTCGGCAGAAGACGCACACCGCAGAGCATTGTGAGCGGCAGAATCGTCTTTGCGCGAAGAAGCAGCTTCTTCGTCTCCGGGAGCCGGAGAGAGCGGCAGCTTCGCAAAGGTGATGAAACAAGCTGTACAACACTGCGATTGTGTGCGCAGCTTGAAAACTGAGAGAAAACAGTACCTGACCACTCTCCTGCCTTTTATATTCACATGAATATTCGATTGTAAACTGTTTTGGACAACTTGCTTTCTCTTCTTGCAAAACACACGGCAGACCTCCGTGCAGCCTCTAGAACACGATGGGAGATGTTTTCTGTGCTGGCAGAGTTTCTCCTTGCCAGACAGAGTGGAAAAGCTTTTTGCTAAGATGTAGACGAGAAGAGAGGCTAAAGACGAAGGTACGGTGCTCTGCAGAGCTAAGCACCGCTCCCGGACCTCTTTCGGCAGAAGGCGCACACCGCAGAGCACTGTGAGCGGCAGAATCGTCTTTGCGCGAAGAAGCAGCTTCTTCGTCTCCGGGAGCCGGAGAGAGCGGCAACTTCGCAAAGGTGATGAAACAAGCTGTACAACACTGCGATTGTGTGCGCAGCTTGAAAACTGAGAGAAAACAGTACCTGAGCACTCTCCTGCCTTTTCTATTCACATGAACATTGGATTGCAAGCTGTTTTGGACAACTTTCTTTCTCTTCTTGCAAAACACTCGGCAGACCTCCGTGCAGCTTCTAGAACACGATGGGAGATGTTTTCTCTGCTGGCACAGTTTCTCCTTGCCAGACAGAGTGGAAAAGCTTTTTGCTAAGATGTAGACGAGAAGAGAGGCTAAAGACGAAGGTACGGTGCCTTGCAGAGCTAAGCACCGCTTCAGGGCCTCTTTCGACTGAAGACGCACACCGCAGAGCACTGTGAGCGGCAGAATCGTCTTTGCGCGAAGAAGCAGCTTCTTCGTCTCCGGGAGCCGGAGAGAGCGGCAACTTCGCAAAGGTGATGAAACAAGCTGTACAACACTGCGATTGTGTGCGCAGCTTGAAAACTGAGAGAAAACAGTACCTGAGTACTCTCCTGCCTTTTCTATTCACATGAACATTGGATTGCAAGCTGTTTTGGACAACTTTCTTTCTCTTCTTGCAAAACATTCGGCAGACATCCGTGCAGCCTCTAGAACACGATGGGAGATGTTTTGTGTGCTGGCAGAGTTTCTCCTTGCCAGACAGAGTGGAAAAGCTTTTTGCTAAGATGTAGACGAGAAGAGAGGCTAAAGACGAAGGTACGGTGCTCTGCAGAGCTAAGCACCGCTCCCGGACCTCTTTCGGCAGAAGGCGCACACCGCAGAGCACTGTGAGCGGCAGAATCGTCTTTGCGCGAAGAAGCAGCTTCTTCGTCTCCGGGAGCCGGAGAGAGCGGCAACTTCGCAAAGGTGATGAAACAAGCTGTACAACACTGCGATTGTGTGCGCAGCTTGAAAACTGAGAGAAAACAGTACCTGACCACTCTCCTGCCTTTTCTATTCACATGAACATTCGATTGCAAGCTGTTTTGTACAACTTTCTTTCTCTTCTTGCAAAAGACTCGGCAGACCACCGTGCAGCCTCTAGAACACGATGGGAGATGTTTTTTGTGCTGGCACAGTTTCTCCTTGCCAGACAGAGTGGAAAAGCTTTTTGCTAAGATGTAGACGAGAAGAGAGGCTAAAGACGAAGGTACGGTGCTCTGCAGAGCTAAGCACCGCTCCCGGGCTTCTTTCGGCAGAAGCCGCACACCGCAGAGCACTGTGAGCGGCAGAATCGTCTTTGCGCGAAGAAGCAGCTTCTTCGTCTCCGGGAGCCGGAGAGAGCGGCAACTTCGCAAAGGTGATGAAACAAGCTGTACAACACTGCGATTGTGTTCGCAGCTTGCCAACTGAGAGAAAACAGTACCTGAGCACTCTCCTGCCTTTTCTATTCACATGAACATTCGATTGGAAGCTGTTTTGGACAACTTTCTTTCTCTTCTTGCAAAACACACGGCAGACCTCCGTGCAGCCTCTAGAACACGATGGGAGATGTTTTCTGTGCTGGCAGAGTTTCTCCTTGCCAGACACAGTGGAAAAGCTTTTTGCTAAGATGTAGACGAGAAGAGAGGCTAAAGACGAAGGTACGGTGCTCTGCAGAGCTAAGCACCGCTCCCGGACCTCTTTCGGCAGAAGGCGCACACCGCAGAGCACTGTGAGCGGCAGAATCGTCTTTGCGCGAAGAAGCAGCTTCTTCGTCTCTGGGAGCCGGAGAGAGCGGCAACTTCGCAAAGGTGATGAAACAGGCTGTACAACACTGCGATTGTGTGCGCAGCTTGAAAACTGAAGGAAAACAGTACCTGAGCACTCTCCTGCCTTTTCTATTCACATGAACATTGGATTGCAAGCTGTTTTGGACAACTTTCTTTCTCTTCTTGCAAAACACTCGGCAGACCTCCGTGCAGCCTCTAGAACACGATGGGAGATGTTTTCTGTGCTGGCACAGTTTCTCCTTACCAGACAGAGTGGAAAAGCTTTTTCCTAAGATGTAGACGAGAAGAGAGGCTAAAGACGAAGGTACGGTGCTCTGCAGAGCTAAGCACCGCTCCCGGACCTCTTTCGGCAGAAGGCGCACACCGCAGAGCACTGTGAGTGGCAGAATCGTCTTTGCACGAAGAAGCAGCTTCTTCGTCTCCGGGAGCCGGAGAGAGCGGCAACTTCGCAAAGGTGATGAAACAAGCTGTACAACACTGCGATTGTGTGCGCAGCTTGCCAACTGAGAGAAAACAGTACCTGAGCACTCTCCTGCCTTTTCTATTCACATGAACATTCGATTGCAAGCTGTTTTGGACAACTTTCTTTCTCTTCTTGCAAAACACTCGGCAGACCTCCGTGCAGCCTCTAGAACACGATGGGAGATGTTTTTTGTGCTGGCACAGTTTCTCCTTGCCAGACAGAGTGGAAAAGCTTTTTGCTAAGATGTAGACGAGAAGAGAGGCTAAAGACGAAGGTACGGTGCTCTGCAGAGCTAAGCACCGCTCCCGGACCTCTTTCGGCAGAAGGCGCACACCGCAGAGCACTGTGAGCGGCAGAATCGTCTTTGCGCGAAGAAGCAGCTTCTTCGTCTCCGGGAGCCGGAGAGAGCGGCAACATGGCAAAGGTGATGAAACAAGCTGTACAACACTGCGATTGTGTGCGCAGCTTGCCAACTGAGAGAAAACAGTACCTGAGCACTCTCCTGCCTTTTCTATTCACATGAACATTGGATTGCAAGCTGTTTTGGACAACTTTCTTTCTCTTCTTGCAAAACACTCGGCAGACCTCCGTGCAGCCTCTGGAACACGTTAGGATATGTTTTCCGTGCTGGCAGAGTTTCTCCTTGCCAGACAGAGTGGAAAAGCTTTTAGCTAAGATGTAGACGAGAAGAGAGGCTAAAGACGAAGGTACGGTGCTCTGCAGAGCTAAGCACCGCTCCCGGTCCTCTTTCGGCAGAAGGCGCACACCGCAGAGCACTGTGAGCGGCAGAATCGTCTTTGCGCGAAGAAGCAGCTTCTTCGTCTCCGCGAGCCGGAGAGAGCGGCAACTTCGCAAAGGTGATGAAACAAGCTGTACAACACTGCCATTGTGTGCGCAGCTTGAAAACTGAGAGAAAACAGTACCTGACACCTCTCCTGACTTTTCTATTCGCATGAACATTGGATTGCAAGCTGTTTTGGACAACTTTCTTTCTCTTCTTGCAAAACACTCGGCAGACCTCCGTGCAGCTTCTAGAACACGATGGGAGATGTTTTATGTGCTGGCACAGTTTCTCCTTGCCAGACAGAGTGGAAAAGCTTTTTGCTAAGATGTAGACGAGAAGAGAGGCTAACGACGAAGGTACGGTGCTCTGCAGAGCTAAGCACCGCTCCCGGACCTCTTTCGGCAGAAGGCGCACACCGCAGAGCACTGTGAGCGGCAGAATCGTCTTTGCGCGAAGAAGCAGCTTCTTCGTCTCCGCGAGCCGGAGAGAGCGGCAACTTCGCAAAGGTGATGAAACAAGCTGTACAACACTGCGATTGTGTGCGCAGCTTGCCAACTGAGAGAAAACAGTACCTGAGCACTCTCCTGCCGTTTCTATTCACATGAACATTCGATTGCAAGCTGTTTTGGACAACTTTCTTTCTCTTCTTGCAAAACACTCGGCAGACCTCCGTGCAGCCTCTAGAACACGATGGGAGATGTTTTCTGTGCTGGCAGAGTTTCTCCTTTCCAGAGAGAGTGGAAAAGCTTTTTGCTAAGATGTAGACGAGAAGAGAGGCTAAAGACGAAGGTACAGTGGTCTGCAGAGCTAAGCACCGCTCCCGGACCTCTTTCGGCAGAAGGCGCACACCGCAGAGCACTGTGAGCGGCAGAATCGTCTTTGCGCGAAGAAGCAGCTTCTTCGTCTCCGGGAGCCGGAGAGAGCGGCAACTTCGCAAAGGTGATGAAACAAGCTGTACAACACTGCGATTGTGTGCGCAGCTTGCCAACTGAGAGAAAACAGTACCTGAGCACTCTCCTGCCTTTTCTATTCACATGAACATTCGATTGCAAGCTGTTTTGGACAACATTCTTTCTCTTCTTGCAAAACACTCGGCAGACCTCCGTGCAGCTTCTAGAACACGATGGGAGATGTTTTCTGTGCTGTCACAGTTTCTCCTTGCCAGACAGAGTGGAAAAGCTTTTTGCTAAGATGTAGACGAGAAGAGAGGCTAAAGACGAAGGTACGGTGGTCTGCAGATCTAAACACCGCTTCAGGGCCTCTTTCGGCAGAAGGCGCACACCGCAGAGCACTGTGAGCGGCAGAATCGTCTTTGCGCGAAGGAGCAGCTTCTTCGTCTCCGCGAGCCGGAGAGAGCGGCAACTTCGCAAAGGTGATGAAACAAGCTGTACAACACTGCGATTGGGTTCGCAGCTTGCCAACTGACAGAAAACAGTACCTGAGCACTCTCCTGCCTTTTCTATTCACATGAACATTCGATTGGAAGCTGTTTTGGACAACTTTCTTTCTCTTCTTGCAAAACACTCGGCAGACCTCCGTGCAACCTCTAGAACACGATAGGATATATTTTCCGTTCTGACAGACTTTCTCCTTGCCAGACAGAGTGGAAAAGCTTTTTGCTAAGATGTAGACGAGAAGAGAGGCTAAAGACGAAGGTACGGTGCTCTGCACAGCTAAGCACCGCTCCCGGGCTTCTTTCGCCAGAAGGCGCACACTGCAGAGCACTGTGAGCGGCAGAATCGTCTTTGCGCGAAGAAGCAGCTGCTTCGTCTCCGGGAGCCGGAGAGAGCGGCAACTTCGCAAAGGTGATGAAACAAGCTGTACAACACTGCGATTGTGTGCGCAGCTTGCCAACTGAGAGAAAACAGTACCTGAGCACTCTCCTGCCTTTTCTATTCACATGAACATTCGATTGCAAGCTGTTTTGGACAACATTCTTTCTCTTCTTGCAAAACACTCGGCAGACCTCCGTGCAGCTTCTAGAACACGATGGGAGATGTTTTATCTGCTGGCACAGTTTCTCCTTGCCAGACAGAGTGGAAAAGCTTTTTGCTAAGATGTAGACGAGAAGAGAGGCTAACGACGAAGGTACGGTGCTCTGCAGAGCTAAGCACCGCTCCCGGACCTCTTTCGGCAGAAGGCGCACACCGCAGAGCACTGTGAGCGGCAGAATCGTCTTTGCGCGAAGAAGCAGCTTCTTCGTCTCCGGGAGCCGGAGAGAGCGGCAACTTCGCAAAGGTGATGAAACAAGCTGTACAACACTGCGATTGTGTGCGCAGCTTGCCAACTGAGAGAAAACAGTACCTGAGCACTCTCCTGCCGTTTCTATTCACATGAATATTCGATTGCAAGCTGTTTTGGACAACTTTCTTTCTCTTCTTGCAAAACACTCGGCAGACCTCCGTGCAGCCTCTAGAACACGATGGGAGATGTTTTCTGTGCTGGCAGAGTTTCTCCTTTCCAGAGAGAGTGGAAAAGCTTTTTGCTAAGATGTAGACGAGAAGAGAGGCTAAAGACGAAGGTACGGTGGTCTGCAGAGCTAAGCACCGCTCCCGGACCTCTTTCGGCAGAAGGCGCACACCGCAGAGCACTGTGAGCGGCAGAATCGTCTTTGCGCGAAGAAGCAGCTTCTTCGTCTCCGGGAGCCGGAGAGAGCGGCAACTTCGCAAAGGTGATGAAACAAGCTGTACAACACTGCGATTGTGTGCGCAGCTTGCCAACTGAGAGAAAACAGTACCTGAGCACTCTCCTGCCTTTTCTATTCACATGAACATTGGATTGCAAGCTGTTTTGGACAACTTGCTTTCTCTTCTTGCAAAACACTCGGCAGACCTCCGTGCAGCCTCTAGAACACGATGGGAGATGTTTTCTGTGCTGGCAGAGTTTCTCCTTGCCAGACAGAGTGGAAAAGCTTTTTGCTAAGATGTAGACGAGAAGAGAGGCTAAAGACGAAGGTACGGTTCTCTGCAGAGCTAAGCACAGCTCCCGGGCTTCTTTCGGTAGAAGGCGCACGCCGCAGAGCACTGTGAGCGGCAGAATCGTCTTTGCGCGAAGAAGCAGCTTCTTCGTCTCCGGGAGCCGGAGAGAGCGGCAACTGCGCAAAGGTGATGAAACAAGCTGTACAACACTGCGATTGTGTGCGCAGCTTGAAAACTGAGAGAAAACAGTACCTGACCACTCTCCTGCCTTTTCTATTCACATGAATATTCGATTGCAAGCTGTTTTGGACAACTTGTTTTCTCTTCTTGCAAAACACTCGGCAGACCTCCGTGCAGCCTCTAGAACACGATAGGATATGTTTTCCGTGCTGACAGACTTTCTCCTTGCCAGACAGAGTGGAAAAGATTTTAGCTAAGATGAAGACGAGAAGAGAGGCTAAAGACGAAGGTACGGTGCTCTGCAGAGCTAAGCACCGCTCCCGGTCCTCTTTCGGCAGAAGCCGCACACCGCAGAGCACTGTGAGCGGCAGAATCGTCTTTGCGCGAAGAAGCAGCTGCTTCGTCTCCGGGAGCCGGAGAGAGCGGCAACTTCGCAAAGGTGATGAAACAAGCTGTACAACACTGCGATTGTGTGCGCAGCTTGCCAACTGAGAGAAAACAGTACCTGACCACTCTCCTGCCTTTTCTATTCACATGAACATTCGATTGCAAGCTGTTTTGGACAACTTTCTTTCTCTTCTTGCAAAACACTCGGCAGACCTCCGTGCAGCCTCTAGAACACGATGGGAGATGTTTTCTGTGCTGGCAGAGTTTCTCATTGCCAGACACAGTGGAAAAGCTTTTTGCTAAGATGTAGACGAGAAGAGAGGCTAAAGACGAAGGTACGGTGCTCTGCAGAGCTAAGCACCGCTCCCGGACCTCTTTTGGCTGAAGGCGCACACCGCAGAGCACTGTGAGCGGCAGAATCGTCTTTGCGCGAAGAAGCAGCTTCTTCGTCTCCGGGAGCCGGAGAGAGCGGCAACTTCGCAAAGGTGATGAAACAGGCTGTACAACACTGCGATTGTGTGCGCAGCTTGAAAACTGAAGGAAAAGAGTACCTGAGCACTCTCCTGCCTTTTCTATTCACATGAACATTGGATTGCAAGCTGTTTTGGACAACTTTCTTTCTCTTCTTGCAAAACACTCGGCAGACCTCCGTGCAGCCTCTAGAACACGATGGGAGATGTTTTCTGTGCTGGCACAGTTTCTCCTTACCAGACAGAGTGGAAAAGCTTTTTGCTAAGATGTAGACGAGAAGAGAGGCTAAAGACGAAGGTACGGTGCTCTGCAGAGCTAAGCACCGCTCCCGGACCTCTTTCGGCAGAAGGCGCACACCGCAGAGCACTGTGAGTGGCAGAATCGTCTTTGCCCGAAGAAGCAGCTTCTTCGTCTCCGGGAGACGGAGAGAGCGGCAACTTCGCAAAGGTGATGAAACAAGCTGTACAACACTGCGATTGTGTGCGCAGCTTGCCAACTGAGAGAAAACAGTACCTGAGCACTCTCCTGCCTTTTCTATTCACATGAACATTCGATTGCAAGCTGTTTTGGACAACTTTCTTTCTCTTCTTGCAAAACACTCGGCAGACTTCCGTGCAGCTTCTAGAACACGATGGGAGATGTTTTTTGTGCTGGCACAGTTTCTCCTTGCCAGACAGAGTGGAAAAGCTTTTTGCTAAGATGTAGACGAGAAGAGAGGCTAAAGACGAAGGTACGGTGCTCTGCAGAGCTAAGCACCGCTCCCGGACCTCTTTCGGCAGAAGGCGCACACCGCAGAGCACTGTGAGCGGCAGAATCGTCTATGCGCGAAGAAGCAGCTTCTTCGTCTCCGGGAGCCGGAGAGAGCGGCAACTTCGCAAAGGTGATGAAACAAGCTGTACAACACTGCGATTGTGTGCGCAGCTTGCCAACTGAGAGAAAACAGTACCTGAGCACTCTCCTGCCTTTTCTATTCACATGAACATTCGATTGCAAGCTGTTTTGGACAACTTTCTTTCTCTTCTTGCAAAACACTCGGCAGACCTCCGTGCAGCCTCTGGAACACGTTAGGATATGATTTCCGTGCTGGCAGAGTTTCTCCTTGCTGGACAGAGTGGAAAAGCTTTTAGCTAAGATGTAGACGAGAAGAGAGGCTAAAGACGAAGGTACGGTGCTCTGCAGAGCTAAGCACCGCTCCCGGTCCTCTTTCGGCAGAAGGCGCACACCGCAGAGCACTGTGAGCGGCAGAATCGTCTTTGCGCGAAGAAGCAGCTTCTTCGTCTCCGGGAGCCGGAGAGAGCGGCAACTTCGCAAAGGTGATGAAACAAGCTGTACAACACTGCCATTGTGTGCGCAGCTTGAAAACTGAGAGAAAACAGTACCTGACCACTCTCCTGCCTTTTCTATTCGCATGAACATTGGATTGCAAGCTGTTTTGGACAACTTTCTTTCTCTTCTTGCAAAACACTCGGCAGACTTCCGTGCAGCCTCTAGAACACGATGGGAGATGTTTTGTGTGCTGGCAAAGTTTCTCCGTGCAAGACAAAGTGGAAAAGCTTTTTGCTAAGATGTAGACGAGAAGAGAGGCTAAAGACGAAGGTACGGTGCTCTGCAGAGCTAAGCACCGCTCCCGGACCTCTTTCGGCAGAAGGCGCACACCGCAGAGCACTGTGAGCGGCAGAATCGTCTTTGCGCGAAGAAGCAGCTTCTTCGTCTCCGCGAGCCGGAGAGAGCGGCAACTTCGCAAAGGTGATGAAACAAGCTGTACAACACTGCGATTGTGTGCGCAGCTTGCCAAGTGAGAGAAAACAGTACCTGACCACTCTCCTGCCTTTTGTAATCACATGAATATTCGATTGGAAGCTGTTTTGGACAACTTTCTTTCTCTTATTGCAAAACACTCGGCAGATCTCCGTGCAGCTTCTAGAACACGATGGGAGATGTTTTCTGTCCTGGCACAGTTTCTCCTTGCCAGACAGAGTGGAAAAGCTTTTTGCTAAGATGTAGACGAGAAGAGAGGCTAAAGACGAAGGTACGGTGCTCTGCAGAGCTAAGCACCGCTCCCGGACCTCTTTCGGCAGAAGGCGCACACCGCAGAGCACTGTGAGCGGCAGAATCGTCTTTGCGCGAAGAAGCAGCTTCTTCGTCTCCGGGAGCCGGAGAGAGCGGCAACTTCGCAAAGGTGATGAAACAAGCTGTACAACACTGCGATTGTGTGCGCAGCTTGCCAACTGAGAGAAAACAGTACCTGAGCACTCTCCTGCCTTTTCTATTCACATGAATATTCGATTGCAAGCTGTTTTGGACAACTTTCTTTCTCTTCTTGCAAAACACTCGGCAGACCTCCGTGCAGCCTCTAGAACACGATGGGAGATGTTTTCTGTGCTGGCACAGTTTCTCCTTGCCAGACAGAGTGGAAAAGCTTTTTGCTAAGATGTAGACGAGAAGAGAGGCTAAAGACGAAGGTACGGTGCTCTGCAGAGCTAAGCACCGCTCCCGGGCTTCTTTCGGCAGAAGGCGCACACCGCAGAGCACTGTGAGCGGCAGAATCGTCTTTGCGCGAAGAAGCAGCTGCTTCGTCTCCGGGAGCCGGAGAGAGCGGCAACTTGGCAAAGGTGATGAAACAAGCTGTACAACACTGCGATTGTGTGCGCAGCTTGCCAACTGAGAGAAAACAGTACCTGAGCACTCTCCTGCCTTTTCTAATCACATGAACATTCGATTGCAAGCTGTTTTGGACAACATTCTTTCTCTTCTTGCAAAACACTCGGCAGACCTCCGTGCAGCCTCTAGAAAACGATAGGATATGTTTTTTTTTGTGCTGGCACAGTTTCTCCTTGCCAAACAGAGTGGAAAAGCTTTTTGCTAAGATGTAGACGAGAAGAGAGGCTAAAGACGAAGGTACGGTGCTCTGCAGAGCTAAGCACCGCTCCCGGACCTCTTTCGGCAGAAGGCGCACACCGCAGAGCACTGTGAGCGGCAGAATCGTCTTTGCGCGAAGAAGCAGCTTCTTCGTCTCCGGGAGCCGGAGAGAGCGGCAACTTCGCAAAGGTGATGAAACAAGCTGTACAACACTGCGATTGTGTGCGCAGCTTGCCAACTGAGAGAAAACAGTACCTGAGCACTCTCCTGATTTGTCTATTCACATGAGTATTCGATTGCAAGCTGTTTTGGACAACATTCTTTCTCTATCTGCAAAACACTCGGCAGACCTCCGTGCAGCTTCTAGAACACGATGGGAGATGTTTTCTGTGCTGGCAGAGTTTCTCCTTGCCAGACAGAGTGGAAAAGCTTTTTGCTAAGATGTAGACGAGAAGAGAGGCTAAAGACGAAGGTACGGTGCTCTGCAGAGCTAAGCATCGCTCCCGGACCTCTTTCGGCAGAAGGCGCACACCGCAGAGCACTCTGAGCGGCAGAATCGTCTTTGCGCGAAGAAGCAGCTTCTTCGTCTCCGGGAGCCGAGGAGAGCGGCAACTTCGCAAAGGTGATGAAACAAGCTGTACAACACTGCAATTGTGTGCGCAGCTTGCCAACTGAGAGAAAACAGTACCTGAGCACTCTCCTGCCTTTTCTATTCACATGAACATTGGATTGAAAGCTGTTTTGGACAACTTTCTTTCTCTTCTTGCAAAACACTCGGCAGACTTCCGTGCAGCCTCTAGAACACGATGGGAGATGTTTTCTGTGCTGACACAGTTTCTCCTTGCCAGACAGAGTGGAAAAGCTTTTTGCTAAGATGTAGACGAGAAGAGAGGCTAAAGACGAAGGTACGGTGCTCTGCAGAGCTAAGCATCGCTCCCGGACCTCTTTCGGCAGAAGGCGCACACCGCAGAGCACTCTGAGCGGCAGAATCGTCTTTGCGCGAAGAAGCAGCTGCATCGTCTGCGGGAGCCGGAGAGAGCGGCAGCTTCGCAAAGGTGACGAAACAAGCTGTACAACACTGCGATTTTGTGCGCAGCTTGAAAACTGAGAGAAAACAGTACCTGAGCACTCTCCTGCCTTTTCTATTCACATGAACATTCGATTGCAAGCTGTTTTGGACAACTTTCTTTCTCTTCTTGCAAAACACTCGGCAGACCTCCGTGCAGCCTCTAGAACACGATGGGAGATGTTTTCTGTGCTGGCACAGTTTCTCCTTGCCAGACAGAGTGGAAAAGCCTTTTGCTAAGATGTAGACGAGAAGAGAGGCTAAAGACGAAGGTACGGTGCTCTGCAGAGCTAAGCACCGCTCCCGGTCCTCTTTCGGCAGAAGGCGCACACCGCAGAGCACTGTGAGCGGCAGAATCGTCTTTGCGCGAAGAAGCAGCTTCTTCGTCTCCGGGAGCCGGAGAGAGCGGCAACTTCGCAAAGGTGATGAAACAAGCTGTACAACACTGCGATTGTGTGCGCAGCTTGCCAACTGAGAGAAAACAGTACCTGAGCACTCTCCTGCCTTTTCTATTCACATGAACATTGGATTGCAAGCTGTTTTGGACAACTTTCTTTCTCTTCTTGCAAAACACTCGGCAGACCTCCGTGCAGCCTCTAGAACACGATGGGAGATGTTTTCTGTGCTGGCAGAGTTTCTCCTTGCCAGACAGAGTGGAAAAGCTTTTTGCTAAGATGTAGACGAGAAGAGAGGCTAAAGACGAAGGTACGGTGCTCTGCAGAGCTAAGCACCGCTTCAGGGCCTCTTTCGACTGAAGACGCACACCGCAGAGCACTGTGAGCGGCAGAATCGTCTTTGCGCGAAGAAGCAGCTGCTTCGTCTCCGGGAGCCGGAGAGAGCGGCAACTTCGCAAAGGTGATGAAACAAGCTGTACAACACTGCGATTGTGTGCGCAGCTTGAAAACTGAGATAAAACAGTACCAGACCACTCTCAGGCCTTTTATATTCACAAGAGTATTCGATTGCAAGCTGTTTTGGACAACATTCTTTCTCTTCTTGCAAAACACTCGGCAGACCTCCGTGCAGCTTCTAGAACACGATGGGAGATGTTTTCTGTGCTGGCACAGTTTCTCCTTGCCAGACAGAGTGGAAAAGCTTTTTGCTAAGATGTAGACGAGAAGAGAGGCTAACGACGAAGGTACGGTGCTCTGCAGAGCTAAGCACCGCTCCCGGACCTCTTTCGGCAGAAGGCGCACACCGCAGAGCACTGTGAGCGGCAGAATCGTCTTTGCGCGAAGAAGCAGCTTCTTCGTCTCCGGGAGCCGGAGAGAGCGGCAACTTCGCAAAGGTGATGAAACAAGCTGTACAACACTGCGATTGTGTGCGCAGCTTGCCAACTGAGAGAAAACAGTACCTGAGCACTCTCCTGCCTTTTCTATTCACATGAACATTCGATTGCAAGCTGTTTTGGACAACTTTCTTTCTCTTCTTGCAAAACACTCGGCAGACCTCCGTGCAGCTTCTAGAACACGATGGGAGATGTTTTATGTGCTGGCACAGTTTCTCCTTGCCAGACAGAGTGGAAAAGCTTTTTGCTAAGATGTAGACGAGAAGAGAGGCTAACGACGAAGGTACGGTGCTCTGCAGAGCTAAGCACCGCTCCCGGACCTCTTTCGGCAGAAGGCGCACACCGCAGAGCACTGTGAGCGGCAGAATCGTCTTTGCGCGAAGAAGCAGCTTCTTCGTCTCCGGGAGCCGGAGAGAGCGGCAACTTCGCAAAGGTGATGAAACAAGCTGTACAACACTGCGATTGTGTGCGCAGCTTGCCAACTGAGAGAAAACAGTACCTGAGCACTCTCCTGCCGTTTCTATTCACATGAACATTCGATTGCAAGCTGTTTTGGACAACTTTCTTTCTCTTCTTGCAAAACACTCGGCAGACCTCCGTGCAGCCTCTAGAACACGATGGGAGATGTTTTCTGTGCTGGCACAGTTTCTCCTTGCCAGAGAGAGTGGAAAAGCTTTTTACTAAGATGTAGACGAGAAGAGAGGCTAAAGACGAAGGTACGGTGGTCTGCAGAGCTAAGCACCGCTCCCGGACCTCTTTCAGCAGAAGCCGCACACCGCAGAGCACTGTGAGCGGCAGAATCGTCTTTGCGCGAAGAAGCAGCTTCTTCGTCTCCGGGAGCCGGAGAGAGCGGCAACTGCGCAAAGGTGATGAAACAAGCTGTACAACACTGCGATTGTGTGCGCAGCTTGAAAACTGAGAGAAAACAGTACCTGACCACTCTCCTGCCTTTTATATTCACATGAATATTCGATTGCAAGCTGTTTTGGACAACTTTCTTTCTCTTCTTGCAAAACACTCGGCAGCCTCTAGAACACGATGGGAGATGTTTTCTGTGCTGGCACAGTTTCTCCTTGCCAGACAGAGTGGAAAAGCTTTTTGCTAAGATGTAGACGAGAAGAGAGGCTAAAGACGAAGGTACGGTGCTCTGCAGAGCTAAGCACTGCTCCCGGACCTCTTTCGGCAGAAGGCGCACACCGCAGAGCACTGTGAGCGGCAGAATCGTCTTTGCGCGAAGAAGCAGCTTCTTCGTCTCCGGGAGCCGGAGAGAGCGGCAACTTCGCAAAGGTGATGAAACAAGCTGTACAACACTGCGATTGTGTGCGCAGCTTGCCAACTGAGAGAAAACAGTACCTGAGCACTCTCCTGCCTTTTCTATTCACATGAACATTCGATTGCAAGCTGTTTTGGACAACTTTCTTTCTCTTCTTGCAAAACACTCGGCAGACCTCCGTGCAGCCTCTAGAACACGATAGGATATGTTTTCCGTGCTGACAGACTTTCTCCTTACCAGACAGAGTGGAAAAGCTTTTAGCTAAGATGAAGACGAGAAGAGAGGCTAAAGACGAAGGTACGGTGCTCTGCAGAGCTAAGCACCGCTCCCGGTCCTCTTTCGGCAGAAGCCGCACACCGCAGAGCACTGTGAGCGGCAGAATCGTCTTTGCGCGAAGAAGCAGCTGCTTCGTCTCCGGGAGCCGGAGAGAGCGGCAACTTCGCAAAGGTGATGAAACAAGCTGTACAACACTGCGATTGTGTGCGCAGCTTGCCAACTGAGAGAAAACAGTACCTGAGCACTCTCCTGCCTTTTCTATTCACATGAACATTCGATTGCAAGCTGTTTTGGACAACTTTCTTTCTCTTCTTGCAAAACACTCGGCAGACCTCCGTGCAGCCTCTAGAACACGATGGGAGATGTTTTATGTGCTGCCACAGTTTCTCCTTGCCAGACAGAGTGGAAAAGCTTTTTGCTAAGATGTAGACGAGAAGAGAGGCTAACGACGAAGGTACGGTGCTCTGCAGAGCTAAGCACCGCTCCCGGACCTCTTTCGGCAGAAGGCGCACACCGCAGAGCACTGTGAGCGGCAGAATCGTCTTTGCGTGAAGAAGCAGCTTCTTCGTCTCCGGGAGCCGGAGAGAGCGGCAACTTCGCAAAGGTGATGAAACAAGCTGTACAACACTGCGATTGTGTGCGCAGCTTGCCAACTGAGAGAAAACAGTACCTGAGCACTCTCCTGCCTTTTCTATTCACATGAACATTCGATTGCAAGCTGTTTTGGACAACTTTCTTTCTCTTCTTGCAAAACACTCGGCAGACCTCCGTGCAGCCTCTAGAACACGAGGGGAGATGTTTTCTGTGCTGGCAGAGTTTCTCCTTTCCAGAGAGAGTGGAAAAATTTTTGCTAAGATGTAGACGAGAAGAGAGGCTAAAGACGAAGGTACGGTGGTCTGCAGAGCTAAGCACCGCTCCCGGACCTCTTTCGGCAGAAGGCGCACACCGCAGAGCACTGTGAGCGGCAGAATCGTCTTTGCGCGAAGAAGCAGCTTCTTCGTCTCCGGGAGCCGGAGAGAGCGGCAACTGCGCAAAGGTGATGAAACAAGCTGTACAACACTGCGATTGTGTGCGCAGCTTGAAAACTGAGAGAAAACAGTACCTGACCACTCTCCTGCCTTTTCTATTCACATGAATATTCGATTGCAAGCTGTTTTGGACAACTTTCTTTCTCTTCTTGCAAAACACTCGGCACCCTCTAGAACACGATGGGAGATGTTTTCTGTGCTGGCACAGTTTCTCCTTGCCAGACAGAGTGGAAAAGCTTTTTGCTAAGATGTAGACGAGAAGAGAGGCTAAAGACGAAGGTACGGTGCTCTGCAGAGCTAAGCACCGCTCCCGGACCTCTTTCGGCAGAAGGCGCACACCGCAGAGCACTGTGAGCGACAGAATCGTCTTTGCGCGAAGAAGCAGCTTCTTCGTCTCCGGGAGCCGGAGAGAGCGGCAACTTCGCAAAGGTGATGAAACAAGCTGTACAACACTGCGATTGTGTGCGCAGCTTGCCAACTGAGAGAAAACAGTACCTGAGCACTCTCCTGCCTTTTCTATTCACATGAACATTGGATTGCAAGCTGTTTTGGACAACTTTCTTTCTCTTCTTGCAAAACACTCGGCAGACCTCCGTGCAGCCTCTAGAACACGATAGGATATGTTTTCCGTGCTGACAGACTTTCTCCTTCCCAGACAGAGTGGAAAAGCTTTTAGCTAAGATGAAGACGAGAAGAGAGGCTAAAGACGAAGGTACGGTGCTCTGCAGAGCTAAGCACCGCTCCCGGTCCTCTTTCGGCAGAAGCCGCACACCGCAGAGCACTGTGAGCGGCAGAATCGTCTTTGCGCGAAGAAGCAGCTGCTTCGTCTCCGGGAGCCGGAGAGAGCGGCAACTTCGCAAAGGTGATGAAACAAGCTGTACAACACTGCGATTGTGTGCACAGCTTGCCAACTGAGAGAAAACAGTACCTGACCACTCTCCTGCCTTTTCTATTCACATGAACATTCGATTGCAAGCTGTTTTGGACAACTTGCTTTCTCTTCTTGCAAAACACTCGGCAGACCTCCGTGCAGCCTCTAGAACACGATGGGAGATGTTTTCTGTGCTGGCACAGTTTCTCCTTGCCAGACAGAGTGGAAAAGCTTTTTGCTAAGATGTAGACGAGAAGAGAGGCTAAAGACGAAGGTACGGTGCTCTGCAGAGCTAAGCATCGCTCCCGGACCTCTTTCGGCAGAAGGCGCACACCGCAGAGCACTGTGAGCGGCAGAATCGTCTTTGCGCGAGGAAGCAGCTTCTTCGTCTCCGGGAGCCGGAGAGAGCGGCAACTTCGCAAAGGTGATGAAACAAGCTGTACAACACTGCGATTGTGTGCGCAGCTTGCCAACTGAGAGAAAACAGTACCTGAGCACTCTCCTGCCTTTTCTATTCACATGAACATTCGATTGCAAGCTGTTTTGGACAACATACTTTCTCTTCTTGCAAAACACTCGGCAGACCTCCGTGCAGCTTCTAGAACACGATGGGAGATGTTTTCTGTGCTGTCACAGTTTCTCCTTGCCAGACAGAGTGGAAAAGCTTTTTGCTAAGATGTAGACGAGAAGAGAGGCTAAAGACGAAAGTACGGTGGTCTGCAGATCTAAACACCGCTTCAGGGCCTCTTTTGGCAGAAGGCGCACACCGCAGAGCACTGTGAGCGGCAGAATCGTCTTTGCGCGAAGAAGCAGCTTCTTCGTCTCCGCGAGCCGGAGAGAGCGGCAACTTCGCAAAGGTGATGAAACAAGCTGTACAACACTGCGATTGTGTGCGCAGCTTGCCAACTGAGAGAAAACAGTACCTGAGCACTCTCCTGCCTTTTCTATTCACATGAATATTCGATTGCAAGCTGTTTTGGACAACTTTCTTTCTCTTCTTGCAAAACACTCGGCAGACCTCCGTGCAGCCTCTAGAACACGATAGGATATGTTTTCCGTTCTGACAGACTTTCTCCTTGCCAGACAGAGTGGAAAAGATTTTTGCTAAGATGTAGACGAGAAGAGAGGCTAAAGACGAAGGTACGGTGCTCTGCAGAGCTAAGCACCGCTCCCGGTCCTCTTTCGGCAGAAGGCGCACACCGCAGAGCACTGTGAGCGGCAGAATCGTCTTTGCGCGAAGAAGCAGCTGCGTCGTCTCCGGGAGCTGGAGAGAGCGGCAACTTCGCAAAGGTGATGAAACAAGCTGTACAACACTGTGATTGTGTGCGCAGCTTTCCAACTGAGAGAAAACAGTACCTGAGCACTCTCCTGCCTTTTCTATTCACATGAACATTCGATTGCAAGCTGTTTTGGACAACTTTCTTTCTCTTCTTGCAAAACACTCGGCAGACCTCCGTGCAGCCTCTAGAACACGATGGGAGATGTTTTCTGTGCTGGCAGAGTTTCTCCTTGCCAGACAGAGTGGAAAAGCTTTTTGCTAAGATGTAGACGAGAAGAGAGGCTAAAGACGAAGGTACGGTGCTCTGCAGAGCTAAGCACCGCTCCCGGACCTCTTTCGGCAGAAGCCGCACACCGCAGAGCACTGTGAGCGGCAGAATCGTCTTTGCGCGAAGAAGCAGCTTCTTCGTCTCCGGGAGCCGGTGAGAGCGGCAACTTCGCAAAGGTGACGAAACAAGCTGTACAACACTGCGATTGTGTGCGCAGCTTGCCAACTGAGAGAAAACAGTACCTGACCACTCTCCTGGCTTTTCTATTCACATGAACATTGGATTGCAAGCTGTTTTGGACAACTTTCTTTCTCTTCTTGCAAAACACTCGGCAGACCTCCGTGCAGCCTCTAGAACACGATGGGAGATGTTTTCTTTGCTGACACAGTTTCTCCTTGCCAGACAGAGTGGAAAAGCTTTTAGCTAAGATGTAGACGAGAAGAGAGGCTAAAGACGAAGGTACGGTGCTCTGCAGAGCTAAGCACCGCTCCCGGGCTTCTTTCGGCAGAAGGCGCACACCGCAGAGCACTGTGAGCGGCAGAATCGTCTTTGCGCCAAGAAGCAGCTTCTTCGTCTCCGGGAGCCGGAGAGAGCGGCAACTTCGCAAAGGTGATGAAACAAGCTGTACAACACTGCGATTGTGTGCGCAGCTTGCCAACTGAGAGAAAACAGTACCTGAGCACTCTCCTGCCTTTTCTATTCACATGAACATTGGATTGCAAGCTGTTTTGGACAACTTTCTTTCTCTCCTTGCAAAACACTCGGCAGACCTCCGTGCAGCTTCTAGAACACGATGGGAGATGTTTTCTGTGCTGGCACAGTTTCTCCTTGCCAGACAGAGTGGAAAAGCTTTTTGCTAAGATGTAGACGAGAAGAGAGGCTAAAGACGAAGGTACGGTGCTCTGCAGAGCTAAGCACCGCTTCAGGGCCTCTTTTGACTGAAGACGCACACCGCAGAGCACTGTGAGCGGCAGAATCGTCCTTGCGCGAAGAAGCAGCTGCTTCGTCTCCGGGAGCCGGAGAGAGCGGCAACTTGGCAAAGGTGATGAAACAAGCTGTACAACACTGCGATTGTGTGCGCAGCTTGAAAACTGAGAGAAAACAGTACCTGACCACTCTCCTGCCTTTTCTATTCACATGAACATTCGATTGCAAGCTGTTTTGGACAACTTTCTTTCTCTTCTTGCAAAACACTCGGCAGACCTCCGGGCAGCTTCTAGAACACGATAGGATATGTTTTCCGTGCTGACAGACTTTCTCCTTGCCAGACAGAGTGGAAAAGCTTTTAGCAAAGATGAAGACGAGAAGAGAGGCTAAAGACGAAGGTACGGTGCTCTGCAGAGCTAAGCACCGCTCCCGGTCCTCTTTCGGCAGAAGCCGCACACCGCAGAGCACTGTGAGCGGCAGAATCGTCTTTGCGCGAAGAAGCAGCTGCTTCGTCTCCGGGAGCCGGAGAGAGCGGCAACTTCGCAAAGGTGATGAAACAAGCTGTACAACACTGCGATTGTGTGCGCAGCTTGCCAACTGAGAGAAAACAGTACCTGAGCACTCTCCTGACTTTTCTATTCACATGAACATTCGATTGCAAGCTGTTTTGGACAACATTCTTTCTCTTCTTGCAAAACACTCGGCAGACCTCCGTGCAGCTTCTAGAACACGATGGGAGATGTTTTCTGTTCTGGCAAAGTTTCTCCTTGCCAGACAGAGTGGAAAAGCTTTTTGCTAAAATGTAGACGAGAAGAGAGGCTAAAGACGAAGGTACGGTGCTCTGCAGAGCTAAGCACCGCTCCCGGACCTCTTTCGGCAGAAGCCGCACACCGCAGAGCACTGTGAGCGGCAGAATCGTCTTTGCGCGAAGAAGCAGCTTCTTCGTCTCCGGGAGCCGGAGAGAGCGGCAACTTCGCAAAGGTGATGAAACAAGCTGTACAACACTGCGATTGTGTGCGCAGCTTGCCAACTGAGAGAAAACAGTACCTGAGCACTCTCCTGCCTTTTCTATTCACATGAACATTCGATTGCAAGCTGTTTTGGACAACTTTCTTTCTCTTCTTGCAAAACACTCGGCAGACCTCCGTGCAGCCTCTAGAACACGATAGGATATGTTTTCCGTGCTGACAGACTTTCTCCTTGCCAGACAGAGTGGAAAAGCTTTTAGCTAAGATGTAGACGAGAAGAGAGGCTAAAGACGAAGGTACGGTGCTCTGCAGAGCTAAGCACAGCTCCCGGTCCTCTTTCGGCAGAAGCCGCACACCGCAGAGCACTGTGAGCGGCAGAATCGTCTTTGCGCGAAGAAGCAGCTTCTTCGTCTCCGGGAGCCGGAGAGAGCGGCAACTTCGCAAAGGTGATGAAACAAGCTGTACAACACTGCGATTGTGTGCGCAGCTTGCCAACTGAGAGAAAACAGTACCTGAGCACTCTCCTGCCTTTTCTATTCACATGAACATTCGATTGCAAGCTGTTTTGGACAACTTTCTTTCTCTTCTTGCAAAACACTCGGCAGACCTCCGTGCAGCCTCTAGAACACGATGGGAGATGTTTTCTGTGCTGGCAGAGTTTCTCCTTGCCAGACAGAGTGGAAAAGCTTTTTGCTAAGATGTAGACGAGAAGAGAGGCTAAAGACGAAGGTACGGTGCTCTGCAGAGCTAAGCACCGCTCCCGGGCTTCTTTCGGCAGAAGGCGCACACCGCAGAGCACTGTGAGCGGCAGAATCGTCTTTGCGCGAAGAAGCAGCTTCTTCGTCTCCGCGAGCCGGAGAGAGCGGCAACTTCGCAAAGGTGATGAAACAAGCTGTACAACACTGCGATTGTGTGCGCAGCTTGCCAACTGAGAGAAAACAGTACCTGACCACTCTCCTGCCTTTTCTATTCACATGAACATTGGATTGCAAGCTGTTTTGGACAACTTTCTTTCTCTCCTTGCAAAACACTCGGCAGACCACCGTGCAGCTTCTAGAACACGATGGGAGATGTTTTCTGTGCTGGCACAGTTTCTCCTTGCCAGACAGAGTGGAAAAGCTTTTTGCTAAGATGTAGACGAGAAGAGAGGCTAAAGACGAAGGTACGGTGCTCTGCAGAGCTAAGCACCGCTTCAGGGCCTCTTTTGACTGAAGACGCACACCGCAGAGCACTGTGAGCGGCAGAATCGTCCTTGCGCGAAGAAGAAGCTGCTTCGTCTCCGGGAGCCGGAGAGAGCGGCAACTTGGCAAAGGTGATGAAACAAGCTGTACAACACTGCGATTGTGTGCGCAGCTTGAAAACTGAGAGAAAACAGTACCTGAGCACTCTCCTGCCTTTTCTATTCACATGAACATTGGATTGCAAGCTGTTTTGGACAACTTTCTTTCTCTTCTTGCAAAACACTCGGCAGACCTCCGTGCAGCCTCTAGAACACGATGGGAGATGTTTTCTGTGCTGGCAGAGTTTCTCCTTGCCAGACAGAGTGGAAAAGCTTTTTGCTAAGATGTAGACGAGAAGAGAGTCTAAAGACGAGGGTACGGTGGTCTGCAGAGCTAAGCACCGCTCCCGGACCTCTTTCGGCAGAAGGCGCACACCGCAGAGCACTGTGAGCGGCAGAATCGTCTTTGCGCGAAGAAGCAGCTTCTTCGTCTCCGGGAGCCGGAGAGAGCGGCAGCTTCGCAAAGGTGATGAAACAAGCTGTACAACACTGCGATTGTGTGCGCAGCTTGCCAAGTGAGAGAAAACAGTACCTGAGCACTCTCCTGCCTTTTCTATTCACATGAACATTGGATTGCAAGCTGTTTTGGACAACTTTCTTTCTCTTCTTGCAAAACACTCGGCAGACCTCCGTGCAGCCTCTAGAACACGATAGGATATGTTTTTTGTGCTGGCACAGTTTCTCCTTGCCAGACAGAGTGGAAAAGCTTTTTGCTAAGATGTAGACGAGAAGAGAGGCTAAAGACGAAGGTACGGTGCTCTGCAGAGCTAAGCACCGCTCCCGGGCTTCTTTCGGCAGAAGCCGCACACCGCAGAGCACTGTGAGCGGCAGAATCGTCTTTGCGCGAAGAAGCAGCTTCTTCGTCTCCGGGAGCCGGAGAGAGCGGCAACTTCGCAAAGGTGATGAAACAAGCTGTACAACACTGCGATTGTGTGCGCAGCTTGAAAACTGAGTTAAAACAGTACCAGACCACTCTCAGGCCTTTTATATTCACATGAGTATTCGATTGCAAGCTGTTATGGACAACTTTCTTTCTCTTCTTGCAAAACACTCGGCAGACCTCCGTGCAGCTTCTAGAACACGATGGGAGATGTTTTCTGTGCTGGCACTGTTTCTCCTTGCCAGACAGAGTGGAAAAGCTTTTTGCTAAGATGTAGACGAGAAGAGAGGCTAAAGACGAAGGTACGGTGCTCTGCAGAGCTAAGCACCGCTCCCGGACCTCTTTCGGCAGAAGGCGCACACCGCAGAGCACTGTGAGCGGCAGAATCGTCTTTGCGCGAAGAAGCAGCTTCTTCGTCTCCGGGAGCCGGAGAGAGCGGCAACTTCGCAAAGGTGATGAAACAAGCTGTACAACACTGCGATTGTGTGCGCAGCTTGCCAACTGAGAGAAAACAGTACCTGAGCACTCTCCTGCCTTTTCTATTCACATGAACATTCGATTGCAAGCTGTTTTGGACAACTTTCTTTCTCTTCTTGCAAAACACTCGGCAGACCTCCGTGCAGCCTCTAGAACACGATAGGATATGTTTTCTGTGCTGGCAGAGTTTCTCCTTGCCAGACAGAGTGGAAAAGCTTTTTGCTAAGATGTAGACGAGAAGAGAGGCTAAAGACGAAGGTACGGTGCTCTGCAGAGCTAAGCACCGCTCCCGGTCCTTTTTCGGCAGAAGGCGCACACCGCAGAGCACTGTGAGCGGCAGAATCGTCTTTGCGCGAAGAAGCAGCTTCTTCGTCTCCGGGAGCCGGAGAGAGCGGCAACTTCGCAAAGGTGATGAAACAAGCTGTACAACACTGCGATTGTGTGCGCAGCTTGAAAACTGAGTTAAAACAGTACCAGACCACTCTCAGGCCTTTTATATTCACATGAGTATTCGATTGCAAGCTGTTTTGGACAACTTTCTTTCTCTTCTTGCAAAACACTCGGCAGACCTCCGTGCAGCTTCTAGAACACGATGGGAGATGTTTTCTGTGCTGGCACAGTTTCTCCTTGCCAGACAGAGTGGAAAAGCTTTTTGCTAAGATGTAGACGAGAAGAGAGGCTAAAGACGAAGGTACGGTGCTCTGCAGAGCTAAGCACCGCTTCAGGGCCTCTTTCGACTGAAGACGCACACCGCAGAGCACTGTGAGCGGCAGAATCGTCCTTGCGCGAAGAAGCAGCTTCTTCGTCTCCGGGAGCCGGAGAGAGCGGCAACTTCGCAAAGGTGATGAAACAAGCTGTACAACACTGCGATTGTGTGCGCAGCTTGCCAACTGAGAGAAAACAGTACCTGAGCACTCTCCTGCCTTTTCTATTCACATGAGCATTCGATTGCAAGCTATTTTGAACAACTTGCTTTCTCTTCTTGCAAAACACTCGGCAGACCTCCGTGCAGCCTCTAGAACACGATGGGAGATGTTTTCTGTGCTGGCAGAGTTTCTCCTTGCCAGACAGAGTGGAAAAGCTTTTTGCTAAGATGTAGACGAGAAGAGAGGCTAAAGACGAAGGTACTGTGGTCTGCAGAGCTAAGCACGGTTCCCGGACCTCTTTCGGCAGAAGGCGCACACCGCAGAGCACTGTGAGCGGCAGAATCGTCTTTGCGTGAAGAAGCAGCTGCTTCGTCTCCGGGAGCCGGAGAGAGCGGCAACTTCGCAAAGGTGATGAAACAAGCTGTACAACACTGCGATTGTGTGCGCAGCTTGAAAACTGAGATAAAACAGTACCTGAGCACTCTCCTGCCTTTTCTATTCACATGGGTATTCCATTGCAAGCTGTTTTGGACAACATTCTTTCTCTTCTTGCAAAACACTCGGCAGACCTCCGTGCAGCCTCTAGAACACGATGGGAGATGTTTTCTGTGCTGGCAGAGTTTCTCCTTGCCAGACAGAGTGGAAAAGCTTTTTGCTAAGATGTAGACGAGAAGAGAGGCTAAAGACGAAGGTACGGTGCTCTGCAGAGCTAAGCACCGCTCCCGGACCTCTTTCGGCAGAAGGCGCACACCGCAGAGCACTGTGAGCGGCAGAATCGTCTTTGCGCGAAGAAGCAGCTTCTTCGTCTCCGGGAGCCGGAGAGAGCGGCAACTCTGCAAAGGTGATGAAACAAGCTGTACAACACTGCGATTGTGTGCGCAGCTTGAAAACTGAAAGAAAACAGTACCTGAGCACTCTCCTGCCTTTTCTATTCACATGAACATTGGATTGCAAGCTGTTTTGGACAACTTTCTTTCTCTTCTTGCAAAACACTCGGCAGACCTCCGTGCAGCCTCTAGAACGCGATGGGAGATGTTTTCTGTGCTGGCACAGTTTCTCCTTGCCAGACAGAGTGGAAAAGCTTTTTGCTAAGATGTAGACGAGAAGAGAGGCTAAAGACGAAGGTACGGTGCTCTGCAGAGCTAAGCACTGCTCCCGGACCTCTTTCGGCAGAAGGCGCACACCGCAGAGCACTGTGAGCGGCAGAATCGTCTTTGCGCGAAGAAGCAGCTGCTTCGTCTCCGGGAGCCGGAGAGAGCGGCAACTTCGCAAAGGTGATGAAACAAGCTGTACAACACTGCGATTGTGTGCGCAGCTTGCCAACTGAGAGAAAACAGTACCTGAGCACTCTCCTGCCTTTTCTATTCACATGAACATTCGATTGCAAGCTGTTTTGGACAACTTTCTTTCTCTTCTTGCAAAACACTCGGCAGACCTCCGTGCAGCCTCTAGAACACGATGGGAGATGTTTTCTGTGCTGGCACAGTTTCTCCTTGCCAGACAGAGTGGAAAAGCTTTTTGCTAAGATGTAGACGAGAAGAGAGGCTAAAGACGAAGGTACGGTGCTCTGCAGAGCTAAGCACCGCTCTTGGGCTTCTTTCGGCAGAAGGCGCACACCGCAGAGCATTGTGAGCGGCAGAATCGTCTTTGCGCGAAGAAGCAGCTTCTTCGTCTCCGGGAGCCGGAGAGAGCGGCAGCTTCGCAAAGGTGATGAAACAAGGTGTACAACACTGCGATTGTGTGCGCAGCTTGAAAACTGAGAGAAAACAGTACCTGACCACTCTCCTGCCTTTTATATTCACATGAATATTCGATTGCAAGCTGTTTTGGACAACTTGCTTTCTCTTCTTGCAAAACACTCGGCACACCTCCGTGAAGCCTCTAGAACACGATGGGAGATGTTTTCTGTGCTGGCAGAGTTTCTCCTTGCCAGACAGAGTGGAAAAGCTTTTTGCTAAGATGTAGACGAGAAGAGAGGCTAAAGACGAAGGTACGGTGCTCTGCAGAGCTAAGCACCGCTCCCGGACCTCTTTCGGCAGAAGGCGCACACCGCAGAGCACTGTGAGCGGCAGAATCGTCTTTGCGCGAAGAAGCAGCTTCTTCGTCTCCGGGAGCCGGAGAGAGCGGCAACTTCGCAAAGGTGATGAAACAAGCTGTACAACACTGCGATTGTGTGCGCAGCTTGAAAACTGAGAGAAAACAGTACCTGACCACTCTCCTGCCTTTTCTATTCACATGAACATTGGATTGCAAGCTGTTATGGACAACTTTCTTTCTCTTCTTGCAAAACACTCGGCAGACCTCCGTGCAGCCTCTAGAACACGATAGGATATGTTTTCCGTGCTGACAGACTTTCTCCTTGCCAGACAGAGTGGAAAAGCTTTTAGCTAAGATGTAGACGAGAAGAGAGGCTAAAGACGAAGGTACGGTGCTCTGTAGAGCTAAGCACCGCTCCCGGTCCTCTTTCGGCAGAAGGCGCACACCGCAGAGCACTGTGAGCGGCAGAATCGTCTTTGCGCGAAGAAGCAGCTTCTTCGTCTCCGGGAGCCGGAGAGAGCGGCAACTTCGCAAAGGTGATGAAAAAAGCTGTACAACACTGCAATTGTGTGCGCTGCTTGCCAACTGAGAGAAAACAGTACCTGAGCACTCTCCTGCCTTTTCTATTCACATGAACATTCGATTGCAAGCTGTTTTGGACAACTTGTTTCTCTTCTTGCAAAACACTCGGCAGACCTCCGTGCAGCCTCTAGAACACGATGGGAGATGTTTTCTGTGCTGGCAGAGTTTCTCCTTGCCAGACAGAGTGGAAAAGCTTTTTGCTAAGATGTAGACGAGAAGAGAGGCTAAAGACGAAGGTACGGTGCTCTGCAGAGCTAAGCACCGCTCCCGGACCTCTTTCGGCAGAAGCCGCACACCGCAGAGCACTGTGAGCGGCAGAATCGTCTTTGCGCGAAGAAGCAGCTTCTTCGTCTCCGGGAGCCGGAGAGAGCGGCAACTTCGCAAAGGTGATGAAACAAGCTGTACAACACTGCGATTGTGTGCGCAGCTTGCCAACTGAGAGAAAACAGTACCTGACCACAATTCTGCCTTTTCTATTCACATGAATATTCGATTGCAAGCTGTTTTGGACAACTTTCTTTCTCTTCTTGCAAAACACTCGGCAGACCTCCGTGCAGCCTCTAGAACACGATGGGAGATGTTTTCTGTGCTGGCAGAGTTTCTCCTTGCCAGACAGAGTGGAAAAGCTTTTTGCTAAGATGTAGACGAGAAGAGAGGCTAAAGACGAAGGTACGGTGCTCTGCAGAGCTAAGCACCGCTCCCGGGCTTCTTTCGGCAGAAGGCGCACACCGCAGAGCACTGTGAGCGGCAGAATCGTCTTTGCGCGAAGAAGCAGCTTCTTCGTCTCCGGGAGCCGGAGAGAGCGGCAACTTCGCAAAGGTGATGAAACAAGCTGTACAACACTGCGATTGTGTGCGCAGCTTGAAAACTGAGAGAAAACAGTACCTGAGCACTCTCCTGCCTTTTCAATTCACATAAATATTCGATTGCATGCTGTTTTGGACAACTTTCTTTCTCTTCTTGCAAAACACTCGGCAGACCTCCGTGCAGCCTCTAGAACACGATGGGAGATGTTTTCTGTGCTGGCAGAGTTTCTCCTTGCCAGACAGAGTGGAAAAGTTTTGCTAAGATGTAGACGAGAAGAGAGGCTAAAGACGAAGGTACGGTGCTCTGCAGAGCTAAGCACCGCTCCCGGACCTCTTTTGGCAGAAGGCGCACACCGCAGAGCACTGTGAGCGGCAGAATCGTCTTTGCGCGAAGAAGCAGCTTCTTCGTCTCCGGGAGCCGGAGAGAGCGGCAACTTCGCAAAGGTGATGAAACAAGCTGTACAACACTGCGATTGTGTGCGCAGCTTGCCAACTGAGAGAAAACAGTACCTGAGCACTCTCCTGCCTTTTCTATTCACATGAACATTCGATTGCAAGCTGTTTTGGACAACTTTCTTTCTCTTCTTGCAAAACACTCGGCAGACCTCCGTGCAGCCTCTAGAACATGATGGGAGATGTTTTCTGTGCTGGCAGAGTTTCTCCTTGCCAGACAGAGTGGAAAAGCTTTTTGCTAAGATGTAGACGAGAAGAGAGGCTAAAGACGAAGGTACGGTGCTCTGCAGAGCTAAGCACCGCTCCCGGACCTCTTTTGGCAGAAGGCGCACACCGCAGAGCACTGTGAGCGGCAGAATCGTCTTTGCGCGAAGAAGCAGCTTCTTCGTCTCCGGGAGCCGGAGAGAGCGGCAACTTCGCAAAGGTGATGAAACAAGCTGTACAACACTGCGATTGTGTGCGCAGCTTGCCAACTGAGAGAAAACAGTACCTGAGCACTCTCCTGCATTTTCTATTCACATGAATATTCGATTGCAAGCTGTTTTGGACAACTTTCTTTCTCTTCTTGCAAAACACTCGGCAGACCTCCGTGCAGCCTCTAGAACACGATGGGAGATGTTTTCTGTTCTGGCAGAGTTTCTCCTTGCCAGACAGAGTGGAAAAGCTTTTTGCTAAGATGTAGACGAGAAGAGAGGCTAAAGACGAAGGTACGGTGCTCTGCAGAGCTAAGCACCGCTTCAGGGCCTCTTTCGACTGATGACGCACACCGCAGAGCACTGTGAGCGGCAGAATCGTCTTTGCGCGAAGAAGCAGCTTCTTCGTCTCCGGGAGCCGGAGAGAGCGGCAACTTCGCAAAGGTGATGAAACAAGCTGTACAACACTGCGATTGTGTGCGCAGCTTGCCAACTGAGAGAAAACAGTACCTGAGCACTCTCCTGCCTTTTCTATTCACATGAACATTCGATTGCAAGCTGTTTTGGACAACTTTCTTTCTCTTCTTGCAAAACACTCGGCAGACCTCCGTGCAGCCTCTAGAACACGATGGGAGATGTTTTCTGTGCTGGCACAGTTTCTCCTTGCCAGACAGAGTGGAAAAGCTTTTTGCTAAGATGTAGACGAGAAGAGAGGCTAAAGACGAAGGTACGGTGCTCTGCAGAGCTAAGCACCGCTTCAGGGCCTCTATCGACTGAAGACGCACACCGCAGAGCACTGTGAGCGGCAGAATCGTCTTTGCGCGAAGAAGCAGCTTCTTCATCTCCGCGAGCCGGAGAGAGCGGCAACTTCGCCAAGGTGATGAAACAAGCTGTACAACACTGCGATTGTGTGCGCAGCTTGAAAACTGAGAGTAAACAGTACCTGACCACTCTCCTGCCTTTTCTATTCACATGAACATTCGATTGCAAGCTGTTTTGGACAACTTTCTTTCTCTTCTTGCAAAACACTCGGCAGACCTCCGTGCAGCCTCTAGAACACGATGGGAGATGTTTTCTGTGCTGGCACAGTTTCTCCTTGCCAGACAGAGTGGAAAAGCTTTTTGCTAAGATGTAGACGAGAAGAGAGGCTAAAGACGAAGGTACGGTGCTCTGCAGAGCTAAGCACCGCTCCCGGACCTCTTTCGGCAGAAGGCGCACACCGCAGAGCACTGTGAGCGGCAGAATCGTCTTTGCGCGAAGAAGCAGCTTCTTCGTCTCCGGGAGCCAGAGAGAGCGGCAACTTCGCAAAGGTGATGAAACAAGCTGTACAACACTGCGATTGTGTGCGCAGCTTGAAAACTGAGAGAAAACAGTACCTGAGCACTCTCCTGCCTTTTATATTCACATGAGTATTCGATTGCAAGCTGTTTTGGACAACATTCTTTCTCTTCTTGCAAAACACTCGGCAGACCTCCGTGCAGCTTCTAGAACACGATGGGAGATGTTTTCTGTGCTGGCACAGTTTCTCCTTGCCAGACAGAGTGGAAAAGCTTTTTGCTAAGATGTAGACGAGAAGAGAGGCTAAAGACGAAGGTACGGTGCTCTGCAGAGCTAAGCACCGCTTCAGGGCCTCTTTCGACTGAAGACGCACACCGCAGAGCACTGTGAGCGGCAGAATCGTCCTTGCGCGAAGAAGCAGCTTCTTCGTCTCCGGGAGCCGGAGAGAGCGGCAACTTCGCAAAGGTGATGAAACAAGCTGTACAACACTGCGATTGTGTGCGCAGCTTGCCAACTGAGAGAAAACAGTACCTGAGCACTCTCCTGCCTTTTCTATTCACATGAGCATTCGATTGCAAGCTATTTTGAACAACTTGCTTTCTCTTCTTGCAAAACACTCGGCAGACCTCCGTGCAGCCTCTAGAACACGATGGGAGATGTTTTCTGTGCTGGCAGAGTTTCTCCTTGCCAGACAGAGTGGAAAAGCTTTTTGCTAAGATGTAGACGAGAAGAGAGGCTAAAGACGAAGGTACGGTGGTCTGCAGAGCTAAGCACGGCTCCCGGACCTCTTTCGGCAGAAGGCGCACACCGCAGAGCACTGTGAGCGGCAGAATCGTCTTTGCGCGAAGAAGCAGCTTCTTCGTCTCCGGGAGACGGAGAGAGCGGCAACTTCGCAAAGGTGATGAAACAAGCTGTACAACACTGCGATTGTGTGCGCAGCTTGAAAACTGAGATAAAACAGTACCTGACCACTCTCCTGCCTTTTATATTCACATGAGTATTCGATTGCAAGCTGTTTTGGACAACATTCTTTCTCTTCTTGCAAAACACTCGGCAGACCTCCGTGCAGCTTCTAGAACACGATGGGAGATGTTTTCTGTGCTGGCACAGTTTCTCCTTGCCAGACAGAGTGGAAAAGCTTTTTGCTAAGATGTAGACGAGAAGAGAGGCTAAAGACGAAGGTACGGTGCTCTGCAGAGCTAAGCACCGCTCCCGGACCTCTTTCGGCAGAAGGCGCACACCGCAGAGCACTGTGAGCGGCAGAATCGTCTTTGCGCGAAGAAGCAGCTTCTTCGTCTCCGGGAGCCGGAGAGAGCGGCAACTCTGCAAAGGTGATGAAACAAGCTGTACAACACTGCGATTGTGTGCGCAGCTTGAAAACTGAAAGAAAACAGTACCTGAGCACTCTCCTGCCTTTTCTATTCACATGAACATTGGATTGCAAGATGTTTTGGACAACTTTCTCTCTCTTCTTGCAAAACACTCGGCAGACCTCCGTGCAGCCTCTAGAACGCGATGGGAGATGTTTTCTGTGCTGGCACAGTTTCTCCTTGCCAGACAGAGTGGAAAAGCTTTTTGCTAAGATGTAGACGAGAAGAGAGGCTAAAGACGAAGGTACGGTGCTCTGCAGAGCTAAGCACCGCTCCCGGGCTTCTTTCGGCAGAAGGCGCACACCGCAGAGCACTGTGAGCGGCAGAATCGTCTTTGCGCGAAGAAGCAGCTTCTTCGTCTCCGGGAGCCGGAGAGAGCGGCAACTTCGCAAAGGTGATGAAACAAGCTGTACAACACTGCGATTGTGTGCGCAGCTTGAAAACTGAGAGAAAACAGTACCTGGCCACTCTCAGGCCTTTTATATTCACATGAGTATTCGATTGCAAGCTGTTTTGGACAACATTCTTTCTCTTCTTGCAAAACACTCGGCAGACCTCCGTGCAGCTTCTAGAACACGATGGGAGATGTTTTCTGTGCTGGCACAGTTTCTCCTTGCCAGACAGTGTGGAAAAGCTTTTTGCTAAGATGTAGACGAGAAGAGAGGCTAAAGACGAAGGTACGGTGCTCTGCAGAGCTAAGCACCGCTCCCGGACCTCTTTCGGCAGAAGGCGCACACCGCAGAGCACTGTGAGCGGCAGAATCGTCTTTGCGCGAAGAAGCAGCTGCTTCGTCTCCGGGAGCCGGAAAGAGCGGCAACTTCGCAAAGGTAATGAAACAAGCTGTACAACACTGCGATTGTGTGCGCAGCTTGCCACCTGAGAGAAAACAGTACCTGACCACTCTCCTGCCTTTTATATTCACATGAGTATTCGATTGCAAGCTGTTTAGGACAATTTTCATTCTCTTCTTGCAAAACACTCGGCAGACCACCGTGCAGCTTCTAGAACACGATGGGAGATGTTTCCTGTTCTGGCAGAGTTTCTCCTTGCCAGACAGAGTGGAAAAGCTTTTTGCTAAGATGTAGACGAGAAGAGAGGCTAAAGACGAAGGTACGGTGCTCTGCAGAGCTAAGCACCGCTCCCGGACCTCTTTCGGCAGAAGGCGCACACCGCAGAGCACTGTGAGCGGCAGAATCGTCTTTGCGCGAAGAAGCAGCTTCTTCGTCTCCGGGAGCCGGAGAGAGCGGCAACTTCGCAAAGGTGATGAAACAAGCTGTACAACACTGCGATTGTGTGCGCAGCTTGCCAACTGAGAGAAAACAGTACCTGAGCACTCTCCTGCCTTTTCTATTCACATGAACATTGGATTGCAAGCTGTTTTGGACAACTTTCTTTCTCTTCTTGCAAAACACTCGGCAGACCTCCGTGCAGCCTCTAGAACACGATGGGAGATGTTTTCTGTGCTGGCACAGTTTCTCCTTGCCAGACAGAGTGGAAAAGCTTTTTGCTAAGATGTAGACGAGAAGAGAGGCTAAAGACGAAGGTACGGTGCTCTGCAGAGCTAAGCACCGCTCTTGGGCGTCTTTCGGCAGAAGGCGCACACCGCAGAGCATTGTGAGCGGCAGAATCGTCTTTGCGCGAAGAAGCAGCTTCTTCGTCTCCGAAAGCCGGAGAGAGCGGCAGCTTCGCAAAGGTGATTAAACAAGCTGTACAACACTGCGATTGTGTGCGCAGCTTGCCAACTGAGAGAAAACAGTACCTGAGCACTCTCCTGCCTTTTCTATTCACATGAACATTCGATTGCAAGCTGTTTTGGACAACTTTCTTTCTCTTCTTGCAAAACACTCGGCACACCTCAGTACAGCCTCTAGAACACGATGGGAGATGTTTTCTGTGCTGGCACAGTTTCTCCTTGCCAGACAGAGTGGAAAAGCTTTTTGCTAAGATGTAGACGAGAAGAGAGGCTAAAGACGAAGGTACGGTGCTCTGCAGAGCTAAGCACCGCTCTTGGGCTTCTTTCGGCAGAAGGCGCTCACCGCAGAGCATTGTGAGCGGCAGAATCGTCTTTGCGCGAAGAAGCAGCTTCTTCGTCTCCGGGAGCCGGAGAGAGCGGCAGCTTCGCAAAGGTGATGAAACAAGGTGTACAACACTGCGATTGTGTGCGCAGCTTGAAAACTGAGAGAAAAAAGTACCTGACCACTCTCCTGCCTTTTATATTCACATGAATATTCGATTGCAAGCTGTTTTGGACAACTTGCTTTCTCTTCTTGCAAAACACTCGGCAGACCTCCGTGCAGCCTCTAGAACACGATGGGAGATGTTTTCTGTGCTGGCAGAGTTTCTCCTTGCCAGACAGAGTGGAAAAGCTTTTTGCTAAGATGTAGACGAGAAGAGAGGCTAAAGACGAAGGTACGGTGCTCTGCAGAGCTAAGCACCGCTCCCGGACCTCTTTCGGCAGAAGGCGCACACCGCAGAGCACTGTGAGCGGCAGAATCGTCTTTGCGCGAAGAAGCAGCTTCTTCGTCTCCGCGAGCCGGAGAGAGCGGCAACTTCGCAAAGGTGATGAAACAAGCTGTACAACACTGCGATTGTGTGCGCAGCTTGAAAACTGAGAGAAAACAGTACCTAACCACTCTCCTGCCTTTTCTATTCACATGAACTTTGGATTGCAAGCTGTTTTGGACAACTTTCTTTCTCTTCTTGCAAAACACTCGGCAGACCTCCGTGCAGCCTCTAGAACACGATAGGATATGTTTTCCGTGCTGACAGACTTTCTCCTTGCCAGACAGAGTGGAAAAGCTTTTAGCTAAGATGTAGACGAGAAGAGAGGCTAAAGACGAAGGTACGGTGCTCTTTAGAGCTAAGCACCGCTCCCGGGCTTCTTTCGGCAGAAGGCGCACACCGCAGAGCACTGTGAGCGGCAGAATCGTCTTTGCGCGAAGAAGCAGCTTCTTCGTCTCCGGGAGCCGGAGAGAGCGGCAACTTCGCAAAGGTGATGAAACAAGCTGTACAACACTGCGATTGTGTGCGCAGCTTGCCAACTGAGAGAAAACAGTACCTGAGCACTCTCCTGCCTTTTCTATTCACATGAACATTCGATTGCAAGCTGTTTTGGACAACTTTCTTTCTCTTCTTGCAAAACACTCGGCAGACCTCCGTGCAGCCTCTAGAACACGATAGGATATGTTTTCCGTGCTGACAGACTTTCTCCTTGCCAGACAGAGTGGAAAAGCTTTTAGCTAAGATGTAGACGAGAAGAGAGGCTAAAGACGAAGGTACGGTGCTCTTTAGAGCTAAGCACCGCTCCCGGTCCTCTTTCGGCAGAAGGCGCACACCGCAGGGCACTGTGAGCGGCAGAATCGTCTTTGCGCGAAGAAGCAGCTTCTTCGTCTCCGGGAGCCGGAGAGAGCGGCAACTTCGCAAAGGTGATGAAACAAGCTGTACAACACTGCGATTGTGTGCGCAGCTTGCCAACTGAGAGAAAACAGTACCTGAGCACTCTCCTGCCTTTTCTATTCACATGAACATTCGATTGCAAGCTGTTTTGGACAACTTGCTTTCTCTTCTTGCAAAACACTCGGCAGACCTCCGTGCAGCCTCTAGAACACGATGGGAGATGTTTTCTGTGCTGGCAGAGTTTCTCCTTGCCAGACAGAGTGGAAAAGCTTTTTGCTAAGATGTAGACGAGAAGAGAGGCTAAAGACGAAGGTACGGTGCTCTGCAGAGCTAAGCACCGCTCCCGGACCTCTTTCGGCAGAAGCCGCACACCGCAGAGCACTGTGAGCGGCAGAATCGTCTTTGCGCGAAGAAGCAGCTTCTTCGTCTCCGGGAGCCGGAGAGAGCGGCAACTTCGCAAAGGTGATGAAACAAGCTGTACAACACTGCGATTGTGTGCGCAGCTTGCCAACTGAGAGAAAACAGTACCTGACCACTCTTCTGCCTTTTCTATTCACATGAATATTCGATTGCAAGCTGTTTTGGACAACTTTCTTTCTCTTCTTGCAAAACACTCTGCAGACCTCCGTGCAGCCTCTAGAACACGATGGGAGATGTTTTCTGTGCTGGCAGAGTTTCTCCTTGCCAGACAGAGTGGAAAAGCTTTTTGCTAAGATGTAGACGAGAAGAGAGGCTAAAGACGAAGGTACGGTGCTCTGCAGAGCTAAGCACCGCTCCCGGGCTTCTTTCGGCAGAAGCCGCACACCGCAGAGCACTGTGAGCGGCAGAATCGTCTTTGCGCGAAGAAGCAGCTTCTTCGTCTCCGGGAGCCGGAGAGAGCGGCAACTTCGCAAAGGTGATGAAACAAGCTGTACAACACTGCGATTGTGTGCGCAGCTTGAAAACTGAGAGAAAACAGTACCTGAGCACTCTCCTGCCTTTTCAATTCACATAAATATTCGATTGCAAGCTGTTTTGGACAACTTTCTTTCTCTTCTTGCAAAACACTCGGCAGACCTCCGTGCAGCCTCTAGAACACGATGGGAGATGTTTTCTGTGCTGGCAGAGTTTCTCCTTGCCAGACAGAGTGGAAAAGCTTTTTGCTAAGATGTAGACGAGAAGAGAGGCTAAAGACGAAGGTACGGTGCTCTGCAGAGCTAAGCACCGCTCCCGGACCTCTTTTGGCAGAAGGCGCACACCGCAGAGCACTGTGAGCGGCAGAATCGTCTTTGCGCGAAGAAGCAGCTTCTTCGTCTCCGGGAGCCGGAGAGAGCGGCAACTTCGCAAAGGTGATGAAACAAGCTGTACAACACTGCGATTGTGTGCGCAGCTTGCCAACTGAGAGAAAACAGTACCTGAGCACTCTCCTGCCTTTTCTATTCACATGAACATTCGATTGCAAGCTGTTTTGGACAACTTTCTTTCTCTTCTTGCAAAACACTCGGCAGACCTCCGTGCAGCCTCTAGAACATCATGGGAGATGTTTTCTGTGCTGGCAGACTTTCTCCTTGCCAGACAGAGTGGAAAAGCTTTTTGCTAAGATGTAGACGAGAAGAGAGGCTAAAGACGAAGGTACGGTGCTCTGCAGAGCTAAGCACCGCTCCCGGACCTCTTTTGGCAGAAGGCGCACACCGCAGAGCACTGTGAGCGGCAGAATCGTCTTTGCGCGAAGAAGCAGCTTCTTCGTCTCCGGGAGCCGGAGAGAGCGGCAACTTCGCAAAGGTGATGAAACAAGCTGTACAACACTGCGATTGTGTGCGCAGCTTGAAAACTGAGAGAAAACAGTACCTGAGCACTCTCCTGCCTTTTCAATTCACATAAATATTCGATTGCAAGCTGTTTTGGACAACTTTCTTTCTCTTCTTGCAAAACACTCGGCAGACCTCCGTGCAGCCTCTAGAACACGATGGGAGATGTTTTCTGTGCTGGCAGAGTTTCTCCTTGCCAGACAGAGTGGAAAAGCTTTTTGCTAAGATGTAGACGAGAAGAGAGGCTAAAGACGAAGGTACGGTGCTCTGCAGAGCTAAGCACCGCTCCCGGACCTCTTTCGGCAGAAGGCGCACACCGCAGAGCACTGTGAGCGGCAGAATCGTCTTTGCGCGAAGAAGCAGCTTCTTCGTCTCCGGGAGCCGGAGAGAGCGGCAACTTCGCAAAGGTGATGAAACAAGCTGTACAACACTGCGATTGTGTGCGCAGCTTGCCAACTGAGAGAAAACAGTACCTGAGCACTCTCCTGCCTTTTCTATTCACATGAACATTCGATTGCGAGCTGTTTTGGACAACTTTCTTTCTCTTCTTGCAAAACACTCGGCAGACCTCCGTGCAGCTTCTAGAACACGATGGGAGATGTTTTCTGTTCTGGCACAGTTTCTCCTTGCCAGACAGAGTGGAAAAGCTTTTTGCTAAGATGTAGACGAGAAGAGAGGCTAAAGACGAAGGTACGGTGCTCTGCAGAGCTAAGCACCGCTTCAGGGCCTCTTTCGACTGATGACGCACACCGCAGAGCACTGTGAGCGGCAGAATCGTCTTTGCGCGAAGAAGCAGCTTCTTCGTCTCCGGGAGCCGGAGAGAACGGCAACTTCGCAAAGGTGATGAAACAAGCTGTACAACACTGCGATTGTGTGCGCAGCTTGCCAACTGAGAGAAAACAGTACCTGAGCACTCTCCTGCCTTTTCTATTCACATGAACATTCGATTGCAAGCTGTTTTGGACAACTTTCTTTCTCTTCTTGCAAACACTCGGCAGCCTCTAGAACACGATGGGAGATGTTTTCTGTGCTGGCAGAGTCTCTCCTTGCCAGACAGAGTGGAAAAGCTTTTTGCTAAGATGTAGACGAGAAGATAGGCTAAAGACGAAGGTACGGTGCTCTGCAGAGCTAAGCATCGCTCCCGGACCTCTTTCGGCAGAAGGCGCACACCGCAGAGCACTGTGAGCGGCAGAATCGTCTTTGCGCGAAGAAGCAGCTTCTTCGTCTCCGCGAGCCGGAGAGAGCGGCAACTTCGCAAAGGTGATGAAACAAGCTGTACAACACTGCGATTGTGTGCGCAGCTTGCCAACTGAGAGAAAACAGTACCTGAGCACTCTCCTGCCTTTTCTATTCACATGAACATTCGATTGCAAGCAGTTTTGGAGAACTTTCTTTCTCATCTTGCAAAACACTCGGCAGACCTCCGTGCAGCCTCTAGAACACGATGGGAGATGTTTTCTGTGCGGGCACAGTTTCTCCTTGCCAGACAGAGTGGAAAAGCTTTTTGCTAAGATGTAGACGAGAAGAGAGGCTAAAGACGAAGGTACGGTGCTCTGCAGAGCTAAGCATCACTCCCGGGCTTCTTTCGGCAGAAGCCGCACACCGCAGAGCACTGTGAGCGGCAGAATCGTCTTTGCGCGAAGAAGCAGCTTCTTCGTCTCCGGGAGCCGGAGAGAGCGGCAGCTTCGCAAAGGTGATGAAACAAGCTGTACAACACTGCGATTGTGTGCGCAGCTTGAAAACTGAGAGAAAACAGTACCTGACCACTCTCCTGCCTTTTATATTCACATGAGTATTCGATTGCAAGCTGTTTTGGACAACATTCTTTCTCTTCTTGCAAAACACTCGGCAGACCCCCGTGCAGCTTCTAGAACACGATGGGAGATGTTTTCTGTGCTGGCACAGTTTCTCCTTGCCAGACAGAGTGGAAAAGCTTTTTGCTAAGATGTAGACGAGAAGAGAGGCTAAAGACGAAGGTACGGTGCTCTGCAGAGCTAAGCACCGCTCCCGGACCTCTTTCGGCAGAAGGCGCACACCGCAGAGCACTGTGAGCGGCAGAATCGTCTTTGCGCGAAGAAGCAGCTTCTTCGTCTCCGGGAGCCGGAGAGAGCGGCAACTTCGCAAAGGTGATGAAACAAGCTGTACAACACTGCGATTGTGTGCGCAGCTTGCCAACTGAGAGAAAAGAGTACCTGACCACTCTCCTGCCTTTTCTATTCACATGAACATTGGATTGCAAGCTGTTTTGGACAACTTTCTTTCTCTTCTTGCAAAACACTCGGCAGACAACCGTGCAGCCACTAGAACACGATGGGAGATGTTTTTGGTGCTGGCACAGTTTCTCCTTGCCAGACAGAGTGGAAAAGCTTTTTGCTAAGATGTAGACGAGAAGAGAGGCTAAAGACGAAGGTACGGTGCTCTGAAGAGCTAAGCACCGCTCCCGGGCTTCTTTCGGCAGAAGCCGCACACCACAGAGCACTGTGAGCGGCAGAATCGTCTTTGCGCGAAGAACCAGCTTCTTCGTCTCCGGGAGCCAGAGAGAGCGGCAACTTCGCAAAGGTGATGAAACAAGCTGTACAACACTGCGATTGTGTGCGCAGCTTGCCAACTGAGAGAAAACAGTACCTGAGCACTCTCCTGCCTTTTCTATTCACATGAACATTGGATTGCAAGCTGTTTTGGACAACTTTCTTTCTCTTCTTGCAAAACACTCGGCAGACCTCCGTGCACCTTCTAGAACACGATGGGAGATGTTTTCTGTGCTGGCAAAGTTTCTCCTTGCCAGACAGAGTGGAAAAGCTTTTTGCTAAGATGTAGACGAGAAGAGAGGCTAAAGACGAAGGTACGGTGCTCTGCAGAGCTAAGCACCGCTTCAGGGCCTCTTTCGACTGAAGACGCACACCGCAGAGCACTGTGAGCGGCAGAATCGTCTTTGCGCGAAGAAGCAGCTTCTTCGTCTCCGCGAGCCGGAGAGAGCGGCAACTTCGCAAAGGTGATGAAACAAGCTGTACAACACTGCGATTGTGTGCGCAGCTTGCCAACTGAGAGAAAACAGTACCTGAGCACTCTCCTGCCTTTTCTATTCACATGAACATTCGATTGCAAGCTGTTTTGGACAACTTTCTTTCTCTTCTTGCAAAACACTCGGCAGACCTCCGTGCAGCCTCTAGAACACGATAGGATATGTTTTCTGTGCGGGCACAGTTTCTCCTTGCCAGACAGAGTGGAAAAGCTTTTTGCTAAAATGTAGACGAGAAGAGAGGCTAAAGACGAAGGTACGGTGCTCTGCAGAGCTAAGCATCACTCCCGGGCTTCTTTCGGCAGAAGCCGCACACCGCAGAGCACTGTGAGCGGCAGAATCGTCTTTGCGCGAAGAAGCAGCTTCTTCGTCTCCGGGAGCCGGAGAGAGCGGCAGCTTCGCAAAGGTGATGAAACAAGCTGTACAACACTGCGATTGTGTGCGCAGCTTGCCAACTGAGAGAAAAGAGTACCTGACCACTCTCCTGCCTTTTCTATTCACATGAACATTGGATTGCAAGCTGTTTTGGACAACTTTCTTTCTCTTCTTGCAAAACACTCGGCAGACAACCGTGCAGCCACTAGAACACGATGGGAGATGTTTTTGGTGCTGGCACAGTTTCTCCTTGCCAGACAGAGTGGAAAAGCTTTTTGCTAAGATGTAGACGAGAAGAGAGGCTAAAGACGAAGGTACGGTGCTCTGCAGAGCTAAGCACCGCTCCCGGGCTTCTTTCGGCAGAAGCCGCACACCACAGAGCACTGTGAGCGGCAGAATCGTCTTTGCGCGAAGAACCAGCTTCTTCGTCTCCGGGAGCCAGAGAGAGCGGCAACTTCGCAAAGGTGATGAAACAAGCTGTACAACACTGCGATTGTGTGCGCAGCTTGCCAACTGAGAGAAAACAGTACCTGAGCACTCTCCTGCCTTTTCTATTCACATGAACATTGGATTGCAAGCTGTTTTGGACAACTTTCTTTCTCTTCTTGCAAAACACTCGGCAGACCTCCGTGCACCTTCTAGAACACGATGGGAGATGTTTTCTGTGCTGGCAAAGTTTCTCCTTGCCAGACAGAGTGGAAAAGCTTTTTGCTAAGATGTAGACGAGAAGAGAGGCTAAAGACGAAGGTACGGTGCTCTGCAGAGCTAAGCACCGCTTCAGGGCCTCTTTCGACTGAAGACGCACACCGCAGAGCACTGTGAGCGGCAGAATCGTCTTTGCGGGAAGAAGCAGCTTCTTCGTCTCCTGGAGCCGGAGAGAGCGGCAACTTCGCAAAGGTGATGAAACAAGCTGTACAACACTGCGATTGTGTGCGCAGCTTGCCAACTGAGAGAAAACAGTACCTGAGCACTCTCCTGCCTTTTCTATTCACATGAACATTCGATTGCAAGCTGTTTTGGACAACTTTCTTTCTCTTCTTGCAAAACACTCGGCAGACCTCCGTGCAGCCTCTAGAACACGATAGGATATGTTTTCCGTGCTGACAGACTTTCTCCTTGCCAGACAGAGTGGAAAAGATTTTAGCTAAGATGTAGACGAGAAGAGAGGCTAAAGACGAAGGTACGGTGCTCTGCAGAGCTAAGCATCGCTCCCGGACCTCTTTCGGCAGAAGGCGCACACCGCAGAGCACTGTGAGCGGCAGAATCGTCTTTGCGCGAAGAAGCAGCTGCTTCGTCTCCGTGAGCCGGAGAGAGCGGCAACTTCGCAAAGGTGACGAAAGAAGCTGTACAACACTGCGATTGTGTGCGCAGCTTGAAAACTGAGAGAAAACAGTACCTGAGCACTCTCCTGCCTTTTCTATTCACATGAACATTGGATTGCAAGCTGTTTTGGACAACTTTCTTTCTCTTCTTGCAAAACACTCGGCAGACCTCCGTGCAGCCTCTAGAACACGATGGGAGATGTTTTTGGTGCTGGCACAGTTTCTCCTTGCCAGACAGAGTGGAAAAGCTTTTAGCTAAGATGTAGACGAGAAGAGAGGCTAAAGACCAAGGTACGGTGCTCTGCAGAGCTAAGCACCGCTCCCGGGCTTCTTTCGGCAGAAGCCGCACACCGCAGAGCACTGTGAGCGGCAGAATCGTCTTTGCGCCAAGAAGCAGCTTCTTCGTCTCCGGGAGCCGGAGAGAGCGGCAACTTCGCAAAGGTGATGAAACAAGCTGTACAACACTGCGATTGTGTGCGCAGCTTGAAAACTGAGAGAAAACAGTACCTGAGCACTCTCCTGCCTTTTCTATTCACATGAATATTCGATTGCAAGCTGTTTTGGACAACTTTCTTTCTCTTCTTGCAAAACACTCGGCAGCCTCTAGAACACGATGGGAGATATTTTCTGTGCTGGCACAGTCTCTCCTTGCCAGACAGATTGGAAAAGCTTTTTGCTAAGATGTAGACGAGAAGATAGGCTAAAGACGAAGGTACGGTGCTCTGCAGAGCTAAGCATCGCTCCCGGGCTTCTTTCGGCAGAAGGCGCACACCGCAGAGCACTGTGAGCGGCAGAATCGTCTTTGCGCGAAGAAGCAGCTTCTTCGTCTCCGGGAGCCGGAGAGAGCGGCAACTTCGCAAAGGTGATGAAACAAGCTGTACAACACTGCGATTGTGTGCGCAGCTTGCCAACTGAGAGAAAACAGTACCTGAGCACTCTCCTGCCTTTTCTATTCACATGAACATTCGATTGCAAGCTGTTTTGGACAACTTTCTTTCTCTTCTTGCAAAACACTCGGCAGACCTCCGTGCAGCCTCTAGAACATGAAGGGAGATGTTTTCTGTGCTGGCACAGTTTCTCCTTGCCAGACAGAGTGGAAAAGCTTTTTGCTAAGATGTAGACGAGAAGAGAGGCTAAAGACGAAGGTACGGTGCTCTGCAGAGCTAAGCACCGCTCCCGGACCTCTTTTGGCAGAAGGCGCACACCGCAGAGCACTGTGAGCGGCAGAATCGTCTTTGCGCCAAGAAGCAGCTTCTTCGTCTCCGGGAGCCGGAGAGAGCGGCAACTTCGCAAAGGTGATGAAACAAGCTGTACAACACTGCGATTGTGTGCGCAGCTTGCCAACTGAGAGAAAACAGTACCTGAGCACTCTCCTGCCTTTTATATTCACATGAACATTCGATTGCAAGCTGTTTTGGACAACTTGCTTTCTCTTCTTGCAAAACACTCGGCAGACCTCCGTGCAGCTTCTAGAACACGATGGGAGATGTTTTCTGTGCTGGCACAGTTTCTCCTTGCCAGACAGAGTGGAAAAGCTTTTTGCTAAGATGTAGACGAGAAGAGAGGCTAAAGACGAAGGTACGGTGCTCTGCAGAGCTAAGCACCGCTTCAGGGCCTCTTTCGACTGAAGACGCACACCGAAGAGCTCTGTGAGCGGCAGAATCGTCTTTGCGCGAAGAAGCAGCTTCTTCGTCTCCGGGAGCCGGAGAGAGCGGCAACTTCGCAAAGGTGATGAAACAAGCTGTACAACACTGCGATTGTGTGCGCAGCTTGCCAACTGAGAGAAAACAGTACCTGAGCACTCTCCTGCCTTTTCAATTCACATAAATATTCGATTGCAAGCTGTTTTGGACAACTTTCTTTCTCTTCTTGCAAAACACTCGGCAGACCTCCGTGCAGCCTCTAGAACACGATGGGAGATGTTTTCTGTGCTGGCAGAGTTTCTCCTTGCCAGACAGAGTGGAAAAGCTTTTTGCTAAGATGTAGACGAGAAGAGAGCCTAAAGACGAAGGTACGGTGCTCTGCAGAGCTAAGCACCGCTCCCGGACCTCTTTCGGCAGAAGGCGCACACCGCAGAGCACTGTGAGCGGCAGAATCGTCTTTGCGCGAAGAAGCAGCTTCTTCGTCTCCGGGAGCCGGAGAGAGCGGCAACTTCGCAAAGGTGATGAAACAAGCTGTACAACACTGCGATTGTGTGCGCAGCTTGCCAACTGAGAGAAAACAGTACCTGAGCACTCTCCTGCCTTTTCTATTCACATGAACATTCGATTGCAAGCTGTTTTGGACAACTTTCTTTCTCTTCTTGCAAAACACTCGGCAGACCTCCGTGCAGCCTCTAGAACACGATGGGAGATGTTTTCTGTTCTGGCACAGTTTCTCCTTGCCAGACAGAGTGGAAAAGCTTTTTGCTAAGATGTAGACGAGAAGAGAGGCTAAAGACGAAGGTACGGTGCTCTGCAGAGCTAAGCATCACTCCCGGGCTTCTTTCGGCAGAAGCCGCACACCGCAGAGCACTGTGAGCGGCAGAATCGTCTTTGCGCGAAGAAGCAGCTTCTTCGTCTCCGGGAGCCGGAGAGAGCGGCAGCTTTGCAAAGGTGATGAAACAAGCTGTACAACACTGCGATTGTGTGCGCAGCTTGAAAACTGAGAGAAAACAGTACCTGACCAACCTCCTGCCTTTTATATTCACATGAGTATTCGATTGCAAGCTGTTTTGGACAACTTTCTTTCTCTTCTTGCAAAACACTCGGCAGACCCCCGTGCAGCTTCTAGAACACGATGGGAGATGTTTTCTGTGCTGGCACAGTTTCTCCTTGCCAGACAGAGTGGAAAAGCTTTTTGCTAAGATGTAGACGAGAAGAGAGGCTAAAGACGAAGGTACGGTGCTCTGCAGAGCTAAGCACCGCTCCCGGACCTCTTTCGGCAGAAGGCGCACACCGCAGAGCACTGTGAGCGGCAGAATCGTCTTTGCGCGAAGAAGCAGCTTCTTCGTCTCCGGGAGCCGGAGAGAGCGGCAACTTCGCAAAGGTGATGAAACAAGCTGTACAACACTGCGATTGTGTGCGCAGCTTGCCAACTGAGAGAAAACAGTACCTGAGCACTCTCCTGCCTTTTCTATTCACATGAACATTGGATTGCAAGCTGTTTTGGACAACTTTCTTTCTCTTCTTGCAAAACACTCGGCAGACCACCGTGCAGCCTCTAGAACACGATGGGAGATGTTTTTGGTGCTGGCACAGTTTCTCCTTGCCAGACAGAGTGGAAAAGCTTTTTGCTAAGATGTAGACGAGAAGAGAGGCTAAAGACGAAGGTACGGTGCTCTGCAGAGCTAAGCACCGCTCCCGGGCTTCTTTCGGCAGAAGGCGCACACCGCAGAGCACTGTGAGCGGCAGAATCGTCTTTGCGCGAAGAAGCAGCTTCTTCGTCTCCGGGAGCCAGAGAGAGCGGCAACTTCGCAAAGGAGATGAAACAAGCTGTACAACACTGCGATTGTGTGCGCAGCTTGCCAACTGAGAGAAAACAGTACCTGAGCACTCTCCTGCCTTTTCTATTCACATGAACATTGGATTGTAAGCTGTTTTGGACAACTTTCTTTCTCTTCTTGCAAAACACTCGGCAGACCTCCGTGCAGCCTCTAGAACACGATAGGATATGTTTTCCGTGCTGACAGACTTTCTCCTTGCCAGACAGAGTGGAAAAGCTTTTAGCTAAGATGTAGACGAGAAGAGAGGCTAAAGACGAAGGTACGGTGCTCTGCAGAGCTAAGCATCGCTCCCGGACCTATTTCGGCAGAAGGCGCACACCGCAGAGCACTGTGAGCGGCAGAATCGTCTTTGCGCGAAGAAGCAGCTGCTTCGTCTCCGTGAGCCGGAGAGAGCGGCAACTTCGCAAAGGTGACGAAAGAAGCTGTACAACACTGCGATTGTGTGCGCAGCTTGAAAACTGAGAGAAAACAGTACCTGAGCACTCTCCTGCCTTTTCTATTCACATGAACATTGGATTGCAAGCTGTTTTGGACAACTTTCTTTCTCTTCTTGCAAAACACTCGGCAGACCTCCGTGCAGCCTCTAGAACACGATGGGAGATGTTTTTGGTGCTGGCACAGTTTCTCCTTGCCAGACAGAGTGGAAAAACTTTTAGCTAAGATGTAGACGAGAAGAGAGGCTAAAGACCAAGGTACGGTGCTCTGCAGAGCTAAGCACCGCTCCCGGGCTTCTTTCGGCAGAAGCCGCACACCGCAGAGCACTGTGAGCGGCAGAATCGTCTTTGCGCGAAGAAGCAGCTTCTTCGTCTCCGGGAGCCGGAGAGAGCGGCAACTTCGCAAAGGTGATGAAACAAGCTGTACAACACTGCGATTGTGTGCGCAGCTTGAAAACTGAGAGAAAACAGTACCTGAGCACTCTCCTGCCTTTTCTATTCACATGAATATTCGATTGCAAGCTGTTTTGGACAACTTTCTTTCTCTTCTTGCAAAACACTCGGCAGCCTCTAGAACACGATGGGAGATATTTTCTGTGCTGGCACAGTCTCTCCTTGCCAGACAGATTGGAAAAGCTTTTTGCTAAGATGTAGACGAGAAGATACGCTAAAGACGAAGGTACGGTGCTCTGCAGTGCTAAGCATCGCTCCCGGACCTCTTTCGGCAGAAGGCGCACACCGCAGAGCACTGTGAGCGGCAGAATCGTCTTTGCGCGAAGAAGCAGCTTCTTCGTCTCCGCGAGCCGGAGAGAGCGGCAACTTCGCAAAGGTGATGAAACAAGCTGTACAACACTGCGATTGTGTGCGCAGCTTGCCAACTGAGAGAAAACAGTACCTGAGCACTCTCCTGCCTTTTCTATTCACATGAACATTCGATTGCAAGCAGTTTTGGACAACTTTCTTTCTCTTCTTGCAAAACACTCGGCAGACCTCCGTGCAGCCTCTAGAACACGATGGGAGATGTTTTCTGTGCTGGCACAGTTTCTCCTTGCCAGACAGAGTGGAAAAGCTTTTTGCTAAGATGTAGACGAGAAGAGAGGCTAAAGACGAAGGTACGGTGCTCTGCAGAGCTAAGCACCGCTCCCGGACCTCTTTCGGCAGAAGCCGCACACCGCAGAGCACTGTGAGCGGCAGAATCGTCTTTGCGCGAAGAAGCAGCTGCTTCGTCTCCGGGAGCCGGAGAGAGCGGCAACTTCGCAAAGGTGATGAAACAAGCTGTACAACACTGCGATTGTGTGCGCAGCTTGAAAACTGAGAGAAAACAGTACCTGACCACTCTCCTGCCTTTTATATTCACATGAGTATTCGATTGCAAGCTGTTTTGGACAACATTCTTTCTCTTCTTGCAAAACACTCGGCAGACCCCCGTGCAGCTTCTAGAACACGATGGGAGATGTTTTCTGTGCTGGCACAGTTTCTCCTTGCCAGACAGAGTGGAAAAGCTTTTTGCTAAGATGTAGACGAGAAGAGAGGCTAAAGACGAAGGTACGGTGCTCTGCAGAGCTAAGCACCGCTCCCGGACCTCTTTCGGCAGAAGGCGCACACCGCAGAGCACTGTGAGCGGCAGAATCGTCTTTGCGCGAAGAAGCAGCTTCTTCGTCTCCGGGAGCCGGAGAGAGCGGCAACTTCGCAAAGGTGATGAAACAAGCTGTACAACACTGCGATTGTGTGCGCAGCTTGCCAAGTGAGAGAAAACAGTACCTGAGCACTCTCCTGCCTTTTCTATTCACATGAACATTCGATTGCAAGCTGTTTTGGACAACTTTCTTTCTCTTCTAGCAAAACACTCGGCAGACCACCGTGCAGCCTCTAGAACACGATGGGAGATGTTTTTGGTGCTGGCACAGTTTCTCCTTGCCAGACAGAGTGGAAAAGCTTTTTGCTAAGATGTAGACGAGAAGAGAGGCTAAAGACGAAGGTACGGTGCTCTGCAGAGCTAAGCACCGCTCCCGGGCTTCTTTCGGCAGAAGGCGCACACCGCAGAGCACTGTGAGCGGCAGAATCGTCTTTGCGCGAAGAAGCAGCTTCTTCGTCTCCGGGAGCCGGAGAGAGCGGCAACTTCGCAAAGGTGATGAAACAAGCTGTACAACACTGCGATTGTGTGCGCAGCTTGCCAACTGAGAGAAAACAGTACCTGAGCACTCTCCTGCCTTTTCTATTCACATGAACATTGGATTGCAAGCTGTTTTGGACAACTTTCTTTCTCTTCTTGCAAAACACTCGGCAGACCTCCGTGCACCTTCTAGAACACGATGGGAGATGTTTTCTGTGCTGGCACAGTTTCTCCTTGCCAGACAGAGTGGAAAAGCTTTTTGCTAAGATGTAGACGAGAAGAGAGGCTAAAGACGAAGGTACGGTGCTCTGCAGAGCTAAGCACCGCTTCAGGGCCTCTTTCGACTGAAGACGCACACCGCAGAGCACTGTGAGCGGCAGAATCGTCTTTGCGCGAAGAAGCAGCTTCTTCGTCTCCGCGAGCCGGAGAGAGCGGCAACTTCGCAAAGGTGATGAAACAAGCTGTACAACACTGCGATTGTGTGCGCAGCTTGAAAACTGAGAGAAAACAGTACCTGACCACTCTCCTGCCTTTTCTATTCACATGAATATTCGATTGCAAGCTGTTTTGGACAACTTTCTTTCTCTTATTGCAAAACACACGGCAGCCTCTAGAACACGATGGGAGATGTTTTCTGTGCTGGCAGAGTTTCTCCTTGCCAGACAGAGTGGAAAAGCTTTTTGCTAAGATGTAGACGAGAAGAGAGGCTAAAGACGAAGGTACGGTGCTCTGCAGAGCTAAGCACCGCTCCCGGACCTCTTTCGGCAGAAGGCGCACACCGCAGAGCACTGTGAGCGGCAGAATCGTCTTTGCGCGAAGAAGCAGCTTCTTCGTCTCCGGGAGCCGGAGAGAGCGGCAACTTCGCAAAGGTGATGAAACAAGCTGTACAACACTGCGATTGTGTGCGCAGCTTGCCAAGTGAGAGAAAACAGTACCTGAGCACTCTCCTGCCTTTTCTATTCACATGAACATTCGATTGCAAGCTGTTTTGGACAACTTTCTTTCTCTTCTTGCAAAAAACTCGGCAGACCTCCGTGCAGCCTCTAGAACACGATAGGATATGTTTTCCGTGCTGACAGACTTTCTCCTTGCCAGACAGAGTGGAAAAGCTTTTAGCTAAGATGTAGACGGGAAGAGAGGCTAAAGACGAAGGTACGGTGCTCTGCAGAGCTAAGCATCGCTCCCGGACCTCTTTCGGCAGAAGGCGCACACCGCAGAGCACTGTGAGCGGCAGAATCGTCTTTGCGCGAAGAAGCAGCTGCTTCGTCTCCGGGAGCCGGAGAGAGCGGCAACTTCGCAAAGGTGACGAAACAAGCTGTACAACACTGCGATTGTGTGCGCAGCTTGCCAACTGAGAGAAAACAGTACCTGAGCACTCTCCTGAATTTTCTATTCACATGAACATTGGATTGCAAGCTGTTTTGGACAACTTTCTTTCTCTTCTTGCAAAACACTCGGCAGACCTCCGTGCAACCTCTAGAACACGATGGGAGATGTTTTCTGTGCTGGCACAGTTTCTCCTTGCCAGACAGAGTGGAAAAGCTTTTTGCTAAGATGTAGACGAGAAGAGAGGCTAAAGACGAATGTACGGTGGTCTGCAGAGCTAAGCACCGCTCCCAGTACCTCTTTCGGCAGAAGGCGCACACCGCAGAGCACTGTGAGCAGCAGAATCGTCTTTGCGCGAAGAAGCAGCTTCTTCGTCTCCGGGAGCCGGAGAGAGCGGCAACTTCGCAAAGGTGATGAAACAAGCTGTACAACACTGCGATTGTGTGCGCAGCTTGCCAACTGAGAGAAAACAGTACCTAACCACTCTCCTGCCTTTTCTATTCACATGAACATTCGATTGCAAGCTGTTTTGGACAACTTTCTTTCTCTTCTTGCAAAACACTCGGCAGACCTCCGTGCAGCCTCTAGAACACGATAGGATATGTTTTCCGTGCTGACAGACTTTCTCCTTGCCAGACAGAGTGGAAAAGCTTTTAGCTAAGATGTAGACGGGAAGAGAGGCTAAAGACGAAGGTACGGTGCTCTGCAGAGCTAAGCACCGCATCAGGGCCTCTTTCGACTGAAGGCGCACACCGCAGAGCACTGTGAGCGGCAGAATCGTCTTTGCGCGAAGAAGCAGCTTCTTCGTCTCCGGGAGCCGGAGAGAGCGGCAACTTCGCAAAGGTGATGAAACAAGCTGTACAACACTGCGATTGTGTTCGCAGCTTGAAAACTGAGAGAAAACAGTATCTGACCACTCTCATGCCTTTTCTATTCACATGAACATTGGATTGCAAGCTGTTTTGGACAACTTTCTTTCTCTTCTTGCAAAACACTCGGCAGACCTCCGTGCAGCCTCTAGAACACGATGGGAGATGTTTTCTGTGCTGGCAGAGTTTCTCCTTGCCAGACAGAGTGGAAAAGCTTTTTGCTAAGTTGTAGACGAGAAGAGAGGCTAAAGACGAAGGTACGGTGCTCTGCAGAGCTAAGCATCGCTCCCGGACCTCTTTCGGCAGAAGGCGCACACCGCAGAGCACTGTGAGCGGCAGAATCGTCTTTGCGCGAAGAAGCAGCTTCTTCGTCTCCGGGAGCCGGAGAGAGCGGCAACTTCGCAAACGTGATGAAACAAGCTGTACAACACTGCGATTGTGTGCGCAGCTTGAAAACTGAGAGAAAACAGTACCTGACCACTCTCCTGCCTTTTATATTCACATGAACATTGGATTGCAAGCTGTTTTGGACAACTTTCTTTCTCTTCTTGCAAAACACTCGGCAGACCTCCGTGCAGCCTCTAGAACACGATGGGAGATGTTTTCTGTGCTGGCAGAGTTTCTCCTTGCCAGACAGAGTGGAAAAGCTTTTTGCTAAAATGTAGACGAGAAGAGAGGCTAAAGACGAATGTACGGTGGTCTGCAGAGCTAAGCACCGCTCCCAGTACCTCTTTCGGCAGAAGGCGCACACCGCAGAGCACTGTGAGCAGCAGAATCGTCTTTGCGCGAAGAAGCAGCTTCTTCGTCTCCGGGAGCCGGAGAGAGCGGCAACTTCGCAAAGGTGATGAAACAAGCTGTACAACACTGCGATTGTGTTCGCAGCTTGCCAACTGAGAGAAAAGAGTACCTGAGCACTCTCCTGCCTTTTCTATTCACATGAATAATCGATTGCAAGCTGTTTTGGACAACTTTCTTTCTCTTCTTGCAAAACACTCGGCAGACCTCCATGCAGCCTCTAGAACACGATGGGAGATGTTTTCTGTGCTAGCACAGTTTCTCCTTGCCAGACAGAGTGGAAAAGCTTTTTGCTAAGATGTAGACGAGAAGAGAGGCTAAAGACGAAGGTACGGTGCTCTGCAGAGCTAAGCACCGCTCCCGGACCTCTTTCGGCAGAAGGCGCACACCGCAGAGCACTGTGAGCGGCAGAATCGTCTTTGCGCGAAGAAGCAGCTTCTTCGTCTCCGGGAGCCGGAGAGAGCGGCAACTTCGCAAAGGTGATGAAACAAGCTGTACAACACTGCGATTGTGTGCGCAGCTTGCCAACTGAGAGAAAACAGTACCTGAGCACTCTCCTGCCTTTTCTATTCACATGAACATTCGATTGCAAGCTGTTTTGGACAACTTGCTTTCTCTTCTTGCAAAACACTCGGCAGACCTCCGTGCAACCTCTAGAACACGATAGGATATGTTTTCCGTGCTGACAGATTTTCTCCTTGCCAGACAGAGTGGAAAAGCTTTTTGCTAAGATGTAGACGAGAAGAGAGGCTAAAGACGAAGGTACGGTGCTCTGCAGAGCTAAGCACCGCATCAGGGCCTCTTTCGACTGAAGACGCACACCGCAGAGCACTGTGAGCGGCAGAATCGTCTTTGCGCGAAGAAGCAGCTTCTTCGTCTCCGGGAGCCGGAGAGAGCGGCAACTTCGCAAAGGTGATGAAACAAGCTGTACAACACTGCGATTGTGTGCGCAGCTTGAAAACTGAGAGAAAACAGTACCTGACCACTCTCCTGCCTTTTCTATTCACATGAACATTCGATTGCAAGCTGTTTTGGACAACTTTCTTTCTCTTCTTGCAAAACACTCGGCAGACCTCCGTGCAGCCTCTAGAACACGATGGGAGATGTTTTCTGTGCTGGCAGAGTTTCTCCTTGCCAGACAGAGTGGAAAAGCTTTTTGCTAAGATGTAGACGAGAAGAGAGGCTAAAGACGAAGGTACGGTGCTCTGCAGAGCTAAGCATCGCTCCCGGACCTCTTTCGGCAGAAGGCGCACACCGCAGAGCACTGTGAGCGGCAGAATCGTCTTTGCGCGAAGAAGCAGCTGCTTCGTCTCCAGGAGCCGGAGAGAGCGGCAACTTCGCAAAGGTGATGAAACAAGCTGTACAACACTGCGATTGTGTGCGCAGCTTGAAAACTGAGAGAAAACAGTACCTGAGCACTCTCCTGCCTTTTATATTCTCATGAACATTGGATTGCAAGCTGTTTTGGACAACTTTCTTTCTCTTCTTGCAAAACACTCGGCAGACCTCCGTGCAGCCTCTAGAACACGATGGGAGATGTTTTCTGTGCTGGCACAGTTTCTCCTTGCCAGACAGAGTGGAAAAGCTTTTTGCTAAGATGTAGACGAGAAGAGAGGCTAAAGACGAATGTACGGTGGTCTGCAGAGCTAAGCACCGCTCCCAGTACCTCTTTCGGCAGAAGGCGCACACCGCAGAGCATTGTGAGCAGCAGAATCGTCTTTGCGCGAAGAAGCAGCTTCTTCGTCTCCGGGAGCCGGAGAGAGCGGCAACTTCGCAAAGGTGATGAAACAAGCTGTACAACACTGCGATTGTGTGCGCAGCTTGCCAACTGAGAGAAAACAGTACCTGACCACTCTCCTGCCTTTTCTATTCACATGAACATTCGATTGCAAGCTGTTTTGGACAACTTTCTTTCTCTTCTTGCAAAACACTCGGCAGACCTCCGTGCAGCCTCTAGAACACGATAGGATATGTTTTCCGTGCTGACAGACTTTCTCCTTGCCAGACAGAGTGGAAAAGCTTTTATCTAAGATGTAGACGGGAAGAGAGGCTAAAGACGAAGGTACGGTGCTCTGCAGAGCTAAGCACCGCATCAGGGCCTCTTTCGACTGAAGACGCACACCGCAGAGCACTGTGAGCGGCAGAATCGTCTTTGCGCGAAGAAGCAGCTTCTTCGTCTCCGGGAGCCGGAGAGAGCGGCAACTTCGCAAAGGTGATGAAACAAGCTGTACAACACTGCGATTGTGTTCGCAGCTTGAAAACTGAGAGAAAACAGTATCTGACCACTCTCATGCCTTTTCTATTCACATGAACATTGGATTGCAAGCTGTTTTGGACAACTTTCTTTCTCTTCTTGCAAAACACTCGGCAGACCTCCGTGCAGCCTCTAGAACACGATGGGAGATGTTTTCTGTGATGGCAGAGTTTCTCCTTGCCAGACAGAGTGGAAAAGCTTTTTGCTAAGTTGTAGACGAGATGAGAGGCTAAAGACGAAGGTACGGTGCTCTGCAGAGCTAAGCATCGCTCCCGGACCTCTTTCGGCAGAAGGCGCACACCGCAGAGCACTGTGAGCGGCAGAATCGTCTTTGCGCGAAGAAGCAGCTTCTTCGTCTCCGGGAGCCGGAGAGAGCGGCAACTTCGCAAACGTGATGAAACAAGCTGTACAACACTGCGATTGTGTGCGCAGCTTGAAAACTGAGAGAAAACAGTACCTGACCACTCTCCTGCCTTTTATATTCACATGAATATTGGATTGCAAGCTGTTTTGGACAACTTTCTTTCTCTTCTTGCAAAACACTCGGCAGACCTCCGTGCAGACTCTAGAACACGATGGGAGATGTTTTCTGTGCTGGCACAGTTTCTCCTTGCCAGACAGAGTGGAAAAGCTTTTTGCTAAAATGTAGACGAGAAGAGAGGCTAAAGACGAATGTACGGTGGTCTGCAGAGCTAAGCACCGCTCCCAGTACCTCTTTCGGCAGAAGGCGCACACCGCAGAGCACTGTGAGCAGCAGAATCGTCTTTGCGCGAAGAAGCAGCTTCTTCGTCTCCGGGAGCCGGAGAGAGCGGCAACTTCGCAAAGGTGATGAAACAAGCTGTACAACACTGCGATTGTGTGCGCAGCTTGCCAACTGAGAGAAAAGAGTACCTGAGCACTCTCCTGCCTTTTCTATTCACATGAATAATCGATTGCAAGCTGTTTTGGACAACTTTCTTTCTCTTCTTGCAAAACACTCGGCAGACCTCCATGCAGCCTCTAGAACACGATGGGAGATGTTTTCTGTGCTAGCACAGTTTCTCCTTGCCAGACAGAGTGGAAAAGCTTTTTGCTAAGATGTAGACGAGAAGAGAGGCTAAAGACGAAGGTACGGTGCTCTGCAGAGCTAAGCACCGCTCCCGGACCTCTTTCGGCAGAAGGCGCACACCGCAGAGCACTGTGAGCGGCAGAATCGTCTTTGCGCGAAGAAGCAGCTTCTTCGTCTCCGGGAGCCGGAGAGAGCGGCAACTTCGCAAAGGTGATGAAACAAGCTGTACAACACTGCGATTGTGTGCGCAGCTTGCCAACTGAGAGAAAACAGTACCTGAGCACTCTCCTGCCTTTTCTATTCACATGAACATTCGATTGCAAGCTGTTTTGGACAACTTGCTTTCTCTTCTTGCAAAACACTCGGCAGACCTCCGTGCAACCTCTAGAGCACGATAGGATATGTTTTCCGTGCTGACAGATTTTCTCCTTGCCAGACAGAGTGGAAAAGCTTTTTGCTAAGATGTAGACGAGAAGAGAGGCTAAAGACGAAGGTACGGTGCTCTGCAGAGCTAAGCACCGCTCCCGGTCCTCTTTCGGCAGAAGGCGCACATCGCAGAGCACTGTGAGCGGCAGAATCGTCTTTGCGCGAAGAAGCAGCTTCTTCGTCTCCGGGAGCCGGAGAGAGCGGCAACTTCGCAAAGGTGATGAAACAAGCTGTACAACACTGCGATTGTGTGCGCAGATTGCCAACTGAGAGAAAACAGTACCTGAGCACTCTCCTGCCTTTTCTATTCACATGAACATTCGATTGGAAGCTGTTTTGGACAACATTCTTTCTCTTCTTGCAAAACACTCGGCAGACGTCCGTGCAGCCTCTAGAACACGATGGGAGATGTTTTCTGTGCTGGCAGAGTTTCTCCTTGCCAGACAGAGTGGAAAAGCTTTTTGCTAAGATGTAGACGAGAAGAGAGGCTAAAGACGAAGGTACGGTGGTCTGCAGAGCTAAGCGCCGCTCCCGGACCTCTTTCGGCAGAAGGCGCACACCGCAGAGCACTGTGAGCGGCAGGATCGTCTTTGCGCGAAGAAGCAGCTTCTTCGTCTCCGGGAGCCGGAGAGAGCGGCAACTTCGCAAAGGTGATGAAACAAGCTGTACAACACTGCGATTGTGTGCGCAGCTTGCCAACTGAGAGAAAACAGTACCTGAGCACTCTCCTGCCTTTTCTATTCACATGAATATTCGATTGCAAGCTGTTTTGGACAACTTTCTTTCTCTTCTTGCAAAAGACTCGGCAGACCTCCGTGCAGCCTCTAGAACACGATGGGAGATGTTTTCTGTGCTGGCACAGTTTCTCCTTGCCAGACAGAGTGGAAAAGCTTTTTGCTAAGATGTAGACGAGAAGAGAGGCTAAAGACGAAGGTACGGTGCTCTGCAGAGCTAAGCACCGCTCCCGGGCTTCTTTCGGCAGAAGGCGCACACCGCAGAGCACTGTGAGCGGCAGAATCGTCTTTGCGCGAAGAAGCAGCTGCTTCGTCTCCGCGAGCCGGAGAGAGCGGCAACTTCGCAAAGGTGATGAAACAAGCTGTACAACACTGCGATTGTGTGCGCAGCTTGAAAACTGAGAGAAAACAGTACCTGAGCACTCTCCTGCCTTTCTATTCACATGAACATTCGATTGCAAGCTGTTTTGGACAACTTTCTTTCTCTTCTTGCAAAACACTCGGCAGACCTCCGTGCAGCCTCTAGAACACGATGGGAGATGTTTTCTGTGCTGGCAGAGTTTCTCCTTGCCAGACAGAGTGAAAAAGCTTTTTGCTAAGATGTAGACGAGAAGAGAGGCTAAAGACGAAGGTACGGTGCTCTGCAGAGCTAAGCACCGCTCCCGGACCTCTTTCGGCAGAAGGCGCACACCGCAGAGCACTGTGAGCGGCAGAATCGTCTTTGCGCGAAGAAGCAGCTTCTTCGTCTCCGCAAGCCGGAGAGAGCGGCAACTTCGCAAAGGTGATGAAACAAGCTGTACAACACTGCGATTGTGTGCGCAGCTTCAAAACTGAGAGAAAACAGTACCTGACCACTCTCCTGCCTTTTATATTCACATGAATATTCATTTGCAAACTGTTTTGGACAACTTGCTTTCTCTTCTTGCAAAACACTCGGCAGACCTCCGTGCAGCCTCTAGAACACGATGGGAGATGTTTTCTGTGCTGGCAGAGTTTCTCCTTTCCAGACAGAGTGGAAAAGCTTTTTGCTAAGATGTAGACGAGAAGAGAGGCTAAAGACGAAGGTACGGTGCTCTGCAGAGCTAAGCACCTCTCCCGGACCTCTTTCGGCAGAAGCCGCACACCGCAGAGCACTGTGAGCGGCAGAATCGTCTTTGCGCGAAGAAGCAGCTGCTTCGTCTCCGGGAGCCGGAGAGAGCGGCAACTTCGCAAAGGTGATGAAACAAGCTGTACAACACTGCGATTGTGTGCGCAGCTTGAAAACTGAGAGAAAACAGTACCTGAGCACTCTCCTGCCTTTTCTATTCACATGAACATTCGATTGCAAGCTGTTTTGGACAACTTTCTTTCTCTTCTTGCAAAACACTCGGCAGACCTCCGTGCAGCCTCTAGAACACGATGGGAGATGTTTTCTGTGCTGGCAGAGTTTCTCCTTGCCAGACAGAGTGGAAAAGCTTTTTGCTAAGATGTAGACGAGAAGAGAGGCTAAAGACGAAGGTACGGTGCTCTGCAGAGCTAAGCACCGCTCCCGGACCTCTTTCGGCAGAAGGCGCACACCGCAGAGCACTGTGAGCGGCAGAATCGTCTTTGCGCGAAGAAGCAGCTTCTTCGTCTCCGCGAGCCGGAGAGAGCGGCAACTTCGCAAAGGTGATGAAACAAGCTGTACAACACTGCGATTGTGTGCGCAGCTTGCCAACTGAGAGAAAACAGTACCTGAGCACTCTCCTGCCTTTTCTATTCACATGAACATTCGATTGCAAGCTGTTTTGGACAACTTTCTTTCTCTTCTTGCAAAACACTCGGCAGACCTCCGTGCAGCCTCTAGAACACGATGGGAGATGTTTTCTGTGCTGGCACAGTTTCTCCTTGCCAGACAGAGTGGAAAAGCTTTTTGCTAAAATGTAGACGAGAAGAGAGGCTAAAGACGAAGGTACGGTGCTCTGCAGAGCTAAGCACCGCTCCCGGACCTCTTTCGGCAGAAGGCGCACACCGCAGAGCACTGTGAGCGGCAGAATCGTCTTTGCGCGAAGAAGCAGCTTCTTCGTCTCCGCGAGCCGGAGAGAGCGGCAACTTCGCAAAGGTGATGAAACAAGCTGTACAACACTGCGATTGTGTGCGCAGCTTGCCAACTGAGAGAAAACAGTACCTGAGCACTCTCCTGCCTTTTCTATTCACATGAACATTGGATTGCAAGCTGTTTTGGACAACTTTCTTTCTCTTCTTGCAAAACACTCGGCAGACCTCCGTGCAGCCTCTAGAACACGATAGGATATGTTTTCCGTGCTGACAGAGTTTGTCCTTGCCAGACAGAGTGGAAAAGCTTTTAGCTAAGATGTAGACGAGAAGAGAGGCTAAAGACGAAGGTACGGTGCTCTGCAGAGCTAAGCACCGCTCCCGGACCTCTTTCGGCAGAAGGCGCACACCGCAGAGCACTGTGAGCGGCAGAATCGTCTTTGCGCGAAGAAGCAGCTTCTTCGTCTCCGGGAGCCGGAGAGAGCGGCAACTTCGCAAAGGTGATGAAACAAGCTGTACAACACTGCGATTGTGTGCGCAGCTTGCCAACTGAGAGAAAACAGTACCTGAGCACTCTCCTGCCTTTTCTATTCACATGAATATTCGATTGGAAGCTGTTTTGGACAACTTTCTTTCTCTTCTTGCAAAACACTCGGCAGACCTCCGTGCAGCCTCTAGAACACGATGGGAGATGTTTTCTGTGCTGGCACAGTTTCTCCTTGCCAGACAGAGTGGAAAAGCTTTTTGCTAAGATGTAGACGAGAAGAGAGGCTAAAGACGAAGGTACGGTTCTCTGCAGAGCTAAGCACCGCTCCCGGGCTTCTTTCGGCAGAAGGCGCACACCGCAGAGCACTGTGAGCGGCAGAATCGTCTTTGCGCGAAGAAGCAGCTGCTTCGTCTCCGGGAGCCGGAGAGAGCGGCAACTTCGCAAAGGTGATGAAACAAGCTGTACAACACTGCGATTGTGTGCGCAGCTTGAAAACTGAGAGAAAACAGTACCTGACCACTCTCCTGCCTTTTCTATTCACATGAACATTCGATTGCAAGCTGTTTTGGACAACTTTCTTTCTCTTCTTGCAAAACACTCGACAGACCTCCGTGCAGCCTCTAGAACACGATGGGAGATGTTTTCTGTGCTGGCACAGTTTCTCCTTGCCAGACAGAGTGGAAAAGCTTTTTGCTAAGATGTAGACGAGAAGAGAGGCTAAAGACGAAGGTACGGTGCTCTGCAGAGCTAAGCACCGCTCCCGGTCCTCTTTCGGCAGAAGGCGCACACCGCAGAGCACTGTGAGCGGCAGAATCGTCTTTGCGCGAAGAAGCAGCTGCTTCGTCTCCGGGAGCCGGAGAGAGCGGCAACTTCGCAAAGGTGATGAAACAAGCTGTACAACACTGCGATTGTGTGCGCAGCTTGCCAACTGAGAGAAAACAGTACCTGAGCACTCTCCTGCCTTTTCTATTCACATGAACATTCGATTGCAAGCTGTTTTGGACAATTTTATTTCTCTTCTTGCAAAACACTCGGCAGACCTCCGTGCAGCCTCTAGAACCCGATAGGATATGTTTTCCGTGCTGACAGACTTTCTCCTTGCCAGACAGAGTGGAAAAGCTTTTAGCTAAGATGTAGACGAGAAGAGAGGCTAAAGACGAAGGTACGGTGCTCTGCAGAGCTAAGCACCGCTCCCGGACCTCTTTCGGCAGAAGGCGCACACCGCAGAGCACTGTGAGCGGCAGAATCGTCTTTGCGCGAAGAAGCAGCTGCTTCGTCTCCGGGAGCCGGAGAGAGCGGCAACTTCGCAAAGGTGATGAAACAAGCTGTACAACACTGCGATTGTGTGCGCAGCTTGAAAACTGAGAGAAAACAGTACCTGAGCACTCTCCTGCCTTTTCTATTCACATGAGTATTCGATTGCAAGCTGTTTTGGACAACATACTTTCTCTTATTGCAAAACACTCGGCAGACCTCCGTGCAGCTTCTACAACACGATGGGAGATGTTTTCTGTGCTGGCACTGTTTCTCCTTGCCAGACAGAGTGGAAAAGCTTTTTGCTAAGATGTAGACGAGAAGAGAGGCTAAAGACGAAGGTACGGTGCTCTGCAGAGCTAAGCACCTCTCCCGGACCTCTTTCGGCAGAAGGCGCACACCGCAGAGCACTGTGAGCGGCAGAATCGTCTTTGCGCGAAGAAGCAGCTGCTTCGTCTCCGGGAGCCGGAGAGAGCGGCAACTTCGCAAAGGTGATGAAACAAGCTGTACAACACTGCGATTGTGTGCGCAGCTTGAAAACTGAGAGAAAAGAGTACCTGACCACTCTCCTGCCTTTTCTATTCACATGAACATTGGATTGCAAGCTGTTTTGGACAACTTTTTTTCTCTTCTTGCAAAACACTCGGCAGACCTCCGTGCAGCCTCTAGAACACGATGGGAGATGTTTTCTTTGCTGGCACAGTTTCTCCTTGCCAGACAGAGTGGAAAAGCTTTTTGCTGAGATGTAGACGAGAAGAGAGGCTAAAGACGAAGGTACGATGCTCTGCAGAGCTAAGCACCGCTCCCGGACCTCTTTCGGCAGAAGGCGCACACCGCAGAGCACTGTGAGCGGCAGAATCGTCTTTGCGCGAAGAAGCAGCTGCTTCGTCTCCGGGAGCCGGAGAGAGCAACAACTTCGCAAAGGTGATGAAACAAGCTGTACAACACTGCGATTGTGTGCGCAGCTTGAAAACTGAGAGAAAACAGTACCTGACCACTCTCCTGCCTTTTCTATTCACATGAACATTGGATTGCAAGCTGTTTTGGACAACTTTTTTTCTCTTCTTGCAAAACACTCGGCAGACCTCCGTGCAGCCTCTAGAACACGATGGGAGATGTTTTCTTTGCTGGCACAGTTTCTCCTTGCCAGACAGAGTGGAAAAGCTTTTTGCTAAGATGTAGACGAGAAGAGAGGCTAAAGACGAAGGTACGGTGCTCTGCAGAGCTAAGCACCGCTCCCGGACCTCTTTCGGCAGAAGGCGCACACCGCAGAGCACTGTGAGCGGCAGAATCGTCTTTGCGCGAAGAAGCAGCTGCTTCGTCTCCGGGAGCCGGAGAGAGCAACAACTTCGCAAAGGTGATGAAACAAGCTGTACAACACTGCAATTGTGTGCGCAGCTTGACAACTGAGAGAAAACAGTACCTGAGCACTCTCCTGCCTTTTATATTCACATGAATATTCGATTGCAAACTGTTTTGGACAACTTGCTTTCTCTTCTTGCAAAACACTCGGCAGACCTCCGTGCAGCCTCTAGAACACGATGGGAGATGTTTTCTGTGCTGGCACAGTTTCTCCTTGCCAGACAGAGTGGAAAAGCTTTTTGCTAAGATGTAGACGAGAAGAGAGGCTAAAGACGAAGGTACGGTGCTCTGCAGAGCTAAGCACCGCTCCCGGACCTCTTTCGGCAGAAGGCGCACACCGCAGAGCACTGTGAGCGGCAGAATCGTCTTTGCGCGAAGAAGCAGCTTCTTCGTCTCCGGGAGCCGGAGAGAGCGGCAACTTCGCAAAGGTGATGAAACAAGCTGTACAACACTGCGATTGTGTGCGCAGCTTGCCAACTGAGAGAAAACAGTACCTGAGCACTCTCCTGCCTTTTCTATTCACATGAACATTCGATTGCAAGCTGTTTTGGACAACTTTCTTTCTCTTCTTGCAAAACACTCGGCAGACCTCCGTGCAGCCTCTAGAACACGATAGGATATGTTTTCCGTGCTGACAGACTTTCTCCTTGCCAGACAGAGTGGAAAAGCTTTTAGCTAAGATGTAGACGAGAAGAGAGGCTAAAGACGAAGGTACGGTGGTCTGCAGAGCTAAGCACCGCTCCCGGTCCTCTTTCGGCAGAAGGCGCACACCGCAGAGCACTGTGAGCGGCAGAATCGTCTTTGCGCGAAGAAGCAGCTGCTTCGTCTCCGGGAGCCGGAGAGAGCGGCAACTTCGCAAAGGTGATGAAACAAGCTGTACAACACTGCGATTGTGTGCGCAGCTTGAAAACTGAGAGAAAACAGTACCTGACCACTCTCCTGCCTTTTCTATTCACATGAACATTCGATTGCAAGCTGTTTTGGACAACTTTCTTTCTCTTCTTGCAAAACACTCGGCAGACCTCCGTGCAGCCTCTAGAACACGATGGGAGATGTTTTCTGTGCTGGCACAGTTTCTCCTTTCCAGACAGAGTGGAAAAGCTTTTTGCTAAGATGTAGACGAGAAGAGAGGCTAAAGACAAAGGTACGGTGCTCTGCAGAGCTAAGCACCGCTCCCGGGCTTCTTTCGGCAGAAGGCGCACACCGCAGAGCACTGTGAGCGGCAGAATCGTCTTTGCGCGAAGAAGCAGCTTCTTCGTCTCTGGGAGCCGGAGAGAGCGGCAACTTCGCAAAGGTGATGAAACAAGCTGTACAACACTGCGATTGTGTGCGCAGCTTGCCAACTGAGAGATAACAGTACCTGAGCACTCTCCTGCCTTTTCTATTCACATGAACATTCGATTGCAAGCTGTTTTGGACAACTTGCTTTCTCTTCTTGCAAAACACTCGGCAGACCTCCGTGCAGCCTCTAGAACACGATGGGAGATGTTTTTGGTGCTGGCACAGTTTCTCCTTGCCAGACAGAGTGGAAAAGCTTTTTGCTAAGATGTAGACGAGAAGAGAGGCTAAAGACGAAGGTACGGTGCTCTGCAGAGCTAAGCACCGCTCCCGGGCTTCTTTCGGCAGAAGGCGCACACCGCAGAACACTGTGAGCGGCAGAATCGTCTTTGCGCGAAGAAGCAGCTTCTTCGTCTCCGGGAGCCGGAGAGAGCGGCAACTTCGCAAAGGTGATGAAACAAGCTGTACAACACTGCGATTGTGTGCGCAGCTTGAAAACTGAGAGAAAACAGTACCTGACCACTCTCCTGCCTTTTCTATTCACATGAGTATTCGATTGCAAGCTGTTTTGGACAACATTCTTTCTCTTCTTGCAAAACACTCGGCAGACCTCCGTGCAGCTTCTAGAACACGATGGGAGATGTTTTCTGTGCTGGCACAGTTTCTCCTTGCCAGACAGAGTGGAAAAGCTTTTTGCTAAGATGTAGACGAGAAGAGAGGCTAAAGACGAAGGTACGGTGCTCTGCAGAGCTAAGCACCGCTCCCGGACCTCTTTCGGCAGAAGGCGCACACCGCAGAGCACTGTGAGCGGCAGAATCGTCTTTGCGCGAAGAAGCAGCTTCTTCGTCTCCGGGAGCCGGAGAGAGCGGCAACTTCGCAAAGGTGATGAAACAAGCTGTACAACACTGCGATTGTGTGCGCAGCTTGAAAACTGAGAGAAAACAGTACCTCACCACTCTCCTGCCTTTTATATTCACATGAATATTCGATTGCAAACTGTTTTGGACAACTTGCTTTCTCTTCTTGCAAAACACTCGGCAGACCTCCGTGCAGCCTCTAGAAAACGATGGGAGATGTTTTCTGTGCTGGCAGACTTTCTCCTTGCCAGACAGAGTGGAAAAGCTTTTAGCTAAGATGTAGACGAGAAGAGAGGCTAAAGACGAAGGTACGGTGGTCTGCAGAGCTAAGCACCGCTCCCGGTCCTCTTTCGGCAGAAGGCGCACACCGCAGAGCACTGTGAGCGGCAGAATCGTCTTTGCGCGAAGAAGCAGCTTCTTCGTCTCCGGGAGCCGGAGAGAGCGGCAACTTCGCAAAGGTGATGAAACAAGATGTACAACACTGCGATTGTGTGCGCAGCTTGCCAAGTGAGAGAAAACAGTACCTGAGCACTCTCCTGCCTTTTCTATTCACATGAACATTGGATTGCAAGCTGTTTTGGAAAACTTTCTTTCTCTTCTTGCAAAACACTCGGCAGACCTCCGTGCAGCCTCTAGAACACGATGGGAGATGTTTTCTGTGCTGGCAGAGTTTCTCCTTGCCAGACAGAGTGGAAAAGCTTTTTGCTAAGATGTAGACGAGAAGAGAGGCTAAAGACGAAGGTACGGTGCTCTGCAGAGCTAAGCACCGCTCCCGGACCTCTTTCGGCAGAAGGCGCACACCGCAGAGCACTGTGAGCGGCAGAATCGTCTTTGCGCGAAGAAGCAGCTTCTTCGTCTCCGCGAGCCGGAGAGAGCGGCAACTTCGCAAAGGTGATGAAACAAGCTGTACAACACTGCGATTGTGTGCGCAGCTTGCCAACTGAGAGAAAACAGTACCTGAGCACTCTCCTGCCTTTTCTATTCACATGAACATTCGATTGCAAGCTGTTTTGGACAACTTGCTTTCTCTTCTTGCAAAACACTCGGCAGACCTCCGTGCAGCCTCTAGAACACGATGGGAGATGTTTTTGGTGCTGGCACAGTTTCTCCTTGCCAGACAGAGTGGAAAAGCTTTTTGCTAAGATGTAGACGAGAAGAGAGGCTAAAGACGAAGGTACGGTGCTCTGCAGAGCTAAGCACCGCTCCCGGGCTTCTTTCGGCAGAAGGCGCACACCGCAGAACACTGTGAGCGGCAGAATCGTCTTTGCGCGAAGAAGCAGCTTCTTCGTCTCCGGGAGCCGGAGAGAGCGGCAACTTCGCAAAGGTGATGAAACAAGCTGTACAACACTGCGATTGTGTGCGCAGCTTGAAAACTGAGAGAAAACAGTACCTGACCACTCTCCTGCCTTTTATATCCACATGAGTATTCGATTGCAAGCTGTTTTGGACAACTTTCTTTCTCTTCTTGCAAAACACTCGGCAGACCTCCGTGCAGCTTCTAGAACACGATGGGAGATGTTTTCTGTGCTGGCAGATTTTCTCCTTGCCAGACAGAGTGGAAAAGCTTTTTGCAAAGATGTAGACGAGAAGAGTGGCTAAAGACGAAGGTACGGTGCTCTGCAGAGCTAAGCACCGCTCCCGGACCTCTTTCGGCAGAAGGCGCACACCGCAGAGCACTGTGAGCGGCAGAATCGTCTTTGCGCGAAGAAGAAGCTTCTTCGTCTCCGGGAGCCGGAGAGAGCGGCAACTTCGCAAAGGTGATGAAACAAGCTGTACAACACTGCGATTGTGTGCGCAGCTTGAAAACTGAGAGAAAACAGTACCTGACCACTCTCCTGCCTTTTATATTCACATGAGTATTCGATTGCAAGCTGTTTTGGACAACATTCTTTCTCTTCTTGCAAAACACTCGGCAGACCTCCGTGCAGCTTCTAGAACACGATGGGAGATGTTTTCTGTGCTGGCACAGTTTCTCCTTGCCAGACAGAGTGGAAAAGCTTTTTGCTAAGATGTAGACGAGAAGAGAGGCTAAAGACGAAGGTACGGTGCTCTGCAGAGCTAAGCACCGCTCCCGGACCTCTTTCGGCAGAAGGCGCACACCGCAGAGCACTGTGAGCGGCAGAATCGTCTTTGCGCGAAGAAGCAGCTTCTTCGTCTCCAGGAGCCGGAGAGAGCGGCAACTTCGCAAAGGTGATGAAACAAGCTGTACAACACTGCGATTGTGTGCGCAGCTTGAAAACTGAGAGAAAACAGTACCTCACCACTCTCCTGCCTTTTATATTCACATGAATATTCGATTGCAAACTGTTTTGGACAACTTGCTTTCTCTTCTTGCAAAACACTCGGCAGACCTCCGTGCAGCCTCTAGAAAACGATGGGAGATGTTTTCTGTGCTGGCAGACTTTCTCCTTGCCAGACAGAGTGGAAAAGCTTTTAGCTAAGATGTAGACGAGAAGAGAGGCTAAAGACGAAGGTACGGTGGTCTGCAGAGCTAAGCACCGCTCCCGGTCCTCTTTCGGCAGAAGGCGCACACCGCAGAGCACTGTGAGCGGCAGAATCGTCTTTGCGCGAAGAAGCAGCTTCTTCGTCTCCGGGAGCCGGAGAGAGCGGCAACTTCGCAAAGGTGATGAAACAAGATGTACAACACTGCGATTGTGTGCGCAGCTTGCCAAGTGAGAGAAAACAGTACCTGAGCACTCTCCTGCCTTTTCTATTCACATGAACATTGGATTGCAAGCTGTTTTGGAAAACTTTCTTTCTCTTCTTGCAAAACACTCGGCAGACCTCCGTGCAGCCTCTAGAACACGATGGGAGATGTTTTCTGTGCTGGCAGAGTTTCTCCTTGCCAGACAGAGTGGAAAAGCTTTTTGCTAAGATGTAGACGAGAAGAGAGGCTAAAGACGAAGGTACGGTGCTCTGCAGAGCTAAGCACCGCTCCCGGACCTCTTTCGGCAGAAGGCGCACACCGCAGAGCACTGTGAGCGGCAGAATCGTCTTTGCGCGAAGAAGCAGCTTCTTCGTCTCCGCGAGCCGGAGAGAGCGGCAACTTCGCAAAGGTGATGAAACAAGCTGTACAACACTGCGATTGTGTGCGCAGCTTGCCAACTGAGAGAAAACAGTACCTGAGCACTCTCCTGCCTTTTCTATTCACATGAACATTCGATTGCAAGCTGTTTTGGACAACTTGCTTTCTCTTCTTGCAAAACACTCGGCAGACCTCCGTGCAGCCTCTAGAACACGATGGGAGATGTTTTTGGTGCTGGCACAGTTTCTCCTTGCCAGACAGAGTGGAAAAGCTTTTTGCTAAGATGTAGACGAGAAGAGAGGCTAAAGACGAAGGTACGGTGCTCTGCAGAGCTAAGCACCGCTCCCGGGCTTCTTTCGGCAGAAGGCGCACACCGCAGAACACTGTGAGCGGCAGAATCGTCTTTGCGCGAAGAAGCAGCTTCTTCGTCTCCGGGAGCCGGAGAGAGCGGCAACTTCGCAAAGGTGATGAAACAAGCTGTACAACACTGCGATTGTGTGCGCAGCTTGAAAACTGAGAGAAAACAGTACCTGACCACTCTCCTGCCTTTTATATCCACATGAGTATTCGATTGCAAGCTGTTTTGGACAACTTTCTTTCTCTTCTTGCAAAACACTCGGCAGACCTCCGTGCAGCTTCTAGAACACGATGGGAGATGTTTTCTGTGCTGGCAGATTTTCTCCTTGCCAGACAGAGTGGAAAAGCTTTTTGCAAAGATGTAGACGAGAAGAGAGGCTAAAGACGAAGGTACGGTGCTCTGCAGAGCTAAGCACCGCTCCCGGACCTCTTTCGGCAGAAGGCGCACACCGCAGAGCACTGTGAGCGGCAGAATCGTCTTTGCGCGAAGAAGAAGCTTCTTCGTCTCCGGGAGCCGGAGAGAGCGGCAACTTCGCAAAGGTGATGAAACAAGCTGTACAACACTGCGATTGTGTGCGCAGCTTGAAAACTGAGAGAAAACAGTACCTCACCACTCTCCTGCCTTTTATATTCACATGAATATTCGATTGCAAACTGTTTTGGACAACTTGATTTCTCTTCTTGCAAAACACTCGGCAGACCTCCGTGCAGCCTCTAGAACACGATGGGAGATGTTTTCTGTGCTGGCAGAGTTTCTCCTTGCCAGACAGAGTGGAAAAGCTTTTTGCTAAGATGTAGACGAGAAGAGAGGCTAAAGACGAAGGTGCGGTGCTCTGCAGAGCTAAGCACCTCTCCCGGACCTCTTTCGGCAGAAGGCGCACACCGCAGAGCACTGTGAGCGGCAGAATCGTCTTTGCGCGAAGAAGCAGCTGCTTCGTCTCCGGGAGCCGGAGAGAGCGGCAACTTCGCAAAGGTGATGAAACAAGCTGTACAACACTGCGATTGTGTGCGCAGCTTGCCAACTGAGAGAAAACAGTACCTGACCACTCTCCTGCCTTTTCTATTCACATGAATATTCGATTGCAAGCTGTTTTGGACAACTTTCTTTCTCTTCTTGCAAAACACTCGGCAGACCTCCGTGCAGCCTCTAGAACAAGATGGGAGATGTTTTCTGTGCTGGCACAGTTTCTCCTTGCCAGACAGAGTGGAAAAGCTTTTTGCTAAGATGTAGACGAGAAGAGAGGCTAAAGACGAAGGTACGGTGCTCTGCAGAGCTAAGCACCGCTCCCGGGCTTCTTTCGGCAGAAGGCGCACACCGCAGAGCACTGTGAGCGGCAGAATCGTCTTTGCGCGAAGAAGCAGCTTCTTCGTCTCCGGGAGCCGGAGAGAGCGGCAACTTCGCAAAGGTGATGAAACAAGCTGTACAACACTGCGATTGTGTGCGCAGCTTGAAAACTGAGAGAAAACAGTACCTGACCACTCTCCTGCCTTTTCTATTCACATGAATATTCGATTGCAAGCTGTTTTGGACAACTTTCTTTCTCTTCTTGCAAAACACTCGGCAGACCTCCGTGCAGCCTCTAGAACACGATGGGAGATGTTTTCTGTGCTGGCACAGTTTCTCCTTGCCAGACAGAGTGGAAAAGCTTTTTGCTAAGATGTAGACGAGAAGAGAGGCTAAAGACGAAGGTACGGTGCTCTGCAGAGCTAAGCATCGCTCCCGGACCTCTTTCGGTAGAAGGCGCACACCGCAGAGCACTGTGAGCGGCAGAATCGTCTTTGCGCGAAGAAGCAGCTTCTTCGTCTCCGGGAGCCGGAGAGAGCGGCAACTTCGCAAAGGTGATGAAACAAGCTGTACAACACTGCGATTGTGTGCGCAGCTTGCCAACTGAGAGAAAACAGTACCTGAGCACTCTCCTGCCTTTTCTATTCACATGAACATTCGATTGCAAGCTGTTTTGGATAACTTTCTTTCTCTTCTTGCAAAACACTCGGCAGACCGCCGTGCAGCTTCTAGAACATGATGGGAGATGTTTTCTGTTCTGGCAGAGTTTCTCCTTGCCAGACAGAGTGGAAAAGCTTTTTGCTAAGATGTAGACGAGAAGAGAGGCTAAAGACGAAGGTACGGTGTTCTGCAGAGCTAAGCACCGCTCCCGGACCTCTTTCGGCAGAAGCCGCACACCGCAGAGCACTGTGAGCGGCAGAATCGTCTTTGCGCGAAGAAGCAGCTTCTTCGTCTCCGCGAGCCGGAGAGAGCGGCAACTTCCCAAAGGTGATGAAACAAGCTGTACAACACTGCGATTGTGTGCGCAGCTTGCCAACTGAGAGAAAACAGTACCTGAGCACTCTCCTGCCTTTTCTATTCACATGAACATTCGATTGCAAGCTGTTTTGGACAACTTTCTTTCTCTCCTTGCAAAACACTCGGCAGACCTCCGTGCAGCCTCTAGAACACGATAGGATATGTTTTCCGTGCTGACAGACTTTCTCCTTGCCAGACAGAGTGGAAAAGCTTTTAGCTAAGATGTAGACGAGAAGAGAGGCTAAAGACGAGGGTACGGTGCTCTGCAGAGCTAAGCACCGCTCCCGGTCCTCTTTAGGCAGAAGGCGCACACCGCAGAGCACTGTGAGCGGCAGAATCGTCTTTGCGCGAAGAAGCAGCTGCTTCGTCTCCGGGAGCCGGAGAGAGCGGCAACTTCGCAAAGGTGATGAAACAAGCTGTACAACACTGCGATTGTGTGCGCAGCTTGCCAACTGAGAGAAAACAGTACCTGCGCACTCTCCTGCCTTTTCTATTCACATGAACATTGGATTGCAAGCTGTTTTGGACAACTTTCTTTCTCTTCTTGCAAAACACTCGGCAGACCTCCGTGCAGCCTCTAGAACACGATGGGAGATGTTTTCTGTGCTGGCACAGTTTCTCCTTGCCAGACAGAGTGGAAAAGCTTTTTGCTAAGATGTAGACGAGAAGAGAGGCTAAAGACAAAGGTACGGTGCTCTGCAGAGCTAAGCACCGCTCCCGGGCTTCTTTCGGCAGAAGGCGCACACCGCAGAGCACTGTGAGCGGCAGAATCGTCTTTGCGCGAAGAAGCAGCTTCTTCGTCTCCGGGAGCCGGAGAGAGCGGCAACTTCGCAAAGGTGATGAAACAAGCTGTACAACACTGCGATTGTGTGCGCAGCTTGCCAACTGAGAGAAAACAGTACCTGAGCACTCTCCTGCCTTTTCTATTCACATGAACATTCGATTGCAAGCTGTTTTGGACAACTTGCTTTCTCTTCTTGCAAAACACTCGGCAGACCTCCGTGCAGCTTCTAGAACACGATGGGAGATGTTTTCTGTGCTGGCAGAGTTTCTCCTTGCCAGACAGAGTGGAAAAGCTTTTTGCTAAGATGTAGACGAGAAGAGAGGCTAAAGACGAAGGTGCGGTGCTCTGCAGAGCTAAGCACCTCTCCCGGACCTCTTTCGGCAGAAGCCGCACACCGCAGAGCACTGTGAGCGGCAGAATCGTCTTTGCGCGAAGAAGCAGCTGCTTCGTCTCCGGGAGCCGGAGAGAGCGGCAACTTCGCAAAGGTGATGAAACAAGCTGTACAACACTGCGATTGTGTGCGCAGCTTGCCAACTGAGAGAAAACAGTACCTGAGCACTCTCCTGCCTTTTCTATTCACATGAACATTCGATTGCAAGCTGTTTTGGACAACTTTCTTTCTCTTCTTGCAAAACACTCGGCAGACCTCCGTGCAGCCTCTAGAACACGATGGGAGATGTTTTCTGTGCTGGCACAGTTTCTCCTTGCCAGACAGAGTGGAAAAGCTTTTTGCTAAGATGTAGACGAGAAGAGAGGCTAAAGACGAAGGTACGGTGCTCTGCAGAGCTAAGCACCGCTCCCGGGCTTCTTTCGGCAGAAGGCGCACACCGCAGAGCACTGTGAGCGGCAGAATCGTCTTTGCGCGAAGAAGCAGCTTCTTCGTCTCCGGGAGCCGGAGAGAGCGGCAACTTTGCAAAGGTGATGAAACAAGCTGTACAACACTGCGATTGTGTGCGCAGCTTGCCAACTGAGAGAAAACAGTACCTGAGCACTTTCCTGCCTTTTCTATTCACATGAACATTCGATTGCAAGCTGTTTTGGACAACTTGCTTTCTCTTCTTGCAAAACACTCGGCAGACCTCCGTGCAGCCTCTAGAACACGATGGGAGATGTTTTCTGTGCTGGCAGAGTTTCTCCTTGCCAGACAGAGTGGAAAAGCTTTTTGCTAAGATGTAGACGAGAAGAGAGGCTAAAGACGAAGGTACGGTGCTCTGCAGAGCTAAGCACCGCTCCCGGACCTCTTTCGGCAGAAGGCGCACACCGCAGAGCACTGTGAGCGGCAGAATCGTCTTTGCGCGAAGAAGCAGCTTCTTCGTCTCCGAGAGCCGGACAGAGCGGCAACTTCGCAAAGGTGATGAAACAAGCTGTACAACACTGCGATTGTGTGCGCAGCTTGCCAACTGAGAGAAAACAGTACCTGAGCACTCTCCTGCCTTTTCTATTCACATGAACATTCGATTGCAAGCTGTTTTGGACAACTTTCTTTCTCTTCTTGCAAAACACTCGGCAGACCTCCGTGCAGCTTCTAGAACACGATAGGATATGTTTTTTGTGCTGGCACAGTTTCTCCTTGCCAGACAGAGTGGAAAAGCTTTTTGCTAAGATGTAGACGAGAAGAGAGGCTAAAGACGAAGGTACGGTGCTCTGCAGAGATAAGCACCGCTCCCGGGCTTCTTTCGGCAGAAGCCGCACACCGCAGAGCACTGTGAGCGGCAGAATCGTCTTTGCGCGAAGAAGCAGCTTCTTCGTCTCCGGGAGCCGGAGAGAGCGGCAACTTCACAAAGGTGATGAAACAAGCTGTACAACACTGCGATTGTGTGCGCAGCTTGCCAACTGAGAGAAAACAGTACCTGACCACTCTCCTGCCTTTTCAATTCACATGAATATTCGATTGCAAGCTGTTTTGGACAACATTCCTTCTCTTCTTGCAAAACACTCGGCAGACCTCCGTGCAGCCTCTAGAACACGATGGGAGATGTTTTCTGTGCTGGCACAGTTTCTCCTTGCCAGACAGAGTGGAAAAGCTTTTTGCTAAGATGTAGACGAGAAGAGAGGCTAAAGACGAAGGTACGGTGCTCTGCAGAGCTAAGCACCGCTCCCGGGCTTCTTTCGGCAGAAGCCGCACACCGCAGGCACTGTGAGCGGCACAATCGTCTTTGCGCGAAGAAGCAGCTTCTTCGTCTCCGGGAGCCGGAGAGAGCGGCAACTTCGCAAAGGTGATGAAACAAGCTGTACAACACTGCGATTGTGTGCGCAGCTTGAAAACTGAGAGAAAACAGTACCTGACAACTCTCCTGCCTTTTCTATTCACATGAGTATTCGATTGCAAGCTGTTTTGGACAACATTCTTTCTCCTCTTGCAAAACACTCGGCAGACCTCCGTGCAGCTTCTAGAACAAGATGGGAGATGTTTTCTGTGCTGGCAGATTTTCTCCTTGCCAGACAGAGTGGAAAAGCTTTTTGCTAAGATGTAGACGAGAAGAGAGGCTAAAGACGAAGGTACGGTGCTCTGCAGAGCTAAGCACCGCTCCCGGACCTCTTTCGGCAGAAGGCGCACACCGCAGAGCACTGTGAGCGGCAGAATCGTCTTTGCGCGAAGAAGCAGCTTCTTCGTCTCCGCGAGCCGAGGAGAGCGGCAACTTCGCAAAGGTGATGAAACAAGCTGTGCAACACTGCGATTGTGTGCGCAGCTTGAAAACTGAGAGAAAACAGTACCTGACCACTCTCCTGCCTTTTCTATTCACATGAACATTCGATTGCAAGCTGTTTTGGACAACTTTCTTTCTCTTCTTGCAAAACACTCGGCAGACCTCCGTGCAGCCTCTAGAACACGATAGGATATGTTTTCCGTGCTGACAGACTTTCTCCTTGCCAGACAGAGTGGAAAAGCTTTTTGCTAAGATGTAGACGAGAAGAGAGGCTAAAGACGAAGGTACGGTGCTCTGCAGAGCTAAGCACCGCTCCCGGGCTTCTTTCGGCAGAAGGCGCACACCGCAGAGCACTGTGAGCGGCAGAATCGTCTTTGCGCGAAGAAGCAGCTGCTTCGTCTCCGGGAGCCTGAGAGAGCGGCAACTTCGCAAAGGTGATGAAACAAGCTGTACAACACTGCGATTGTGTGCGCAGCTTGAAAACTGAGAGAAAACAATACCTGACCACTCTCCTGCCTTTTATATTCACATGAGTATTCGATTGCAAGCTGTATTGGACAACATTCTTTCTCTTCTTGCAAAACACTCGGCAGACCTCCGTGCAGCTTCTAGAACACGATGGGAGATGTTTTCTGTGCTGGCACTGTTTCTCCTTGCCAGACAGAGTGGAAAAGCTTTTTGCTAAGATGTAGACGAGAAGAGAGGCTAAAGACGAAGGTACGGTGCTCTGCAGAGCTAAGCACCGCTCTTGGGCTTCTTTCGGCAGAAGGCGCACACCGCAGAGCACTGTGAGCGGCAGAATCGTCTTTGCGCGAAGAAGCAGCTTCTTCGTCTCCGGGAGCCGGAGAGAGCGGCAACTTCGCAAAGGTGATGAAACAAGCTGTACAACACTGCGATTGTGTGCGCAGCTTGCCAACTGAGAGAAAACAGTACCTGAGCACTCTCCTGCCTTTTCTATTCACATGAACATTCGATTGCAAGCTGTTTTGGACAACTTTCTTTCTCTTCTTGCAAAACACTCGGCAGACCTCCGTGCAGCCTCTAGAACACGATGGGAGATGTTTTCTGTGCTGGCAGAGTTTCTCCTTGCCAGACAGAGTGGAAAAGCTTTTTGCTAAGATGTAGACGAGAAGAGAGGCTAAAGACGAAGGTACGGTGCTCTGCAGAGCTAAGCACCGCTCTTGGGCGTCTTTCGGCAGAAGGCGCACACCGCAGAGCATTGTGAGCGGCAGAATCGTCTTTGCGCGAAGAAGCAGCTTCTTCGTCTCCGGGAGCCGGAGAGAGCGGCAGCTTCGCAAAGGTGATGAAACAAGCTGTACAACACTGCGATTGTGTGCGCAGCTTGCCAACTGAGAGAAAACAGTACCTGAGCACTCTCCAGCCTTTTCTATTCACATGAACATTCGATTGCAACCTGTTTTGGACAACTTTCTTTCTCTTCTTGCAAAACACTCGGCAGACCTCCGTGCAGCCTCTAGAACACGATGGGAGATGTTTTCTGTGCTGGCACAGTTTCTCCTTGCCAGACAGAGTGGAAAAGCTTTTTGCTAAGATGTAGACGAGAAGAGAGGCTAAAGACGAAGGTACGGTGCTCTGCAGAGCTAAGCACCGCTTTTGGGCTTCTTTCGGCAGAAGGCGCACACCGCAGAGCATTGTGTGCGGCAGAATCGTCTTTGCGCGAAGAAGCAGCTTCTTCGTCTCCGGGAGCCGGAGAGAGCGGCAGCTTCGCAAAGGTGATGAAACAAGCTGTACAACACTGCGATTGTGTGCGCAGCTTGAAAACTGAGAGAAAACAGTACCTGACCACTCTCCTGCCTTTTCTATTCACATGAATATTCGATTGCAAACTGTTTTGGACAACAAGCTTTCTCTTCTTGCAAAACACTCGGCAGACCTCCGTGCAGCCTCTAGAACACGATGGGAGATGTTTTCTGTGCTGGCAGAGTTTCTCCTTGCCAGACAGAGTGGAAAAGCTTTTTGCTAAGATGTAGACGAGAAGAGAGGCTAAAGACGAAGGTACGGTGCTCTGCAGAGCTAAGCACCGCTCCCGGACCTCTTTTGGCAGAAGGCGCACACCGCAGAGCACTGTGAGCGGCAGAATCGTCTTTGCGCGAAGAAGCAGCTTCTTCGTCTCCGGGAGCCGGAGAGAGCGGCAACTTCGCAAAGGTGATGAAACAAGCTGTACAACACTGCGATTGTGTGCGCAGCTTGCCAACTGAGAGAAAACAGTACCTGAGCACTCTCCTGCCTTTTCTATTCACATGAACATTCGATTGCAAGCTGTTTTGGACAACTTTCTTTCTCTTCTTGCAAAAGACTCGGCAGACCTCCGTGCAGCCTCTAGAACACGATGGGAGATATTTTCTTTGCTGGCACAGTTTCTCCTTGCCAGACAGAGTGGAAAAGCTTTTTGCTAAGATGTAGACGAGAAGAGAGGCTAAAGACGAAGTTACGGTGCTCTGCAGAGCTAAGCACCGCTCTTGGGCTTCTTTCGGCAGAAGGCGCACACCGCAGAGCATTGTGAGCGGCAGAATCGTCTTTGCTCGAAGAAGCAGCTTCTTCGTCGCCGGGAGCCGGAGAGAGCGGCAGGTTCGCAAAGGTGATGAAACAAGCTGTACAACACTGCGATTGTGTGCGCAGCTTGAAAACTGAGAGAAAACAGTACCTGACCACTCTCCTGCCTTTTATATTCACATGAATATTCGATTGCAAACTGTTTTGGACAACTTGCTTTCTCTTCTTGCAAAACACTCGGCAGACCACCGTGCAGCCTCTAGAACACGATGGGAGATGTTTTCTGTGCTGGCACAGTTTCTCCTTGCCAGACAGAGTGGAAAAGCTTTTTGCTAAGATGTAGACGAGAAGAGAGGCTAAAGACGAAGGTACGGTGCTCTGCAGAGCTAAGCACCGCTCCCGGACCTCTTTCGGCAGAAGGCGCACACCGCAGAGCACTGTGAGCGGCAGAATCGTCTTTGCGCGAAGAAGCAGCTTCTTCGTCTCCGGGAGCCGGAGAGAGCGGCAACTTCGCAAAGGTGATGAAACAAGCTGTACAACACTGCGATTGTGTGCGCAGCTTGAAAACTGAGAGAAAACAGTACCTGACCACTCTCCTGCCTTTTCTATTCACATGAACATTGGATTGAAAGCTGTTTTGGACAACTTTCTTTCTCTTATGCAAAACACTCGGCAGACCTCCGTGCAGCCTCTAGAACACGATGGGAGATGTTTTCTGTGCTGGCACAGTTTCTCCTTGCCAGACAGAGTGGAAAAGATTTTAGCTAAGATGTAGACGAGAAGAGAGGCTAAAGACGAAGGTACGGTGCTCTGTAGAGCTAAGCACCGCTCCCGGTCCTCTTTCGGCAGAAGGCGCACACCGCAGTGCACTGTGAGCGGCAGCATCGTCTTTGCGCGAAGAAGCAGCTTCTTCGTCTCCGGGAGCCGGAGAGAGCGGCAACTTCGCAAATGTGATGAAAAAAGCTGTACAACACTGCAATTGTGTGCGCTGCTTGCCAACTGAGAGAAAACAGTACCTGAGCACTCTCCTGCCTTTTCTATTCACATGAACATTCGATTGCAAGCTGTTTTGGACAACTTTCTTTCTCTTCTTGCAAAACACTCGGCAGACCTCCGTGCAGCCTCTAGAACACGATGGGAGATGTTTTCTGTGCTGGCACAGTTTCTCCTTGCCAGACAGAGTGGAAAAGCTTTTTGATAAGATGTAGACGAGAAGAGAGGCTAAAGACGAAGGTACGGTGCTCTGCAGAGCTAAGCACCGCTCCCGGACCTCTTTCGGCAGAAGCCGCACACCGCAGAGCACTGTGAGCGGCAGAATCGTCTTTGCGCGAAGAAGCAGCTTCTTCGTCTCCGGGAGCCGGAGAGAGCGGCAACTTCGCAAAGGTGATGAAACAAGCTGTACAACACTGCGATTGTGTGCGCAGCATGCCAACTGAGAGAATACAGTACCTGACAACTCTTCTGCCTTTTCTATTCACATGAATATTCGATTGCAAGCTGTTTTGGACAACTTTCTTTCTCTTCTTGCAAAACACTCGGCAGACCTCCGTGCAGCCTCTAGAACACGATGGGAGATGTTTTCTGTGCTGGCAGAGTTTCTCCTTGCCAGACAGAGTGGAAAAGCTTTTTGCTAAGATGTAGACGAGAAGAGAGGCTAAAGACGAAGGTACGGTGCTCTGCAGAGCTAAGCACCGCTCCCGGGCTTCTTTCGGCAGAAGGCGCACACCGCAGAGCACTGTGAGCGGCAGAATCGTCTTTGCGCGAAGAAGCCGCTTCTTCGTCTCCGGGAGCCGGAGAGAGCGGCAACTTCGCAAAGGTGATGAAACAAGCTGTACAACACTGCGATTGTGTGCGCAGCTTGAAAACTGAGAGAAAACAGTACCTGACCACTCTCCTGCCTTTTCTATTCACATGAATATTCGATTGCAAGCTGTTTTGGACAACTTTCTTTCTCTTCTTGCAAAACACTTGGCAGACCTCCGTGCAGCCTCTAGAACACGATGGGAGATGTTTTCTGTGCTGGCACAGTTTCTCCTTGCCAGACAGAGTGGAAAAGCTTTTTGCTAAGATGTAGACGAGAAGAGAGGCTAAAGACGAAGGTACGGTGCTCTGCAGAGCTAAGCACCGCTCCCGGACCTCTTTCGGCAGAAGCCGCACACCGCAGAGCACTGTGAGCGGCAGAATCGTCTTTGCGCGAAGAAGCAGCTTCTTCGTCTCCGCGAGCCGGAGAGAGCGGCAACTTCGCAAAGGTGATGAAACAAGCTGTACAACACTGCGATTGTGTGCGCAGCTTGCCAAGTGAGAGAAAACAGTACCTGAGCACTCTCCTGCCTTTTCTATTCACATGAACATTCGATTGCAAGCTGTTTTGGACAACTTTCTTTCTCTTCTTGCAAAACACTCGGCAGACCTCCGTGCAGCCTCTAGAACACGATGGGAGATGTTTTCTGTGCTGGCACAGTTTCTCCTTGCCAGACAGAGTGGAAAAGCTTTTTGCTAAGATGTAGACGAGAAGAGAGGCTAAAGACGAAGGTACGGTGCTCTGCAGAGCTAAGCACCGCTCCCGGACCTCTTTTGGCAGAAGGCGCACACCGCAGAGCACTGTGAGCGGCAGAATCGTCTTTGCGCGAAGAAGCAGCTTCTTCGTCTCCGGGAGCCGGAGAGAGCGGCAACTTCGCAAAGGTGATGAAACAAGCTGTACAACACTGCGATTGTGTGCGCAGCTTGCCAACTGAGAGAAAACAGTACCTGACCACTCTCCTGCCTTTTTTTTTAACATGAATATTCGATTGCAAGCTGTTTTGGACAACTTTCTTTCTCTTCTTGCAAAACACTCGGCAGACCTCCGTGCAGCCTCTAGAACACGACGGGAGGTTTTTTCTGTGCTGGCAGAGTTTCTCCTTGCCAGACAGAGTGGAAAAGCTTTTTGCTAAGATGTAGACGAGAAGAGAGGCTAAAGACGAAGGTACGGTGCTCTGCAGAGCTAAGCACCGCTCCCGGACCTCTTTCGGCAGAAGGCGCACACCGCAGAGCACTGTGAGCGGCAGAATCGTCTTTGCGCGAAGAAGCAGCTTCTTCGTCTCCGGGAGCCGGAGAGAGCGGCAACTTCGCAAAGGTGATGAAACAAGCTGTACAACACTGCGATTGTGTGCGCAGCTTGCCAACTGAGAGAAAACAGTACCTGAGCACTCTCCTGCCTTTTCTATTCACATGAACATTGGATTGCAAGCTGTTTTGGACAACTTTCTTTCTCTTCTTGCAAAACACTCGGCAGACATCCGTGCAGCCTCTAGAACACGATGGGAGATGTTTTCCGTGCTGACAGACTTTCCCCTTGCCAGAAAGAGTGGAAAAGCTTTTAGCAAAGATGTAGACGAGAAGAGAGGCTAAAGACGAAGGTACGGTGCTCTGCAGAGCTAAGCACCGCTCCCGGGCTTCTTTCGGCAGAAGCCGCACACCGCAGAGCACTGTGAGTGGCACAATCGTCTTTGCGCGAAGAAGCAGCTGCTTCGTCTCCGGGAGCCGGAGAGAGCGGCAACTTCGCAAAGGTGATGAAACAAGCTGTACAACACTGCAATTGTGTGCGCAGCTTGAAAACTGAAAGAAAACAGTACCTGAGCACTCTCCTGCCTTTTCTATTTTCATGAACATTGGATTGCAAGCTGTTTTGGACAACTTTCTTTCTCTTCTTGCAAAACACTCGGCAGACCTCCGTGCAGCCTCTAGAACACGATGGGAGATGTTTTCTGTGCTGGCACAGTTTCTCCTTGCCAGACAGAGTGGAAAAGCTTTTTGCTAAGATGTAGACGAGAAGAGAGGCTAAAGACGAAGGTACGGTGCTCTGCAGAGCTAAGCACCGCTCCCGGACCTCTTTCGGCAGAAGGCGCACACCGCAGAGCACTGTGAGCGGCAGAATCGTCTTTGCGCGAAGAAGCAGCTTCTTCGTCTCCGGGAGCCGGAAAGAGCGGCAACTTCGCAAAGGTGATGAAACAAGCTGTACAACACTGCGATTGTGTGCGCAGCTTGCCAACTGAGAGAAAACAGTACCTGACCACTCTCCTGCCTTTTATATTCACATGAGCATTCGATTGCAAGCTGTTTAGGACAATTTTCATTCTCTTCTTGCAAAACACTCGGCAGACAACCGTGCAGCTTCTAGAACACGATGGGAGATGTTTTCTGTTCTGGCAGAGTTTCTCCTTGCCAGACAGAGTGGAAAAGATTTTTGCTAAGATGTAGACGAGAAGAGAGGCTAAAGACGAAGGTACGGTGCTCTGCAGAGCTAAGCACCGCTCTTGGGCTTCTTTCGGCAGAAGGCGCACACCGCAGAGCACTGTGAGCGGCAGAATCGTCTTTGCGCGAAGAAGCAGCTTCTTCGTCTCCGGGAGCCGGAGAGAGCGGCAGCTTCGCAAAGGTGATGAAACAAGCTGTACAACACTGCGATTGTGTGCGCAGCTTGAAAACTGAGAGAAAACAGTACCTGACCACTCTCCTGCCTTTTATATTCACATGAATATTCGATTGCAAACTATTTTGGACAACTTGCTTTCTCTTCTTGCAAAACACTCGGCAGACCACCGTGCAGCCTCTAGAACACGATGGGAGATGTTTTCTGTGCTGGCAGAGTTTCTCCTTGCCAGACAGAGTGGAAAAGCTTTTTGCTAAGATGTAGACGAGAAGAGAGGCTAAAGACGAAGGTACCGTGCTCTGCAGAGCTAAGAACCGCTCCCGGACCTCTTTCGGCAGAAGGCGCACACCGCAGAGCACTGTGAGCGGCAGAATCGTCTTTGCGCGAAGAAGCAGCTTCTTCGTCTCCGGGAGCCGGAGAGAGCGGCAACTTCGCAAAGGTGATGAAACAAGCTGTACAACACTGCGATTGTGTGCGCAGCTTGAAAACTGAGAGAAAACAGTACCTGAGCACTCTCCTGCCTTTTCTATTCACATGAACATTGGATTGAAAGCTGTTTTGGACAACTTTCTTTCTCTTATGCAAAACACTCGGCAGACCTCCGTGCAGCCTCTAGAACACGATGGGAGATGTTTTCTGTGCTGGCACAGTTTCTCCTTGCCAGACAGAGTGGAAAAGCTTTTTGCTAAGATGTAGACGAGAAGAGAGGCTAAAGACGAAGGTACGGTGCTCTGTAGAGCTAAGCACCGCTCCCGGACCTCTTTCGGCAGAAGCCGCACACCGCAGAGCACTGTGAGCGGCAGAATCGTCTTTGCGCGAAGAAGCAGCTTCTTCGTCTCCGGGAGCCGGAGAGAGCGGCAACTTCGCAAAGGTGATGAAACAAGCTGTACAACACTGCGATTGTGTGCGCAGCTTGCCAACTGATAGAATACAGTACCTGACCACTCTTGTGCCTTTTCTATTCACATGAATATTCGATTGCAAGCTGTTTTGGACAACTTTCTTTCTCTTCTTGCAAAACACTCGGCAGACTTCCGTGCAGCCTCTAGAACACGATGGGAGATGTTTTCTGTGCTGGCACAGTTTCTCCTTGCCAGACAGAGTGGAAAAGCTTTTTGCTAAGATGTAGACGAGAAGAGAGGCTAAAGACAAAGGTACGGTGCTCTGCAGAGCTAAGCACCGCTCCCGGGCTTCTTTCGGCAGAAGGCGCACACCGCAGAGCACTGTGAGCGGCAGAATCGTCTTTGCGCGAAGAAGCAGCTTCTTCGTCTCCGGGAGCCGGAGAGAGCGGCAACTTCGCAAAGGTGATGAAACAAGCTGTACAACACTGCGATTGTGTGCGCAGCTTGAAAACTGAGAGAAAACAGTACCTGACCACTCTCCTGCCTTTTCTATTCACATGAATATTCGATTGCAAGCTGTTTTGGACAACTTTCTTTCTCTTCTTGCAAAACACTCGGCAGACCTCCGTGCAGCCTCTAGAACACGATGGGAGATGTTTTCTGTGCTGGCAGAGTTTCTCCTTGCCAGACAGAGTGGAAAAGCTTTTTGCTAAGATGTAGACGAGAAGAGAGGCTAAAGACGAAGGTACGGTGCTCTGCAGAGCTAAGCACCGCTCTTGGGCTTCTTTCGGCAGAAGGCGCACACCGCAGAGCATTGTGAGCGGCAGAATCGTCTTTGCGCGAAGAAGCAGCTTCTTCGTCTCCGGGAGCCGGAGAGAGCGGCAGCTTCGCAAAGGTGATGAAACAAGCTGTACAACACTGCGATTGTGTGCGCAGCTTGAAAACTGAGAGAAAACAGTACCTGACCACTCTCCTGCCTTTTATATTCACATGAATATTCGATTGCAAACTGTTTTGGACAACTTGCTTTCTCTTCTTGCAAAACACTCGGCAGACCACCGTGCAGCCTCTAGAACACGATGGGAGATGTTTTCTGTGCTGGCAGAGTTTCTCCTTGCCAGACAGAGTGGAAAAGCTTTTTGCTAAGATGTAGACGAGAAGAGAGGCTAAAGACAAAGGAACGGTGCTCTGCAGAGCTAAGCACCGCTCCCGGACCTCTTTCGGCAGAAGGCGCACACCGCAGAGCACTGTGAGCGGCAGAATCGTCTTTGCGCGAAGAAGCAGCTTCTTCGTCTCCGGGAGCCGGAGAGAGCGGCAACTTCGCAAAGGTGATGAAACAAGCTGTACAACACTGCGATTGTGTGCGCAGCTTGCCAACTGAGAGAAAACAGTACCTGAGCACTTTCCTGCCTTTTCTATTCACATGAACATTGGTTTGAAAGCTGTTTTGGACAACTTTCTTTCTCTTCTTGCAAAACACTCGGCAGACCTCCGTGCAGCCTCTAGAACAGGATAGGATATGTTTTCCGTGCTGACAGACTTTCTCCTTGCCAGACAGAGTGGAAAAGCTTTTAGCTAAGATGTAGACGAGAAGAGAGGCTAAAGATGAAGGTACGGTGCTCTGTAGAGCTAAGCACCGCTCCCGGTCCTCTTTCGGCAGAAGGCGCACACCGCAGTGCACTGTGAGCGGCAGCATCGTCTTTGCGCGAAGAAGCAGCTTCTTCGTCTCCGGGAGCCGGAGAGAGCGGCAACTTCGCAAAGGTGATGAAAAAAGCTGTACAACACTGCAATTGTGTGCGCTGCTTGCCAACTGAGAGAAAACAGTACCTGAGCACTCTCCTGCCTTTTCTATTCACATGAACATTCGATTGCAAGCTGTTTTGGACAACTTTCTTTCTCTTCTTGCAAAACACTCGGCAGACATCCGTGCAGCCTCTAGAACACGATGGGAGATGTTTTCTGTGCTGGCACAGTTTCTCCTTGCCAGACAGAGTGGAAAAGCTTTTTGCTAAGATGTAGACGAGAAGAGAGGCTAAAGACGAAGGTACGGTGCTCTGCAGAGCTAAGCACCGCTCCCGGACCTCTTTCGGCAGAAGGCGCACACCGCAGAGCACTGTGAGCGGCAGAATCGTCTTTGCGCGAAGAAGCAGCTTCTTCGTCTCCGGGAGCCGGAGAGAGCGGCAACTTCGCAAAGGTGATGAAACAAGCTGTACAACACTGCGATTGTGTGCGCAGCTTGCCAACTGAGAGAATACAGTACCTGACCACTCTTCTGCCTTTTCTATTCACATGAATATTCGATTGCAAGCTGTTTTGGACAACTTTCTTTCTCTTCTTGCAAAACACTCGGCAGACCTCCGTGCTGCCTCTAGAACACGATGGGAGATGTTTTCTGTGCTGGCAGAGTTTCTCCTTGCCAGACAGAGTGGAAAAGCTTTTTGCTAAGATGTAGACGAGAATAGAGGCTAAAGACGAAGGTACGGTGCTCTGCAGAGCTAAGCACTGCTCCCGGGCTTCTTTCGGCAGAAGGCGCACACCGCAGAGCACTGTGAGCGGCAGAATCGTCTTTGCGCGAAGAAGCCGCTTCTTCGTCTCCGGGAGCCGGAGAGAGCGGCAACTTCGCAAAGGTGATGAAACAAGCTGTACAACACTGCGATTGTGTGCGCAGCTTGAAAACTGAGAGAAAACAGTACCTGACCACTCTCCTGCCTTTTCTATTCACATGAATATTCGATTGCAAGCTGTTTTGGACAACTTTCTTTCTCTTCTTGCAAAACACTCGGCAGACCTCCGTGCAGCCTCTAGAACACGATGGGAGATGTTTTCTGTGCTGGCAGAGTTTCTCCTTGCCAGACAGAGTGGAAAAGCTTTTTGCTAAGATGTAGACGAGAAGAGAGGCTAAAGACGAAGGTACGGTGCTCTGCAGAGCTAAGCACCGCTCCCGGACCTCTTTCGGCAGAAGGCGCACACCGCAGAGCACTGTGAGCGGCAGAATCGTCTTTGCGCGAAGAAGCAGCTTCTTCGTCTCCAGGAGCCGGAGAGAGCGGCAACTTCGCAAAGGTGATGAAACAAGCTGTACAACACTGCGATTGTGTGCGCAGCTTGCCAACTGAGAGAAAACAGTACCTGAGCACTCTCCTGCCTTTTCTATTCACATGAATATTCGATTGCAAGCTGTTTTGGACAACTTTCTTTCTCTTCTTGCAAAACACTCGGCAGACCTCCGTGCAGCTTCTAGAACACGATGGTAGATGTTTTCTGTGCTGGCACAGTTTCTCCTTGCCAGACACAGTGGAAAAGCTTTTTGCTAAGATGTAGACGAGAAGAGAGGCTAAAGACGAAGGTACGGTGCTCTGCAGAGCTAAGCACCGCTTCAGGGCCTCTTTCGACTGAAGACGCACACCGCAGAGCACTGTGAGCGGCAGAATCGTCTTTGCGCGAAGAAGCAGCTTCTTCGTCTCCGGGAGCCGGAGAGAGCGGCAACTTCGCAAAGGTGATGAAACAAGCTGTACAACACTGAGATTGTGTGCGCAGCTTGCCAACTGAGAGAAAACAGTACCTGACCACTCTCCTGCCTTTTATATTCACATGAGTATTCGATTGCAAGCTGTTTTGGACAACATTCTTTCTCTTCTTGCAAAACACTCGGCAGACCTCCGTGCAGCTTCTAGAACACGATGGGAGATGTTTTCTGTGCTGGCAGAGTTTCTCCTTGCAGACAGATTGGAAAAGCTTTTTGCTAAGATGTAGACGAGAAGAGAGGCTAAAGACGAAGGTACGGTGCTCTGCAGAGCTAAGCACCGCTCCCGGACCTCTTTCGGCAGAAGGCGCACACCGCAGAGCACTGTGAGCGGCAGAATCGTCTTTGCGCGAAGAAGCAGCTTCTTCGTCTCCGCGAGCCGAGGAGAGCGGCAACTTCGCAAAGGTGATGAAACAAGCTGTACAACACTGCGATTGTGTGCGCAGCTTGCCAACTGAGAGAAAACAGTACCTGAGCACTCTCCTGCCTTTTATATTCACATGAACATTGGATTGCAAGCTGTTTTGGACAACTTTCTTTCTCTTCTTGCAAAACACTCGGCAGACCTCCGTGCAGCCTCTAGAACACGATGGGAGATGTTTTCTGTGCTGGCACAGTTTCTCCTTGCCAGACAGAGTGGAAAAGCTTTTTGCTAAGATGTAGACGAGAAGAGAGGCTAAAGACGAAGGTACGGTGCTCTGCAGAGCTAAGCACCGCTCCCGGACCTCTTTCGGCAGAAGCCGCACACCGCAGAGCACTGTGAGCGGCAGAATCGTCTTTGCGCGAAGAAGCAGCTTCTTCGTCTCCAGGAGCCGGAGAGAGCGGCAACTTCGCAAAGGTGATGAAACAAGCTGTACAACACTGCGATTGTGTGCGCAGCTTGCCAACTGAGAGAAAACAGTACCTGAGCACTCTCCTGCCTTTTCTATTCACATGAATATTCGATTGCAAGCTGTTTTGGACAACTTTCTTTCTCTTCTTGCAAAACACTCGGCAGACCTCCGTGCAGCCTCTAGAATACGATGGGAGATGTTTTCTGTTCTGGCACAGTTTCTCCTTGCCAGACAGAGTGGAAAAGCTTTTTGCTAAGATGTAGACGAGAAGAGAGGCTAAAGACGAAGGTACGGTGCTCTGCAGAGCTAAGCACCGCTCCCGGACCTCTTTCGGCAGAAGGCGCACACCGCAGAGCACTGTGAGCGGCAGAATCGTCTTTGCGCGAAGAAGCAGCTTCTTCGTCTCCGCCAGCCGAGGAGAGCGGCAACTTCACAAAGGTGATGAAACAAGCTGTACAACACTGCGATTGTGTGCGCAGCTTGCCAACTGAGAGAAAACAGTACCTGACCACTCTCCTGCCTTTTTTTTTAACATGAATATTCGATTGCAAGCTGTTTTGGACAACTTTCTTTCTCTTCTTGCAAAACACTCGGCAGACCTCCGTGCAGCCTCTAGAACACGATGGGAGATGTTTTCTGTGCTGGCACAGTTTCTCCTTGCCAGACAGAGTGGAAAAGCTTTTTGCTAAGATGTAGACGAGAAGAGAGGCTAAAGACGAAGGTACGGTGCTCTGCAGAGCTAAGCACCGCTCCCGGACCTCTTTCGGCAGAAGGCGCACACCGCAGAGCACTGTGAGCGGCAGAATCGTCTTTGCGCGAAGAAGCAGATTCTTCGTCTCCGCGAGTCGGAAAGAGCGGCAACTTCGCAAAGGTGATGAAACAAGCTGTACAACACTGCGATTGTGTGCGCAGCATGCCAACTGAGAGAAAACAGTACCTGACCACTCTCCTGCCTTTTATATTCACATGAGCATTCGATTGCAAGCTGTTTAGGACAATTTTCATTCTCTTCTTGCAAAACACTCGGCAGACCACCGTGCAGCTTCTAGAACACGATGGGAGATGTTTTCTGTTCTGGCAGAGTTTCTCCTTGCCAGACAGAGTGGAAAAGCTTTTTGCTAAGATGTAGACGAGAAGAGAGGCTAAAGACGAAGGTACGGTGCTCTGCAGAGCTAAGCACTGCTCCCGGACCTCTTTCGGCAGAAGGCGCACACCGCAGAGCACTGTGAGCGGCAGAATCGTCTTTGCGCGAAGAAGCAGCTTCTTCGTCTCCGGGAGCCGGAGAGAGCGGCAACTTCGCAAAGGTGATGAAACAAGCTGTACAACACTGCGATTGTGTGCGCAGCTTGCCAACTGAGAGAAAACAGTACCTGAGCACTCTCCTGCCTTTTCTATTCACATGAACATTCGATTGCAAGCTGTTTTGGACAACTTTCTTTCTCTTCTTGCAAAACACTCGGCAGACCTCCGTGCAGCCTCTAGAACACGATGGGAGATGTTTTCTGTGCTGGCACAGTTTCTCCTTGCCAGACAGAGTGGAAAAGCTTTTTGCTAAGATGTAGACGAGAAGAGAGGCTAAAGACGAAGGTACGGTGCTCTGCAGAGCTAAGCACCGCTCCCGGGCTTCTTTCGGCAGAAGCCGCACACCGCAGAGCACTGTGAGCGGCAGAATCGTCTTTGCGCGAAGAAGCAGCTGCATCGTCTCCGGGAGCCGGAGAGAGCGGCAACTTCGCAAAGGTGATGAAACAAGCTGTACAACACTGCGATTGTGTGCGCAGCTTGAAAACTGAGAGAAAACAGTACCTGACCACTCTCCTGCCTTTTATATTCACATGAGTATTCGATTGAAAGCTGTTTTGGACAACATTCTTTCTCTTCTTGCAAAACACTCGGCAGACCTCCGTGCAGCTTCTAGAACACGATGGGAGATGTTTTCTGTGCTGGCAGAGTTTCTCCTTGCCAGACAGAGTGAAAAAGCTTTTTGCTAAGATGTAGACGAGAAGAGAGGCTAAAGACGAAGGTACGGTGCTCTGCAGAGCTAAGCACCGCTCCCGGACCTCTTTCGGCAGAAGGCGCACACCGCAGAGCACTGTGAGCGGCAGAATCGTCTTTGCGCGAAGAAGCAGCTTCTTCGTCTCCGCGAGCCGAGGAGAGCGGCAACTTCGCAAAGGTGATGAAACAAGCTGTACAACACTGCGATTGTGTGCGCAGCTTGCCAACTGAGAGAAAACAGTACCTGAGCACTCTCCTGCCTTTTCTATTCACATGAACATTGGATTGCAAGCTGTTTTGGACAACTTTCTTTCTCTTCTTGCAAAACACTCGGCAGACCTCCGTGCAGCCTCTAGAACACGATGGGAGATGTTTTCTGTGCTGGCACAGTTTCTCCTTGCCAGACAGAGTGGAAAAGCTTTTTGCTAAGATGTAGACGAGAAGAGAGGCTAAAGACGAAGGTACGGTGCTCTGCAGAGCTAAGCACCGCTCCCGGACCTCTTTTGGCAGAAGGCGCACACCGCAGAGCACTGTGAGCGGCAGAATCGTCTTTGCGCGAAGAAGCAGCTTCTTCGTCTCCGGGAGCCGGAGAGAGCGGCAACTTCGCAAAGGTGATGAAACAAGCTGTACAACACTGCGATTGTGTGCGCAGCATGCCAACTGAGAGAAAACAGTACCTGAGCACTCTCCTGCCTTTTCTATTCACATGAACATTGGATTGCAAGCTGTTTTGGACAACTTTCTTTCTCTTCTTGCAAAACACTCGGCAGACCTCCGTGCAGCCTCTAGAACACGATGGGAGATGTTTTCTGTTCTGGCACAGTTTCTCCTTGCCAGACAGAGTGGAAAAGCTTTTTGCTAAGATGTAGACGAGAAGAGAGGCTAAAGACGAAGGTACGGTGCTCTGCAGAGCTAAGCACCGCTCCCGGACCTCTTTCGGCAGAAGGCGCACACCGCAGAGCACTGTGAGCGGCAGAATCGTCTTTGCGCGAAGAAGCAGCTTCTTCGTCTCCGCGAGCCGAGGAGAGCGGCAACTTCACAAAGGTGATGAAACAAGCTGTACAACACTGCGATTGTGTGCGCAGCTTGCCAACTGAGAGAAAACAGTACCTGACCACTCTCCTGCCTTTTTTTTTAACATGAATATTCGATTGCAAGCTGTTTTGGACAACTTTCTTTCTCTTCTTGCAAAACACTCGGCAGACCTCCGTGCAGCCTCTAGAACAAGACGGGAGGTTTTTTCTGTGCTGGCAGAGTTTCTCCTAGCCAGACAGAGTGGAAAAGCTTTTTGCTAAGATGTAGACGAGAAGAGAGGCTAAAGACGAAGGTACGGTGCTCTGCAGAGCTAAGCACCGCTCCCGGACCTCTTTCGGCAGAAGGCGCACACCGCAGAGCACTGTGAGCGGCAGAATCGTCTTTGCGCGAAGAAGCAGCTTCTTCGTCTCCGGGAGCCGGAGAGAGCGGCAACTTCGCAAAGGTGATGAAACAAGCTGTACAACACTGCGATTGTGTGCGCAGCTTGCCAACTGAGAGAAAACAGTACCTGACCACTCTCCTGCCTTTTCTATTCACATGAACATTGGATTGCAAGCTGTTTTGCACAACTTTCTTTCTCTTCTTGCAAAACACTCGGCAGACATCCGTGCAGCCTCTAGAACACGATGGGAGATGTTTTCCGTGCTGACAGACTTTCCCCTTGCCAGACAGAGTGGAAAAGCTTTTTGCTAAGATGTAGACGAGAAGAGAGGCTAAAGACGAAGGTACGGTGCTCTGCAGAGCTAAGCACCGCTCCCGGACCTCTTTCGGCAGAAGGCGCACACCGCAGAGCACTGTGAGCGGCAGAATCGTCTTTGCGCGAAGAAGCAGCTTCTTCGTCTCCGGGAGCCGGAGAGAGCGGCAACTTCGCAAAGGTGATGAAACAAGCTGTACAACACTGCGATTGTGTGCGCAGCTTGCCAACTGAGAGAAAACAGTACCTGACCACTCTCCTGCCTTTTCTATTCACATGAATATTCGATTGCAAGCTGTTTTGGACAACTTTCTTTCTCTTCTTGCAAAACACTCGGCAGACCTCCGTGCAGCCTCTAGAACACGATGGGAGATGTTTTCTGTTCTGGCACAGTTTCTCCTTGCCAGACAGAGTGGAAAAGCTTTTTGCTAAGATGTAGACGAGAAGAGAGGCTAAAGACGAAGGTACGGTGCTCTGCAGAGCTAAGCACCGCTCCCGGACCTCTTTCGGCAGAAGGCGCACACCGCAGAGCACTGTGAGCGGCAGAATCGTCTTTGCGCGAAGAAGCAGCTTCTTCGTCTCCGCGAGCCGAGGAGAGCGGCAACTTCACAAAGGTGATGAAACAAGCTGTACAACACTGCGATTGTGTGCGCAGCTTGCCAACTGAGAGAAAACAGTACCTGACCACTCTCCTGCCTTTTTTTTTAACATGAATATTCGATTGCAAGCTGTTTTGGACAACTTTCTTTCTCTTCTTGCAAAACACTCGGCAGACCTCCGTGCAGCTTCTAGAACACGATGGGAGATGTTTTCTGTGCTGGCAGAGTTTCTCCTTGCCAGACAGAGTGAAAAAGCTTTTTGCTAAGATGTAGACGAGAAGAGAGGCTAAAGACGAAGGTACGGTGCTCTGCAGAGCTAAGCACCGCTCCCGGACCTCTTTCGGCAGAAGGCGCACACCGCAGAGCACTGTGAGCGGCAGAATCGTCTTTGCGCGAAGAAGCAGCTTCTTCGTCTCCGCGAGCCGAGGAGAGCGGCAACTTCGCAAAGGTGATGAAACAAGCTGTACAACACTGCGATTGTGTGCGCAGCTTGCCAACTGAGAGAAAACAGTACCTGAGCACTCTCCTGCCTTTTCTATTCACATGAACATTCGATTGCAAGCTGTTTTGGACAACTTTCTTTCTCTTCTTGCAAAACACTCGGCAGACCTCCGTGCAGCCTCTAGAACACGATGGGAGATGTTTTCTGTGCTGGCACAGTTTCTCCTTGCCAGACAGAGTGGAAAAGCTTTTTGCTAAGATGTAGACGAGAAGAGAGGCTAAAGACGAAGGTACGGTGCTCTGCAGAGCTAAGCACCGCTCCCGGACCTCTTTTGGCAGAAGGCGCACACCGCAGAGCACTGTGAGCGGCAGAATCGTCTTTGCGCGAAGAAGCAGCTTCTTCGTCTCCGGGAGCCGGAGAGAGCGGCAACTTCGCAAAGGTGATGAAACAAGCTGTACAACACTGCGATTGTGTGCGCAGCATGCCAACTGAGAGAAAACAGTACCTGAGCACTCTCCTGCCTTTTCTATTCACATGAATATTCGATTGCAAGCTGTTTTGGACAACTTTCTTTCTCTTCTTGCAAAACACTCGGCAGACCTCCGTGCAGCCTCTAGAACACGATGGGAGATGTTTTCTCTTCTGGCACAGTTTCTCCTTGCCAGACAGAGTGGAAAAGCTTTTTGCTAAGATGTAGACGAGAAGAGAGGCTAAAGACGAAGGTACGGTGCTCTGCAGAGCTAAGCACCGCTCCCGGACCTCTTTCGGCAGAAGGCGCACACCGCAGAGCACTGTGAGCGGCAGAATCGTCTTTGCGCGAAGAAGCAGCTTCTTCGTCTCCGCGAGCCGAGGAGAGCGGCAACTTCACAAAGGTGATGAAACAAGCTGTACAACACTGCGATTGTGTGCGCAGCTTGCCAACTGAGAGAAAACAGTACCTGACCACTCTCCTGCCTTTTTTTTTAACATGAATATTCGATTGCAAGCTGTTTTGGACAACTTGCTTTCTCTTCTTGCAAAACACTCGGCAGACCTCCGTGCAGCCTCTAGAACACGACGGGAGGTTTTTTCTGTGCTGGCAGAGTTTCTCCTTGCCAGACAGAGTGGAAAAGCTTTTTGCTAAGATGTAGACGAGAAGAGAGGCTAAAGACGAAGGTACGGTGCTCTGCAGAGCTAAGCACCGCTCCCGGACCTCTTTCGGCAGAAGGCGCACACCGCAGAGCACTGTGAGCGGCAGAATCGTCTTTGCGCGAAGAAGCAGCTTCTTCGTCTCCGGGAGCCGGAGAGAGCGGCAACTTCGCAAAGGTGATGAAACAAGCTGTACAACACTGCGATTGTGTGCGCAGCTTGCCAACTGAGAGAAAACAGTACCTGACCACTCTCCTGCCTTTTCTATTCACATGAACATTGGATTGCAAGCTGTTTTGCACAACTTTCTTTCTCTTCTTGCAAAACACTCGGCAGACATCCGTGCAGCCTCTAGAACACGATGGGAGATGTTTTCCGTGCTGACAGACTTTCCCCTTGCCAGACAGAGTGGAAAAGCTTTTTGCTAAGATGTAGACGAGAAGAGAGGCTAAAGACGAAGGTACGGTGCTCTGCAGAGCTAAGCACCGCTCCCGGACCTCTTTCGGCAGAAGGCGCACACCGCAGAGCACTGTGAGCGGCAGAATCGTCTTTGCGCGAAGAAGCAGCTTCTTCGTCTCCGGGAGCCGGAGAGAGCGGCAACTTCGCAAAGGTGATGAAACAAGCTGTACAACACTGCGATTGTGTGCGCAGCTTGAAAACTGAGAGAAAACAGTACCTGAGCACTCTCCTGCCTTTTCTATTCACATGAACATTGGATTGAAAGCTGTTTTGGACAACTTTCTTTCTCTTCTTGCAAAACACTCGGCAGACCACCGTGCAGCCTCTAGAACACGATAGGATATGTTTTCCGTGCTGACAGACTTTCTCCTTGCCAGACAGAGTGGAAAAGCTTTTTGCTAAGATGTAGACGAGAAGAGAGGCTAAAGACGAAGGTACGGTGCTCTGTAGAGCTAAGCACCGCTCCCGGTCCTCTTTCGGCAGAAGGCGCACACCGCAGAGCACTGTGAGCGGCAGAATCGTCTTTGCGCGAAGAAGCAGCTTCTTCGTCTCCGGGAGCCGGAGAGAGCGGCAACTTCGCAAAGGTGATGAAAAAAGCTGTACAACACTGCAATTGTGTGCGCTTCTTGCCAACTGAGAGAAAACAGTACCTGAGCACTCTCCTGCCTTTTCTTTAAACATGAATATTCGATTGAAAGCTGTTTTGGACAACTTTCTTTCTCTTCTTGCAAAACACTCGGCAGACCTCCGTGCAGCCTCTAGAACACGACGGGAGGTGTTTTCTGTGCTGGCAGAGTTTCTCCTTGCCAGACAGAGTGGAAAAGCTTTTTGCTAAGATGTAGACGAGAAGAGAGGCTAAAGACGAAGGTACGGTGCTCTGCAGAGCTAAGCACCGCTCCCGGGCTTCTTTCGACAGAAGGCGCACACCGCAGAGCACTGTGAGCGGAACAATCGTCGTTGCGCGAAGAAGCAGCTGCTTCGTCTCCGGGAGCCGGAGAGAGCGGCAACTTCGCAAAGGTGATGAAACAAGCTGTACAACACTGCGATTGTGTGCACAGCTTGAAAACTGAAAGAAAACAGTACCTGAGCACTCTCCTGCCTTTTCTATTCACATGAACATTGGATTGCAAGCTGTTTTGGACAACTTTCTTTCTCTTCTTGCAAAACACTCGGCAGACCTCCGTGCAGCCTCTAGAACACGATGGGAGATGTTTTCTGTGCTGGCACAGTTTCTCCTTGCCAGACAGAGTGGAAAAGCTTTTTGCTAAGATGTAGACGAGAAGAGAGGCTAAAGACGAAGGTACGGTGCTCTGCAGAGCTAAGCACCGCTCCCGGGCTTCTTTCGGCAGAAGGCGCACACCGCAGAGCACTGTGAGCGGCAGAATCGTCTTTGAGCGAAGAAGCAGCTTCTTCGTCTCCGGGAGCCGGAGAGAGCGGCAACTTCGCAAAGGTGATGAAACAAGCTGTACAACACTGTGATTGTGTGCGCAGCTTGAAAACTGAGAGAAAACAGTACCTGAGCACTCTCCTGCCTTTTATATTCACATGAGTATTCGATTGCAAGCTGTTTTGGACAACATTCTTTCTCTTCTTGCAAAACACTCGGCAGACCTCCGTGCAGCTTCTAGAACACGATGGGAGATGTTTTCTGTGCTGGCACTGTTTCTCCTTGCCAGACAGAGTGGAAAAGCTTTTTGCTAAGATGTAGACGAGAAGAGAGGCTAAAGACAAAGGTACGGTGCTCTGCAGAGCTAAGCACCGCTCCCGGACCTCTTTCGGCAGAAGGCGCACACCGCAGAGCACTGTGAGCGGCAGAATCGTCTTTGCGCGAAGAAGCAGCTTCTTCGTCTCCGGGAGCCGGAGAGAGCGGCAACTTCGCAAAGGTGATGAAACAAGCTGTACAACACTGCGATTGTGTGCGCAGTTTGCCAACTGAGAGAAAAGAGTACCTGACCACTCTCCTGCCTTTTCTATTCACATGAACATTGGATTGCAAGCTGTTTTGGACAACTTTCTTTCTCTTCTTGCAAAACACTCGGCAGACCTCCGTGCAGCCTCTAGAACACGATGGGAGATGTTTTCTGTGCTGGCACAGTTTCTCCTTGCCAGACAGAGTGGAAAAGCTTTTTGCTAAGATGTAGACGAGAAGAGAGGCTAAAGACGAAGGTACGGTGCTCTGCAGAGCTAAGCACCGCTCCCGGACCTCTTTCGGCAGAAGGCGCACACCGCAGAGCACTGTGAGCGGCAGAATCGTCTTTGCGCGAAGAAGCAGCTTCTTCGTCTCCGGGAGCCGGAGAGAGCGGCAACTTCGCAAAGGTGATGAAACAAGCTGTACAACATTGCGATTGTGTGCGCAGCTTGCCAACTGAGAGAAAACAGTACCTGACCACTCTCCTGCATTTTCTATTCACATGAACATTCGATTGCAAGCTGTTTTGGACAACTTTCTTTCTCTTCTTGCAAAACACTCGGCAGACCTCCGTGCAGCCTCTAGAACACGATGGGAGATGTTTTCTGTGCTGGCACAGTTTCTCCTTGCCAGACAGAGTGGAAAAGCTTTTTGCTAAGATGTAGACGAGAAGAGAGGCTAAAGACGAAGGTACGGTGCTCTGCAGAGCTAAGCACCTCTCCCGGACCTCTTTTGGCAGAAGGCGCACACCGCAGAGCACTGTGAGCGGCAGAATCGTCTTTGCGCGAAGAAGCAGCTTCTTCGTCTCCGGGAGCCGGAGATTGCGGCAACTTCGCAAAGGTGATGAAACAAGCTGTACAACACTGCGATTGTGTGCGCAGCTTGCCAACTGAGAGAAAACAGTACCTGAGCACTCTCCTGCCTTTTCTATTCACATGAACATTCGATTGCAAGCTGTTTTGGACAACTTTCTTTCTCTTCTTGCAAAACACTCGGCAGACCTCCGTGCAGCGTCTAGAACACGATGGGAGATGTTTTCTGTTCTGGCAGAGTTTCTGCTTGCCAGACAGAGTGGAAAAGCTTTTTGCTAAGATGTAGACGAGAAGAGAGGCTAAAGACGAAGGTACGGTGCTCTGCAGAGCTAAGCACCGCTTCAGGGCCTCTTTCGACTGAAGACGCACACCGCAGAGCACTGTGAGCGGCAGAATCGTCTTTGCGCGAAGAAGCAGCTTCTTCGTCTCCGGGAGCCGGAGAGAGCGGCAACTTCGCAAAGGTGATGAAACAACCTGTACAACACTACGATTGTGTGCGCAGCTTGAAAACTGAGACAAAAGAGTACCTGACCACTCTCCTGCCTTTTCTATTTACATGAACATTCGATTGCAAGCTGTTTTGGACAACTTTCTTTCTCTTCTTGCAAAAGACTCGGCAGACCTCCGTGCAGCCTCTAGAACACGATGGGAGATGTTTTCTGTGCTGGCACAGTTTCTCCTTGCCAGACAGAGTGGAAAAGCTTTTTGCTAAGATGTAGACGAGAAGAGAGGCTAAAGACGAAGGTACGGTGCTCTGCAGAGCTAAGCACCGCTCCCGGACCTCTTTCGGCAGAAGGCGCACACCGCAGAGCACTGTGAGCGGCAGAATCGTCTTTGCGCGAAGAAGCAGCTTCTTCGTCTCCGGGAGCCGGAAAGAGCGGCAACTTCGCAAAGGTGATGAAACAAGCTGTACAACACTGCGATTGTGTGCGCAGCTTGCCATCTGAGAGAAAACAGTACCTGAGCACTCTCCTGCCTTTTCTATTCACATGAACATTCGATTGCAAGCTGTTTTGGACAACTTTCTTTCTCTTCTTGCAAAACACTCGGCAGACCTCCGTGCAGCCTCTAGAACACGATGGGAGATGTTTTCTGTGCTGGCACAGTTTCTCCTTGCCAGACAGAGTGGAAAAGCTTTTTGCTAAGATGTAGACGAGAAGAGAGGCTAAAGACGAAGGTACGGTGCTCTGCAGAGCTAAGCACAGCTCCCGGACCACTTTTGGCAGAAGGCGCACACCGCAGAGCACTGTGAGCGGCAGAATCGTCTTTGCGCGAAGAAGCAGCTTCTTCGTCTCCGGGAGCCGGAGAGAGCGGCAACTTCGCAAAGGTGATGAAACAAGCTGTACAACACTGCGATTGTGTGCGCAGCTTGAAAACTGAGAGAAAACAGTTCCTGAGCACTCTTCTGCCTTTTCTATTCACATGAACATTGGATTGCAAGCTGTTTTGGACAACTTTCTTTCTCTTCTTGCAAAACACTCGGCAGACCTCCGTGCAGCCTCTAGAACACGATGGGAGATGTTTTCTGTGCTGGCAGAGTTTCTCCTTGCCAGACAGAGTGGAAAAGCTTTTTGCTAAGATGTAGACGAGAAGAGAGGCTAAAGACGAAGGTACGGTGCTCTGCAGAGCTAAGCACCGCTCCCGGACCTCTTTCGGCAGAAGGCGCACACCGCAGAGCACTGTGAGCGGCAGAATCGTCTTTGCGCGAAGAAGCAGCTTCTTCGTCTCCGGGAGCCGGAGAGAGCGGCAACTTCGCAAAGGTGATGAAACAAGCTGTACAACACTGCGATTGTGTGCGCAGCTTGCCAACTGAGAGAAAACAGTACCTGAGCACTCTCCTGCCTTTTCTATTCACATGAACATTCGATTGCAAGCTGTTTTGGACAACTTTCTTTCTCTTCTTGCAAAAGACTCGGCAGACCACCGTGCAGCCTCTAGAACACGATGGGAGATGTTTTTTGTGCTGGCACAGTTTCTCCTTGCCAGACAGAGTGGAAAAGCTTTTTGCTAAGATGTAGACGAGAAGAGAGGCTAAAGACGAAGGTACGGTGCTCTGCAGAGCTAAGCACCGCTCCCGGGCTTCTTTCGGCAGAAGGCGCACACCGCAGAGCCCTGTAAGCGGAACAATCGTCTTTGCGCGAAGAAGCAGCTGCTTCGTCTCCGGGAGCCGGAGAGAGCGGCAACTTCGCAAAGGTGATGAAACAAGCTGTACAACACTGCGATTGTGTGCACAGCTTGAAAACTGAAAGAAAACAGTACCTGAGCACTCTCCTGCCTTTTCTATTCACATGAACATTGGATTGCAAGCTGTTTTGGACAACTTTCTTTCTCTTCTTGCAAAACACTCGGCAGACCTCCGTGCAGCCTCTAGAACACGATGGGAGATGTTTTCTGTGCTGGCACAGTTTCTGCTTGCCAGACAGAGTGGAAAAGCTTTTTGCTAAGATGTAGACGAGAAGAGAGGCTAAAGACGAAGGTACGGTGCTCTGCAGAGCTAAGCACCGCTCCCGGGCTTCTTTCGGCAGAAGGCGCACACCGCAGAGCACTGTGAGCGGCAGAATCGTCTTTGCGCGAAGAAGCAGCTTCTTCGTCTCCGGGAGCCGGAGAGAGCGGCAACTTCGCAAAGGTGATGAAACAAGCTGTACAACACTGCGATTGTGTGCGCAGCTTGCCAAGTGAGAGAAAACAGTACCTGAGCACTCTCCTGCCTTTTATATTCACATGAGTATTCGATTGCAAGCTGTTTTGGACAACATTCTTTCTCTTCTTGCAAAACACTCGGCAGACCTCCGTGCAGCTTCTAGAACACGATGGGAGATGTTTTCTGTGCTGGCACTGTTTCTCCTTGCCAGACAGAGTGGAAAAGCTTTTTGCTAAGATGTAGACGAGAAGAGAGGCTAAAGACGAAGGTACGGTGCTCTGCAGAGCTAAGCACCGCTCCCGGACCTCTTTCGGCAGAAGGCGCACACCGCAGAGCACTGTGAGCGGCAGAATCGTCTTTGCGCGAAGAAGCAGCTTCTTCGTCTCCGGGAGCCGGAGAGAGCGGCAACTTCGCAAAGGTGATGAAACAAGCTGTACAACACTGCGATTGTGTGCGCAGTTTGCCAACTGAGAGAAAAGAGTACCTGACCACTCTCCTGCCTTTTCTATTCACATGAACATTGGATTGCAAGCTGTTTTGGACAACTTTCTTTCTCTTCTTGCAAAACACTCAGCAGACCTCCGTGCAGCCTCTAGAACACGATGGGAGATGTTTTCTGTGCTGGCACAGTTTCTCCTTGCCAGACAGAGTGGAAAAGCTTTTTGCTAAGATGTAGACGAGAAGAGAGGCTAAAGACGAAGGTACGGTGCTCTGCAGAGCTAAGCACCGCTCCCGGACCTCTTTCGGCAGAAGCCGCACACCGCAGAGCACTGTGAGCGGCAGAATCGTCTTTGCGCGAAGAAGCAGCTTCTTCGTCTCCGCGAGCCGGAGAGAGCGGCAACTTCCCAAAGGTGATGAAACAAGCTGTACAACACTGCGATTGTGTGCGCAGCTTGCCAACTGAGAGAAAACAGTACCTGACCACTCTCCTGCATTTTCTATTCACATGAACATTTGATTGCAAGCTGTTTTGGACAACTTTCTTTCTCTTCTTGCAAAACACTCGGCAGACCTCCGTGCAGCCTCTAGAACACGATGGGAGATGTTTTCTGTGCTGGCAGAGTTTCTCCTTGCCAGACAGAGTGGAAAAGCTTTTTGCTAAGATGTAGACGAGAAGAGAGGCTAAAGACGAAGGTACGGTGCTCTGCAGAGCTAAGCACCGCTCCCGGACCTCTTTTGGCAGAAGGCGCACACCGCAGACCACTGTGAGCGGCAGAATCGTCTTTGCGCGAAGAAGCAGCTTCTTCGTCTCCGGGAGCCGGAGAGAGCGGCAACTTCGCAAAGGTGATGAAACAAGCTGTACAACACTGCGATTGTGTGCACAGCTTGCCAACTGAGAGAAAACAGTACCTGAGCACTCTCCTGCCTTTTCTATTCACATGAACATTCGATTGCAAGCTGTTTTGGACAACATTTTTCTCTTCTTGCAAAACACTCGGCAGACCTCCGTGCAGCTTCTAGAACACGATGGGAGATGTTTTCTGTTCTGGCAGAGTTTCTGCTTGCCAGACAGAGTGGAAAAGCTTTTAGCTAAGATGTAGACGAGAAGAGAGGCTAAAGACGAAGGTACGGTGCTCTGCAGAGCTAAGCACCGCTTCAGGGCCTCTTTCGACTGAAGACGCACACCGCAGAGCACTGTGAGCGGCAGAATCATCTTTGCGCGAAGAAGCAGCTTCTTCGTCTCCGGGAGCCGGAGAGAGCGGCAACTTCGCAAAGGTGATGAAACAACCTGTACAACACTGCGATTGTGTGCGCAGCTTGAAAACTGAGAGAAAACAGTACCTGACCACTCTCCTGCATTTTCTATTCACATGAACATTCGATTGCAAACTGTTTTGGACAACTTGCTTTCTCTTCTTGCAAAGCACTCGGCAGACCTCCGTGCAGCCTCTAGAACACGATGGGAGATGTTTTCTGTGCTGGCACAGTTTCTCCTTGCCAGACAGAGTGGAAAAGCTTTTTGCTAAGATGTAGATGAGAAGAGAGGCTAAAGGTGAAGGTACGGTGCTCTGCAGAGCTAAGCACCGCTCCCGGGCTTGTTTCGGCAGAAGGCGCACACCGCAGAGCACTGTGAGCGGCAGAATCGTCTTTGCGCGAAGAAGCAGCTTCTTCGTCTCCGGGAGCCGGAGAGAGCGGCAACTTCGCAAAGGTGATGAAACAAGCTGTACAACACTGCGATTGTGTGCGCAGCTTGCCAAGTGAGTGAAAACAGTACCTGACCACTCTCCTGCCTTTTCTATTCACATGAACATTCGATTGCAAGCTGTTTTGGACAACTTTCTTTCTCTTCTTGCAAAACACTCGGCAGACCTCCGTGCAGCTTCTAGAACACGATGGGAGATGTTTTCTGTGCTGGCACAGTTTCTCCTTGCCAGACAGAGTGGAAAAGCTTTTTGCTAAGATGTAGACGAGAAGAGAGGCTAAAGACGAAGGTACGGTGCTCTGCAGAGCTAAGCACCGCTTCAGGGCCTCTTTCGACTGAAGACGAACACCGCAGAGCACTGTGAGCGGCAGAATCGTCTTTGCGCGAAGAAGCAGCTTCTTCGTCTCCGGGAGCCGGAGAGAGCGGCAACTTCGCAAAGGTGATGAAACAAGCTGTACAACACTGCGATTGTGTGCGCAGCTTGCCAACTGAGAGAAAAGATTACCTGAGCACTCTCCTGCCTTTTCTATTCACATGAACATTGGATTGCAAGCTGTTTTGGACAACTTTCTTTCTCTTCTTGCAAAACACTCGGCAGACCTCCGTGCAGCCTCTAGAACACGATGGGAGATGTTTTCTGTGCTGGCACAGTTTCTCCTTGCCAGACAGAGTGGAAAAGCTTTTTGCTAAGATGTAGACGAGAAGAGAGGCTAAAGACGAAGGTACGGTGCTCTGCAGAGCTAAGCACCGCTCCCGGACCTCTTTCGGCAGAAGGCACACACCGCAGAGCACTGTGAGCGGCAGAATCGTCTTTGCGCGAAGAAGCAGCTTCTTCGTCTCCGGGAGCCGGAGAGAGCGGCAACTTCGCAAAGGTGATGAAACAAGCTGTACAACACTGCGATTGTGTGCGCAGCTTGCCAAGTGAGAGAAAACAGTACCTGAGCACTCTCCTGCCTTTTCTATTCACATGAACATTCGATTGCAAGCTGTTTTGGACAACTTTCTTTCTCTTCTTGCAAAACACTCGGCAGACCACCGTGCAGCCTCTAGAACACGATGGGAGATGTTTTTTGTGCTGGCACAGTTTCTCCTTGCCAGACAGAGTGGAAAAGCTTTTTGCTAAGATGTAGACGAGAAGAGAGGCTAAAGACGAAGGTACGGTGCTCTGCAGAGCTAAGCACCGCTCCCGGGCTTCTTTCGGCAGAAGCCGCACACCGCAAAGCACTGTGAGCGGCAGAATCGTCTTTGCGCGAAGAAGCAGCTTCTTCGTCTCCGCGAGCCGGAGAGAGCGGCAACTTCGCAAAGGTGATGAAACAAGCTGTACAACACTGCGATTGTGTGCGCAGCTTGAAAACTGAGAGAAAACAGTACCTGACCACTCTCCTGCCTTTTTTATTCACATGAGTATTCGATTGCAAGCTATTTTGGACAACATTCTTTCTCTTCTTCCAAAACACTCGGCAGACCTCCGTGCAGCTTCTAGAACACGATGGGAGATGTTTTCTGTGCTGGCACAGTTTCTCCTTGCCAGACAGAGTGGAAAAGCTTTTTGCTAAGATGTAGAAGAGAAGAGAGGCTAAAGACGAAGGTACGGTGCTCTGCAGAGCTAAGCACCGCTCTTGGGCTTCTTTCGGCAGAAGGCGCACACCGCAGAGCATTGTGAGCGGCAGAATCGTCTTTGCGCGAAGAAGCAGCTTCTTCGTCTCCGGGAGCCGGAGAGAGCGGCAACTTCGCAAAGGTGATGAAACAAGCTGTACAACACTGCGATTGTGTGCGCATCTTGAAAACTGAGAGAAAACAGTACCTGAGCACTCTCCTGCCTTTTCTATTCACATGAACATTCGATTGCAAGCTGTTTTGGACAACTTTCTTTCTCTTCTTGCAAAACACTCGGCAGACCTCCGTGCAGCCTCTAGAACACGATGGGAGATGTTTTCTGTGCTGGCACAGTTTCTCCTTGCCAGACAGAGTGGAAAAGCTTTTTGCTAAGATGTAGACGAGAAGAGAGGCTAAAGACGAAGGTACGGTGCTCTGCAGAGCTAAGCACCGCTCCCGGGCTTCTTTCGGCAGAAGGCACACACCGCAGAGCACTCTGAGCGGCAGAATCGTCTTTGCGCGAAGAAGCAGCTTCTTCGTCTCCGGGACCCGGAGAGAGCGGCAACTTCGCAAAGGTGATGAAACAAGCTGTACAACACTGCGATTGTGTGCGCAGCTTGAAAACTGAGAGAAAACAGTACCTCAGCACTCTCCTGCCTTTTATATTCACATGAGTATTCGATTGCAAGCTGTTTTGGACAACATTCTTTCTCTTCTTGCAAAACACTCGGCAGACCTCCGTGCAGCTTCTAGAACACGATGGGAGATGTTTTCTGTGCTGGCAGAGTTTCTCCTTGCCAGACAGAGTGGAAAAGCTTTTTGCTAAGATGTAGACGAGAAGAGAGGCTAAAGACGAAGGTACGGTGCTCTGCAGAGCTAAGCACCGCTCCCGGACCTCTTTCGGCAGAAGGCGCACACCGCAGAGCACTGTGAGCGGCAGAATCGTCTTTGCGCGAAGAAGCAGCTTCTTCGTCTCCGCGAGCCGGAAAGAGCGGCAACTTCGCAAAGGTGATGAAACAAGCTGTACAACACTGCAATTGTGTGCGCAGCTTGCCAACTGAGAGAAAACAGTACCTGACCACTCTCCTGCCTTTTATATTCACATGAGCATTCGATTGCAAGCTGTTTAGGACAATTTTCATTCTCTTCTTCAAAACACTCGGCAGACCACCGTGCAGCTTCTAGAACACGATGGGAGATGTTTTCTGTTCTGGCAGAGTTTCTCCTTGCCAGACAGAGTGGAAAAGCTTTTTGCTAAGATGTAGACGAGAAGAGAGGCTAAAGACGAAGGTACGGTGCTCTGCAGAGCTAAGCACTGCTCCCGGACCTCTTTCGGCAGAAGGCGCACACCGCAGAGCAATGTGAGCGGCAGAATCGTCTTTGCGCGAAGAAGCAGCTTCTTCGTCTCCGGGAGCCGGAGAGAGCGGCAACTTCGCAAAGGTGATGAAACAAGCTGTACAACACTGCGATTGTGTGCGCAGCTTGAAAACTGAGAGAAAACAGTACCTGAGCACTCTCCTGCCTTTTCTATTCACATGAACATTGGATTGCAAGCTGTTTTGGACAACTTTCTTTCTCTTCTTGCAAAACACTCGGCAGCCTCTAGAACACGATGGGAGATGTTTTCTGTGCTGGCAGAGTTTCTCCTTGCCAGACAGAGTGGAAAAGCTTTTTGCTAAGATGTAGACGAGAAGAGAGGCTAAAGACGAAGGTACGGTGCTCTGCAGAGCTAAGCACCGCTCCCGGACCTCTTTCGGCAGAAGGCGCACACCGCAGAGCACTGTGAGCGGCAGAATCGTCTTTGCGCGAAGAAGCAGCTTCTTCGTCTCCGGGAGCCGGAGAGAGCGGCAACTTCGCAAAGGTGATGAAACAAGCTGTACAACACTGCGATTGTGTGCGCAGCTTGCCAACAGAGAGAAAACAGTACCTGACCACTCTCCTGCCTTTTCTATTCACATGAACATTCGATTGCAAGCTGTTTTGGACAACTTTCTTTCTCTTCTTGCAAAACACTCGGCAGACCTCCGTGCAGCTTCTAGAACACGATGGGAGATTTTTTCTGTGCTGGCACAGTTTCTCCTTGCCAGACAGAGTGGAAAAGCTTTTTGCTAAGATGTAGACGAGAAGAGAGGCTAAAGACGAAGGTACGGTGCTCTGCAGAGCTAAGCACCGCTCCCAGACCTCTTTCGGCAGAAGCCGCACACCGCAGAGCACTGTGAGCGGCAGAATCGTCTTTGCGCGAAGAAGCAGCTTCTTCGTCTCCGGGAGCCGGAGAGAGCGGCAACTTCGCAAAGGTGATGAAACAAGCTGTACAACACTGCGATTGTGTGCGCAGCTTGCCAACTGAGAGAAAACAGTACCTGAGCACTCTCCTGCCTTTTCTATTCACATGAACATTGGATTGCAAGCTGTTTTGGACAACTTTCTTTCTCTTCTTGCAAAACACTCGGCAGACCTCCGTGCAGCCTCTAGAACACGATAGGATATATTTTCCGTGCTGACAGACTTTCTCCTTGCCAGACAGAGTGGAAAAGCTTTTAGCTAAGATGTAGACGAGAAGAGACGCTAAAGACGAAGGTACGGTGCTCTGAAGAGCTAAGCACCGCTCCCGGACCACTTTCGGCAGAAGCCGCACACCGCAGAGCACTGTGAGCGGCACAATCGTCTTTGCGCGAAGAAGCAGCTGCTTCGTGTCCGGGAGCCGGAGAGAGCGGCAACTTCGCAAAGGTGATGAAACAAGCTGTACAACACTGCGATTGTGTGCGCAGCTTGAAAACTGAAAGAAAACAGTACCTGAGCACTCTCCTGCCTTTTATATTCACATGAACATTGGATTGCAAGCTGTTTTAGACAACTTTCTTTCTCTTCTTGCAAAACACTCGGCAGACCTCCGTGCAGCCTCTAGAACACGATGGGAGATGTTTTCTGTGCTGGCACAGTTTCTCCTTGCCAGACAGAGTGGAAAAGCTTTTTGCTAAGATGTAGACGAGAAGAGATGCTAAAGACGAAGGTACGGTGCTCTGCAGAGCTAAGCACCGCTCCCGGGCTTCTTTCGGCAGAAGGCGCACACCGCAGAGCACGGTGAGCGGCAGAATCGTCTTTGCGCGAAGAAGCAGCTTCTTCGTCTCCGGGAGCTGGAGAGAGCGGCAACTTCGCAAAGGTGATGAAACAAGCTGTACAACACTGCGATTGTGTGCGCAGCCTGAAAACTGAGAGAAAACAGTACCTGACCACTCTCCTGCCTTTTATATTCACATGAACATTCGATTGCAAGCTGTTTTGGACAACATTCTTTCTCTTCTTGCAAAACACTCGGCAGACATCCGTGCAGCTTCTAGAACACGATGGGAGATGATTTCTGTGCTGGCACAGTTTCTCCTTGCCAGACAGAGTGGAAAAGCTTTTTGCTAAGATGTAGACGAGAAGAGAGGCTAAAGACAAAGGTACGGTGCTCTGCAGAGCTAAGCACCGCTCCCGGACCTCTTTCGGCAGAAGGCGCACACCGCAGAGCACTGTGAGCGGCAGAATCGTCTTTGCGCGAAGAAGCAGCTTCTTCATCTCCGGGAGCCGGAAAGAGCGGCAACTTGGCAAAGGTGATGAAACAAGCTGTACAACACTGCGATTGTGTGCGCAGCTTGCCAACTGAGAGAAAACAGTACCTGACCACTCTCCTGCCTTTTCTATTCACATGAGTATTCGATTGCAAGCTGTTTAGTACAATTTTCATTCTCTTCTTGCAAAACACTCGGCAGACCACCGTGCAGCTTGTAGAACACGATGGGAGATGTTTTCTGTTCTGGCAGAGTTTCTCCTTGCCAGACAGAGTGGAAAAGCTTTTTGCTAAGATGTAGACGAGAAGAGAGGCTAAAGACGAAGGTACGGTGCTCTGCAGAGCTTAGCACTGCTCCCGGACCTCTTTCGGCAGAAGGCGCACACCGCAGAGCACTGTGAGCGGCAGAATCGTCTTTGCGCGAAGAAGCAGCTTCTTCGTCTCCGCGAGCCGGAGAGAGCGGCAACTTCGCAAAGGTGATGAAACAAGCTGTACAACACTGCGATTGTGTGCGCAGCTTGCCAACTGAGAGAAAACAGTACCTGAGCACTCTCCTGCCTTTTCTATTCACATGAACATTCGATTGCAAGCTGTTTTGGACAACTTTCTTTCTCTTCTTGCAAAACACTCGGCAGACCACCGTGCAGCCTCTAGAACACGATGGGAGATGTTTTCTGTGCTGGCACAGTTTCTCCTTGCCAGACAGAGTGGAAAAGCTTTTTGCTAAGATGTAGACGAGAAGAGAGGCTAAAGACGAAGGTACGGTGCTCTGCAGAGCTAAGCACCGCTCTTGGGCGTCTTTCGGCAGAAGGCGCACACCGCAGAGCATTGTGAGCGGCAGAATCGTCTTTGCGCGAAGAAGCAGCTTCTTCGTCTCCGAAAGCCGGAGAGAGCGGCATCTTCGCAAAGGTGATGAAACAAGCTGTACAACACTGCGATTGTGTGCGGAGCTTGCAAACTGAGAGAAAACAGTACCTGAGCACTCTCCTGCCTTTTCTATTCACATGAACATTCGATTGCAAGCTGTTTTGGACAGCTTTCTTTCTCTTCTTGCAAAACACTCGGCAGACCTCCGTGCAGCCTCTAGAACACGATGGGAGATGTTTTCTGTGCTGGCACAGTTTCTCCTTGCCAGACAGAGTGGAAAAGCTTTTTGCTAAGATGTAGACGAGAAGAGAGGCTAAAGACGAAGGTACGGTGCTCTGCAGAGCTAAGCACCGCTCTTGGGCTTCTTTCGGCAGAAGGCGCACACCGCAGAGAATTGTGAGCGGCAGAATCGTCTTTGCGAGAAGAAGCAGCTTCTTCGTCTCCGGGAGCCGGAGAGAGCGGCAACTTCGCAAAGGTGATGAAACAAGCTGTACAACACTGCGATTGTGTGCGCAGCTTGAAAACTGAGAGAAAACAGTACCTGACCACTCTCCTGCCTTTTCTATTCACATGAACATTGGATTGAAAGCTGTTTTGGACAACTTTCTTTCTCTTCTTGCAAAACACTCGGCAGACAACCGTGCAGCCTCTAGAACACGATAGGATATGTTTTCCGTGCTGACAGACTTTCTCCTTGCCAGACAGAGTGGAAAAGCTTTTTGCTAAGATGTAGACGAGAAGAGAGGCTAAAGACGAAGGTACGGTGCTCTGTAGAGCTAAGCACCGCTCCCGGTCCTCTTTCGGCAGAAGGCGCACACCGCAGAGCACTGTGAGCGGCAGAATCGTCTTTGCGCGAAGAAGCAGCTTCTTCGTCTCCGGGAGCCGGAGACAGCGGCAACTTCGCAAAGGTGATGAAAAAAGCTGTACAACACTGCAATTGTGTGCGCTGATTGCCAACTGAGAGAAAACAGTACCTGAGCACTCTCCTGCCTTTTCTATTCACATGAATATTCGATTGCAAGCTGTTTTGGACAACTTGCTTTCTCTTCTTGCAAAACACTCGTTAGACCTCCGTGCAGCCTCTAGAACACGATGGGAGATGTTTTCTGTGCTGGCACAGTTTCTCCTTGCCAGACAGAGTGGAAAAGCTTTTTGCTAAGATGTAGACGAGAAGAGAGGCTAAAGACGAAGGTACGGTGCTCTGCAGAGCTAAGCACCGCTCCCGGGCTTCTTTCGGCAGAAGGCGCACACCGCAGAGCACTGTGAGCGGCAGAATCGTCTTTGCGCGAAAAGCCGCTTCTTCGTCTCCGGGAGCCGGAGAGAGCGGCAACTTCTCAAAGGTGATGAAACAAGCTGTACAACACTGCGATTGTGTGCGCAGCTTGAAAACTGAGAGAAAACAGTACCTGACCACTCTCCTGCCTTTTCTATTCACATGAATATTCGATTGCAAGCTGTTTTGGACAACTTTCTTTCTCTTCTTGCAAAACACTCGGCAGCCTCTAGAACACGATGGGAGATGTTTTTTGTGCTGGCACAGTTTCTCCTTGCCAGACAGAGTGGAAAAGCTTTTTGCTAAGATGTAGACGAGAAGAGAGGCTAAAGACGAAGGTACGGTGCTCTGCAGAGCTAAGCACCGCTCCCGGGCTTCTTTCGGCAGAAGCCGCACACCGCAGAGCACTGTGAGCGGCAGAATCGTCTTTGCGCGAAGAAGCAGCTTCTTCGTCTCCGGGAGCCGGAGAGAGCGGCAACTTCGCAAAGGTGATGAAACAAGCTGTACAACACTGCGATTGTGTGCGCAGCTTGAAAACTGAGAGAAAACAATACCTGACCACTCTCCTGCCTTTTATATTCACATGAGTATTCGATTGCAAGCTGTTTTGGACAACATTCTTTCTCTTCTTGCAAAACACTCGGCAGACCTCCGTGCAGCTTCTAGAACACGATGGGAGATGTTTTCTGTGCTGGCACAGTTTCTCCTTGCCAGACAGAGTGGAAAAGCTTTTTGCTAAGATGTAGACGAGAAGAGAGGCTAAAGACGAAGGTACGGTGCTCTGCAGAACTAAGCACCGCTCCCGGACCTCTTTCGGCAGAAGGCGCACACCGCAGAGCACTGTGAGCGGCAGAATCGTCTTTGCGCGAAGAAGCAGCTTCTTCGTCTCCGCGAGCCGAGGACAGCGGCAACTTCGCAAAGGTGATGAAACAAGCTGTACAACACTGCGATTGTGTGCGCAGCTTGCCAACTGAGAGAAAACAGTACCTGAGCACTCTCCTGCCTTTTCTATTCACATGAACATTGGATTGCCAGCTGTTTTGGACAACTTTCTTTCTCTTCTTGCAAAACACTCGGCAGACCTCCGTGCAGCCTCTAGAACACGATAGGATATATTTTCCGTGCTGACAGACTTTCTCCTTGCCAGACAGAGTGGAAAAGATTTTAGCTGAGATGTAGACGAGAAGAGACGCTAAAGACGAAGGTACGGTGCTCTGCAGTGCTAAGCACCGCTCCCGGACCACTTTCGGCAGAAGCCGCACACCGCAGAGCACTGTGAGCGGCAGAATCGTCTTTGCGCGAAGAAGCAGCTGCTTCGTCTCCGGGAGCCGGAGAGAGCGGCAACTTCGCAAAGGTGATGAAACAAGCTGTACAACACTGCGATTGTGTGCGCAGCTTGAAAACTGAGAGAAAACAGTACCTGAGCACTCTCCTGCCTTTTATATTCACATGAGTATTCGATTGCAAGCTGTTTTGGACAACATTCTTTCTCTTCTTGCAAAACACTCGGCAGACCTCCGTGCAGCTTCTAGAACACGATGGGAGATGTTTTCTGTGCTGGCACAGTTTCTCCTTGCCAGACAGAGTGGAAAAGCTTTTTGCTAAGATGTAGACGAGAAGAGAGGCTAAAGACGAAGGTACGGTGCTCTGCAGAGCTAAGCACCGCTCCCGGACCTCTTTCGGCAGAAGGCGCACACCGCAGAGCACTGTGAGCGGCAGAATCGTCTTTGCGCGAAGAAGCAGCTTCTTCGTCTCCGGGAGCCGGAAAGAGCGGCAACTTCGCAAAGGTTATGAAACAAGCTGTACAACACTGCGATTGTGTGCGCAGCTTGCCAACTGAGAGAAAACAGTACCTGACCACTCTCCTGCCTTTTCTATTCACATGAGTATTCGATTGCAAGCTGTTTAGGACAATTTTCATTCTCTTCTTGCAAAACACTCGGCAGACCACCGTGCAGCTTCTAGAACACGATGGGAGATGTTTTCTGTTCTGGCAGAGTTTCTCCTTGCCAGACAGAGTGGAAAAGCTTTTTGCTAAGATGTAGACGAGAAGAGAGGCTAAAGACGAAGGTACGGTGCTCTGCAGAGCTAAGCACTGCTCCCGGACCTCTTTCGGCAGAAGGCGCACACCGCAGAGCACTGTGAGCGGCAGAATCGTCTTTGCGCGAAGAAGCAGCTTCTTCGTCTCCGCGAGCCGGAGAGAGCGGCAACTTCGCAAAGGTGATGAAACAAGCTGTACAACACTGCGATTGTGTGCGCAGCTTGCCAACTGAGAGAAAACAGTACCTGAGCACTCTCCTGCCTTTTCTATTCACATGAACATTCGATTGCAAGCTGTTTTGGACAACTTTCTTTCTCTTCTTGCAAAACACTCGGCAGACCTCCGTGCAGCCTCTAGAACACGATGGGAGATGTTTTCTGTGCTGGCACAGTTTCTCCTTGCCAGACAGAGTGGAAAAGCTTTTTGCTAAGATGTAGACGAGAAGAGAGGCAAAAGACGAAGGTACGGTGCTCTGCAGAGCTAAGCACCGCTCTTGGGCGTCTTTCGGCAGAAGGCGCACACCGCAGAGCATTGTGAGCGGCAGAATCGTCTTTGCGCGAAGAAGCAGCTTCTTCGTCTCCGAAAGACGGAGAGAGCGGCAGCTTCGCAAAGGTGATGAAACAAGCTGTACAACACTGCGATTGTGTGCGCAGCTTTCCAACTGAGAGAAAACAGTACCTGAGCACTCTCCTGCCTTTTCTATTCACATGAACATTCGATTGCAAGCTGTTTTGGACAACTTTCTTTCTCTTCTTGCAAAACACTCGGCAGACCTCCGTGCAGCCTCTAGAACACGATGGGAGATGTTTTCTGTGCTGGCACAGTTTCTCCTTGCCAGACAGAGTGGAAAAGCTTTTTGCTAAGATGTAGACGAGAAGAGAGGCTAAAGACGAAGGTACGGTGCTCTGCAGAGCTAAGCACCGCTCTTGGGCTTCTTTCGGCAGAAGGCGCACACCGCAGAGCATTGTGAGCGGCAGAATCGTCTTTGCGAGAAGAAGCAGCTTCTTCGTCTCCGGGAGCCGGAGAGAGCGGCAACTTCGCAAAGGTGATGAAACAACCTGTACAACACTGCGATTGTGTGCGCAGCTTGAAAACTGAGAGAAAACAGTACCTGACCACTCTCCTGCCTTTTCTATTCACATGAACATTGGATTGAAAGCTGTTTTGGACAACTTTCTTTCTCTTCTTTGAAAACACTCGGCAGACCTCCGTGCAGCCTCTAGAACACGATAGGATATGTTTTCCGTGCTGACAGACTTTCTCCTTGCCAGACAGAGTGGAAAAGCTTTTAGCTAAGATGTAGACGAGAAGAGAGGCTAAAGACGAAGGTACGGTGCTCTGTAGAGCTAAGCACCGCTCCCGGTCCTCTTTCGGCAGAAGGCGCACACCGCAGAGCACTGTGAGCGGCAGAATCGTCTTTGCGCGAAGAAGCAGCTTCTTCGTCTCCGCGAGCCGGAGAGAGCGGCAACTTCGCAAAGGTGATGAAAAAAGCTGTACAACACTGCAATTGTGTGCGCTGCTTGCCAACTGAGAGAAAACAGTACCTGACCACTCTTCTGCCTTTTCTATTCACATGAATATTCGATTGCAAGCTGCTTAGGACAACTTGCTTTCTCTTCTTGCAAAACACTCGGTAGACCTCCGTGCAGCCTCTAGAACACGATGGGAGATGTTTTCTGTGCTGGCACAGTTTCTCCTTGCCAGACAGAGTGGAAAAGCTTTTTGCTAAGATGTAGACGAGAAGAGAGGCTAAAGACGAAGGTACGGTGCTCTGCAGAGCTAAGCACCGCTCCCGGGCTTCTTTCGGCAGAAGGCGCACACCGCAGAGCATTGTGAGCGGCAGAATCGTCTTTGCGCGAAGAAGCCGCTTCTTCGTCTCCGGGAGCCGGAGAGAGCGGCAACTTCTCAAAGGTGATGAAACAAGCTGTACAACACTGCGATTGTGTGCGCAGCTTGAAAACTGAGAGAAAACAGTACCTGAGCACTCTCCTGCCCTTTCTATTCACATGAATATTCGATTGCAAGCTGTTTTGGACAACTTTCTTTCTCTTCTTGCAAAACACTCGGCAGCCTCTAGAACACGATGGGAGATGTTTTCTGTGCTGGCAGAGTTTCTCCTTGCCAGACAGAGTGGAAAAGCTTTTTGCTAAGATGTAGACGAGAAGAGAGGCTAAAGACGAAGGTACGGTGCTCTGCAGAGCTAAGCACCACTCCCGGGCTTCTTTTGGCAGAAGCCGCACACCGCAGAGCACTGTGAGCGGCAGAATCGTCTTTGCGCGAAGAAGCAGCTTCTTCGTCTCCGGGAGCCGGAGAGAGCGGCAACTTCGCAAAGGTGATGAAACAAGCTGTACAACACTGCGATTGTGTGCGCAGCTTGAAAACTGAGAGAAAACAGTACCTGACCACTCTCCTGCCTTTTCTATTCACATGAGTATTCGATTGCAAGCTGTTTTGGACAACATTCTTTCTCTTCTTGCAAAACACTCGGCAGACATCCGTGCAGCTTCTAGAACACGATGGGAGATGTTTTCTGTTCTGGCACTGTTTCTCCTTGCCAGACAGAGTGGAAAAGCTTTTTGCTAAGATGTAGACGAGAAGAGAGTCTAAAGACGAAGGTACGGTGCTCTGAAGAGCTAAGCACCGCTCCCGGACCTCTTTCGGCAGAAGGCGCACACCGCAGAGCACTGTGAGCGGCAGAATCGTCTTTGCGCGAAGAAGCAGCTTCTTCGTCTCCGCGAGCCGGAAAGAGCGGCAACTTCGCAAAGGTGATGAAACAAGCTGTACAACACTGCGATTGTGTGCGCAGCTTGCCAACTGAGAGAAAACAGTACCTGACCACTCTCCTGCCTTTTATATTCACATGAGCATTCGATTGCAAGCTGTTTTGGACAACTTTCTTTCTCTTCTTGCAAAACACTCGGCAGACCTCCGTGCAGCCTCTAGAACACGATGGGAGATGTTTTCTGTGCTGGCACAGTTTCTCCTTGCCAGACAGAGTGGAAAAGCTTTTTGCTAAGATGTAGACGAGAAGAGAGGCTAAAGACGAAGGTACGGTGCTCTGCAGAGCTAAGCACCGCTCTTGGGCGTCTTTCGGCAGAAGGCGCACACCGCAGAGCATTGTGAGCGGCAGAATCGTCTTTGCGCGAAGAAGCAGCTTCTTCGTCTCCGAAAGCCAGAGAGAGCGGCAGCTTCGCAAAGGTGATGAAACAAGCTGTACAACACTGCGATTGTGTGCGCAGCTTGCCAACTGAGAGAAAACAGTACCTGAGCACTCTCCTGCCTTTTCTATTCACATGAACATTCGATTGCAAGCTGTTTTGGACAACTTTCTTTCTCTTCTTGCAAAACACTCGGCAGACCTCCGTGCAGCCTCTAGAACACGATGGGAGATGTTTTCTGTGCTGGCACAGTTTCTCCTTGCCAGACAGAGTGGAAAAGCTTTTTGCTAAGATGTAGACGAGAAGAGAGGCTAAAGACGAAGGTACGGTGCTCTGCAGAGCTAAGCACCGCTCCCGGACCTCTTTCGGCAGAAGGTGCACACCGCAGAGCACTGTGAGCGGCAGAATCGTCTTTGCGCGAAGAAGCAGCTTCTTCGTCTCCGGGAGCCGGAGAGAGCGGCAACTTCGCAAAGGTGATGAAACAAGCTGTACAACACTGCGATTGTGTGCGCAGCTTGAAAACTGAGAGAAAACAGTACCTGAGCACTCTCCTGCCTTTTCTATTCACATGAACATTGGATTGCAAGCTGTTTTGTACAACTTTCTTTCTCTTCTTGTAAAACACTCGGCAGACATCCGTGCAGCCTCTAGAACACGATAGGATATGTTTTCCGTGCTGACAGACTTTCTCCTTGCCAGACAGAGTGGAAAAGATTTAGCTAAGATGTAGACGAGAAGAGAGGCTAAAGACGAAGGTACGGTACTCTGTAGAGCTAAGCACCGCTCCCGGTCCTCTTTCGGCAGAAGGCGCACACCGCAGTGCACTGTGAGCGGCAGAATCGTCTTTGTGCGAATAAGCAGCTTCTTCGTCTCCGGGAGCCGGAGAGAGCGGCAACTTCGCAAAGGTGATGAAACAAGCTGTACAACACTGCAATTGTGTGCGTTTCTTGCCAACTGAGAGAAAACAGTACCTGACCACTCTTCTGCCTTTTCTATTCACATGAATATTCGATTGCAATCTGTTTTGGACAACTTGCTTTCTCTTCTTGCAAAACACTCGGTAGACCTCCGTGCAGCCTCTAGAACACGATGGGAGATGTTTTCTGTGCTGGCACAGTTTCTCCTTGCTAGACAGAGTGGAAAAGCTTTTTGCTAAGATGTAGACGAGAAGAGAGGCTAAAGACGAAGGTACGGTGCTCTGCAGAGCTAAGCACCGCTCCCGGGCTTCTTTCGGCAGAAGCCGCACACCGCAGAGCACTGTGAGCGGCAGAATCGTCTTTGCGCGAAGAAGCCGCTTCTTCGTCTCCAGGAGACGGAGAGAGCGGCAAGTTCGCAAAGGTGATGAAACAAGCTGTACAACACTGCGATTGTGTGCGCAGCTTGAAAACTGAGAGAAAAGAGTACCTGACCACTCTCCTGCCTTTTCTATTCACATGAATATTCGATTGCAAGCTGTTTTGGACAACTTTCTTTCTCTTCTTGCAAAACACTCGTCAGCCTCTAGAACACGATGGGAGAGGTTTTCTGTGCTGGCAGAGTTTCTCCTTGCCAGACAGAGTGTAAAAGCTTTTTGCTAAGATGTAGACGAGAAGAGAGTCTAAAGACGAAGGTACGGTGCTCTGCAGAGCTAAGCACCGCTCCCGGACCTCTTTCGGCAGAAGGCGCACACCGCAGAGCACTGTGAGCGGCAGAATCGTCTTTGCGCGAAGAAGCAGCTTCTTCGTCTCCGCGAGCCGGAAAGAGCGGCAACTTCGCAAAGGTGATGAAACAAGCTGTACAACACTGCGATTGTGTGCGCAGCTTGAAAACTGAGAGAAAACAGTACCTGACCACTCTCCTGCCTTTTATATTCACATGAGTATTCGATTGCAAGCTGTTTTGGACAACATTCTTTCCCTTCTTGCAAAACACTCGGCAGACCTCCGTGCAACTTCTAGAACACTATGGGAGATGTTTTCTGTGCTGGCAGATTTTCTCCTTGCCAGACAGAGTGGAAAAGCTTTTTGCTAAGATGTAGACGAGAAGAGAGGCTAAAGACGAAGGTACGGTGCTCTGCAGAGCTAAGCACCGCTCCCGGACCTCTTTCGGCAGAAGGCGCACACCGCAGAGCACTGTGAGCGGCAGAATCGTCTTTGCGCGAAGAAGCAGCTTCTTCGTCTCCGGGAGCCGGAAAGAGCGGCAACTTCGCAAAGGTTATGAAACAAGCTGTACAACACTGCGATTGTGTGCGCAGCTTGCCAACTGAGAGAAAACAGTACCTGACCACTCTCCTGCCTTTTCTATTCACATGAGTATTCGATTGCAAGCTGTTTAGGACAATTTTCATTCTCTTCTTGCAAAACACTCGGCAGACCACCGTGCAGCTTCTAGAACACGATGGGAGATGTTTTCTGTTCTGGCAGAGTTTCTCCTTGCCAGACAGAGTGGAAAAGCTTTTTGCTAAGATGTAGACGAGAAGAGAGGCTAAAGACGAAGGTACAGTGCTCTGCAGAGCTAAGCACTGCTCCCGGACCTCTTTCGGCAGAAGGCGCACACCGCAGAGCACTGTGAGCAGCAGAATCGTCTTTGCGCGAAGAAGCAGCTTCTTCGTCTCCGCGAGCCGGAGAGAGCGGCAACTTCGCAAAGGTGATGAAACAAGCTGTACAACACTGCGATTGTGTGCGCAGCTTGCCAACTGAGAGAAAACAGTACCTGAGCACTCTCCTGCCTTTTCTATTCACATGAACATTCGATTGCAAGCTGTTTTGGACAACTTTCTTTCTCTTCTTGCAAAACACTCGGCAGACCTCCGTGCAGCCTCTAGAACACGATGGGAGATGTTTTCTGTGCTGGCACAGTTTCTCCTTGCCAGACAGAGTGGAAAAGCTTTTTGCTAAGATGTAGACGAGAAGAGAGGCAAAAGACGAAGGTACGGTGCTCTGCAGAGCTAAGCACCGCTCCCGGTCCTCTTTCGGCAGAAGGCGCACACCGCAGAGCACTGTGAGCGGCAGAATCGTCTTTGCGCGAAGAAGCAGCTTCTTCGTCTCCGGGAGCCGGAGAGAGCGGCAACTTCACAAAGGTGATGAAAAAAGCTGTACAACACTGCAATTGTGTGCGCTGCTTGCCAACTTAGAGAAAACAGTACCTGACCACTCTTCTGCCTTTTCTATTCACATGAATATTCGATTGCAAGCTGTTTTGGACAACTTGCTTTCTCTTCTTGCAAAACACTCGGTAGACCTCCGTGCAGCCTCTAGAACACGATGGGAGATGTTTTCTGTGCTGGCACAGTTTCTCCTTGCCAGACAGAGTGGAAAAGCTTTTTGCTAAGATGTAGACGAGAAGAGAGGCTAAAGACGAAGGTACGGTGCTCTGCAGAGCTAAGCACCGCTCCCGGGCTTCTTTCGGCAGAAGGCGCACACCGCAGAGCATTGTGAGCGGCAGAATCGTCTTTGCGCGAAGAAGCAGCTTCTTCGTCTCCGGGAGCCGGAGAGAGCGGCAACTTCTCAAAGGTGATGAAACAAGCTGTACAACACTGCGATTGTGTGCGCAGCTTGAAAACTGAGAGAAAACAGTACCTGAGCACTCTCCTGCCCTTTCTATTCACATGAATATTCGATTGCAAGCTGTTTTGGACAACTTTCTTTCTCTTCTTGCAAAACACTCGGCAGCCTCTAGAACACGATGGGAGATGTTTTCTGTGCTGGCAGAGTTTCCCCTTGCCAGACAGAGTGGAAAAGCTTTTTGCTAAGATGTAGACGAGAAGAGAGGCTAAAGACGAAGGTACGGTGCTCTGCAGAGCTAAGCACCGCTCCCGGACCTCTTTCGGCAGAAGGCGCACACCGCAGAGCACTGTGAGCGGCAGAATCGTCTTTGCGCGAAGAAGCAGCTTCTTCGTCTCCGGGAGCCGGAGAGAGCGGCAACTTCGCAAAGGTGATGAAACAAGCTGTACAACACTGCGATTGTGTGCGCAGCTTGCCAACTGAGAGAAAACAGTACCTGAGCACTCTCCTGCCTTTTCTATTCACATGAACATTCGATTGCAAGCTGTTTTGGACAACTTTCTTTCTCTTCTTGCAAAACACTCGGCAGACCTCCGTGCAGCCTCTAGAACACGATGGGAGATGTTTTTGGTGCTGGCACAGTTCCTCCTTGCCAGACAGAGTGGAAAAGCTTTTTGCTAAGATGTAGACGAGAAGAGAGGCTAAAGACGAAGGTAGGGTGCTCTGCAGAGCTAAGCACCGCTCCCGGACCTCTTTCGGCAGAAGCCTCACACCGCAGAGCACTGTGAGCGGCAGAATCGTCTTTGCGCGAAGAAGCAGCTTCTTCGTCTCCGGGAGCCGGAGAGAGCGGCAACTTCGCAAAGGTGATGAAACAAGCTGTACAACACTGCGATTGTGTGCGCAGCTTGCCAACTGAGAGAAAACAGTACCTGAGCACTCTCCTGCCTTTTCTATTCACATGAACATTGGATTGCAAGCTGTTTTGGACAACTTTCTTTCTCTTCTTGCAAAACACTCGGCAGACCTCCGTGCAGCCTCTAGAACACGATAGGATATGTTTTTTGTGCTGGCACAGTTTCTCCTTGCCAGACAGAGTGGAAAAGCTTTTTGCTAAGATGTAGACGAGAAGAGAGGCTAAAGACGAAGGTACGGTGCTCTGCAGAGCTAAGCACCACTCCCGGGCTTCTTTTGGCAGAAGCCGCACACCGCAGAGCACTGTGAGCGGCAGAATCGTCTTTGCGCGAAGAAGCAGCTTCTTCGTCTCCGGGAGCCGGAGAGAGCGGCAACTTCGCAAAGGTGATGAAACAAGCTGTACAACACTGCGATTGTGTGTGCAGCTTGAAAACTGAGAGAAAACAGTACCTGACCACTCTCCTGCCTTTTATATTCACATGAGTATTCGATTGCAAGCTGTTTTGGACAACATTATTTCTCTTCTTGCAAAACACTCGGCAGACCTCCGTGCAGCCTCTAGAACACGATGGGAGATGTTTTCTGTGCTGGCACTGTTTCTCCTTGCCAGACAGAGTGGAAAAGCTTTTTGCTAAGATGTAGACGAGAAGAGAGGCTAAAGACGAAGGTACCGTGCACTGCAGAGCTAAGCACCGCTCCCGGACCTCTTTCGGCAGAAGGCGCACACCGCAGAGCACTGTGAGCGGCAGAATCGTCTTTGCGCGAAGAAGCAGCTTCTTCGTCTCCGGGAGCCGGAGAGAGCGGCAACTTCGCAAAGGTGATGAAACAAGCTGTACAACACTGCGATTGTGTGCGTTTCTTGCCAACTGAGAGAAAACAGTACCTGACCACTCTCCTGCCTTTTCTATTCACATGAACATTCGATTGCAAGCTGTTTTGGACAACTTTCTTTCTCTTCTTGCAAAACACTCGGCAGACCACCGTGCAGCTTCTAGAACACGATGGGAGATGTTTTCTGTGCTGGCAGAGTTTCTCCTTGCCAGACAGAGTGGAAAAGCTTTTTGCTAAGATGTAGACGAGAAGAGATGCTAAAGACGAAGGTACGGTGCTCTGCAGAGCTAAGCACCGCTTCAGGGCCTCTTTCGACTGAAGACGCACACCGCAGAGCACTGTGAGCGGCAGAATCGTCTTTGCGCGAAGAAGCAGCTTCTTCGTCTCCGCGAGCCGGAGAGAGCGGCAACTTCGCAAAGGTGATGAAACAAGCTGTACAACACTGCGATTGTGTGCGCAGCTTGAAAACTGAGAGAAAACAGTACCTGACCACTCTCCTTCCTTTTATATTCACATGAGTATTCGATTGCAAGCTGTTTTGGACAACATTCTTTCTCTTCTTGCAAAACACTCGGCAGACCTCCGTGCAGCTTCTAGAACACGATGGGAGATGTTTTCTGTGCTGGCACAGTTTCTCCTTGCCAGACAGAGTGGAAAAGCTTTTTGCTAAGATGTAGACAAGAAGAGAGGCTAAAGACGAAGGTACGGTGCTCTGCAGAGCTAAGCACCGCTCCCGGACCTCTTTCGGCAGAAGGCGCACACCGCAGAGCACTGTGAGCGGCAGAATCGTCTTTGCGCGAAGAAGCAGCTTCTTCGTCTCCGCGAGCCGGAGAGAGCGGCAACTTCGCAAAGGTGATGAAACAAGCTGTACAACACTGCGATTGTGTGCGCAGCTTGCCAACTGAGAGAAAACAGTACCTGAGCACTCTCCTGCCTTTTCTATTCACATGAACATTCGATTGCAAGCTGTTTTGGACAACTTTCATTCTCTTCTTGCAAAACACTCGGCAGACCTCCGTGCAGCCTCTAGAACACGATGGGAGATGTTTTCTGTGCTGGCAGAGTTTCTCCTTGCCAGACAGAGTGGAAAAGCTTTTTGCTAAGATGTAGACGAGAAGAGAGGCTAAAGACGAAGGTACGGTGCTCTGCAGAGCTAAGCACCGCTCTTGGGCGTCTTTCGGCAGAAGGCGCACACCGCAGAGCATTGTGAGCGGCAGAATCGTCTTTGCGCGAAGAAGCAGCTTCTTCGTCTCCGAAAGCCGGAGAGAGCGGCAGCTTCGCAAAGGTGATGAAACAAGCTGTACAACACTGCGATTGTGTGCGCAGCTTTCCAACTGAGAGAAAACAGTACCTGAGCACTCTCCTGCCTTTTCTATTCACAAGAACATTGGATTGCAAGCTGTTTTGGACAACTTTCTTTCTCTTCTTGCAAAACACTCGGCAGACCTCCGTGCAGCCTCTAGAACACGATGGGAGATGTTTTCTGTGCTGGCACAGTTTCTCCTTGCCAGACAGAGTGGAAAAGCTTTTTGCTAAGATGTAGACGAGAAGAGAGGCTAAAGACGAAGGTACGGTGCTCTGCAGAGCAAAGCACCGCTCCCGGGCTTCTTTCGGCAGAAGGCGCACACCGCAGAGCACTCTGAGCGGCAGAATCGTCTTTGCGCGAAGAAGCAGCTTCTTCGTCTCCGGGAGCCGGAGAGAGCGGCAACTTCGCAAAGGTGATGAAACAAGCTGTACAACACTGCGATTGTGTGCGCAGCTTGAAAACTGAGAGAAAACAGTACCTGACCACTCTCCTGCCTTTTATATTCACATGAGTATTCGATTGCAAGCTGTTTTGGACAACATTCTTTCTCTTCTTGCAAAACACTCGGCAGACCTCCGTGCAGCTTCTAGAACACGATGGGAGATGTTTTCTGTTCTGGCACTGTTTCTCCTTGCCAGACAGAGTGGAAAAGCTTTTTGCTAAGATGTAGACGAGAAGAGAGGCTAAAGACGAAGGTACGGTGCTCTGAAGAGCTAAGCACCGCTCCCGGACCTCTTTCGGCAGAAGGCGCACACCGCAGAGCACTGTGAGCGGCAGAATCGTCTTTGCGCGAAGAAGCAGCTTCTTCGTCTCCGCGAGCCGGAAAGAGCGGCAACTTCGCAAAGGTGATGAAACAAGCTGTACAACACTGCGATTGTGTGCGCAGCTTGCCAACTGAGAGAAAACAGTACCTGACCACTCTCCTGCCTTTTATATTCACATGAACATTCGATTGCAAGCTGTTTTGGACAACTTTCTTTCTCTTCTTGCAAAACACTCGGCAGACCTCCGTGCAGCCTCTAGAACACGATGGGAGATGTTTTCTGTGCTGGCACAGTTTCTCCTTGCCAGACAGAGTGGAAAAGCTTTTTGCTAAGATGTAGACGAGAAGAGAGGCTAAAGACGAAGGTACGGTGCTCTGCAGAGCTAAGCACCGCTCTTGGGCGTCTTTCGGCAGAAGGCGCACACCGCAGAGCATTGTGAGCGGCAGAATCGTCTTTGCGCGAAGAAGCAGCTTCTTCGTCTCCGAAAGCCGGAGAGAGCGGCAGCTTCGCAAAGGTGATGAAACAAGCTGTACAACACTGCGATTGTGTGCGCAGCTTGCCAACTGAGAGAAAACAGTACCTGAGCACTCTCCTGCCTTTTCTATTCACATGAACATTCGATTGCAAGCTGTTTTGGACAACTTTCTTTCTCTTCTTGCAAAAGACTCGGCAGACCTCCGTGCAGCCTCTAGAACACGATGGGAGATGTTTTCTGTGCTGGCAGAGTTTCTCCTTGCCAGACAGAGTGGAAAAGCTTTTTGCTAAGATGTAGACGAGAAGAGAGGCTAAAGACGAAGGTACGGTGCTCTGCAGAGCTAAGCACCGCTCCCGGACCTCTTTCGGCAGAAGGAGCACACCGCAGAGCACTGTGAGCGGCAGAATCGTCTTTGCGCGAAGAAGCAGCTTCTTCGTCTCCGGGAGCCGGAGAGAGCGGCAACTTCGCAAAGGTGATGAAACAAGCTGTACAACACTGCGATTGTGTGCGCAGCTTGAAAACTTAGAGAAAACAGTACCTGAGCACTCTCCTGCCTTTTCTATTCACATGAATATTGGATTGCAAGCTGTTTTGGACAACTTTCTTTCTCTTCTTGTAAAACACTCGGCAGACATCCGTGCAGCCTCTAGAACACTATAGGATATGTTTTCCGTGCTGACAGACTTTCTCCTTGCCAGACAGAGTGGAAAAGATTTAGCTAAGATGTAGACGAGAAGAGAGGCTAAAGACGAAGGTACGGTGCTCTGTAGAGCTAAGCACCGCTCCCGGTCCTCTTTCGGCAGAAGGCGCACACCGCAGTGCACTGTGAGCGGCAGAATCGTCTTTGTGCGAAGAAGCAGCTTCTTCGTCTCCGGGAGCCGGAGAGAGCGGCAACTTCGCAAAGGTGATGAAACAAGCTGTACAACACTGCAATTGTGTGCGTTTCTTGCCAACTGAGAGAAAACAGTACCTGACCACTCTTCTGCCTTTTCTATTCACATGAATATTCGATTGCAATCTGTTTTGGACAACTTGCTTTCTCTTCTTGCAAAACACTCGGTAGACCTCCGTGCAGCCTCTAGAACACGATGGGAGATGTTTTCTGTGCTGGCACAGTTTCTCCTTGCTAGACAGAGTGGAAAAGCTTTTTGCTAAGATGTAGACGAGAAGAGAGGCTAAAGACGAAGGTACGGTGCTCTGCAGAGCTAAGCACCGCTCCCGGGCTTCTTTCGGCAGAAGCCGCACACCGCAGAGCACTGTGAGCGGCAGAATCGTCTTTGCGCGAAGAAGCCGCTTCTTCGTCTCCAGGAGACGGAGAGAGCGGCAACTTCGCAAAGGTGATGAAACAAGCTGTACAACACTGCGATTGTGTGCGCAGCTTGCCAACTGAGAGAAAACAGTACCTGACCACTCTCCTGCCTTTTCTATTCACATGAATATTCGATTGCAAGCTGTTTTGGACAACTTTCTTTCTCTTCTTGCAAAACACTCGTCAGCCTCTAGAACACGATGGGAGAGGTTTTCTGTGCTGGCAGAGTTTCTCCTTGCCAGACAGAGTGTAAAAGCTTTTTGCTAAGATGTAGACGAGAAGAGAGGCTAAAGACGAAGGTACGGTGCTCTGCAGAGCTAAGCACCGCTCCCGGACCTCTTTCGGCAGAAGGCGCACACCGCAGAGCACTGTGAGCGGCAGAATCGTCTTTGCGCGAAGAAGCAGCTTCTTCGTCTCCGGGAGCCGGAAAGAGCGGCAACTTCGCAAAGGTGATGAAACAAGCTGTACAACACTGCGATTGTGTGCGCAGCTTGAAAACTGAGAGAAAACAGTACCTGACCACTCTCCTGCCTTTTATATTCACATGAGTATTCGATTGCAAGCTGTTTTGGACAACATTCTTTCCCTTCTTGCAAAACACTCGGCAGACCTCCGTGCAACTTCTAGAACACTATGGGAGATGTTTTCTGTGCTGGCAGATTTTCTCCTTGCCAGACAGAGTGGAAAAGCTTTTTGCTAAGATGTAGACGAGAAGAGAGGCTAAAGACGAAGGTACGGTGCTCTGCAGAGCTAAGCACCGCTCCCGGACCTCTTTCGGCAGAAGGCGCACACCGCAGAGCACTGTGAGCGGCAGAATCGTCTTTGCGCGAAGAAGCAGCTTCTTCGTCTCCGGGAGCCGGAAAGAGCGGCAACTTCGCAAAGGTGATGAAACAAGCTGTACAACACTGCGATTGTGTGCGCAGCTTGCCAACTGAGAGAAAACAGTACCTGACCACTCTCCTGCCTTTTCTATTCACATGAGTATTCGATTGCAAGCTGTTTAGGACAATTTTCATTCTCTTCTTGCAAAACACTCGGCAGACCACCGTGCAGCTTCTAGAACACGATGGGAGATGTTTTCTGTGCTGGCACAGTTTCTCCTTGCCAGACAGAGTGGAAAAGCTTTTTGCTAAGATGTAGACGAGAAGAGAGGCTAAAGACGAAGGTACGGTGCTCTGCAGAGCTAAGCACTGCTCCCGGACCTCTTTCGGCAGAAGGCGCACACCGCAGAGCACTGTGAGCAGCAGAATCGTCTTTGCGCGAAGAAGCAGCTTCTTCGTCTCCGGGAGCCGGAGAGAGCGGCAACTTCGCAAAGGTGATGAAACAAGCTGTACAACACTGCGATTGTGTGCGCAGCTTGCCAACTGAGAGAAAACAGTACCTGAGCACTCTCCTGCCTTTTCTATTCACATGAACATTCGATTGCAAGCTGTTTTGGACAACTTTCTTTCTCTTCTTGCAAAACACTCGGCAGACCTCCGTGCAGCCTCTAGAACACGATGGGAGATGTTTTCTGTGCTGGCACAGTTTCTCCTTGCCAGACAGAGTGGAAAAGCTTTTTGCTAAGATGTAGACGAGAAGAGAGGCAAAAGACGAAGGTACGGTGCTCTGCAGAGCTAAGCACCGCTCTTGGGCGTCTTTCGGCAGAAGGCGCACACCGCAGAGCACTGTGAGCGGCAGAATCGTCTTTGCGCGAAGAAGCAGCTTCATCGTCTCCGGGAGCCGGAGAGAGCGGCAACTTGGCAAAGGTGATGAAACAAGCTGTACAACACTGCAATTGTGTGCGCTGCTTGCCAACTGAGGGAAAACAGTACCTGACCACTCTCCTGCCTTTTCTATTCACATGAACATTCGATTGCAAGCTGTTTTGGACAACTTTCTTTCTCTTCTTGCAAAACACTCGGTAGACCTCCGTGCAGCCTCTAGAACCCGATGGGAGATGTTTTCTGTGCTGGCACAGTTTCTCCTTGCCAGACAGAGTGGAAAAGCTTTTTGCTAAGATGTAGACGAGAAGAGAGGCTAAAGACGAAGGTACGGTGCTCTGCAGAGCTAAGCACCGCTCCCGGGCTTCTTTCGGCAGAAGGCGCACACCGCAGAGCACTGTGAGCGGCAGAATCGTCTTTGCGCGAAGAAGCCGCTTCTTCGTCTCCGGGAGCCGGAGAGAGCGGCAACTTCTCAAATGTGATGAAACAAGCTGTACAACACTGCGATTGTGTGCGCAGCTTGAAAACTGAGAGAAAACAGTACCTGACCACTATCCGGCCTTTTCTATTCACATGAATATTCGATTGCAAGCTGTTTTGGACAACTTTCTTTCTCTTCTTGCAAAACACTCGGCAGCCTCTAGAACACGATGGGAGATGTTTTCTGTTCTGGCAGAGTTTCCCCTTGCCAGACAGAGTGGAAAAGCTTTTTGCTAAGATGTAGACGAGAAGAGAGGCTAAAGACGAAGGTACGGTGCTCTGCAGAGCTAAGCACCGCTCCCGGACCTCTTTCGGCAGAAGGCGCACACCGCAGAGCACTGTGAGCGGCAGAATCGTCTTTGCGCGAAGAAGCAGCTTCTTCGTCTCCGGGAGCCGGAGAGAGCGGCAACTTCGCAAAGGTGATGAAACAAGCTGTACAACACTGCGATTGTGTGCGCAGCTTGCCAACTGAGAGAAAACAGTACCTGAGCACTCTCCTGCCTTTTCTATTCACATGAACATTCGATTGCAAGCTGTTTTGGACAACTTTCTTTCTCTTCTTGCAAAACACTCGGCAGACCTCCGTGCAGCCTCTAGAACACGATGGGAGATGTTTTTGGTGCTGGCACAGTTTCTCCTTGCCAGACAGAGTGGAAAAGCTTTTTGCTAAGATGTAGACAAGAAGAGAGGCTAAAGACGAAGGTACGGTGCTCTGCAGAGCTAAGCACCGCTCCCGGACCTCTTTCGGCAGAAGGCGCACACAGCAGAGCACTGTGAGCGGCAGAATCGTCTTTGCGCGAAGAAGCAGCTTCTTCGTCTCCGGGAGCCGGAGAGAGCGGCAACTTCGCAAAGGTGATGAAACAAGCTGTACAACACTGCGATTGTGTGCGCAGCTTGAAAACTGAGAGAAAACAGTACCTGACCACTCTCCTGCCTTTTATATTCACATGAGTATTCGATTGCAAGCTGTTTTGGACAACATTCTTTCTCTTCTTGCAAAACACTCGGCAGACCTCCGTGCAGCCTCTAGAACACGATGGGAGATGTTTTCTGTGCTGGCACTGTTTCTCCTTGCCAGACAGAGTGGAAAAGCTTTTTGCTAAGATGTAGACGAGAAGAGAGGCTAAAGACGAAGGTACCGTGCTCTGCAGAGCTAAGCACCGCTCCCGGACCTCTTTCGGCAGAAGGCGCACACCGCAGAGCACTGTGAGCGGCAGAATCGTCTTTGCGCGAAGAAGCAGCTTCTTCGTCTCCGCGAGCCGGAGAGAGCGGCAACTTCGCAAAGGTGATGAAACAAGCTGTACAACACTGCGATTGTGTGCAGCTTGCCAACTGAGAGAAAACAGTACCTGAGCACTCTCCTGCCTTTTATATTCACATGAGTATTTGATTGCAAGCTGTTTTGGACAACATTCTTTCTCTTCTTGCAAAACACTCGGCAGACCTCCGTGCAGCTTCTAGAACACGATGGGAGATGTTTTCTGTGCTGGCAGAGTTTCTCCTTGCCAGACAGAGTGGAAAAGCTTTTTGCTAAGATGTAGACGAGAAGAGAGGCTAAAGACGAAGGTACGGTGCTCTGCAGAGCTAAGCACCGCTCCCGGACCTCTTTCGGCAGAAGGCGCACACCGCAGAGCACTGTGAGCGGCAGAATCGTCTTTGCGCGAAGAAGCAGCTTCTTCGTCTCCGGGAGCCGGAGAGAGCGGCAACTTCGCAAAGGTGATGAAACAAGCTGTACAACACTGCGATTGTGTGCGCAGCTTGCCAACTGAGAGAAAACAGTACCTGAGCACTCTCCTGCCTTTTCTATTCACATGAACATTCGATTGCAAGCTGTTTTGGAAAACTTTCTTTCTCTTCTTGCAAAACACTCGGCAGACCTCCGTGCAGCCTCTAGAACACGATGGGAGATGTTTTTGGTGCTGGCACAGTTTCTCCTTGCCAGACAGAGTGGAAAAGTTTTTGCTGAGATGTAGACGAGAAGAGAGGCTAAAGACGAAGGTACGGTGCTCTGCAGAGCTAAGCACCGCTCCCGGGCTTCTTTCGGCAGAAGCCGCACACCGCAGAGCACTGTGAGCGGCAGAATCGTCTTTGCGCGAAGAAGCAGCTTCTTCGTCTCCGGGAGCCGGAGAGAGCGGCAACTTCGCAAAGGTGATGAAACAAGCTGTACAACACTGCGATTGTGTGCGTTTCTTGCCAACTGAGAGAAAACAGTACCTGAGCACTCTCCTGCCTTTTCTATTCACATGAACATTGGATTGCAAGCTCTTTTGGACAACTTTGTTTCTCTTCTTGCAAAACACTCGGCAGACCTCCGTGCAGCTTCTAGAACACGATGGGAGATGTTTTCTGTGCTGGCAGAGTTTCTCCTTGCCAGACAGAGTGGAAAAGCTTTTTGCTAAGATGTAGACGAGAAGAGATGCTAAAGACGAAGGTACGGTGCTCTGCAGAGCTAAGCACCGCTTCAGGGCCTCTTTCGACTGAAGACGCACACCGCAGAGCACTGTGAGCGGCAGAATCGTCTTTGCGCGAAGAAGCAGCTTCTTCGTCTCCGCGAGCCGGAGAGAGCGGCAACTTCGCAAAGGTGATGAAACAAGCTGTACAACACTGCGATTGTGTGCGCAGCTTGAAAACTGAGAGAAAACAGTACCTGACCACTCTCCTGCCTTTTCTATTCACATGAGTATTCGATTGCAAGCTGTTTTGGACAACATTATTTCTCTTCTTGCAAAACACTCGGCAGACATCCGTGCAGCTTCTAGAACACGATGGGAGATGTTTTCTGTGCTGGCACAGTTTCTCCTTGCCAGACAGAGTGGAAAAGCTTTTTGCTAAGATGTAGACAAGAAGAGAGGCAAAGACGAAGGTACGGTGCTCTGCAGAGCTAAGCACCGCTCCCGGACCTCTTTCGGCAGAAGGCGCACACCGCAGAGCACTGTGAGCGGCAGAATCGTCTTTGCGCGAAGAAGCAGCTTCTTCGTCTCCGCGAGCCGGAGAGAGCGGCAACTTCGCAAAGGTGATGAAACAAGCTGTACAACACTGCGATTGTGTGCGCAGCTTGCCAACTGAGAGAAAACAGTACCTGACCACTCTCCTGCCTTTTATATTCACATGAACATTGGATTGCAAGCTGTTTTGGACAACTTTTTTCTCTTCTTGCAAAACACTCGGCAGACCTCCGTGCAGCCTCTAGAACACGATAGGATATATTTTCCGTGCTGACAGACTTTCTCCTTGCCAGGCAGAGTGGAAAAGCTTTTAGCTAAGATGTAGACGAGAAGAGACGCTAAAGACGAAGGTACGGTGCTCTGCAGAGCTAAGCACCGCTCCCGGACCTCTTTCGGCAGAAGCCGCACACCGCAGAGCACTGTGAGCGGCACAATCGTCTTTGCGCGAAGAAGCAGCTGCTTCGTCTCCGGGAGCCGGAGAGAGCGGCAACTTCGCAAAGGTGATGAAACAAGCTGTACAACACTGCGATTGTGTGCGCAGCTTGAAAACTGAAAGAAAACAGTACCTGAGCACTCTCCTGCCTTTTCTATTCACATGAACATTCGATTGCAATCTGTTTTGGACAACTTTCTTTCTCTTCTTGCAAAACACTCGGCAGACCTCCGTGCAGCCTCTAGAACACGATGGGAGATGTTTTCTGTGCTGGCACAGTTTCTCCTTGCCAGACAGAGTGGAAAAGCTTTTTGCTAAGATGTAGACGAGAAGAGATGCTAAAGACGAAGGTACGGTGCTCTGCAGAGCTAAGCACCGCTCCCGGGCTTCTTTCGGCAGAAGGCGGACACCGCAGAGCACGGTGAGCGGCAGAATCGTCTTTGCGCGAAGAAGCAGCTTCTTCGTCTCCGGGAGCCGGAGAGAGCGGCAACTGCGCAAAGGTGATGAAACAAGCTGTACAACACTGCGATTGTGTGCGCAGCTTGAAAACTGAGAGAAAACAGTACCTGACCACTCTCCTGCCTTTTATATTCACATGAGTATTCGATTGCAAGCTGTTTTGGACAACATTCTTTCTCTTCTTGCAAAACACTCGGCAGACCTCCGTGCAGCTTCTAGAACACGATGGGAGATGTTTTCTGTGCTGGCACAGTTTCTCCTTGCCAGACAGAGTGGAAAAGCTTTTTGCTAAGATGTAGACGAGAAGAGAGGCTAAAGACGAAGGTACGGTGCTCTGCAGAGCTAAGCACCGCTCCCGGACCTCTTTCGGCAGAAGCCGCACACCGCAGAGCACTGTGAGCGGCAGAATCGTCTTTGCGCGAAGAAGCAGCTTCTTCGTCTCCGGGAGCCGGAGAGAGCGGCAACTTCGCAAAGGTGATGAAACAAGCTGTACAACACTGCGATTGTGTGCGCAGCTTGCCAACTGAGAGAAAACAGTACCTGAGCACTCTCCTGCCTTTTCTATTCACATGAACTTTCGATTGCAAGCTGTTTTGGACAACTTTCTTTCTCTTCTTGCAAAACACTCGGCAGACCTCCGTGCAGCCTCTAGAACACGATGGGAGATGTTTTCTGTGCTGGCACAGTTTCTCCTTGCCAGACAGAGTGGAAAAGCTTTTTGCTAAGATGTAGACGAGAAGAGAGGCTAAAGACGAAGGTACGGTGCTCTGCAGAGCTAAGCACCGCTCTTGGGCGTCTTTCGGCAGAAGGCGCACACCGCAGAGCATTGTGAGCGGCAGAATCGTCTTTGCGCGAAGAAGCAGCTTCTTCGTCTCCGAAAGCCGGAGAGAGCGGCAGCTTCGCAAAGGTGATGAAAAAAGCTGTACAACACTGCGATTGTGTGCGCAGCTTGCCAACTGAGAGAAAACAGTACCTGAGCACTCTCCTGCCTTTTCTATTCACATGAACATTCGATTGCAAGCTGTTTTGTACAACTTTCTTTCTCTTCTTGCAAAACACTCGGCAGACCTCCGTGCAGCCTCTAGAACACGATGGGAGATGTTTTCTGTGCTGGCACAGTTTCTCCTTGCCAGACAGAGTGGAAAAGCTTTTTGCTAAGATGTAGACGAGAAGAGAGGCTAAAGACGAAGGTACGGTGCTCTGCAGAGCTAAGCACCGCTCCCGGACCTCTTTCGGCAGAAGGCGCACACCGCAGAGCACTGTGAGCGGCAGAATCGTCTTTGCGCGAAGAAGCAGCTTCTTCGTCTCCGGGAGCCGGAGAGAGCGGCAACTTCGCAAAGGTGATGAAACAAGCTGTACAACACTGCGATTGTGTGCGCAGCTTGAAAACTGAGAGAAAACAGTACCTGAGCACTCTCCTGCCTTTTCTATTCACATGAACATTGGATTGCAAGCTGTTTTGGACAACTTTCTTTCTCTTCTTGCAAAACACTCGGCAGACCTCCGTGCAGCCTCTAGAACACGATAGGATATGTTTTCCGTGCTGACAGACTTTCTCCTTGCCAGACAGAGTGGAAAAGCTTTTAGCTAAGATGTAGACGAGAAGAGAGGCTAAAGACGAAGGTACGGTGCTCTGTAGAGCTAAGCACCGCTCCCGGACCTCTTTCGGCAGAAGGCGCACACAGCAGAGCACTGTGAGCGGCAGAATCGTCTTTGCGCGAAGAAGCAGCTTCTTCGTCTCCGCGAGCCGGAGAGAGCGGCAACTTCGCAAAGGTGATGAAACAAGCTGTACAACACTGCAATTGTGTGCGTTTCTTGCCAACTGAGAGAAAACAGTACCTGACCACTCTTCTGCCTTTTCTATTCACATGAATATTCGATTGCAAGCTGTTTTGGACAACTTGCTTTCTCTTCTTGCAAAACACTCGGTAGACCTCCGTGCAGCCTCTAGAACACGATGGGAGATGTTTTCTGTGCTGGCACAGTTTCTCCTTGCTAGACAGAGTGGAAAAGCTTTTTGCTAAGATGTAGACGAGAAGAGAGGCTAAAGACGAAGGTACGGTGCTCTGCAGAGCTAAGCACCGCTCCCGGGCTTCTTTCGGCAGAAGGCGCACACCGCAGAGCACTGTGAGCGGCAGAATCGTCTTTGCGCGAAGAAGCCGCTTCTTCGTCTCCAGGAGCCGGAGAGAGCGGCAACTTCGCAAAGGTGATGAAACAAGCTGTACAACACTGCGATTGTGTGCGCAGCTTGAAAACTGAGAGAAAACAGTACCTGACCACTCTCCTGCCTTTTCTATTCACATGAATATTCGATTGCAAGCTGTTTTGGACAACTTTCTTTCTCTTCTTGCAAAACACTCGGCAGCCTCTAGAACACGATGGGAGATGTTTTCTGTGCTGGCAGAGTTTCTCCTTGCCAGACAGAGTGGAAAAGCTTTTTGCTAAGATGTAGACGAGAAGAGAGGCTAAAGACGAAGGTACGGTGCTCTGCAGAGCTAAGCACCGCTCCCGGACCTCTTTCGGCAGAAGGCGCACACCGCAGAGCACTGTGAGCGGCAGAATCGTCTTTGCGCGAAGAAGCAGCTTCTTCGTCTCCGCGAGCCGGAGAGAGCGGCAACTTCGCAAAGGTGATGAAACAAGCTGTACAACACTGCGATTGTGTGCGCAGCTTGCCAACTGAGAGAAAAGAGTACCTGAGCACTCTCCTGCCTTTTCTATTCACATGAACATTCGATTGCAAGCTATTTTGGACAACTTTCTTTCTCTTCTTGCAAAAGACTCGGCAGACCTCCGTGCAGCCTCTAGAACACGATGGGAGATGTTTTCTGTGCTGGCAGAGTTTCTCCTTGCCAGACAGAGTGGAAAAGCTTTTTGCTAAGATGTAGACGAGAAGAGAGGCTAAAGACGAAGGTACGGTGCTCTGCAGAGCTAAGCACCGCTCCCGGACCTCTTTCGGCAGAAGGCGCACACCGCAGAGCACTGTGAGCGGCAGAATCGTCTTTGCGCGAAGAAGCAGCTTCTTCGTCTCCGGGAGCCGGAGAGAGCGGCAACTTCGCAAAGGTGATGAAACAAGCTGTACAACACTGCGATTGTGTGCGCAGCTTGCCAAGTGAGAGAAAACAGTACCTGACCACTCTCCTGCCTTTTCTATTCACATGAACATTCGATTGCAAGCTGTTTTGGACAACTTTCTTTCTCTTCTTGCAAAACACTCGGCAGACCTCCGTGCAGCTTCTAGAACACGATGGGAGATGTTTTCTGTGCTGGCAGAGTTTCTCCTTGCCAGACAGAGTGGAAAAGCTTTTTGCTAAGATGTAGACGAGAAGAGAGGCTAAAGACGAAGGTACGGTGCTCTGCAGAGCTAAGCACCGCTCCCGGACCTCTTTCGGCAGAAGCCGCACACCGCAGAGCACTGTGAGCGGCAGAATCGTCTTTGCGCGAAGAAGCAGCTTCTTCGTCTCCGGGAGCCGGAGAGAGCGGCAACTTCGCAAAGGTGATGAAACAAGCTGTACAACACTGCGATTGTGTGCGCAGCTTGAAAACTGAAAGAAAACAGTACCTGAGCACTCTCCTGCCTTTTCTATTCACATGAACATTGGATTGCAAGCTGTTTTGGACAACTTTCTTTCTCTTCTTGCAAAACACTCGGCAGACCTCCGTGCAGCCTCTAGAACACGATGGGAGATGTTTTCTGTGCTGGCAGAGTTTCTCCTTGCCAGACAGAGTGGAAAAGCTTTTTGCTAAGATGTAGACGAGAAGAGAGGCTAAAGACGAAGGTACGGTGCTCTGCAGAGCTAAGCACCGCTCTTGGGCGTCTTTCGGCAGAAGGCGCACACCGCAGAGCATTGTGAGCGGCAGAATCGTCTTTGCGCGAAGAAGCAGCTTCTTCGTCTCCGAAAGCCGGAGAGAGCGGCAGCTTCGCAAAGGTGATGAAAAAAGCTGTACAACACTGCGATTGTGTGCGCAGCTTGCCAACTGAGAGAAAACAGTACCTGAGCACTCTCCTGCCTTTTCTATTCACATGAACATTCGATTGCAAGCTGTTTTGTACAACTTTCTTTCTCTTCTTGCAAAACACTCGGCAGACCTCCGTGCAGCCTCTAGAACACGATGGGAGATGTTTTCTGTGCTGGCAGAGTTTCTCCTTGCCAGACAGAGTGGAAAAGCTTTTTGCTAAGATGTAGACGAGAAGAGAGGCTAAAGACGAAGGTACGGTGCTCTGCAGAGCTAAGCACCGCTCCCGGACCTCTTTCGGCAGAAGGCGCACACCGCAGAGCACTGTGAGCGGCAGAATCGTCTTTGCGCGAAGAAGCAGCTTCTTCGTCTCCGGGAGCCGGAGAGAGCGGCAACTTCGCAAAGGTGATGAAACAAGCTGTACAACACTGCGATTGTGTGCGCAGCTTGAAAACTGAGAGAAAACAGTACCTGAGCACTCTCCTGCCTTTTCTATTCACATGAACATTGGATTGCAAGCTGTTTTGGACAACTTTCTTTCTCTTCTTGCAAAACACTCGGCAGACCTCCGTGCAGCCTCTAGAACACGATAGGATATGTTTTCCGTGCTGACAGACTTTCTCCTTGCCAGACAGAGTGGAAAAGCTTTAAGCTAAGATGTAGACGAGAAGAGAGGCTAAAGACGAAGGTACGGTGCTCTGTAGAGCTAAGCACCGCTCCCGGTCCTCTTTCGGCAGAAGGCGCACACAGCAGAGCACTGTGAGCGGCAGAATCGTCTTTGCGCGAAGAAGCAGCTTCTTCGTCTCCGCGAGCCGGAGAGAGCGGCAACTTCGCAAAGGTGATGAAACAAGCTGTACAACACTGCAATTGTGTGCGTTTCTTGCCAACTGAGAGAAAACAGAACCTGACCACTCTTCTGCCTTTTCTATTCACATGAATATTCGATTGCAAGCTGTTTTGGACAACTTGCTTTCTCTTCTTGCAAAACACTCGGTAGACCTCCGTGCAGCCTCTAGAACACGATGGGAGATGTTTTCTGTGCTGGCACAGTTTCTCCTTGCTAGACAGAGTGGAAAAGCTTTTTGCTAAGATGTAGACGAGAAGAGAGGCTAAAGACGAAGGTACGGTGCTCTGCAGAGCTAAGCACCGCTCCCGGGCTTCTTTCGGCAGAAGGCGCACACCGCAGAGCACTGTGAGCGGCAGAATCGTCTTTGCGCGAAGAAGCCGCTTCTTCGTCTCCAGGAGCCGGAGAGAGCGGCAACTTCGCAAAGGTGATGAAACAAGCTGTACAACACTGCGATTGTGTGCGCAGCTTGAAAACTGAGAGAAAACAGTACCTGACCACTCTCCTGCCTTTTCTATTCACATGAATATTCGATTGCAAGCTGTTTTGGACAACTTTCTTTCTCTTCTTGCAAAACACTCGGCAGCCTCTAGAACACGATGGGAGATGTTTTCTGTGCTGGCAGAGTTTCTCCTTGCCAGACAGAGTGGAAAAGCTTTTTGCTAAGATGTAGACGAGAAGAGAGGCTAAAGACGAAGGTACGGTGCTCTGCAGAGCTAAGCACCGCTCCCGGACCTCTTTCGGCAGAAGGCGCACACCGCAGAGCACTGTGAGCGGCAGAATCGTCTTTGCGCGAAGAAGCAGCTTCTTCGTCTCCGGGAGCCGGAGAGAGCGGCAACTTCGCAAAGGTGATGAAACAAGCTGTACAACACTGCGATTGTGTGCGCAGCTTGCCAACTGAGAGAAAACAGTACCTGACCACTCTCCTGCCTTTTCTATTCACATGAACATTCGATTGCAAGCTATTTTGGACAACTTTCTTTCTCTTCTTGCAAAAGACTCGGCAGACCTCCGTGCAGCCTCTAGAACACGATGGGAGATGTTTTCTGTGCTGGCACAGTTTCTCCTTGCCAGACAGAGTGGAAAAGCTTTTTGCTAAGATGTAGACGAGAAGAGAGGCTAAAGACGAAGGTACGGTGCTCTGCAGAGCTAAGCACCGCTCCCGGACCTCTTTCGGCAGAAGGCGCACACCGCAGAGCACTGTGAGCGGCAGAATCGTCTTTGCGCGAAGAAGCAGCTTCTTCGTCTCCGGGAGCCGGAGAGAGCGGCAACTTCGCAAAGGTGATGAAACAAGCTGTACAACACTGCGATTGTGTGCGCAGCTTGCCAAGTGAGAGAAAACAGTACCTGACCACTCTCCTGCCTTTTCTATTCACATGAACATTCGATTGCAAGCTGTTTTGGACAACTTTCTTTCTCTTCTTGCAAAACACTCGGCAGACCTCCGTGCAGCTTCTAGAACACGATGGGAGATGTTTTCTGTGCTGGCAGAGTTTCTCCTTGCCAGACAGAGTGGAAAAGCTTTTTGCTAAGATGTAGACGAGAAGAGAGGCTAAAGACAAAGGTACGGTGCTCTGCAGAGCTAAGCACCGCTCCCGGACCTCTTTCGGCAGAAGCCGCACACCGCAGAGCACTGTGAGCGGCAGAATCGTCTTTGCGCGAAGAAGCAGCTTCTTCGTCTCCGGGAGCCGGAGAGAGCGGCAACTTCGCAAAGGTGATGAAACAAGCTGTACAACACTGCGATTGTGTGCGCAGATTGCCAACTGAAAGAAAACAGTACCTGAGCACTCTCCTGCCTTTTCTATTCACATGAACATTGGATTGCAAGCTGTTTTGGACAACTTTCTTTCTCTTCTTGCAAAACACTCGGCAGACCTCCGTGCAGCCTCTAGAACACGATAGGATATATTTTCCGTGCTGACAGACTTTCTCCTTGCCAGACAGAGTGGAAAAGCTTTTAGCTAAGATGTAGACGAGAAGAGACGCTAAAGACGAAGGTACGGTGCTCTGCAGTGCTAAGCACCGCTCCCGGACCACTTTCGGCAGAAGCCGCACACCGCAGAGCACTGTGAGCGGCACAATCGTCTTTGCGCGAAGAAGCAGCTGCTTCGTCTCCGGGAGCCGGAGAGAGCGGCAACTTCGCAAAGGTGATGAAACAAGCTGTACAACACTGCGATTGTGTGCGCAGCTTGAAAACTGAAAGAAAACAGTACCTGAGCACTCTCCTGCCTTTTCTATTCACATGAACATTGGATTGCAAGCTGTTTTGGACAACTTTCTTTCTCTTCTTGCAAAACACTCGGCAGACCTCCGTGCAGCCTCTAGAACACGATGGGAGATGTTTTCTGTGCTGGCACAGTTTCTCCTTGCCAGACAGAGTGGAAAAGCTTTTTGCTAAGATGTAGACGAGAAGAGATGCTAAAGACGAAGGTACGGTGCTCTGCAGAGCTAAGCACCGCTCCCGGGCTTCTTTCGGCAGAAGGCGCACACCGCAGAGCACGGTGAGCGGCAGAATCGTCTTTGCGCGAAGAAGCAGCTTCTTCGTCTCCGGGAGCCGGAGAGAGCGGCAGCTTCGCAAAGGTGATGAAACAAGCTGTACAACACTGCGATTGTGTGCGCAGCTTGAAAACTGAGAGAAAACAGTACCTGACCACTCTCCTGCCTTTTATATTCACATGAGTATTCGATTGCAAGCTGTTTTGGACAACTTTCTTTCTCTTCTTGCAAAACACTCGGCAGACCTCCGTGCAGCTTCTAGAACACGATGGGAGATGTTTTCTGTGCTGGCACAGTTTCTCCTTGCCAGACAGAGTGGAAAAGCTTTTTGCTAAGATGTAGACGAGAAGAGAGGCTAAAGACGAAGGTACGGTGCTCTGCAGAGCTAAGCACCGCTCCCGGACCTCTTTCGGCAGAAGGCGCACACCGCAGAGCACTGTGAGCGGCAGAATCGTCTTTGCGCGAAGAAGCAGCTTCTTCGTCTCCGGGAGCCGGAAAGAGCGGCAACTTGGCAAAGGTGATGAAACAAGCTGTACAACACTGCGATTGTGTGCGCAGCTTGCCAACTGAGAGAAAACAGTACCTGACCACTCTCCTGCCTTTTCTATTCACATGAGTATTCTATTGCAAGCTGTTTAGGACAATTTTCATTCTCTTCTTGCAAAACACTCGGCAGACCACCGTGCAGCTTCTAGAACACGATGGGAGATGTTTTCTGTTCTGGCAGAGTTTCTCCTTGCCAGACAGAGTGGAAAAGCTTTTTGCTAAGATGTAGACGAGAAGAGAGGCTAAAGACGAAGGTACGGTGCTCTGCAGAGCTAAGCACTGCTCCCGGACCTCTTTCGGCAGAAGGCGCACACCGCAGAGCACTGTGAGCGGCAGAATCGTCTTTGCGCGAAGAAGCAGCTTCTTCGTCTCCGAAAGCCGGAGAGAGCGGCATCTTCGCAAAGGTGATGAAACAAGCTGTACAACACTGCGATTGTGTGCGCAGCTTGCCAAGTGAGAGAAAACAGTACCTGAGCACTCTCCTGCCTTTTCTATTCACATGAACATTCGATTGCAAGCTGTTTTGGACAACTTTCTTTCTCTTCTTGCAAAACACTCGGCAGACCTCCGTGCAGCTTCTAGAACACGATGGGAGATGTTTTCTGTGCTGGCACAGTTTCTCCTTGCCAGACAGAGTGGAAAAGCTTTTTGCTAAGATGTAGACGAGAAGAGAGGCTAAAGACGAAGGTACGGTGCTCTGCAGAGCTAAGCACCGCTCTTGGGCTTCTTTCGGCAGAAGGCGCACACCGCAGAGCATTGTGAGCGGCAGAATCGTCTTTGCGAGAAGAAGCAGCTTCTTCGTCTCCGGGAGCCGGAGAGAGCGGCAACTTCGCAAAGGTGATGAAACAAGCTGTACAACACTGCGATTGTGTGCGCAGCTTGAAAACTGAGAGAAAACAGTACCTGACCACTCTCCTGCCTTTTCTATTCACATGAACATTGGATTGAAAGCTGTTTTGGACAACTTTCTTTCTCTTCTTGCAAAACACTCGGCAGACATCCGTGCAGCCTCTAGAACACGATAGGATATGTTTTCCGTGCTGACAGACTTTCTCCTTGCCAGACAGAGTGGAAAAGCTTTTTGCTAAGATGTAGACGAGAAGAGAGGCTAAAGACGAAGGTACGGTGCTCTGTAGAGCTAAGCACCGCTCCCGGTCCTCTTTCGGCAGAAGGCGCACACCGCAGAGCACTGTGAGCGGCAGAATCGTCTTTGCGCGAAGAAGCAGCTTCTTCGTCTCCGGGAGCCGGAGAGAGCGGCAACTTCGCAATGGCGATGAAACAAGCTGTACAACACTGCGATTGTGTGCGCAGCTTGAAAACTGAGAGAAAACAGTACCTGACCACTCTCCTGCCTTTTCTATTCACATGAGTATTCGATTGCAAGCTGTTTTGGACAACATTCTTTCTCTTCTTGCAAAACACTCGGCAGACCTCCGTGCAGCCTCTAGAACACGATGGGAGATGTTTTCTGTGCTGGCACTGTTTCTCCTTGCCAGACAGAGTGGAAAAGCTTTTTGCTAAGATGTAGACGAGAAGAGAGGCTAAAGACGAAGGTACCGTGCACTGCAGAGCTAAGCACCGCTCCCGGGCTTCTTTCGGCAGAAGGCGCACACCGCAGAGCACTGTGAGCGGCAGAATCGTCTTTGCGCGAAGAAGCAGCTTCTTCGTCTCCGCGAGCCGGAGAGAGCGGCAACTTCGCAAAGGTGATGAAACAAGCTGTACAACACTGCGATTGTGTGCAGCTTGCCAACTGAGAGAAAAGAGTACCTGAGCACTCTCCTGCCTTTTATATTCACATGAGTATTTGATTGCAAGCTGTTTTGGACAACATTCTTTCTCTTCTTGCAAAACACTCGGCAGACCTCCGTGCAGCTTCTAGAACACGATGGGAGATGTTTTCTGTGCTGGCAGAGTTTCTCCTTGCCAGACAGAGTGGAAAAGCTTTTTGCTAAGATGTAGACGAGAAGAGAGGCTAAAGACGAAGGTACGGTGCTCTGCAGAGCTAAGCACCGCTCCCGGGCTTCTTTCGGCAGAAGCCGCACACCGCAGAGCACTGTGAGCGGCAGAATCGTCTTTGCGCGAAGAAGCAGCTTCTTCGTCTCCGGGAGCCGGAGAGAGCGGCAACTTCGCAAAGGTGATGAAACAAGCTGTACAACACTGCGATTGTGTGCGTTTCTTGCCAACTGAGAGAAAACAGTACCTGAGCACTCTCCTGCCTTTTCTATTCACATGAACATTCGATTGCAAGCTGTTTTGGACAACTTTCTTTCTCTTCTTGCAAAACACTCGGCAGACCTCCGTGCAGCTTCTAGAACACGATGGGAGATGTTTTCTGTGCTGGCAGAGTTTCTCCTTGCCAGACAGAGTGGAAAAGCTTTTTGCTAAGATGTAGACGAGAAGAGATGCTAAAGACGAAGGTACGGTGCTCTGCAGAGCTAAGCACCGCTTCAGGGCCTCTTTCGACTGAAGACGCACACCGCAGAGCACTGTGAGCGGCAGAATCGTCTTTGCGCGAAGAAGCAGCTTCTTCGTCTCCGCGAGCCGGAGAGAGCGGCAACTTCGCAAAGGTGATGAAACAAGCTGTACAACACTGCGATTGTGTGCGCAGCTTGAAAACTGAGAGAAAACAGTACCTGACCACTCTCCTGCCTTTTATATTCACATGAGTATTCGATTGCAAGCTGTTTTGGACAACATTCTTTCTCTTCTTGCAAAACACTCGGCAGACATCCGTGCAGCTTCTAGAACACGATGGGAGATGTTTTCTGTGCTGGCACAGTTTCTCCTTGCCAGACAGAGTGGAAAAGCTTTTTGCTAAGATGTAGACGAGAAGAGAGGCTAAAGACGAAGGTACGGTGCTCTGCAGAGCTAAGCACCGCTCCCGGACCTCTTTCGGCAGAAGGCGCACACCGCAGAGCACTGTGAGCGGCAGAATCGTCTTTGCGCGAAGAAGCAGCTTCTTCGTCTCCGCGAGCCGGAGAGAGCGGCAACTTCGCAAAGGTGATGAAACAAGCTGTACAACACTGCGATTGTGTGCGCAGCTTGCCAAGTGAGAGAAAACAGTACCTGAGCACTCTCCTGCCTTTTCTATTCACATGAACATTCGATTGCAAGCTGTTTTGGACAACTTTCTTTCTCTTCTTGCAAAACACTCGGCAGACCTCCGTGCAGCCTCTAGAACACGATGGGAGATGTTTTCTGTGCTGGCACAGTTTCTCCTTGCCAGACAGAGTGGAAAAGCTTTTTGCTAAGATGTAGACGAGAAGAGAGGCTAAAGACGAAGGTACGGTGCTCTGCAGAGCTAAGCACCGCTCCCGGACCTCTTTCGGCAGAAGGCGCACACCGCAGAGCACTGTGAGCGGCAGAATCGTCTTTGCGCGAAGAAGCAGCTTCTTCGTCTCCGGGAGCCGGAGAGAGCGGCAACTTCGCAAAGGTGATGAAACAAGCTGTACAACACTGCGATTGTGTGCGCAGCTTGAAAACTGAGAGAAAACAGTACCTGAGCACTCTCCTGCCTTTTCTATTCACATGAACATTGGATTGCAAGCTGTTTTGGACAACTTTCTTTCTCTTCTTGCAAAACACTCGGCAGACCTCCGTGCAGCCTCTAGAACACGATAGGATATGTTTTCCGTGCTGACAGACTTTCTCCTTGCCAGACAGAGTGGAAAAGCTTTTAGCTAAGATGTAGACGAGAAGAGAGGCTAAAGACGAAGGTACGGTGCTCTGTAGAGCTAAGCACCGCTCCCGGTCCTCTTTCGGCAGAAGGCGCACACAGCAGAGCACTGTGAGCGGCAGAATCGTCTTTGCGCGAAGAAGCAGCTTCTTCGTCTCCGCGAGCCGGAGAGAGCGGCAACTTCGCAAAGGTGATGAAACAAGCTGTACAACACTGCAATTGTGTGCGTTTCTTGCCAACTGAGAGAAAACAGTACCTGACCACTCTTCTGCCTTTTCTATTCACATGAATATTCGATTGCAAGCTGTTTTGGACAACTTGCTTTCTCTTCTTGCAAAACACTCGGTAGACCTCCGTGCAGCCTCTAGAACACGATGGGAGATGTTTTCTGTGCTGGCACAGTTTCTCCTTGCTAGACAGAGTGGAAAAGCTTTTTGCTAAGATGTAGACGAGAAGAGAGGCTAAAGACGAAGGTACGGTGCTCTGCAGAGCTAAGCACCGCTCCCGGGCTTCTTTCGGCAGAAGGCGCACACCGCAGAGCACTGTGAGCGGCAGAATCGTCTTTGCGCGAAGAAGCCGCTTCTTCGTCTCCAGGAGCCGGAGAGAGCGGCAACTTCGCAAAGGTGATGAAACAAGCTGTACAACACTGCGATTGTGTGCGCAGCTTGAAAACTGAGAGAAAACAGTACCTGACCACTCTCCTGCCTTTTCTATTCACATGAATATTCGATTGCAAGCTGTTTTGGACAACTTTCTTTCTCTTCTTGCAAAACACTCGGCAGCCTCTAGAACACGATGGGAGATGTTTTCTGTGCTGGCACAGTTTCTCCTTGCCAGACAGAGTGGAAAAGCTTTTTGCTAAGATGTAGACGAGAAGAGAGGCTAAAGACGAAGGTACGGTGCTCTGCAGAGCTAAGCACCGCTCCCGGACCTCTTTCGGCAGAAGGCGCACACCGCAGAGCACTGTGAGCGGCAGAATCGTCTTTGCGCGAAGAAGCAGCTTCTTCGTCTCCGGGAGCCGGAGAGAGCGGCAACTTCACAAAGGTGATGAAACAAGCTGTACAACACTGCGATTGTGTGCGCAGCTTGCCAACTGAGAGAAAACAGTACCTGACCACTCTCCTGCCTTTTCTATTCACATGAACATTCGATTGCAAGCTATTTTGGACAACTTTCTTTCTCTTCTTGCAAAAGACTCGGCAGACCTCCGTGCAGCCTCTAGAACACGATGGGAGATGTTTTCTGTGCTGGCACAGTTTCTCCTTGCCAGACAGAGTGGAAAAGCTTTTTGCTAAGATGTAGACGAGAAGAGAGGCTAAAGACGAAGGTACGGTGCTCTGCAGAGCTAAGCACCGCTCCCGGACCTCTTTCGGCAGAAGGCGCACACCGCAGAGCACTGTGAGCGGCAGAATCGTCTTTGCGCGAAGAAGCAGCTTCTTCGTCTCCGGGAGCCGGAGAGAGCGGCAACTTCGCAAAGGTGATGAAACAAGCTGTACAACACTGCGATTGTGTGCGCAGCTTGCCAAGTGAGAGAAAACAGTACCTGACCACTCTCCTGCCTTTTCTATTCACATGAACATTCGATTGCAAGCTGTTTTGGACAACTTTCTTTCTCTTCTTGCAAAACACTCGGCAGACCTCCGTGCAGCTTCTAGAACACGATGGGAGATGTTTTCTGTGCTGGCAGAGTTTCTCCTTGCCAGACAGAGTGGAAAAGCTTTTTGCTAAGATGTAGACGAGAAGAGAGGCTAAAGACGAAGGTACGGTGCTCTGCAGAGCTAAGCACCGCTCCCGGACCTCTTTCGGCAGAAGCCGCACACCGCAGAGCACTGTGAGCGGCAGAATCGTCTTTGCGCGAAGAAGCAGCTTCTTCGTCTCCGCGAGCCGGAGAGAGCGGCAACTTCGCAAAGGTGATGAAACAAGCTGTACAACACTGCGATTGTGTGCGCAGCTTGCCAACTGAAAGAAAACAGTACCTGAGCACTCTCCTGCCTTTTCTATTCACATGAACATTGGATTGCAAGCTGTTTTGGACAACTTTCTTTCTCTTCTTGCAAAACACTCGGCAGACCTCCGTGCAGCCTCTAGAACACGATAGGATATATTTTCCGTGCTGACAGACTTTCTCCTTGCCAGACAGAGTGGAAAAGCTTTTAGCTAAGATGTAGACGAGAAGAGACGCTAAAGACGAAGGTACGGTGCTCTGCAGTGCTAAGCACCGCTCCCGGACCACTTTCGGCAGAAGCCGCACACCGCAGAGCACTGTGAGCGGCACAATCGTCTTTGCGCGAAGAAGCAGCTGCTTCGTCTCCGGGAGCCGGAGAGAGCGGCAACTTCGCAAAGGTGATGAAACAAGCTGTACAACACTGCGATTGTGTGCGCAGCTTGAAAACTGAAAGAAAACAGTACCTGAGCACTCTCCTGCCTTTTCTATTCACATGAACATTGGATTGCAAGCTGTTTTGGACAACTTTCTTTCTCTTCTTGCAAAACACTCGGCAGACCTCCGTGCAGCCTCTAGAACACGATGGGAGATGTTTTCTGTGCTGGCACAGTTTCTCCTTGCCAGACAGAGTGGAAAAGCTTTTTGCTAAGATGTAGACGAGAAGAGATGCTAAAGACGAAGGTACGGTGCTCTGCAGAGCTAAGCACCGCTCCCGGGCTTCTTTCGGCAGAAGGCGCACACCGCAGAGCACGGTGAGCGGCAGAATCGTCTTTGCGCGAAGAAGCAGCTTCTTCGTCTCCGGGAGCCGGAGAGAGCGGCAGCTTCGCAAAGGTGATGAAACAAGCTGTACAACACTGCGATTGTGTGCGCAGCTTGAAAACTGAGAGAAAACAGTACCTGACCACTCTCCTGCCTTTTATATTCACATGAGTATTCGATTGCAAGCTGTTTTGGACAACTTTCTTTCTCTTCTTGCAAAACACTCGGCAGACCTCCGTGCAGCTTCTAGAACACGATGGGAGATGTTTTCTGTGCTGGCACAGTTTCTCCTTGCCAGACAGAGTGGAAAAGCTTTTTGCTAAGATGTAGACGAGAAGAGAGGCTAAAGACGAAGGTACGGTGCTCTGCAGAGCTAAGCACCGCTCCCGGACCTCTTTCGGCAGAAGGCGCACACCGCAGAGCACTGTGAGCGGCAGAATCGTCTTTGCGCGAAGAAGCAGCTTCTTCGTCTCCGGGAGCCGGAAAGAGCGGCAACTTGGCAAAGGTGATGAAACAAGCTGTACAACACTGCGATTGTGTGCGCAGCTTGCCAACTGAGAGAAAACAGTACCTGACCACTCTCCTGCCTTTTCTATTCACATGAGTATTCTATTGCAAGCTGTTTAGGACAATTTTCATTCTCTTCTTGCAAAACACTCGGCAGACCACCGTGCAGCTTCTAGAACACGATGGGAGATGTTTTCTGTTCTGGCAGAGTTTCTCCTTGCCAGACAGAGTGGAAAAGCTTTTTGCTAAGATGTAGACGAGAAGAGAGGCTAAAGACGAAGGTACGGTGCTCTGCAGAGCTAAGCACTGCTCCCGGACCTCTTTCGGCAGAAGGCGCACACCGCAGAGCACTGTGAGCGGCAGAATCGTCTTTGCGCGAAGAAGCAGCTTCTTCGTCTCCGAAAGCCGGAGAGAGCGGCATCTTCGCAAAGGTGATGAAACAAGCTGTACAACACTGCGATTGTGTGCGCAGCTTGCCAAGTGAGAGAAAACAGTACCTGAGCACTCTCCTGCCTTTTCTATTCACATGAACATTCGATTGCAAGCTGTTTTGGACAACTTTCTTTCTCTTCTTGCAAAACACTCGGCAGACCTCCGTGCAGCTTCTAGAACACGATGGGAGATGTTTTCTGTGCTGGCACAGTTTCTCCTTGCCAGACAGAGTGGAAAAGCTTTTTGCTAAGATGTAGACGAGAAGAGAGGCTAAAGACGAAGGTACGGTGCTCTGCAGAGCTAAGCACCGCTCTTGGGCTTCTTTCGGCAGAAGGCGCACACCGCAGAGCATTGTGAGCGGCAGAATCGTCTTTGCGAGAAGAAGCAGCTTCTTCGTCTCCGGGAGCCGGAGAGAGCGGCAACTTCGCAAAGGTGATGAAACAAGCTGTACAACACTGCGATTGTGTGCGCAGCTTGAAAACTGAGAGAAAACAGTACCTGACCACTCTCCTGCCTTTTCTATTCACATGAACATTGGATTGAAAGCTGTTTTGGACAACTTTCTTTCTCTTCTTGCAAAACACTCGGCAGACATCCGTGCAGCCTCTAGAACACGATAGGATATGTTTTCCGTGCTGACAGACTTTCTCCTTGCCAGACAGAGTGGAAAAGCTTTTTGCTAAGATGTAGACGAGAAGAGAGGCTAAAGACGAAGGTACGGTGCTCTGTAGAGCTAAGCACCGCTCCCGGTCCTCTTTCGGCAGAAGGCGCACACCGCAGAGCACTGTGAGCGGCAGAATCGTCTTTGCGCGAAGAAGCAGCTTCTTCGTCTCCGGGAGCCGGAGAGAGCGGCAACTTCGCAATGGCGATGAAACAAGCTGTACAACACTGCGATTGTGTGCGCAGCTTGAAAACTGAGAGAAAACAGTACCTGACCACTCTCCTGCCTTTTCTATTCACATGAGTATTCGATTGCAAGCTGTTTTGGACAACATTCTTTCTCTTCTTGCAAAACACTCGGCAGACCTCCGTGCAGCCTCTAGAACACGATGGGAGATGTTTTCTGTGCTGGCACTGTTTCTCCTTGCCAGACAGAGTGGAAAAGCTTTTTGCTAAGATGTAGACGAGAAGAGAGGCTAAAGACGAAGGTACCGTGCACTGCAGAGCTAAGCACCGCTCCCGGGCTTCTTTCGGCAGAAGGCGCACACCGCAGAGCACTGTGAGCGGCAGAATCGTCTTTGCGCGAAGAAGCAGCTTCTTCGTCTCCGCGAGCCGGAGAGAGCGGCAACTTCGCAAAGGTGATGAAACAAGCTGTACAACACTGCGATTGTGTGCAGCTTGCCAACTGAGAGAAAAGAGTACCTGAGCACTCTCCTGCCTTTTATATTCGCATGAGTATTTGATTGCAAGCTGTTTTGGACAACATTCTTTCTCTTCTTGCAAAACACTCGGCAGACCTCCGTGCAGCTTCTAGAACACGATGGGAGATGTTTTCTGTGCTGGCAGAGTTTCTCCTTGCCAGACAGAGTGGAAAAGCTTTTTGCTAAGATGTAGACGAGAAGAGAGGCTAAAGACGAAGGTACGGTGCTCTGCAGAGCTAAGCACCGCTCCCGGGCTTCTTTCGGCAGAAGCCGCACACCGCAGAGCACTGTGAGCGGCAGAATCGTCTTTGCGCGAAGAAGCAGCTTCTTCGTCTCCGGGAGCCGGAGAGAGCGGCAACTTCGCAAAGGTGATGAAACAAGCTGTACAACACTGCGATTGTGTGCGTTTCTTGCCAACTGAGAGAAAACAGTACCTGAGCACTCTCCTGCCTTTTCTATTCACATGAACATTCGATTGCAAGCTGTTTTGGACAACTTTCTTTCTCTTCTTGCAAAACACTCGGCAGACCTCCGTGCAGCTTCTAGAACACGATGGGAGATGTTTTCTGTGCTGGCAGAGTTTCTCCTTGCCAGACAGAGTGGAAAAGCTTTTTGCTAAGATGTAGACGAGAAGAGATGCTAAAGACGAAGGTACGGTGCTCTGCAGAGCTAAGCACCGCTTCAGGGCCTCTTTCGACTGAAGACGCACACCGCAGAGCACTGTGAGCGGCAGAATCGTCTTTGCGCGAAGAAGCAGCTTCTTCGTCTCCGCGAGCCGGAGAGAGCGGCAACTTCGCAAAGGTGATGAAACAAGCTGTACAACACTGCGATTGTGTGCGCAGCTTGAAAACTGAGAGAAAACAGTACCTGACCACTCTCCTGCCTTTTATATTCACATGAGTATTCGATTGCAAGCTGTTTTGGACAACATTCTTTCTCTTCTTGCAAAACACTCGGCAGACATCCGTGCAGCTTCTAGAACACGATGGGAGATGTTTTCTGTGCTGGCACAGTTTCTCCTTGCCAGACAGAGTGGAAAAGCTTTTTGCTAAGATGTAGACGAGAAGAGAGGCTAAAGACGAAGGTACGGTGCTCTGCAGAGCTAAGCACCGCTCCCGGACCTCTTTCGGCAGAAGGCGCACACCGCAGAGCACTGTGAGCGGCAGAATCGTCTTTGCGCGAAGAAGCAGCTTCTTCGTCTCCGCGAGCCGGAGAGAGCGGCAACTTCGCAAAGGTGATGAAACAAGCTGTACAACACTGCGATTGTGTGCGCAGCTTGCCAAGTGAGAGAAAACAGTACCTGAGCACTCTCCTGCCTTTTCTATTCACATGAACATTCGATTGCAAGCTGTTTTGGACAACTTTCTTTCTCTTCTTGCAAAACACTCGGCAGACCTCCGTGCAGCCTCTAGAACACGATGGGAGATGTTTTCTGTGCTGGCACAGTTTCTCCTTGCCAGACAGAGTGGAAAAGCTTTTTGCTAAGATGTAGACGAGAAGAGAGGCTAAAGACGAAGGTACGGTGCTCTGCAGAGCTAAGCACCGCTCTTGGGCGTCTTTCGGCAGAAGGCGCACACCGCAGAGCATTGTGAGCGGCAGAATCGTCTTTGCGCGAAGAAGCAGCTTCTTCGTCTCCGAAAGCCGGAGAGAGCGGCAGCTTCGCAAATGTGATGAAACAAGCTGTACAACACTGCGATTGTGTGCGCAGCTTGCCAACTGAGAGAAAACAGTACCTGAGCACTCTCCTGCCTTTTCTATTCACAAGAATATTGGATTGCAAGCTGTTTTGGACAACTTTCTTTCTCTTCTTGCAAAACACTCGGCAGACCTCCGTGCAGCCTCTAGAACACGATGGGAGATGTTTTCTGTGCTGGCACAGTTTCTCCTTGCCAGACAGAGTGGAAAAGCTTTTTGCTAAGATGTAGACGAGAAGAGAGGCTAAAGACGAAGGTACGGTGCTCTGCAGAGCTAAGCACCGCTCCCGGGCTTCTTTCGGCAGAAGGCGCACACCGCAGAGCACTCTGAGCGGCAGAATCGTCTTTGCGCGAAGAAGCAGCTTCTTCGTCTCCGGGAGCCGGAGAGAGCGGCAACTTCGCAAAGGTGATGAAACAAGCTGTACAACACTGCGATTGTGTGCGCAGCTTGAAAACTGAGAGAAAACAGTACCTGACCACTCTCCTGCCTTTTATATTCACATGAGTATTCGATTGCAAGCTGTTTTGGACAACATTCTTTCTCTTCTTGCAAAACACTCGGCAGACCTCCGTGCAGCTTCTAGAACACGATGGGAGATGTTTTCTGTTCTGGCACTGTTTCTCCTTGCCAGACAGAGTGGAAAAGCTTTTTGCTAAGATGTAGACGAGAAGAGAGGCTAAAGACGAAGGTACGGTGCTCTGAAGAGCTAAGCACCGCTCCCGGACCTCTTTCGGCAGAAGGCGCACACCGCAGAGCACTGTGAGCGGCAGAATCGTCTTTGCGCGAAGAAGCAGCTTCTTCGTCTCCGGGAGCCGGAGAGAGCGGCAACTTCGCAAAGGTGATGAAACAAGCTGTACAACACTGCGATTGTGTGCAGCTTGCCAACTGAGAGAAAACAGTACCTGAGCACTCTCCTGCCTTTTATATTCACATGAGTATTTGATTGCAAGCTGTTTTGGACAACATTCTTTCTCTTCTTGCAAAACACTCGGCAGACCTCCGTGCAGCTTCTAGAACACGATGGGAGATGTTTTCTGTGCTGGCAGAGTTTCTCCTTGCCAGACAGAGTGGAAAAGCTTTTTGCTAAGATGTAGACGAGAAGAGAGGCTAAAGACGAAGGTACGGTGCTCTGCAGAGCTAAGCACCGCTCCCGGGCTTCTTTCGGCAGAAGCCGCACACCGCAGAGCACTGTGAGCGGCAGAATCGTCTTTGCGCGAAGAAGCAGCTTCTTCGTCTCCGGGAGCCGGAGAGAGCGGCAACTTCGCAAAGGTGATGAAACAAGCTGTACAACACTGCGATTGTGTGCGTTTCTTGCCAACTGAGAGAAAACAGTACCTGAGCACTCTCCTGCCTTTTCTATTCACATGAACATTCGATTGCAAGCTGTTTTGGACAACTTTCTTTCTCTTCTTGCAAAACACTCGGCAGACCTCCGTGCACCTTCTAGAACACGATGGGAGATGTTTTCTGTGCTGGCAGAGTTTCTCCTTGCCAGACAGAGTGGAAAAGCTTTTTGCTAAGATGTAGACGAGAAGAGATGCTAAAGACGAAGGTACGGTGCTCTGCAGAGCTAAGCACCGCTTCAGGGCCTCTTTCGACTGAAGACGCACACCGCAGAGCACTGTGAGCTGCAGAATCGTCTTTGCGCGAAGAAGCAGCTTCTTCGTCTCCGCGAGCCGGAGAGAGCGGCAACTTCGCAAAGGTGATGAAACAAGCTGTACAACACTGCGATTGTGTGCGCAGCTTGAAAACTGAGAGAAAACAGTACCTGACCACTCTCCTGCCTTTTATATTCACATGAGTATTCGATTGCAAGCTGTTTTGGACAACATTCTTTCTCTTCTTGCAAAACACTCGGCAGACATCCGTGCAGCTTCTAGAACACGATGGGAGATGTTTTCTGTGCTGGCACAGTTTCTCCTTGCCAGACAGAGTGGAAAAGCTTTTTGCTAAGATGTAGACGAGAAGAGAGGCTAAAGACGAAGGTACGGTGCTCTGCAGAGCTAAGCACCGCTCCCGGACCTCTTTCGGCAGAAGGCGCACACCGCAGAGCACTGTGAGCGGCAGAATCGTCTTTGCGCGAAGAAGCAGCTTCTTCGTCTCCGCGAGCCGGAGAGAGCGGCAACTTCGCAAAGGTGATGAAACAAGCTGTACAACACTGCGATTGTGTGCGCAGCTTGCCAACTGAGAGAAAACAGTACCTGAGCACTCTCCTGCCTTTTCTATTCACATGAACATTCGATTGCAAGCTGTTTTGGACAACTTTCTTTCTCTTCTTGCAAAACACTCGGCAGACCTCCGTGCAGCCTCTAGAACACGATGGGAGATGTTTTCTGTGCTGGCACAGTTTCTCCTTGCCAGACAGAGTGGAAAAGCTTTTTGCTAAGATGTAGACGAGAAGAGAGGCTAAAGACGAAGGTACGGTGCTCTGCAGAGCTAAGCACCGCTCTTGGGCGTCTTTCGGCAGAAGGCGCACACCGCAGAGCATTGTGAGCGGCAGAATCGTCTTTGCGCGAAGAAGCAGCTTCTTCGTCTCCGAAAGCCGGAGAGAGCGGCAGCTTCGCAAATGTGATGAAACAAGCTGTACAACACTGCGATTGTGTGCGCAGCTTGCCAACTGAGAGAAAACAGTACCTGAGCACTCTCCTGCCTTTTCTATTCACAAGAATATTGGATTGCAAGCTGTTTTGGACAACTTTCTTTCTCTTCTTGCAAAACACTCGGCAGACCTCCGTGCAGCCTCTAGAACACGATGGGAGATGTTTTCTGTGCTGGCACAGTTTCTCCTTGCCAGACAGAGTGGAAAAGCTTTTTGCTAAGATGTAGACGAGAAGAGATGCTAAAGACGAAGGTACGGTGCTCTGCAGAGCTAAGCACCGCTCCCGGGCTTCTTTCGGCAGAAGGCGCACACCGCAGAGCACTGTGAGCGGCACAATCGTCTTTGCGCGAAGAAGCAGCTTCTTCGTCTCCGGGAGCCGGAGAGAGCGGCAACTTCGCAAAGGTGATGAAACAAGCTGTACAACACTGCGATTGTGTGCGCAGCTTGAAAACTGAGAGAAAACAGTACCTGACCACTCTCCTGCCTTTTATATTCACATGAGTATTCGATTGCAAGCTGTTTTGGACAACATTCTTTCTCTTCTTGCAAAACACTCGGCAGACCTCCGTGCAGCTTCTAGAACACGATGGGAGATGTTTTCTGTGCTGGCACAGTTTCTCCTTGCCAGACAGAGTGGAAAAGCTTTTTGCTAAGATGTAGACGAGAAGAGAGGCTAAAGACGAAGGTACGGTGCTCTGCAGAGCTAAGCACCGCTCTTGGGCGTCTTTCGGCAGAAGGCGCACACCGCAGAGCATTGTGAGCGGCAGAATCGTCTTTCGCGAAGAAGCAGCTTCTTCGTCTCCGAAAGCCGGAGAGAGCGGCAGCTTCGCAAAGGTGATGAAACAAGCTGTACAACACTGCGATTTTGTGCGCAGCTTTCCAACTGAGAGAAAACAGTACCTGAGCACTCTCCTGCCTTTTCTATTCACATGAACATTCGATTGAAAGCTGTTGTGGACAACTTTCTTTCTCTTCTTGCAAAACACTCGGCAGACATCCGTGCAGCCTCTAGAACACGATAGGATATGTTTTCCGTGCTGACAGACTTTCCCCTTGCCAGAAAGAGTGGAAAAGCTTTTAGCTAAGATGTAGACGAGAAGAGAGGCTAAAGACGAAGGTACGGTGCTCTGCAGAGCTAAGCACCGCTCCCGGGCTTCTTTCGGCAGAAGCCGCACACCGCAGAGCACTGTGAGCGGCACAATCGTCTTTGCGCGAAGAAGCAGCTGCTTCGTCTCCGGGTGCCGGAGAGAGCGGCAACTTCGCAAAGGTGATGAAACAAGCTGTAAAACACTGCGATTGTGTGCGCAGCTTGAAAACTGAGAGAAAACAGTACCTGAGCACTCTCCTGCCTTTTCTATTCACATGAACATTTGATTGCAAGCTGTTTTGGACAACTTTCTTTCTCTTCTTGCAAAACACTCGGCAGACCTCCGTGCAGCCTCTAGAACACGATGGGAGATGTTTTCTGTGCTGGCACAGTTTCTCCTTGCCAGACAGAGTGGAAAAGCTTTTTGCTAAGATGTAGACGAGAAGAGATGCTAAAGACGAAGGTACGGTGCTCTGCAGAGCTAAGCACCGCTCCCGGGCTTCTTTCGGCAGAAGGCGCACACCGCAGAGCACTGTGAGCGGCAGAATCGTCTTTGCGCGAAGAAGCAGCTTCTTCGTCTCCGGGAGCCGGAGAGAGCGGCAACTTCGCAAAGGTGATGAAACAAGCTGTACAACACTGCGATTGTGTGCGCAGCTTGAAAACTGAGAGAAAACAGTACCTGACCACTCTCCTGCCTTTTATATTCACATGAGTATTCGATTGCAAGCTGTTTTGGACAACATTCTTTCTCTTCTTGCAAAACACTCGGCAGACCTCCGTGCAGCTTCTAGAACACGATGGGAGATGTTTTCTGTTCTGGCACTGTTTCTCCTTGCCAGACAGAGTGGAAAAGCTTTTTGCTAAGATGTAGACGAGAAGAGAGGCTAAAGACGAAGGTACGGTGCTCTGAAGAGCTAAGCACCGCTCCCGGACCTCTTTCGGCAGAAGGCGCACACCGCAGAGCACTGTGAGCGGCAGAATCGTCTTTGCGCGAAGAAGCAGCTTCTTCGTCTCCGCGAGCCGGAAAGAGCGGCAACTTCGCAAAGGTGATGAAACAAGCTGTACAACACTGCGATTGTGTGCGCAGCTTGCCAACTGAGAGAAAACAGTACCTGACCACTCTCCTGCCTTTTATATTCACATGAGCATTCGATTGCAAGCTGTTTATGACAATTTTCATTCTCTTCTTCAAAACACTCGGCAGACCACCGTGCAGCTTCTAGAACACGATGGGAGATATTTTCTGTTCTGGCAGAGTTTCTCCTTGCCAGACAGAGTGGAAAAGCTTTTTGCTAAGATGTAGACGAGAAGAGAGGCTAAAGACGAAGGTACGGTGCTCTGCAGAGCTAAGCACCGCTCTTGGGCGTCTTTCGGCAGAAGGCGCACACCGCAGAGCATTGTGAGCGGCAGAATCGTCTTTGCGCGAAGAAGCAGCTTCTTCGTCTCCGAAAGCCGGAGAGAGCGGCAGCTTCGCAAAGGTGATGAAACAAGCTGTACAACACTGCGATTGTGTGCGCAGCTTGCCAACTGAGAGAAAACAGTACCTGAGCACTCTCCTGCCTTTTCTATTCACATGAACATTGGATTGCAAGCTGTTTTGGACAACTTTCTTTCTCTTCTTGCAAAACACTCGGCAGACCTCCGTGCAGCCTCTAGAACACGATGGGAGATGTTTTCTGTGCTGGCAGAGTTTCTCCTTGCCAGACAGAGTGGAAAAGCTTTTTGCTAAGATGTAGACGAGAAGAGAGGCTAAAGACGAAGGTACGGTGCTCTGCAGAGCTAAGCACCGCTCCCGGACCTCTTTCGGCAGAAGGCGCACACCGCAGAGCACTGTGAGCGGCAGAATCGTCTTTGCGCGAAGAAGCAGCTTCTTCGTCTCCGGGAGCCGGAGAGAGCGGCAACTTCGCAATGGCGATGAAACAAGCTGTACAACACTGCGATTGTGTGCGCAGCTTGAAAACTGAGAGAAAACAGTACCTGACCACTCTCCTGCCTTTTCTATTCACATGAGTATTCGATTGCAAGCTGTTTTGGACAACATTCTTTCTCTTCTTGCAAAACACTCGGCAGACCTCCGTGCAGCCTCTAGAACACGATGGGAGATGTTTTCTGTGCTGGCACTGTTTCTCCTTGCCAGACAGAGTGGAAAAGCTTTTTGCTAAGATGTAGACGAGAAGAGAGGCTAAAGACGAAGGTACCGTGCACTGCAGAGCTAAGCACCGCTCCCGGACCTCTTTCGGCAGAAGGCGCACACCGCAGAGCACTGTGAGCGGCAGAATCGTCTTTGCGCGAAGAAGCAGCTTCTTCGTCTCCGCGAGCCGGAGAGAGCGGCAACTTCGCAAAGGTGATGAAACAAGCTGTACAACACTGCGATTGTGTGCAGCTTGCCAACTGAGAGAAAACAGTACCTGAGCACTCTCCTGCCTTTTATATTCACATGAGTATTTGATTGCAAGCTGTTTTGGACAACATTCTTTCTCTTCTTGCAAAACACTCGGCAGACCTCCGTGCAGCTTCTAGAACACGATGGGAGATATTTTCTGTGCTGGCAGAGTTTCTCCTTGCCAGACAGAGTGGAAAAGCTTTTTGCTAAGATGTAGACGAGAAGAGAGGCTAAAGACGAAGGTACGGTGCTCTGCAGAGCTAAGCACCGCTCCCGGGCTTCTTTCGGCAGAAGCCGCACACCGCAGAGCACTGTGAGCGGCAGAATCGTCTTTGCGCGAAGAAGCAGCTTCTTCGTCTCCGCGAGCCGGAGAGAGCGGCAACTTCGCAAAGGTGATGAAACAAGCTGTACAACACTGCGATTGTGTGCGTTTCTTGCCAACTGAGAGAAAACAGTACCTGAGCACTCTCCTGCCTTTTCTATTCACATGAACATTCGATTGCAAGCTGTTTTGGACAACTTTCTTTCTCTTCTTGCAAAACACTCGGCAGACCTCCGTGCAGCCTCTAGAACACGATGGGAGATGTTTTCTGTGCTGGCACAGTTTCTCCTTGCCAGACAGAGTGGAAAAGCTTTTTGCTAAGATGTAGACGAGAAGAGAGGCTAAAGACGAAGGTACGGTGCTCTGCAGAGCTAAGCACCGCTCTTGGGCCTCTTTCGACTGAAGACGCACACCGCAGAGCACTGTGAGCGGCAGAATCGTCTTTGCGCGAAGAAGCAGCTTCTTCGTCTCCGCGAGCCGGAGAGAGCGGCAACTTCGCAAAGGTGATGAAACAAGCTGTACAACACTGCGATTGTGTGCGCAGCTTGAAAACTGAGAGAAAACAGTACCTGACCACTCTCCTGCCTTTTATATTCACATGAGTATTCGATTGCAAGCTGTTTTGGACAACATTCTTTCTCTTCTTGCAAAACACTCGGCAGACATCCGTGCAGCTTCTAGAACACGATGGGAGATGTTTTCTGTGCTGGCACAGTTTCTCCTTGCCAGACAGAGTGGAAAAGCTTTTTGCTAAGATGTAGACGAGAAGAGAGGCTAAAGACGAAGGTACGGTGCTCTGCAGAGCTAAGCACCGCTCCCGGACCTCTTTCGGCAGAAGGCGCACACCGCAGAGCACTGTGAGCGGCAGAATCGTCTTTGCGCGAAGAAGCAGCTTCTTCGTCTCCGCGAGCCGGAGAGAGCGGCAACTTCGCAAAGGTGATGAAACAAGCTGTACAACACTGCGATTGTGTGCGCAGCTTGCCAAGTGAGAGAAAACAGTACCTGAGCACTCTCCTGCCTTTTCTATTCACATGAACATTCGATTGCAAGCTGTTTTGGACAACTTTCTTTCTCTTCTTGCAAAACACTCGGCAGACCTCCGTGCAGCCTCTAGAACACGATGGGAGATGTTTTCTGTGCTGGCACAGTTTCTCCTTGCCAGACAGAGTGGAAAAGCTTTTTGCTAAGATGTAGACGAGAAGAGAGGCTAAAGACGAAGGTACGGTGCTCTGCAGAGCTAAGCACCGCTCTTGGGCGTCTTTCGGCAGAAGGCGCACACCGCAGAGCATTGTGAGCGGCAGAATCGTCTTTGCGCGAAGAAGCAGCTTCTTCGTCTCCGAAAGCCGGAGAGAGCGGCAGCTTCGCAAATGTGATGAAACAAGCTGTACAACACTGCGATTGTGTGCGCAGCTTGCCAACTGAGAGAAAACAGTACCTGAGCACTCTCCTGCCTTTTCTATTCACAAGAATATTGGATTGCAAGCTGTTTTGGACAACTTTCTTTCTCTTCTTGCAAAACACTCGGCAGACCTCCGTGCAGCCTCTAGAACACGATGGGAGATGTTTTCTGTGCTGGCACAGTTTCTCCTTGCCAGACAGAGTGGAAAAGCTTTTTGCTAAGATGTAGACGAGAAGAGAGGCTAAAGACGAAGGTACGGTGCTCTGCAGAGCTAAGCACCGCTCCCGGGCTTCTTTCGGCAGAAGGCGCACACCGCAGAGCACTCTGAGCGGCAGAATCGTCTTTGCGCGAAGAAGCAGCTTCTTCGTCTCCGGGAGCCGGAGAGAGCGGCAACTTCGCAAAGGTGATGAAACAAGCTGTACAACACTGCGATTGTGTGCGCAGCTTGAAAACTGAGAGAAAACAGTACCTGACCACTCTCCTGCCTTTTATATTCACATGAGTATTCGATTGCAAGCTGTTTTGGACAACATTCTTTCTCTTCTTGCAAAACACTCGGCAGACCTCCGATCAGCTTCTAGAACACGATGGGAGATGTTTTCTGTTCTGGCACAGTTTCTCCTTGCCAGACAGAGTGGAAAAGCTTTTTGCTAAGATGTAGACGAGAAGAGAGGCTAAAGACGAAGGTACGGTGCTCTGAAGAGCTAAGCACCGCTCCCGGACCTCTTTCGGCAGAAGGCGCACACCGCAGAGCACTGTGAGCGGCAGAATCGTCTTTGCGCGAAGAAGCAGCTTCTTCGTCTCCGCGAGCCGGAAAGAGCGGCAACTTCGCAAAGGTGATGAAACAAGCTGTACAACACTGCGATTGTGTGCGCAGCTTGCCAACTGAGAGAAAACAGTACCTGACCACTCTCCTGCCTTTTATATTCACATGAGCATTCGATTGCAAGCTGTTTAGGACAATTTTCATTCTCTTCTTCAAAACACTCGGCAGACCACCGTGCAGCTTCTAGAACACGATGGGAGATGTTTTCTGTTCTGGCAGAGTTTCTCCTTGCCAGACAGAGTGGAAAAACTTTTTGCTAAGATGTAGACGAGAAGAGAGGCTAAAGACGAAGGTACGGTGCTCTGCAGAGCTAAGCACTGCTCCCGGACCTCTTTCGGCAGAAGGCGCACACCGCAGAGCACTGTGAGCGGCAGAATCGTCTTTGCGCGAAGAAGCAGCTTCTTCGTCTCCGGGAGCCGGAGAGAGCGGCAACTTCGCAAAGGTGATGAAACAAGCTGTACAACACTGCGATTGTGTGCGCAGCTTGAAAACTGAGAGAAAACAGTACCTGAGCACTCTCCTGCCTTTTCTATTCACATGAACATTCGATTGCAAGCTGTTTTGGACAACTTTCTTTCTCTTCTTGCAAAACACTCGGCAGACCTCCGTGCAGCCTCTAGAACACGATGGGAGATGTTTTCTGTGCTGGCAGAGTTTCTCCTTGCCAGACAGAGTGGAAAAGCTTTTTGCTAAGATGTAGACGAGAAGAGAGGCTAAAGACGAAGGTACGGTGCTCTGCAGAGCTAAGCACCGCTCCGGGGCTTCTTTCGGCAGAAGCCGCACACCGCAGAGCACTGTGAGCGGCAGAATCGTCTTTGCGCGAAGAAGCAGCTTCTTCGTCTCCGGGAGCCGGAGAGAGCGGCAACTTCGCAAAGGTGATGAAACGAGCTGTACAACACTGCGATTGTGTGCGCAGCTTGCCAACTGAGAGAAAACAGTACCTGACCACTCTCCTGCCTTTTATATTCACATGAGTATTCGATTGCAAGCTGTTTTGGACAACATTCTTTCTCTTCTTGCAAAACACTCGGCAGACCTCCGTGCAGCCTCTAGAACACGATGGGAGATGTTTTCTGTGCTGGCACTGTTTCTCCTTGCCAGACAGAGTGGAAAAGCTTTTTGCTAAGATGTAGACGAGAAGAGAGGCTAAAGACGAAGGTACCGTGCTCTGCAGAGCTAAGCACCGCTCCCGGACCTCTTTCGGCAGAAGGCGCACACCGCAGAGCACTGTGAGCGGCAGAATCGTCTTTGCGTGAAGAAGCAGCTTCTTCGTCTCCGCGAGCCGGAGAGAGCGGCAACTTCGCAAAGGTGATGAAACAAGCTGTACAACACTGCGATTGTGTGCAGCTTGCCAACTGAGAGAAAACAGTACCTGAGCACTCTCCTGCCTTTTATATTCACATGAGTATTTGATTGCAAGCTGTTTTGGACAACATTCTTTCTCTTCTTGCAAAACACTCGGCAGACCTCGGTGCAGCTTCTAGAACACGATGGGAGATGTTTTCTGTGCTGGCAGAGTTTCTCCTTGCCAGACAGAGTGGAAAAGCTTTTTGCTACGATGTATACGAGAAGAGAGGCTAAAGACGAAGGTACGGTGCTCTGCAGAGCTAAGCACCGCTCCCGGACCTCTTTCGGCAGAAGGCGCACACCGCAGAGCACTGTGAGCGGCAGAATCGTCTTTGCGCGAAGAAGCAGCTTCTTCGTCTCCGGGAGCCGGAGAGAGCGGCAACTTCGCAAAGGTGATGAAACAAGCTGTACAACACTGCGATTGTGTGCGCAGCTTGCCAACTGAGAGAAAACAGTACCTGAGCACTCTCCTGCCTTTTCTATTCACATGAACATTCGATTGCAAGCTGTTTTGGACAACTTTCTTTCTCTTCTTGCAAAACACTCGGCAGACATCCGTGCAGCCTCTAGAACACGATGGGAGATGTTTTTGGTGCTGGCACAGTTTCTCCTTGCCAGACAGAGTGGAAAAGTTTTTGCTAAGATGTAGACGAGAAGAGAGGCTAAAGACGAAGGTACGGTGCTCTGCAGAGCTAAGCACCGCTCCCGGACCTCTTTCGGCAGAAGGCGCACACCGCAGAGCACTGTGAGCGGCAGAATCGTCTTTGCGCGAAGAAGCAGCTTCTTCGTCTCCGGGAGCCGGAGAGAGCGGCAACTTCGCAAAGGTGATGAAACAAGCTGTACAACACTGCGATTGTGTGCGCAGCTTGCCAACTGAGAGAAAACAGTACCTGAGCACTCTCCTGCCTTTTCTATTCACATGAACATTCGATTGCAAGCTGTTTTGGACAACTTGCTTTCTCTTCTTGCAAAACACTCGGCAGACCTCCGTGCAGCCTCTAGAACACGATGGGAGATGTTTTTGGTGCTGGCACAGTTTCTCCTTGCCAGACAGAGTGGAAAAGCTTTTTGCTAAGATGTAGACAAGAAGAGAGGCTAAAGACGAAGGTACGGTGCTCTGCAGAGCTAAGCACCACTCCCGGACCTCTTTCGGCAGAAGCCGCACACCGCAGAGCACTGTGAGCGGCAGAATCGTCTTTGCGCGAAGAAGCAGCTTCTTCGTCTCCGCGAGCCGGAGAGAGCGGCAACTTCGCAAAGGTGATGAAACAAGCTGTACAACACTGCGATTGTGTGCGCAGCTTGCCAACTGAGAGAAAACAGTACCTGAGCACTCTCCTGCCTTTTCTATTCACATGAACATTGGATTGCAAGCTGTTTTGGACAACTTTCTTTCTCTTCTTGCAAAACACTCGGCAGACCTCCGTGCAGCCTCTAGAACACGATAGGATATGTTTTTTGTGCTGGCACAGTTTCTCCTTGCCAGACAGAGTGGAAAAGCTTTTTGCTAAGATGTAGACGAGAAGAGAGGCTAAAGACGAAGGTACGGTGCTCTGCAGAGCTAAGCACCACTCCCGGGCTTCTTTTGGCAGAAGCCGCACACCGCAGAGCACTGTGAGCGGCAGAATCGTCTTTGCGCGAAGAAGCAGCTTCTTCGTCTCCGGGAGCCGGAGAGAGCGGCAACTTCGCAAAGGTGATGAAACAAGCTGTACAACACTGCGATTGTGTGCGCAGCTTGAAAACTGAGAGAAAACAGTACCTGACCACTCTCCTGCCTTTTATATTCACATGAGTATTCGATTGCAAGCTGTTTTGGACAACATTCTTTCTCTTCTTGCAAAACACTCGGCAGACCTCCGTGCAGCCTCTAGAACACGATGGGAGATGTTTTCTGTGCTGGCACTGTTTCTCCTTGCCAGACAGAGTGGAAAAGCTTTTTGCTAAGATGTAGACGAGAAGAGAGGCTAAAGACGAAGGTACCGTGCTCTGCAGAGCTAAGCACCGCTCCCGGACCTCTTTCGGCAGAAGGCGCACACCGCAGAGCACTGTGAGCGGCAGAATCGTCTTTGCGTGAAGAAGCAGCTTCTTCGTCTCCGCGAGCCGGAGAGAGCGGCAACTTCGCAAAGGTGATGAAACAAGCTGTACAACACTGCGATTGTGTGCAGCTTGCCAACTGAGAGAAAACAGTACCTGAGCACTCTCCTGCCTTTTATATTCACATGAGTATTTGATTGCAAGCTGTTTTGGACAACATTCTTTCTCTTCTTGCAAAACACTCGGCAGACCTCGGTGCAGCTTCTAGAACACGATGGGAGATGTTTTCTGTGCTGGCAGAGTTTCTCCTTGCCAGACAGAGTGGAAAAGCTTTTTGCTACGATGTATACGAGAAGAGAGGCTAAAGACGAAGGTACGGTGCTCTGCAGAGCTAAGCACCGCTCCCGGACCTCTTTCGGCAGAAGGCGCACACCGCAGAGCACTGTGAGCGGCAGAATCGTCTTTGCGCGAAGAAGCAGCTTCTTCGTCTCCGGGAGCCGGAGAGAGCGGCAACTTCGCAAAGGTGATGAAACAAGCTGTACAACACTGCGATTGTGTGCGCAGCTTGCCAACTGAGAGAAAACAGTACCTGAGCACTCTCCTGCCTTTTCTATTCACATGAACATTCGATTGCAAGCTGTTTTGGACAACTTTCTTTCTCTTCTTCCAAAACACTCGGCAGACATCCGTGCAGCCTCTAGAACACGATGGGAGATGTTTTTGGTGCTGGCACAGTTTCTCCTTGCCAGACAGAGTGGAAAAGTTTTTGCTAAGATGTAGACGAGAAGAGAGGCTAAAGACGAAGGTACGGTGCTCTGCAGAGCTAAGCACCGCTCCCGGGCTTCTTTCGGCAGAAGGCGCACACCGCAGAGCACTGTGAGCGGCAGAATCGTCTTTGCGCGAAGAAGCAGCTTCTTCGTCTCCGGGAGCCGGAGAGAGCGGCAACTTCGCAAAGGTGATGAAACAAGCTGTACAACACTGCAATTGTGTGCGTTTCTTGCCAACTGAGAGAAAACAGTACCTGACCACTCTCCTGCCTTTTATATTCACATGAGTATTCGATTGCAAGCTGTTTTGGACAACATTCTTTCTCTTCTTGCAAAACACTCGGCAGACCTCCGTGCAGCTTCTAGAACACGATGGGAGATGTTTTCTGTTCTGGCACTGTTTCTCCTTGCCAGACAGAGTGGAAAAGCTTTTTGCTAAGATGTAGACGAGAAGAGAGGCTAAAGACGAAGGTACGGTGCTCTGAAGAGCTAAGCACCGCTCCCGGACCTCTTTCGGCAGAAGGCGCACACCGCAGAGCACTGTGAGCGGCAGAATCGTCTTTGCGCGAAGAAGCAGCTTCTTCGTCTCCGCGAGCCGGAAAGAGCGGCAACTTCGCAAAGGTGATGAAACAAGCTGTACAACACTGCGATTGTGTGCGCAGCTTGCCAACTGAGAGAAAACAGTACCTGACCACTCTCCTGCCTTTTATATTCACATGAGCATTCGATTGCAAGCTGTTTATGACAATTTTCATTCTCTTCTTCAAAACACTCGGCAGACCACCGTGCAGCTTCTAGAACACGATGGGAGATATTTTCTGTTCTGGCAGAGTTTCTCCTTGCCAGACAGAGTGGAAAAGCTTTTTGCTAAGATGTAGACGAGAAGAGAGGCTAAAGACGAAGGTACGGTGCTCTGCAGAGCTAAGCACCGCTCTTGGGCGTCTTTCGGCAGAAGGCGCACACCGCAGAGCATTGTGAGCGGCAGAATCGTCTTTGCGCGAAGAAGCAGCTTCTTCGTCTCCGAAAGCCGGAGAGAGCGGCAACTTCGCAAAGGTGATGAAACAAGCTGTACAACACTGCGATTGTGTGCGCAGCTTGCCAACTGAGAGAAAACAGTACCTGAGCACTCTCCTGCCTTTTCTATTCACATGAACATTCGATTGCAAGCTGTTTTGGACAACTTTCTTTCTCTTCTTGCAAAACACTCGGCAGACCTCCGTGCAGCCTCTAGAACACGATGGGAGATGTTTTCTGTGCTGGCAGAGTTTCTCCTTGCCAGACAGAGTGGAAAAGCTTTTTGCTAAGATGTAGACGAGAAGAGAGGCTAAAGACGAAGGTACGGTGCTCTGCAGAGCTAAGCACCGCTCCCGGACCTCTTTCGGCAGAAGGCGCACACCGCAGAGCACTGTGAGCGGCAGAATCGTCTTTGCGCGAAGAAGCAGCTTCTTCGTCTCCGGGAGCCGGAGAGAGCGGCAACTTCGCAATGGCGATGAAACAAGCTGTACAACACTGCGATTGTGTGCGCAGCTTGAAAACTGAGAGAAAACAGTACCTGACCACTCTCCTGCCTTTTCTATTCACATGAGTATTCGATTGCAAGCTGTTTTGGACAACATTCTTTCTCTTCTTGCAAAACACTCGGCAGACCTCCGTGCAGCCTCTAGAACACGATGGGAGATGTTTTCTGTGCTGGCACTGTTTCTCCTTGCCAGACAGAGTGGAAAAGCTTTTTGCTAAGATGTAGACGAGAAGAGAGGCTAAAGACGAAGGTACCGTGCACTGCAGAGCTAAGCACCGCTCCCGGACCTCTTTCGGCAGAAGGCGCACACCGCAGAGCACTGTGAGCGGCAGAATCGTCTTTGCGCGAAGAAGCAGCTTCTTCGTCTCCGCGAGCCGGAGAGAGCGGCAACTTCGCAAAGGTGATGAAACAAGCTGTACAACACTGCGATTGTGTGCAGCTTGCCAACTGAGAGAAAACAGTACCTGAGCACTCTCCTGCCTTTTATATTCACATGAGTATTTGATTGCAAGCTGTTTTGGACAACATTCTTTCTCTTCTTGCAAAACACTCGGCAGACCTCCGTGCAGCTTCTAGAACACGATGGGAGATATTTTCTGTGCTGGCAGAGTTTCTCCTTGCCAGACAGAGTGGAAAAGCTTTTTGCTAAGATGTAGACGAGAAGAGAGGCTAAAGACGAAGGTACGGTGCTCTGCAGAGCTAAGCACCGCTCCCGGGCTTCTTTCGGCAGAAGCCGCACACCGCAGAGCACTTTGAGCGGCAGAATCGTCTTTGCGCGAAGAAGCAGCTTCTTCGTCTCCGGGAGCCGGAGAGAGCGGCAACTTCGCAAAGGTGATGAAACAAGCTGTACAACACTGCGATTGTGTGCGTTTCTTGCCAACTGAGAGAAAACAGTACCTGAGCACTCTCCTGCCTTTTCTATTCACATGAACATTCGATTGCAAGCTGTTTTGGACAACTTTCTTTCTCTTCTTGCAAAACACTCGGCAGACCTCCGTGCAGCTTCTAGAACACGATGGGAGATGTTTTCTGTGCTGGCAGAGTTTCTCCTTGCCAGACAGAGTGGAAAAGCTTTTTGCTAAGATGTAGACGAGAAGAGATGCTAAAGACGAAGGTACGGTGCTCTGCAGAGCTAAGCACCGCTTCAGGGCCTCTTTCGACTGAAGACGCACACCGCAGAGCACTGTGAGCGGCAGAATCGTCTTTGCGCGAAGAAGCAGCTTCTTCGTCTCCGCGAGCCGGAGAGAGCGGCAACTTCGCAAAGGTGATGAAACAAGCTGTACAACACTGCGATTGTGTGCGCAGCTTGAAAACTGAGAGAAAACAGTACCTGACCACTCTCCTGCCTTTTATATTCACATGAGTATTCGATTGCAAGCTGTTTTGGACAACATTCTTTCTCTTCTTGCAAAACACTCGGCAGACATCCGTGCAGCTTCTAGAACACGATGGGAGATGTTTTCTGTGCTGGCACAGTTTCTCCTTGCCAGACAGAGTGGAAAAGCTTTTTGCTAAGATGTAGACGAGAAGAGAGGCTAAAGACGAAGGTACGGTGCTCTGCAGAGCTAAGCACCGCTCCCGGACCTCTTTCGGCAGAAGGCGCACACCGCAGAGCACTGTGAGCGGCAGAATCGTCTTTGCGCGAAGAAGCAGTTTCTTCGTCTCCGCGAGCCGGAGAGAGCGGCAACTTCGCAAAGGTGATGAAACAAGCTGTACAACACTGCGATTGTGTGCGCAGCTTGCCAAGTGAGAGAAAACAGTACCTGAGCACTCTCCTGCCTTTTCTATTCACATGAACATTCGATTGCAAGCTGTTTTGGACAACTTTCTTTCTCTTCATGCAAAACACTCGGCAGACCTCCGTGCAGCCTCTAGAACACGATGGGAGATGTTTTCTGTGCTGGCACAGTTTCTCCTTGCCAGACAGAGTGGAAAAGCTTTTTGCTAAGATGTAGACGAGAAGAGAGGCTAAAGACGAAGGTACGGTGCTCTGCAGAGCTAAGCACCGCTCTTGGGCGTCTTTCGGCAGAAGGCGCACACCGCAGAGCATTGTGAGCGGCAGAATCGTCTTTGCGCGAAGAAGCAGCTTCTTCGTCTCCGAAAGCCGGAGAGAGCGGCAGCTTCGCAAATGTGATGAAACAAGCTGTACAACACTGCGATTGTGTGCGCAGCTTGCCAACTGAGAGAAAACAGTACCTGAGCACTCTCCTGCCTTTTCTATTCACAAGAATATTGGATTGCAAGCTGTTTTGGACAACTTTCTTTCTCTTCTTGCAAAACACTCGGCAGACCTCCGTGCAGCCTCTAGAACACGATGGGAGATGTTTTCTGTGCTGGCACAGTTTCTCCTTGCCAGACAGAGTGGAAAAGCTTTTTGCTAAGATGTAGACGAGAAGAGAGGCTAAAGACGAAGGTACGGTGCTCTGCAGAGCTAAGCACCGCTCCCGGGCTTCTTTCGGCAGAAGGCGCACACCGCAGAGCACTCTGAGCGGCAGAATCGTCTTTGCGCGAAGAAGCAGCTTCTTCGTCTCCGGGAGCCGGAGAGAGCGGCAACTTCGCAAAGGTGATGAAACAAGCTGTACAACACTGCGATTGTGTGCGCAGCTTGAAAACTGAGAGAAAACAGTACCTGACCACTCTCCTGCCTTTTCTATTCACATGAGTATTCGATTGCAAGCTGTTTTGGACAACATTCTTTCTCTTCTTGCAAAACACTCGGCAGACCTCCGATCAGCTTCTAGAACACGATGGGAGATGTTTTCTGTTCTGGCACTGTTTCTCCTTGCCAGACAGAGTGGAAAAGCTTTTTGCTAAGATGTAGACGAGAAGAGAGGCTAAAGACGAAGGTACGGTGCTCTGAAGAGCTAAGCACCGCTCCCGGACCTCTTTCGGCAGAAGGCGCACACCGCAGAGCACTGTGAGCGGCAGAATCGTCTTTGCGCGAAGAAGCAGCTTCTTCGTCTCCGCGAGCCGGAAAGAGCGGCAACTTCGCAAAGGTGATGAAACAAGCTGTACAACACTGCGATTGTGTGCGCAGCTTGCCAACTGAGAGAAAACAGTACCTGACCACTCTCCTGCCTTTTATATTCACATGTGCATTCGATTGCAAGCTGTTTAGGACAATTTTCATTCTCTTCTTCAAAACACTCGGCAGACCACCGTGCAGCTTCTAGAACACGATGGGAGATGTTTTCTGTTCTGGCAGAGTTTCTCCTTGCCAGACAGAGTGGAAAAACTTTTTGCTAAGATGTAGACGAGAAGAGAGGCTAAAGACGAAGGTACGGTGCTCTGCAGAGCTAAGCACTGCTCCCGGACCTCTTTCGGCAGAAGGCGCACACCGCAGAGCACTGTGAGCGGCAGAATCGTCTTTGCGCGAAGAAGCAGCTTCTTCGTCTCCGGGAGCCGGAGAGAGCGGCAACTTCGCAAAGGTGATGAAACAAGCTGTACAACACTGCGATTGTGTGCGCAGCTTGAAAACTGAGAGAAAACAGTACCTGAGCACTCTCCTGCCTTTTCTATTCACATGAACATTCGATTGCAAGCTGTTTTGGACAACTTTCTTTCTCTTCTTGCAAAACACTCGGCAGACCTCCGTGCAGCCTCTAGAACACGATGGGAGATGTTTTCTGTGCTGGCAGAGTTTCTCCTTGCCAGACAGAGTGGAAAAGCTTTTTGCTAAGATGTAGACGAGAAGAGAGGCTAAAGACGAAGGTACGGTGCTCTGCAGAGCTAAGCACCGCTCCGGGGCTTCTTTCGGCAGAAGCCGCACACCGCAGAGCACTGTGAGCGGCAGAATCGTCTTTGCGCGAAGAAGCCGCTTCTTCGTCTCCAGGAGACGGAGAGAGCGGCAACTTCGCAAAGGTGATGAAACAAGCTGTACAACACTGCGATTGTGTGCGCAGCTTGAAAACTGAGAGAAAACAGTACCTGACCACTCTCCTGCCTTTTCTATTCACATGAATATTCGATTGCAAGCTGTTTTGGACAACTTTCTTTCTCTTCTTGCAAAACACTCGTCAGCCTCTAGAACACGATGGGAGATGTTTTCTGTGCTGGCAGAGTTTCTCCTTGCCAGACAGAGTGGAAAAGCTTTTTGCTAAGATGTAGACGAGAAGAGAGGCTAAAGACGAAGGTACGGTGCTCTGCAGAGCTAAGCACCGCTCCCGGACCTCTTTCGGCAGAAGGCGCACACCGCAGAGCACTGTGAGCGGCAGAATCGTCTTTGCGCGAAGAAGCAGCTTCTTCGTCTCCGGGAGCCGGAAAGAGCGGCAACTTCGCAAAGGTGATGAAACAAGCTGTACAACACTACGATTGTGTGCGCAGCTTGAAAACTGAGAGAAAACAGTACCTGACCACTCTCCTGCGTTTTATATTCACATGAGTATTCGATTGCAAGCTGTTTTGGACAACATTCTTTCTCTTCTTGCAAAACACTCGGCAGACCTCCGTGCAACTTCTAGAACACGATGGGAGATGTTTTCTGTGCTGGCAGATTTTCTCCTTGCCAGACAGAGTGGAAAAGCTTTTTGCTAAGATGTAGACGAGAAGAGAGGCTAAAGACGAAGGTACGGTGCTCTGCAGAGCTAAGCACCGCTCCCGGACCTCTTTCGGCAGAAGGCGCACACCGCAGAGCACTGTGAGCGGCAGAATCGTCTTTGCGCGAAGAAGCAGCTTCTTCGTCTCCGGGAGCCGGAAAGAGCGGCAACTTCGCAAATGTGATGAAACAAGCTGTACAACACTGCGATTGTGTGCGCAGCTTGCCAACTGAGAGAAAACAGTACCTGACCACTCTCCTGCCTTTTCTATTCACATGAGTATTCGATTGCAAGCTGTTTAGGACAATTATCATTCTCTTCTTGCAAAACACTCGGCAGACCACCGTGCAGCTTCTAGAACACGATGGGAGATGTTTTCTGTTCTGGCAGAGTTTCTCCTTGCCAGACAGAGTGGAAAAGCTTTTTGCTAAGATGTAGACGAGAAGAGAGGCTAAAGACGAAGGTACGGTGGTCTGCAGAGCTAAGCACCGCTCTTGGGCGTCTTTCGGCAGAAGGCGCACACCGCAGAGCATTGTGAGCGGCAGAATCGTCTTTGCGCGAAGAAGCAGCTTCTTCGTCTCCGAAAGCCGGAGAGAGCGGCAGCTTCGCAAAGGTGATGAAACAAGCTGTACAACACTGCGATTGTGTGCGCAGCTTGCCAACTGAGAGAAAACAGTACCTGAGCACTCTCCTGCCTTTTCTATTCACATGAACATTGGATTGCAAGCTGTTTTGGACAACTTTCTTTCTCTTCTTGCAAAACACTCGGCAGACCTCCGTGCAGCCTCTAGAACACGATGGGAGATGTTTTCTGTGCTGGCACAGTTTCTCCTTGCCAGACAGAGTGGAAAAGCTTTTTGCTAAGATGTAGACGAGAAGAGAGGCTAAAGACGAAGGTACGGTGCTCTGCAGAGCTAAGCACCGCTATTGGGCTTCTTTCGGCAGAAGGCGCACACCGCAGAGCATTGTGAGCGGCAGAATCGTCTTTGCGAGAAGAAGCAGCTTCTTCGTCTCCGCGAGCCGGAGAGAGCGGCAACTTCGCAAAGGTGATGAAACAACCTGTACAACACTGCGATTGTGTGCGCAGCTTGAAAACAGAGAGAAAACAGTACCTGACCACTCTCCTGCCTTTTCTATTCACATGAACATTGGATTGAAAGCTGTTTGGGACAACTTTCTTTCTCTTCTTGCAAAACACTCGGCAGACATCCGTGCAGCCTCTAGAACACGATAGGATATGTTTTCCGTGCTGACAGACTTTCTCCTTGCCAGACAGAGTGGAAAAGCTTTTAGCTAAGATGTAGACGAGAAGAGAGGCTAAAGACGAAGGTACGGTGCTCTGTAGAGCTAAGCACCGCTCCCGGTCCTCTTTCGGCAGAAGGCGCACACCGCAGAGCACTGTGAGCGGCAGAATCGTCTTTGCGCGAAGAAGCAGCTTCTTCGTCTCCGGGAGCCGGAGAGAGCGGCAACTTCGCAAAGGTGATGAAACAAGCTGTACAACACTGCAATTGTGTGCGCTGCTTGCCAACTGAGGGAAAACAGTACCTGACCACTCTTCTGCCTTTTCTATTCACATGAGTATTCGATTGCAAGCTGTTTTGGACAACTTTCTTTCTCTTCTTGCAAAACACTCGGTAGACCACCGTGCAGCCTCTAGAACACGATGGGAGATGTTTTCTGTGCTGGCACAGTTTCTCCTTGCCAGACAGAGTGGAAAAGCTTTTTGCTAAGATGTAGACGAGAAGAGAGGCTAAAGACGAAGGTACGGTGCTCTGCAGAGCTAAGCACCGCTCCCGGGCTTCTTTCGGCAGAAGGCGCACACCGCAGAGCACTGTGAGCGGCAGAATCGTCTTTGCGCGAAGAAGCCGCTTCTTCGTCTCCGGGAGCCGGAGAGAGCGGCAACTTCTCAAAGGTGATGAAACAAGCTGTACAACACTGCGATTGTGTGCGCAGCTTGAAAACTGAGAGAAAACAGTACCTGACCACTCTCCTGCCTTTTCTATTCACATGAATATTCGATTGCAAGCTGTTTTGGACAACTTTCTTTCTCTTCTTGCAAAACACTCGGCAGCCTCTAGAACACGATGGGAGATGTTTTCTGTGCTGGCAGAGTTTCCCCTTGCCAGACAGAGTGGAAAAGCTTTTTGCTAAGATGTAGACGAGAAGAGAGGCTAAAGACGAAGGTACGGTGCTCTGCAGAGCTAAGCACCGCTCCCGGACCTCTTTCGGCAGAAGGCGCACACCGCAGAGCACTGTGAGCGGCAGAATCGTCTTTGCGCGAAGAAGCAGCTTCTTCGTCTCCGGGAGCCGGAGAGAGCGGCAACTTCGCAAAGGTGATGAAACAAGCTGTACAACACTGCGATTGTGTGCGCAGCTTGCCAACTGAGAGAAAACAGTACCTGAGCACTCTCCTGCCTTTTCTATTCACATGAACATTCGATTGCAAGCTGTTTTGGACAACTTGCTTTCTCTTCTTGCAAAACACTCGGCAGACCTCCGTGCAGCCTCTAGAACACGATGGGAGATGTTTTTGGTGCTGGCACAGTTTCTCCTTGCCAGACAGAGTGGAAAAGCTTTTTGCTAAGATGTAGACAAGAAGAGAGGCTAAAGACGAAGGTACGGTGCTCTGCAGAGCTAAGCACCACTCCCGGACCTCTTTCGGCAGAAGCCGCACACCGCAGAGCACTGTGAGCGGCAGAATCGTCTTTGCGCGAAGAAGCAGCTTCTTCGTCTCCGGGAGCCGGAGAGAGCGGCAACTTCGCAAAGGTGATGAAACGAGCTGTACAACACTGCGATTGTGTGCGCAGCTTGCCAACTGAGAGAAAACAGTACCTGACCACTCTCCTGCCTTTTATATTCACATGAGTATTCGATTGCAAGCTGTTTTGGACAACATTCTTTCTCTTCTTGCAAAACACTCGGCAGACCTCCGTGCAGCCTCTAGAACACGATGGGAGATGTTTTCTGTGCTGGCACTGTTTCTCCTTGCCAGACAGAGTGGAAAAGCTTTTTGCTAAGATGTAGACGAGAAGAGAGGCTAAAGACGAAGGTACCGTGCTCTGCAGAGCTAAGCACCGCTCCCGGACCTCTTTCGGCAGAAGGCGCACACCGCAGAGCACTGTGAGCGGCAGAATCGTCTTTGCGTGAAGAAGCAGCTTCTTCGTCTCCGCGAGCCGGAGAGAGCGGCAACTTCGCAAAGGTGATGAAACAAGCTGTACAACACTGCGATTGTGTGCAGCTTGCCAACTGAGAGAAAACAGTACCTGAGCACTCTCCTGCCTTTTATATTCACATGAGTATTTGATTGCAAGCTGTTTTGGACAACATTCTTTCTCTTCTTGCAAAACACTCGGCAGACCTCGGTGCAGCTTCTAGAACACGATGGGAGATGTTTTCTGTGCTGGCAGAGTTTCTCCTTGCCAGACAGAGTGGAAAAGCTTTTTGCTACGATGTATACGAGAAGAGAGGCTAAAGACGAAGGTACGGTGCTCTGCAGAGCTAAGCACCGCTCCCGGACCTCTTTCGGCAGAAGGCGCACACCGCAGAGCACTGTGAGCGGCAGAATCGTCTTTGCGCGAAGAAGCAGCTTCTTCGTCTCCGGGAGCCGGAGAGAGCGGCAACTTCGCAAAGGTGATGAAACAAGCTGTACAACACTGCGATTGTGTGCGCAGCTTGCCAACTGAGAGAAAACAGTACCTGAGCACTCTCCTGCCTTTTCTATTCACATGAACATTCGATTGCAAGCTGTTTTGGACAACTTTCTTTCTCTTCTTGCAAAACACTCGGCAGACATCCGTGCAGCCTCTAGAACACGATGGGAGATGTTTTTGGTGCTGGCACAGTTTCTCCTTGCCAGACAGAGTGGAAAAGTTTTTGCTAAGATGTAGACGAGAAGAGAGGCTAAAGACGAAGGTACGGTGCTCTGCAGAGCTAAGCACCGCTCCCGGACCTCTTTCGGCAGAAGGCGCACACCGCAGAGCACTGTGAGCGGCAGAATCGTCTTTGCGCGAAGAAGCAGCTTCTTCGTCTCCGGGAGCCGGAGAGAGCGGCAACTTCGCAAAGGTGATGAAACAAGCTGTACAACACTGCGATTGTGTGCGCAGCTTGCCAACTGAGAGAAAACAGTACCTGAGCACTCTCCTGCCTTTTCTATTCACATGAACATTCGATTGCAAGCTGTTTTGGACAACTTGCTTTCTCTTCTTGCAAAACACTCGGCAGACCTCCGTGCAGCCTCTAGAACACGATGGGAGATGTTTTTGGTGCTGGCACAGTTTCTCCTTGCCAGACAGAGTGGAAAAGCTTTTTGCTAAGATGTAGACAAGAAGAGAGGCTAAAGACGAAGGTACGGTGCTCTGCAGAGCTAAGCACCACTCCCGGACCTCTTTCGGCAGAAGCCGCACACCGCAGAGCACTGTGAGCGGCAGAATCGTCTTTGCGCGAAGAAGCAGCTTCTTCGTCTCCGCGAGCCGGAGAGAGCGGCAACTTCGCAAAGGTGATGAAACAAGCTGTACAACACTGCGATTGTGTGCGCAGCTTGCCAACTGAGAGAAAACAGTACCTGAGCACTCTCCTGCCTTTTCTATTCACATGAACATTGGATTGCAAGCTGTTTTGGACAACTTTCTTTCTCTTCTTGCAAAACACTCGGCAGACCTCCGTGCAGCCTCTAGAACACGATAGGATAGGTTTTTTGTGCTGGCACAGTTTCTCCTTGCCAGACAGAGTGGAAAAGCTTTTTGCTAAGATGTAGACGAGAAGAGAGGCTAAAGACGAAGGTACGGTGCTCTGCAGAGCTAAGCACCACTCCCGGGCTTCTTTTGGCAGAAGCCGCACACCGCAGAGCACTGTGAGCGGCAGAATCGTCTTTGCGCGAAGAAGCAGCTTCTTCGTCTCCGGGAGCCGGAGAGAGCGGCAACTTCGCAAAGGTGATGAAACAAGCTGTACAACACTGCGATTGTGTGCGCAGCTTGAAAACTGAGAGAAAACAGTACCTGACCACTCTCCTGCCTTTTATATTCACATGAGTATTCGATTGCAAGCTGTTTTGGACAACATTCTTTCTCTTCTTGCAAAACACTCGGCAGACCTCCGTGCAGCCTCTAGAACACGATGGGAGATGTTTTCTGTGCTGGCACTGTTTCTCCTTGCCAGACAGAGTGGAAAAGCTTTTTGCTAAGATGTAGACGAGAAGAGAGGCTAAAGACGAAGGTACCGTGCTCTGCAGAGCTAAGCACCGCTCCCGGACCTCTTTCGGCAGAAGGCGCACACCGCAGAGCACTGTGAGCGGCAGAATCGTCTTTGCGTGAAGAAGCAGCTTCTTCGTCTCCGCGAGCCGGAGAGAGCGGCAACTTCGCAAAGGTGATGAAACAAGCTGTACAACACTGCGATTGTGTGCAGCTTGCCAACTGAGAGAAAACAGTACCTGAGCACTCTCCTGCCTTTTATATTCACATGAGTATTTGATTGCAAGCTGTTTTGGACAACATTCTTTCTCTTCTTGCAAAACACTCGGCAGACCTCGGTGCAGCTTCTAGAACACGATGGGAGATGTTTTCTGTGCTGGCAGAGTTTCTCCTTGCCAGACAGAGTGGAAAAGCTTTTTGCTACGATGTATACGAGAAGAGAGGCTAAAGACGAAGGTACGGTGCTCTGCAGAGCTAAGCACCGCTCTTGGGCGTCTTTCGGCAGAAGGCGCACACCGCAGAGCACTGTGAGCGGCAGAATCGTCTTTGCGCGAAGAAGCAGCTTCTTCGTCTCCGGGAGCCGGAGAGAGCGGCAACTTCGCAAAGGTGATGAAACAAGCTGTACAACACTGCGATTGTGTGCGCAGCTTGCCAACTGAGAGAAAACAGTACCTGAGCACTCTCCTGCCTTTTCTATTCACATGAACATTCGATTGCAAGCTGTTTTGGACAACTTTCTTTCTCTTCTTGCAAAACACTCGGCAGACATCCGTGCAGCCTCTAGAACACGATGGGAGATGTTTTTGGTGCTGGCACAGTTTCTCCTTGCCAGACAGAGTGGAAAAGTTTTTGCTAAGATGTAGACGAGAAGAGAGGCTAAAGACGAAGGTACGGTGCTCTGCAGAGCTAAGCACCGCTCCCGGGCTTCTTTCGGCAGAAGCCGCACACCGCAGAGCACTGTGAGCGGCAGAATCGTCTTTGCGCGAAGAAGCAGCTTCTTCGTCTCCGGGAGCCGGAGAGAGCGGCAACTTCGCAAAGGTGATGAAACAAGCTGTACAACACTGCGATTGTGTGCGTTTCTTGCCAACTGAGAGAAAACAGTACCTGAGCACTCTCCTGCCTTTTCTATTCACATGAACATTGGATTGCAAGCTGTTTTGGACAACTTTCTTTCTCTTCTTGCAAAACACTCGGCAGACCTCCGTGCAGCTTCTAGAACACGATGGGAGATGTTTTCTGTGCTGGCAGAGTTTCTCCTTGCCAGACAGAGTGGAAAAGCTTTTTGCTAAGATGTAGACGAGAAGAGATGCTAAAGACGAAGGTACGGTGCTCTGCAGAGCTAAGCACCGCTTCAGGGCCTCTTTCGACTGAAGACGCACACCGCAGAGCACTGTGAGCGGCAGAATCGTCTTTGCGCGAAGAAGCAGCTTCTTCGTCTCCGCGAGCCGGAGAGAGCGGCAACTTCGCAAAGGTGATGAAACAAGCTGTACAACACTGCGATTCTGTGCGCAGCTTGAAAACTGAGAGAAAACAGTACCTGACCACTCTCCTGCCTTTTATATTCACATGAGTATTCGATTGCAAGCTGTTTTGGACAACATTCTTTCTCTTCTTGCAAAACACTCGGCAGACATCCGTGCAGCTTCTAGAACACGATGGGAGATGTTTTCTGTGCTGGCACAGTTTCTCCTTGCCAGACAGAGTGGAAAAGCTTTTTGCTAAGATGTAGACAAGAAGAGAGGCAAAGACGAAGGTACGGTGCTCTGCAGAGCTAAGCACCGCTCCCGGACCTCTTTCGGCAGAAGGCGCACACCGCAGAGCACTGTGAGCGGCAGAATCGTCTTTGCGCGAAGAAGCAGCTTCTTCGTCTCCGGGAGCCGGAGAGAGCGGCAACTTCGCAAAGGTGATGAAACAAGCTGTACAACACTGCGATTGTGTGCGCAGCTTGCCAACTGAGAGAAAACAGTACCTGAACACTCTCCTGCCTTTTCTATTCACATGAACATTCGATTGCAAGCTGTTTTGGACAACTTTCTTTCTCTTCTTGCAAAACACTCGGCAGACCTCCGTGCAGCCTCTAGAACACGATAGGATATGTTTTCCGTGCTGACCGACTTTCTCCTTGCCAGACAGAGTGGAAAAGCTTTTAGCTAAGATGTAGACGAGAAGAGAGGCTAAAGACGAAGGTACGGTGCTCTGCAGAGCTAAGCACCGCTCCCGGGCTTCTTTCGGCAGAAGCCGCACACCGCAGAGCACTGTGAGCGGCAGAATCGTCTTTGCGCGAAGAAGCAGCTTCTTCGTCTCCGCGAGCCGAGGACAGCGGCAACTTCGCAAAGGTGATGAAACAAGCTGTACAACACTGCGATTGTGTGCGCAGCTTGCCAACTGAGAGAAAACAGTACCTGAGCACTCTCCTGCCTTTTCTATTCACATGAACATTGGATTGCAAGCTGTTTTGGACAACTTTCTTTCTCTTCTTGCAAAACACTCGGCAGACCTCCGTGCAGCCTCTAGAACACGATAGGATATATTTTCCGTGCTGACAGACTTTCTCCTTGCCAGGCAGAGTGGAAAAGCTTTTAGCTAAGATGTAGACGAGAAGAGACGCTAAAGACGAAGGTACGGTGCTCTGCAGAGCTAAGCACCGCTCCCGGACCTCTTTCGGCAGAAGCCGCACACCGCAGAGCACTGTGAGCGGCACAATCGTCTTTGCGCGAAGAAGCAGCTGCTTCGTCTCCGGGAGCCGGAGAGAGCGGCAACTTCGCAAAGGTGATGAAACAAGCTGTACAACACTGCGATTGTGTGCGCAGCTTGCCAACTGAGAGAAAACAGTACCTGAGCACTCTCCTGCCTTTTCTATTCACATGAACATTCGATTGCAAGCTGTTTTGGACAACTTTCTTTCTCTTCTTGCAAAACACTCGGCAGACATCCGTGCAGCCTCTAGAACACGATGGGAGATGTTTTTGGTGCTGGCACAGTTTCTCCTTGCCAGACAGAGTGGAAAAGTTTTTGCTAAGATGTAGACGAGAAGAGAGGCTAAAGACGAAGGTACGGTGCTCTGCAGAGCTAAGCACCGCTCCCGGGCTTCTTTCGGCAGAAGCCGCACACCGCAGAGCACTGTGAGCGGCAGAATCGTCTTTGCGCGAAGAAGCAGCTTCTTCGTCTCCGGGAGCCGGAGAGAGCGGCAACTTCGCAAAGGTGATGAAACAAGCTGTACAACACTGCGATTGTGTGCGTTTCTTGCCAACTGAGAGAAAACAGTACCTGAGCACTCTCCTGCCTTTTCTATTCACATGAACATTGGATTGCAAGCTGTTTTGGACAACTTTCTTTCTCTTCTTGCAAAACACTCGGCAGACCTCCGTGCAGCTTCTAGAACACGATGGGAGATGTTTTCTGTGCTGGCAGAGTTTCTCCTTGCCAGACAGAGTGGAAAAGCTTTTTGCTAAGATGTAGACGAGAAGAGATGCTAAAGACGAAGGTACGGTGCTCTGCAGAGCTAAGCACCGCTTCAGGGCCTCTTTCGACTGAAGACGCACACCGCAGAGCACTGTGAGCGGCAGAATCGTCTTTGCGCGAAGAAGCAGCTTCTTCGTCTCCGCGAGCCGGAGAGAGCGGCAACTTCGCAAAGGTGATGAAACAAGCTGTACAACACTGCGATTCTGTGCGCAGCTTGAAAACTGAGAGAAAACAGTACCTGACCACTCTCCTGCCTTTTATATTCACATGAGTATTCGATTGCAAGCTGTTTTGGACAACATTCTTTCTCTTCTTGCAAAACACTCGGCAGACATCCGTGCAGCTTCTAGAACACGATGGGAGATGTTTTCTGTGCTGGCACAGTTTCTCCTTGCCAGACAGAGTGGAAAAGCTTTTTGCTAAGATGTAGACAAGAAGAGAGGCAAAGACGAAGGTACGGTGCTCTGCAGAGCTAAGCACCGCTCCCGGACCTCTTTCGGCAGAAGGCGCACACCGCAGAGCACTGTGAGCGGCAGAATCGTCTTTGCGCGAAGAAGCAGCTTCTTCGTCTCCGCGAGCCGGAGAGAGCGGCAACTTCGCAAAGGTGATGAAACAAGCTGTACAACACTGCGATTGTGTGCGCAGCTTGCCAACTGAGAGAAAACAGTACCTGAACACTCTCCTGCCTTTTCTATTCACATGAACATTCGATTGCAAGCTGTTTTGGACAACTTTCTTTCTCTTCTTGCAAAACACTCGGCAGACCTCCGTGCAGCCTCTAGAACACGATAGGATATGTTTTCCGTGCTGACCGACTTTCTCCTTGCCAGACAGAGTGGAAAAGCTTTTAGCTAAGATGTAGACGAGAAGAGAGGCTAAAGACGAAGGTACGGTGCTCTGCAGAGCTAAGCACCGCTCCCGGGCTTCTTTCGGCAGAAGCCGCACACCGCAGAGCACTGTGAGCGGCAGAATCGTCTTTGCGCGAAGAAGCAGCTTCTTCGTCTCCGCGAGCCGAGGACAGCGGCAACTTCGCAAAGGTGATGAAACAAGCTGTACAACACTGCGATTGTGTGCGCAGCTTGCCAACTGAGAGAAAACAGTACCTGAGCACTCTCCTGCCTTTTCTATTCACATGAACATTGGATTGCAAGCTGTTTTGGACAACTTTCTTTCTCTTCTTGCAAAACACTCGGCAGACCTCCGTGCAGCCTCTAGAACACGATAGGATATATTTTCCGTGCTGACAGACTTTCTCCTTGCCAGGCAGAGTGGAAAAGCTTTTAGCTAAGATGTAGACGAGAAGAGACGCTAAAGACGAAGGTACGGTGCTCTGCAGAGCTAAGCACCGCTCCCGGACCTCTTTCGGCAGAAGCCGCACACCGCAGAGCACTGTGAGCGGCAGAATCGTCTTTGCGCGAAGAAGCAGCTGCTTCGTCTCCGGGAGACGGAGAGAGCGGCAACTTCGCAAAGGTGATGAAACAAGCTGTACAACACTGCGATTGTGTGCGCAGCTTGAAAACTGAAAGAAAACAGTACCTGAGCACTCTCCTGCCTTTTATATTCACATGAGTATTCGATTGCAAGCTGTTTTGGACAACATTCTTTCTCTTCTTGCAAAACACTCGGCAGACCTCCGTGCAGCTTCTAGAACACGATGGGAGATGTTTTCTGTGCTGGCAGAGTTTCTCCTTGCCAGACAGAGTGGAAAAGCTTTTTGCTAAGATGTAGACGAGAAGAGAGGCTAAAGACGAAGGTACGGTGCTCTGCAGAGCTAAGCACCGCTCCCGGACCTCTTTCGGCAGAAGCCGCACACCGCAGAGCACTGTGAGCGGCAGAATCGTCTTTGCGCGAAGAAGCAGCTTCTTCGTCTCCGGGAGCCGGAGAGAGCGGCAACTTCGCAAAGGTGATGAAACAAGCTGTACAACACTGCGATTGTGTGCGCAGCTTGCCAACTGAGAGAAAACAGTACCTGACCACTCTCCTGCCTTTTCTATTCACATGAGTATTCGATTGCAAGCTGTTTAGGACAATTTTCATTCTCTTCTTGCAAAACACTCGGCAGACCACCGTGCAGCTTCTAGAACACGATGGGAGATGTTTTCTGTTCTGGCAGAGTTTCTCCTTGCCAGACAGAGTGGAAAAGCTTTTTGCTAAGATGTATATGAGAAGAGAGGCTAAAGACGAAGGTACGGTGCTCTGCAGAGCTAAGCACTGCTCCCGGACCTCTTTCGGCAGAAGGCGCACACCGCAGAGCACTGTGAGCGGCAGAATCGTCTTTGCGCGAAGAAGCAGCTTCTTCGTCTCCGGGAGCCGGAGAGAGCGGCAACTTCGCAAAGGTGATGAAACAAGCTGTACAACACTGCGATTGTGTGCGCAGCTTGCCAAGTGAGAGAAAACAGTACCTGAGCACTCTCCTGCCTTTTCTATTCACATGAACATTCGATTGCAAGCTGTTTTGGACAACTTTCTTTCTCTTCTTGCAAAACACTCGGCAGACCTCCGTGCAGCCTCTAGAACACGATGGGAGATGTTTTCTGTGCTGGCACAGTTTCTCCTTGCCAGACAGAGTGGAAAAGCTTTTTGCTAAGATGTAGACGAGAAGAGAGGCTAAAGACGAAGGTACGGTGCTCTGCAGAGCTAAGCACCGCTCTTGGGCGTCTTTCGGCAGAAGGCGCACACCGCAGAGCACTGTGAGCGGCAGAATCGTCTTTGCGCGAAGAAGCAGCTTCTTCGTCTCCGGGAGCCGGAGAGAGCGGCAGCTTCGCAAAGGTGATGAAAAAAGCTGTACAACACTGCGATTGTGTGCGCAGCTTGCCAACTGAGAGAAAACAGTACCTGAGCACTCTCCTGCCTTTTCTATTTACATGAACATTGGATTGCAAGCTGTTTTGGACAACTTTCTTTCTCTTCTTGCAAAACACTCGGCAGACCTCCGTGCAGCCTCTAGAACACGATGGGAGATGTTTTCTGTGCTGGCAGAGTTTCTCCTTGCCAGACAGAGTGGAAAAGCTTTTTGCTAAGATGTAGACGAGAAGAGAGGCTAAAGACGAAGGTACGGTGCTCTGCAGAGCTAAGCACCGCTCCCGGACCTCTTTCGGCAGAAGGCGCACACCGCAGAGCACTGTGAGCGGCAGAATCGTCTTTGCGCGAAGAAGCAGCTTCTTCGTCTCCGGGAGCCGGAGAGAGCGGCAACTTCGCAAAGGTGATGAAACAAGCTGTACAACACTGCGATTGTGTGCGCAGCTTGAAAACTGAGAGAAAACAGTACCTGAGCACTCTCCTGCCTTTTCTATTCACATGAACATTGGATTGCAAGCTGTTTTGGACAACTTTCTTTCTCTTCTTGCAAAACACTCGGCAGACCTCCGTGCAGCCTCTAGAACACGATAGGATATGTTTTCCGTGCTGACAGACTTTCTCCTTGCCAGACAGAGTGGAAAAGCTTTTAGCTAAGATGTAGACGAGAAGAGAGGCTAAAGACGAAGGTACGGTGCTCTGTAGAGCTAAGCACCGCTCCCGGTCCTCTTTCGGCAGAAGGCGCACACAGCAGAGCACTGTGAGCGGCAGAATCGTCTTTGCGCGAAGAAGCAGCTTCTTCGTCTCCGGGAGCCGGAGAGAGCGGCAACTTCGCAAAGGTGATGAAACAAGCTGTACAACACTGCAATTGTGTGCGTTTCTTGCCAACTGAGAGAAAACAGTACCTGACCACTCTTCTGCCTTTTCTATTCACATGAATATTCGATTGCAAGCTGTTTTGGAAAACTTGCTTTCTCTTCTTGCAAAACACTCGGTAGACCTCCGTGCAGCCTCTAGAACACGATGGGAGATGTTTTCTGTGCTGGCACAGTTTCTCCTTGCCAGACAGAGTGGAAAAGCTTTTTGCTAAGATGTAGACGAGAAGAGAGGCTAAAGACGAAGGTACGGTGCTCTGCAGAGCTAAGCACCGCTCCCGGGCTTCTTTCGGCAGAAGGCGCACACCGCAGAGCACTGTGAGCGGCAGAATCGTCTTTGCGCGAAGAAGCCGCTTCTTCGTCTCCAGGAGCCGGAGAGAGCGGCAACTTCGCAAAGGTGATGAAACAAGCTGTACAACACTGCGATTGTGTGCGCAGCTTGAAAACTGAGAGAAAACAGTACCTGACCACTCTCCTGCCTTTTCTATTCACATGAATATTCGATTGCAAGCTGTTTTGGACAACTTTCTTTCTCTTCTTGCAAAACACTCGGCAGCCTCTAGAACACGATGGGAGATGTTTTCTGTTCTGGCAGAGTTTCTCCTTGCCAGACAGAGTGGAAAAGCTTTTTGCTAAGATGTAGACGAGAAGAGAGGCTAAAGACGAAGGTACGGTGCTCTGCAGAGCTAAGCACCGCTCCCGGACCTCTTTCGGCAGAAGGCGCACACCGCAGAGCACTGTGAGCGGCAGAATCGTCTTTGCGCGAAGAAGCAGCTTCTTCGTCTCCGCGAGCCGGAGAGAGCGGCAACTTCGCAAAGGTGATGAAACAAGCTGTACAACACTGCGATTGTGTGCGCAGCTTGAAAACTGAGAGAAAACAGTACCTGAGCACTCTCCTGACTTTTCTATTCACATGAACATTCGATTGCAAGCTATTTTGGACAACTTTCTTTCTCTTCTTGCAAAAGACTCGGCAGACCTCCGTGCAGCCTCTAGAACACGATGGGAGATGTTTTCTGTGCTGGCAGAGTTTCTCCTTGCCAGACAGAGTGGAAAAGCTTTTTGCTAAGATGTAGACGAGAAGAGAGGCTAAAGACGAAGGTACGGTGCTCTGCAGAGCTAAGCACCGCTCCCGGACCTCTTTCGGCAGAAGGCGCACACCGCAGAGCACTGTGAGCGGCAGAATCGTCTTTGCGCGAAGAAGCAGCTTCTTCGTCTCCGGGAGCCGGAGAGAGCGGCAACTTCGCAAAGGTGATGAAACAAGCTGTACAACACTGCGATTGTGTGCGCAGCTTGCCAAGTGAGAGAAAACAGTACCTGAGCACTCTCCTGCCTTTTCTATTCACATGAACATTCGATTGCAAGCTGTTTTGGACAACTTTCTTTCTCTTCTTGCAAAACACTCGGCAGACCTCCGTGCAGCCTCTAGAACACGATGGGAGATGTTTTCTGTGCTGGCACAGTTTCTCCTTGCCAGACAGAGTGGAAAAGCTTTTTGCTAAGATGTAGACGAGAAGAGAGGCTAAAGACGAAGGTACGGTGCTCTGCAGAGCTAAGCACCGCTCCCGGACCTCTTTCGGCAGAAGCCGCACACCGCAGAGCACTGTGAGCGGCAGAATCGTCTTTGCGCGAAGAAGCAGCTTCTTCGTCTCCGCGAGCCGGAGAGAGCGGCAACTTGGCAAAGGTGATGAAACAAGCTGTACAACACTGCGATTGTGTGCGCAGCTTGCCAACTGAGAGAAAACAGTACCTGAGCACTCTCCTGCCTTTTCTATTCACATGAACATTGGATTGCAAGCTGTTTTGGACAACTTTCTTTCTCTTCTTGCAAAACACTCGGCAGACCTCCGTGCAGCCTCTAGAACACGATAGGATATATTTTCCGTGCTGACAGACTTTCTCCTTGCCAGACAGAGTGGAAAAGCTTTAAGCTAAGATGTAGACGAGAAGAGACGCTAAAGACGAAGGTACGGTGCTCTGCAGTGCTAAGCACCGCTCCCGGACCACTTTCGGCAGAAGCCGCACACCGCAGAGCACTGTGAGCGGCACAATCGTCTTTGCGCGAAGAAGCAGCTGCTTCGTCTCCGGGAGCCGGAGAGAGCGGCAACTTCGCAAAGGAGATGAAACAAGCTGTACAACACTGCGATTGTGTGCGCAGCTTGAAAACTGAGAGAAAACAGTACCTGACCACTCTCAGGCCTTTTATATTCACATGAGTATTCGATTGCAAGCTGTTTTGGACAACTTTCTTTCTCTTCTTGCAAAACACTCGGCAGACCTCCGTGCAGCTTCTAGAACACGATGGGAGATGTTTTCTGTGCTGGCACAGTTTCTCCTTGCCAGACAGAGTGGAAAAGCTTTTTGCTAAGATGTAGACGAGAAGAGAGGCTAAAGACGAAGGTACGGTGCTCTGCAGAGCTAAGCACCGCTCCCGGACCTCTTTCGGCAGAAGGCGCACACCGCAGAGCACTGTGAGCGGCAGAATCGTCTTTGCGCGAAGAAGCAGCTTCTTCGTCTCCGGGAGCCGGAAAGAGCGGCAACTTGGCAAAGGTGATGAAACAAGCTGTACAACACTGCGATTGTGTGCGCAGCTTGCCAACTGAGAGAAAACAGTACCTGACCACTCTCCTGCCTTTTCTATTCACATGAGTATTCTATTGCAAGATGTTTAGGACAATTTTCATTCTCTTCTTGCAAAACACTCGGCAGACCACCGTGCAGCTTCTAGAACACGATGGGAGATGTTTTCTGTTCTGGCAGAGTTTCTCCTTGCCAGACAGAGTGGAAAAGCTTTTTGCTAAGATGTAGACGAGAAGAGAGGCTAAAGACGAAGGTACGGTGCTCTGCAGAGCTAACCACTGCTCCCGGACCTCTTTCGGCAGAAGGCGCACACCGCAGAGCACTGTGAGCGGCAGAATCGTCTTTGCGCGAAGAAGCAGCTTCTTCGTCTCCGAAAGCCGGAGAGAGCGGCATCTTCACAAAGGTGATGAAACAAGCTGTACAACACTGCGATTGTGTGCGCAGCTTGAAAACTGAGAGAAAACAGTACCTGAGCACTCTCCTGCCTTTTCTATTCACATGAACATTGGATTGCAAGCTGTTTTGGACAACTTTCTTTCTCTTCTTGCAAAACACTCGGCAGACCTCCGTGCAGCTTCTAGAACACGATGGGAGATGTTTTCTGTGCTGGCAGAGTTTCTCCTTGCCAGACAGAGTGGAAAAGCTTTTTGCTAAGATGTAGACGAGAAGAGATGCTAAAGACGAAGGTACGGTGCTCTGCAGAGCTAAGCACCGCTTCAGGGCCTCTTTCGACTGAAGACGCACACCGCAGAGCACTGTGAGCGGCAGAATCGTCTTTGCGCGAAGAAGCAGCTTCTTCGTCTCCGCGAGCCGGAGAGAGCGGCAACTTCGCAAAGGTGATGAAACAAGCTGTACAACACTGCGATTCTGTGCGCAGCTTGAAAACTGAGAGAAAACAGTACCTGACCACTCTCCTGCCTTTTATATTCACATGAGTATTCGATTGCAAGCTGTTTTGGACAACATTCTTTCTCTTCTTGCAAAACACTCGGCAGACATCCGTGCAGCTTCTAGAACACGATGGGAGATGTTTTCTGTGCTGGCACAGTTTCTCCTTGCCAGACAGAGTGGAAAAGCTTTTTGCTAAGATGTAGACAAGAAGAGAGGCAAAGACGAAGGTACGGTGCTCTGCAGAGCTAAGCACCGCTCCCGGACCTCTTTCGGCAGAAGGCGCACACCGCAGAGCACTGTGAGCGGCAGAATCGTCTTTGCGCGAAGAAGCAGCTTCTTCGTCTCCGCGAGCCGGAGAGAGCGGCAACTTCGCAAAGGTGATGAAACAAGCTGTACAACACTGCGATTGTGTGCGCAGCTTGCCAACTGAGAGAAAACAGTACCTGAACACTCTCCTGCCTTTTCTATTCACATGAACATTCGATTGCAAGCTGTTTTGGACAACTTTCTTTCTCTTCTTGCAAAACACTCGGCAGACCTCCGTGCAGCCTCTAGAACACGATAGGATATGTTTTCCGTGCTGACCGACTTTCTCCTTGCCAGACAGAGTGGAAAAGCTTTTAGCTAAGATGTAGACGAGAAGAGAGGCTAAAGACGAAGGTACGGTGCTCTGCAGAGCTAAGCACCGCTCCCGGGCTTCTTTCGGCAGAAGCCGCACACCGCAGAGCACTGTGAGCGGCAGAATCGTCTTTGCGCGAAGAAGCAGCTTCTTCGTCTCCGCGAGCCGAGGACAGTGGCAACTTCGCAAAGGTGATGAAACAAGCTGTACAACACTGCGATTGTGTGCGCAGCTTGCCAACTGAGAGAAAACAGTACCTGAGCACTCTCCTGCCTTTTCTATTCACATGAACATTGGATTGCAAGCTGTTTTGGACAACTTTCTTTCTCTTCTTGCAAAACACTCGGCAGACCTCCGTGCAGCCTCTAGAACACGATAGGATATATTTTCCGTGCTGACAGACTTTCTCCTTGCCAGGCAGAGTGGAAAAGCTTTTAGCTAAGATGTAGACGAGAAGAGACGCTAAAGACGAAGGTACGGTGCTCTGCAGAGCTAAGCACCGCTCCCGGACCTCTTTCGGCAGAAGCCGCACACCGCAGAGCACTGTGAGCGGCAGAATCGTCTTTGCGCGAAGAAGCAGCTGCTTCGTCTCCGGGAGACGGAGAGAGCGGCAACTTCGCAAAGGTGATGAAACAAGCTGTACAACACTGCGATTGTGTGCGCAGCTTGAAAACTGAAAGAAAACAGTACCTGAGCACTCTCCTGCCTTTTATATTCACATGAGTATTCGATTGCAAGCTGTTTTGGACAACATTCTTTCTCTTCTTGCAAAACACTCGGCAGACCTCCGTGCAGCTTCTAGAACACGATGGGAGATGTTTTCTGTGCTGGCAGAGTTTCTCCTTGCCAGACAGAGTGGAAAAGCTTTTTGCTAAGATGTAGACGAGAAGAGAGGCTAAAGACGAAGGTACGGTGCTCTGCAGAGCTAAGCACCGCTCCCGGACCTCTTTCGGCAGAAGCCGCACACCGCAGAGCACTGTGAGCGGCAGAATCGTCTTTGCGCGAAGAAGCAGCTTCTTCGTCTCCGGGAGCCGGAGAGAGCGGCAACTTCGCAAAGGTGATGAAACAAGCTGTACAACACTGCGATTGTGTGCGCAGCTTGCCAACTGAGAGAAAACAGTACCTGACCACTCTCCTGCCTTTTCTATTCACATGAGTATTCGATTGCAAGCTGTTTAGGACAATTTTCATTCTCTTCTTGCAAAACACTCGGCAGACCACCGTGCAGCTTCTAGAACACGATGGGAGATGTTTTCTGTTCTGGCAGAGTTTCTCCTTGCCAGACAGAGTGGAAAAGCTTTTTGCTAAGATGTATATGAGAAGAGAGGCTAAAGACGAAGGTACGGTGCTCTGCAGAGCTAAGCACTGCTCCCGGACCTCTTTCGGCAGAAGGCGCACACCGCAGAGCACTGTGAGCGGCAGAATCGTCTTTGCGCGAAGAAGCAGCTTCTTCGTCTCCGGGAGCCGGAGAGAGCGGCAACTTCGCAAAGGTGATGAAACAAGCTGTACAACACTGCGATTGTGTGCGCAGCTTGCCAAGTGAGAGAAAACAGTACCTGAGCACTCTCCTGCCTTTTCTATTCACATGAACATTCGATTGCAAGCTGTTTTGGACAACTTTCTTTCTCTTCTTGCAAAACACTCGGCAGACCTCCGTGCAGCCTCTAGAACACGATGGGAGATGTTTTCTGTGCTGGCACAGTTTCTCCTTGCCAGACAGAGTGGAAAAGCTTTTTGCTAAGATGTAGACGAGAAGAGAGGCTAAAGACGAAGGTACGGTGCTCTGCAGAGCTAAGCACCGCTCTTGGGCGTCTTTCGGCAGAAGGCGCACACCGCAGAGCACTGTGAGCGGCAGAATCGTCTTTGCGCGAAGAAGCAGCTTCTTCGTCTCCGGGAGCCGGAGAGAGCGGCAGCTTCGCAAAGGTGATGAAAAAAGCTGTACAACACTGCGATTGTGTGCGCAGCTTGCCAACTGAGAGAAAACAGTACCTGAGCACTCTCCTGCCTTTTCTATTTACATGAACATTGGATTGCAAGCTGTTTTGGACAACTTTCTTTCTCTTCTTGCAAAACACTCGGCAGACCTCCGTGCAGCCTCTAGAACACGATGGGAGATGTTTTCTGTGCTGGCAGAGTTTCTCCTTGCCAGACAGAGTGGAAAAGCTTTTTGCTAAGATGTAGACGAGAAGAGAGGCTAAAGACGAAGGTACGGTGCTCTGCAGAGCTAAGCACCGCTCCCGGACCTCTTTCGGCAGAAGGCGCACACCGCAGAGCACTGTGAGCGGCAGAATCGTCTTTGCGCGAAGAAGCAGCTTCTTCGTCTCCGGGAGCCGGAGAGAGCGGCAACTTCGCAAAGGTGATGAAACAAGCTGTACAACACTGCGATTGTGTGCGCAGCTTGAAAACTGAGAGAAAACAGTACCTGAGCACTCTCCTGCCTTTTCTATTCACATGAACATTGGATTGCAAGCTGTTTTGGACAACTTTCTTTCTCTTCTTGCAAAACACTCGGCAGACCTCCGTGCAGCCTCTAGAACACGATAGGATATGTTTTCCGTGCTGACAGACTTTCTCCTTGCCAGACAGAGTGGAAAAGCTTTTAGCTAAGATGTAGACGAGAAGAGAGGCTAAAGACGAAGGTACGGTGCTCTGTAGAGCTAAGCACCGCTCCCGGTCCTCTTTCGGCAGAAGGCGCACACAGCAGAGCACTGTGAGCGGCAGAATCGTCTTTGCGCGAAGAAGCAGCTTCTTCGTCTCCGGGAGCCGGAGAGAGCGGCAACTTCGCAAAGGTGATGAAACAAGCTGTACAACACTGCAATTGTGTGCGTTTCTTGCCAACTGAGAGAAAACAGTACCTGACCACTCTTCTGCCTTTTCTATTCACATGAATATTCGATTGCAAGCTGTTTTGGACAACTTGCTTTCTCTTCTTGCAAAACACTCGGTAGACCTCCGTGCAGCCTCTAGAACACGATGGGAGATGTTTTCTGTGCTGGCACAGTTTCTCCTTGCCAGACAGAGTGGAAAAGCTTTTTGCTAAGATGTAGACGAGAAGAGAGGCTAAAGACGAAGGTACGGTGCTCTGCAGAGCTAAGCACCGCTCCCGGGCTTCTTTCGGCAGAAGGCGCACACCGCAGAGCACTGTGAGCGGCAGAATCGTCTTTGCGCGAAGAAGCCGCTTCTTCGTCTCCAGGAGCCGGAGAGAGCGGCAACTTCGCAAAGGTGATGAAACAAGCTGTACAACACTGCGATTGTGTGCGCAGCTTGAAAACTGAGAGAAAACAGTACCTGACCACTCTCCTGCCTTTTCTATTCACATGAATATTCGATTGCAAGCTGTTTTGGACAACTTTCTTTCTCTTCTTGCAAAACACTCGGCAGCCTCTAGAACACGATGGGAGATGTATTCTGTTCTGGCAGAGTTTCTCCTTGCCAGACAGAGTGGAAAAGCTTTTTGCTAAGATGTAGACGAGAAGAGAGGCTAAAGACGAAGGTACGGTGCTCTGCAGAGCTAAGCACCGCTCCCGGACCTCTTTCGGCAGAAGGCGCACACCGCAGAGCACTGTGAGCGGCAGAATCGTCTTTGCGCGAAGAAGCAGCTTCTTCGTCTCCGCGAGCCGGAGAGAGCGGCAACTTCGCAAAGGTGATGAAACAAGCTGTACAACACTGCGATTGTGTGCGCAGCTTGAAAACTGAGAGAAAACAGTACCTGAGCACTCTCCTGCCTTTTCTATTCACATGAACATTCGATTGCAAGCTATTTTGGACAACTTTCTTTCTCTTCTTGCAAAAGACTCGGCAGACCTCCGTGCAGCCTCTAGAACACGATGGGAGATGTTTTCTGTGCTGGCAGAGTTTCTCCTTGCCAGACAGAGTGGAAAAGCTTTTTGCTAAGATGTAGACGAGAAGAGAGGCTAAAGACGAAGGTACGGTGCTCTGCAGAGCTAAGCACCGCTCCCGGACCTCTTTCGGCAGAAGGCGCACACCGCAGAGCACTGTGAGCGGCAGAATCGTCTTTGCGCGAAGAAGCAGCTTCTTCGTCTCCGGGAGCCGGAGAGAGCGGCAACTTCGCAAAGGTGATGAAACAAGCTGTACAACACTGCGATTGTGTGCGCAGCTTGCCAAGTGAGAGAAAACAGTACCTGAGCACTCTCCTGCCTTTTCTATTCACATGAACATTCGATTGCAAGCTGTTTTGGACAACTTTCTTTCTCTTCTTGCAAAACACTCGGCAGACCTCCGTGCAGCCTCTAGAACACGATGGGAGATGTTTTCTGTGCTGGCACAGTTTCTCCTTGCCAGACAGAGTGGAAAAGCTTTTTGCTAAGATGTAGACGAGAAGAGAGGCTAAAGACGAAGGTACGGTGCTCTGCAGAGCTAAGCACCGCTCCCGGACCTCTTTCGGCAGAAGCCGCACACCGCAGAGCACTGTGAGCGGCAGAATCGTCTTTGCGCGAAGAAGCAGCTTCTTCGTCTCCGCGAGCCGGAGAGAGCGGCAACTTGGCAAAGGTGATGAAACAAGCTGTACAACACTGCGATTGTGTGCGCAGCTTGCCAACTGAGAGAAAACAGTACCTGAGCACTCTCCTGCCTTTTCTATTCACATGAACATTGGATTGCAAGCTGTTTTGGACAACTTTCTTTCTCTTCTTGCAAAACACTCGGCAGACCTCCGTGCAGCCTCTAGAACACGATAGGATATATTTTCCGTGCTGACAGACTTTCTCCTTGCCAGACAGAGTGGAAAAGCTTTAAGCTAAGATGTAGACGAGAAGAGACGCTAAAGACGAAGGTACGGTGCTCTGCAGTGCTAAGCACCGCTCCCGGACCACTTTCGGCAGAAGCCGCACACCGCAGAGCACTGTGAGCGGCACAATCGTCTTTGCGCGAAGAAGCAGCTGCTTCGTCTCCGGGAGCCGGAGAGAGCGGCAACTTCGCAAAGGAGATGAAACAAGCTGTACAACACTGCGATTGTGTGCGCAGCTTGAAAACTGAGAGAAAACAGTACCTGACCACTCTCAGGCCTTTTATATTCACATGAGTATTCGATTGCAAGCTGTTTTGGACAACTTTCTTTCTCTTCTTGCAAAACACTCGGCAGACCTCCGTGCAGCTTCTAGAACACGATGGGAGATGTTTTCTGTGCTGGCACAGTTTCTCCTTGCCAGACAGAGTGGAAAAGCTTTTTGCTAAGATGTAGACGAGAAGAGAGGCTAAAGACGAAGGTACGGTGCTCTGCAGAGCTAAGCACCGCTCCCGGACCTCTTTCGGCAGAAGGCGCACACCGCAGAGCACTGTGAGCGGCAGAATCGTCTTTGCGCGAAGAAGCAGCTTCTTCGTCTCCGGGAGCCGGAAAGAGCGGCAACTTGGCAAAGGTGATGAAACAAGCTGTACAACACTGCGATTGTGTGCGCAGCTTGCCAACTGAGAGAAAACAGTACCTGACCACTCTCCTGCCTTTTCTATTCACATGAGTATTCTATTGCAAGATGTTTAGGACAATTTTCATTCTCTTCTTGCAAAACACTCGGCAGACCACCGTGCAGCTTCTAGAACACGATGGGAGATGTTTTCTGTTCTGGCAGAGTTTCTCCTTGCCAGACAGAGTGGAAAAGCTTTTTGCTAAGATGTAGACGAGAAGAGAGGCTAAAGACGAAGGTACGGTGCTCTGCAGAGCTAACCACTGCTCCCGGACCTCTTTCGGCAGAAGGCGCACACCGCAGAGCACTGTGAGCGGCAGAATCGTCTTTGCGCGAAGAAGCAGCTTCTTCGTCTCCGAAAGCCGGAGAGAGCGGCATCTTCACAAAGGTGATGAAACAAGCTGTACAACACTGCGATTGTGTGCGCAGCTTGCCAAGTGAGAGAAAACAGTACCTGAGCACTCTCCTGCCTTTTCTATTCACATGAACATTCGATTGCAAGCTGTTTTGGACAACTTTCTTTCTCTTCTTGCAAAACACTCGGCAGACCTGCGTGCAGCCTCTAGAACACGATGGGAGATGTTTTCTGTGCTGGCACAGTTTCTCCTTGCCAGACAGAGTGGAAAAGCTTTTTGCTAAGATGTAGACGAGAAGAGAGGCTAAAGACGAAGGTACGGTGCTCTGCAGAGCTAAGCACCGCTCTTGGGCTTCTTTCGGCAGAAGGCGCACACCGCAGAGCATTGTGAGCGGCAGAATCGTCTTTGCGAGAAGAAGCAGCTTCTTCGTCTCCGGGAGCCGGAGAGAGCGGCAACTTCGCAAAGGTGATGAAACAAGCTGTACAACACTGCGATTGTGTGCGCAGCTTGAAAACTGAGAGAAAACAGTACCTGACCACTCTCCTGCCTTTTCTATTCACATGAACATTGGATTGAAAGCTGTTTTGGACAACTTTCTTTCTCTTCTTGCAAAACACTCGGCAGACATCCGTGCAGCCTCTAGAACACGATAGGATATGTTTTCCGTGCTGACAGACTTTCTCCTTGCCAGACAGAGTGGAAAAGCTTTTTGCTAAGATGTAGACGAGAAGAGAGGCTAAAGACGAAGGTACGGTGCTCTGTAGAGCTAAGCACCGCTCCCGGTCCTCTTTCGGCAGAAGGCGCACACCGCAAAGCACTGTGAGCGGCAGAATCGTCTTTGCGCGAAGAAGCAGCTTCTTCGTCTCCGGGAGCCGGAGAGAGCGGCAACTTCACAAAGGTGATGAAAAAAGCTGTACAACACTGCAATTGTGTACGCTGCTTGCCAACTGAGAGAAAACAGTACCTGACCACTCTTCTGCCTTTTCTATTCACATGAATATTCGATTGCAAGCTGTTTTGGACAACTTGCTTTCTCTTCTTGCAAAACACTCGGTAGACCTCCGTGCAGCCTCTAGAACACGATGGGAGACGTTTTCTGTGCTGGCACAGTTTCTCCTTGCCAGACAGAGTGGAAAAGCTTTTTGCTAAGATGTAGACGAGAAGAGAGGCTAAAGACGAAGGTACGGTGCTCTGCAGAGCTAAGCACCGCTCCCGGGCTTCTTTCGGCAGAAGGCGCACACCGCAGAGCACTGTGAGCGGCAGAATCGTCTTTGCGCGAAGAAGCCGCTTCTTCGTCTCCGGGAGCCGGAGAGAGCGGCAACTTCTCAAAGGTGATGAAACAAGCTGTACAACACTGCGATTGTGTGCGCAGCTTGAAAACTGAGAGAAAACAGTACCTGACCACTCTCCTGCCTTTTCTATTCACATGAATATTCGATTGCAAGCTGTTTTGGACAACTTTCTTTCTCTTCTTGCAAAACACTCGGCAGCCTCTAGAACACGATGGGAGATGTTTTTTGTGCTGGCACAGATTCTCCTTGCCAGACAGAGTGGAAAAGCTTTTTGCTAAGATGTAGACGAGAAGAGAGGCTAAAGACGAAGGTACGGTGCTCTGCAGAGCTAAGCACCGCTCCCGGGTTTCTTTCGGCAGAAGCCGCACACCGCAGAGCACTGTGAGCGGCAGAATCGTCTTTGCGCGAAGAAGCAGCTTCTTCGTCTCCGGGAGCCGGAGAGAGCGGCAACTTCGCAAAGGTGATGAAACAAGCTGTACAACACTGCGATTGTGTGCGCAGCTTGAAAACTGAGAGAAAACAGTACCTGACCACTCTCCTGCCTTTTATATTCACATGAGTATTCGATTGCAAGCTGTTTTGGACAACATTCTTTCTCTTCTTGCAAAACACTCGGCAGACCTCCGTGCAGCTTCTAGAACACGATGGGAGATGTTTTCTGTGCTGGCAGAGTTTCTCCTTGCCAGACAGAGTGGAAAAGCTTTTTGCTAAGATGTAGACGAGAAGAGAGGCTAAAGACGAAGGTACGGTGCTCTGCAGAGCTAAGCACCGCTCCCGGACCTCTTTCGGCAGAAGGCGCACACCGCAGAGCACTGTGAGCGGCAGAATCGTCTTTGCGCGAAGAAGCAGCTTCTTCGTCTCCGCGAGCCGAGGACAGCGGCAACTTGGCAAAGGTGATGAAACAAGCTGTACAACACTGCGATTGTGTGCGCAGCTTGCCAACTGAGAGAAAACAGTACCTGAGCACTCTCCTGCCTTTTCTATTCACATGAACATTGGATTGCAAGCTGTTTTGGACAACTTTCTTTCTCTTCTTGCAAAACACTCAGCAGACCTCCGTGCAGCCTCTAGAACACGATGGGAGATGTTTTCTGTGCTGGCACAGTTTCTCCTTGCCAGACAGAGTGGAAAAGCTTTTTGCTAAGATGTAGACGAGAAGAGAGGCTAAAGACGAAGGTACGGTGCTCTGCAGAGCTAAGCACCGCTCTTGGGCGTCTTTCGGCAGAAGGCGCACACCGCAGAGCATTGTGAGCGGCAGAATCGTCTTTCGCGAAGAAGCAGCTTCTTCGTCTCCGAAAGCCGGAGAGAGCGGCAGCTTCGCAAAGGTGATGAAACAAGCTGTACAACACTGCGATTTTGTGCGCAGCTTTCCAACTGAGAGAAAACAGTACCTGAGCACTCTCCTGCCTTTTCTATTCACATGAACATTGGATTGCAAGCTGTTTTGGACAACTTTCTTTCTCTTCTTGCAAAACACTCAGCAGACCTCCGTGCAGCCTCTAGAACACGATGGGAGATGTTTTCTGTGCTGGCAGAGTTTCTCCTTGCCAGACAGAGTGGAAAAGCTTTTTGCTAAGATGTAGACGAGAAGAGAGGCTAAAGACGAAGGTACGGTGCTCTGCAGAGCTAAGCACCGCTCTTGGGCTTCTTTCGGCAGAAGGTGCACACCGCAGAGCATTGTGAGCGGCAGAATCCTCTTTGCGCGAAGAAGCAGCTTCTTCGTCTCCGGGAGCCGGAGAGAGCGGCAACTTCGCAAAGGTGATGAAACAAGCTGTACAACACTGCGATTGTGTGCGCAGCTTGCCAACTGAGAGAAAACAGTACCTGAGCACTCTCCTCCCTTTTCTATTCACATGAACATTCGATTGAAAGCTGTTGTGGACAACTTTCTTTCTCTTCTTGCAAAACACTCGGCAGACATCCGTGCAGCCTCTAGAACACGATAGGATATGTTTTCCGTGCAGACAGACTTTCCCCTTGCCAGAAAGAGTGGAAAAGCTTTTAGCTAAGATGTAGACGAGAAGAGAGGCTAAAGACGAAGGTACGGTGCTCTGCAGAGCTAAGCACCGCTCCCGGGCTTCTTTCGGCAGAAGCCGCACACCGCAGAGCACTGTGAGCGGCACAATCGTCTTTGCGCGAAGAAGCAGCTGCTTCGTCTCCGGGAGCCGGAGAGAGCGGCAACTTCGCAAAGGTGATGAAACAAGCTGTAAAACACTGCGATTGTGTGCGCAGCTTGAAAACTGAAAGAAAACAGTACCTGAGCACTCTCCTGCCTTTTCTATTCTCATGAACATTGGATTGCAAGCTGTTTTGGACAACTTTCTTTCTCTTCTTGCAAAACACTCGGCAGACCTCCGTGCAGCCTCTAGAACACCATGGGAGATGTTTTCTGTGCTGGCACAGTTTCTCCTTGCCAGACAGAGTGGAAAAGCTTTTTGCTAAGATGTAGACGAGAAGAGATGCTAAAGACGAAGGTACGGTGCTCTGCAGAGCTAAGCACCGCTCCCGGGCTTCTTTCGGCAGAAGGCGAACACCGCAGAGCACTCTGAGCGGCAGAATCATCTTTGCGCGAAGAAGCAGCTTCTTCGTCTCCGGGAGCCGGAGAGAGCGGCAACTTCGCAAAGGTGATGAAACAAGCTGTACAACACTGCGATTGTGTGCGCAGCTTGAAAACTGAGAGAAAACAGTACCTGACCACTCTCCTGCCTTTTATATTCACATGAGTATTCGATTGCAAGCTGTTTTGGACAACTTTCTTTCTCTTCTTGCAAAACACTCGGCAGACCTCCGTGCAGCTTCTAGAACACGATGGGAGATGTTTTCTGTTCTGGCACAGTTTCTCCTTGCCAGACAGAGTGGAAAAGCTTTTTGCTAAGATGTAGACGAGAAGAGAGGCTAAAGACGAAGGTACGGTGCTCTGAAGAGCTAAGCACCGCTCCCGGACCTCTTTCGGCAGAAGGCGCACACCGCAGAGCACTGTGAGCGGCAGAATCGTCTTTGCGCGAAGAAGCAGCTTCTTCGTCTCCGCGAGCCGGAAAGAGCGGCAACTTCGCAAAGGTGATGAAACAAGCTGTACAACACTGCGATTGTGTGCGCAGCTTGCCAACTGAGAGAAAACAGTACCTGACCACTCTCCTGCCTTTTATATTCACATGAGCATTCGATTGCAAGCTGTTTAGGACAATTTTCATTCTCTTCTTCAAAACACTCGGCAGACCACCGTGCAGCTTCTAGAACACGATGGGAGATGTTTTCTGTTCTGGCAGAGTTTCTCCTTGCCAGACAGAGTGGAAAAGCTTTTTGCTAAGATGTAGACGAGAAGAGAGGCTAAAGACGAAGGTACGGTGCTCTGCAGAGCTAAGCACTGCTCCCGGACCTCTTTCGGCAGAAGGCGCACACCGCAGAGCACTGTGAGCGGCAGAATCGTCTTTGCGCGAAGAAGCAGCTTCTTCGTCTCCGGGAGCCGGAGAGAGCGGCAACTTCGCAAAGGTGATGAAACAAGCTGTACAACACTGCGATTGTGTGCGCAGCTTGCCAAGTGAGAGAAAACAGTACCTGAGCACTCTCCTGCCTTTTCTATTCACATGAACATTGGATTGCAAGCTGTTTTGGACAACTTTCTTTCTCTTCTTGCAAAACACTCGGCAGACCTCCGTGCAGCCTCTAGAACACGATGGGAGATGTTTTCTGTGCTGGCACAGTTTCTCCTTGCCAGACAGAGTGGAAAAGCTTTTTGCTAAGATGTAGACGAGAAGAGAGGCTAAAGACGAAGGTACGGTGCTCTGCAGAGCTAAGCACCGCTCTTGGGCGTCTTTCGGCAGAAGGCGCACACCGCAGAGCATTGTGAGCGGCAGAATCGTCTTTGCGCGAAGAAGCAGCTTCTTCGTCTCCGAAAGCCGGAGAGAGCGGCAGCTTCGCAAAGGTGATGAAACAAGCTGTACAACACTGCGATTGTGTGCGCAGCTTGCCAACTGAGAGAAAACAGTACCTGAGCACTCTCCTGCCTTTTCTATTCACATGAACATTCGATTGCAAGCTGTTTTGGACAACTTTCTTTCTCTTCTTGCAAAACACTCGGCAGACCTCCGTGCAGCCTCTAGAACACGATGGGAGATGTTTTCTGTGCTGGCAGAGTTTCTCCTTGCCAGACAGAGTGGAAAAGCTTTTTGCTAAGATGTAGACGAGAAGAGAGGCTAAAGACGAAGGTACGGTGCTCTGCAGAGCTAAGCACCGCTCCCGGACCTCTTTCGGCAGAAGGCGCACACCCCAGAGCACTGTGAGCGGCAGAATCGTCTTTGCGCGAAGAAGCAGCTTCTTCGTCTCCGGGAGCCGGAGAGAGCGGCAACTTCGCAAAGGCGATGAAACAAGCTGTACAACACTGCGATTGTGTGCGCAGCTTGAAAACTGAGAGAAAACAGTACCTGACCACTCTCCTGCCTTTTCTATTCACATGAGTATTCGATTGCAAGCTGTTTTGGACAACATTCTTTCTCTTCTTGCAAAACACTCGGCAGACCTCCGTGCAGCCTCTAGAACACGATGGGAGATGTTTTCTGTGCTGGCACTGTTTCTCCTTGCCAGACAGAGTGGAAAAGCTTTTTGCTAAGATGTAGACGAGAAGAGAGGCTAAAGACGAAGGTACGGTGCACTGCAGAGCTAAGCACCGCTCCCGGACCTCTTTCGGCAGAAGGCGCACACCGCAGAGCACTGTGAGCGGAAGAATCGTCTTTGCGCGAAGAAGCAGCTTCTTCGTCTCCGCGAGCCGGAGAGAGCGGCAACTTCGCAAAGGTGATGAAACAAGCTGTACAACACTGCGATCGTGTGCAGCTTGCCAACTGAGAGAAAACAGTACCTGAGCACTCTCCTGCCTTTTATATTCACATGAGTATTTGATTGCAAGCTGTTTTGGACAACATTCTTTCTCTTCTTGCAAAACACTCGGCAGACCTCCGTGCAGCTTCTAGAACACGATGGGAGATGTTTTCTGTGCTGGCAGAGTTTCTCCTTGCCAGACAGAGTGGAAAAGCTTTTTGCTAAGATGTAGACGAGAAGAGAGGCTAAAGACGAAGGTACGGTGCTCTGCAGAGCTAAGCACCGCTCCCGGGCTTCTTTCGGCAGAAGCCGCACACCGCAGAGCACTGTGAGCGGCAGAATCGTCTTTGCGCGAAGAAGCAGCTTCTTCGTCTCCGGGAGCCGGAGAGAGCGGCAACTTCGCAAAGGTGATGAAACAAGCTGTACAACACTGCGATTGTGTGCGTTTCTTGCCAACTAAGAGAAAACAGTACCTGAGCACTCTCCTGCCTTTTCTATTCACATGAACATTCGATTGCAAGCTGTTTTGGACAACTTTCTTTCTCTTCTTGCAAAACACTCGGCAGAACTCCGTGCAGCTTCTAGAACACGATGGGAGATGTTTTCTGTGCTGGCAGAGTTTCTCCTTGCCAGACAGAGTGGAAAAGATTTTTGCTAAGATGTAGACGAGAAGAGAGGCTAAAGACGAAGGTACGGTGCTCTGCAGAGCTAAGCACCGCTTCAGGGCCTCTTTCGACTGAAGACGCACACCGCAGAGCACTGTGAGCTGCAGAATCGTCTTTGCGCGAAGGAGCAGCTTCTTCGTCTCCGGGAGCCGGAGAGAGCGGCAACTTCGCAAAGGTGATGAAACAAGCTGTACAACACTGCGATTGTGTGCGCAGCTTGAAAACTGAGAGAAAACAGTACCTGACCACTCTCCTGCCTTTTCTATTCACATGAACATTGGATTGCAAGCTGTTTTGGACAACATTCTTTCTCTTCTTGCAAAACACTCGGCAGACATCCGTGCAGCTTCTAGAACACGATGGGAGATGTTTTCTGTGCTGGCACAGTTTCTCCTTGCCAGACAGAGTGGAAAAGCTTTTTGCTAAGATGTAGACGAGAAGAGAGGCTAAAGACGAAGGTACGGTGCTCTGCAGAGCTAAGCACCGCTCTTGGGCGTCTTTCGGCAGAAGGCGCACACCGCAGAGCATTGTGAGCGGCAGAATCGTCTTTCGCGAAGAAGCAGCTTCTTCGTCTCCGAAAGCCGGAGAGAGCGGCAGCTTCGCAAAGGTGATGAAACAAGCTGTACAACACTGCGATTGTGTGCGCAGCTTGCCAACTGAGAGAAAACAGTACCTGAGCACTCTCCTGCCTTTTCTATTCACATGAACATTGGATTGCAAGCTGTTTTGGACAACTTTCTTTCTCTTCTTGCAAAACACTCGGCAGACCTCCGTGCAGCCTCTAGAACACGATGGGAGATGTTTTCTGTGCTGGCACAGTTTCTCCTTGCCAGACAGAGTGGAAAAGCTTTTTGCTAAGATGTAGACGAGAAGAGAGGCTAAAGACGAAGGTACGGTGCTCTGCAGAGCTAAGCACCGCTCCCGGGCTTCTTTCGGCAGAAGGCGCACACCGCAGAGCATTGTGAGCGGCAGAATCCTCTTTGCGCGAAGAAGCAGCTTCTTCGTCTCCGGGAGCCGGAGAGAGCGGCAACTTCGCAAAGGTGATGAAACAAGCTGTACAACACTGCGATTGTGTGCGCAGCTTGCCAACTGAGAGAAAACAGTACCTGAGCACTCTCCTGCCTTTTCTATTCACATGAACATTGGATTGAAAGCTGTTTTGGACAACTTTCTTTCTCTTCTTGCAAAACACTCGGCAGACCTCCGTGCAGCCTCTAGAACACGATAGGATATGTTTTCCCTGCTGACAGACTTTCCCCTTGCCAGAAAGAGTGGAAAAGCTTTTAGCTAAGATGTAGACGAGAAGAGAGGCTAAAGACGAAGGTACGGTGCTCTGCAGAGTTAAGCACCGCTCCCGGGCTTCTTTCGGCAGAAGCCGCACACCGCAGAGCACTGTGAGCGGCACAATCGTCTTTGCGCGAAGAAGCAGCTGCTTCGTCTCCGGGAGCCGGAGAGAGCGGCAACTTCGCAAAGGTGATGAAACAAGCTGTAAAACACTGCGATTGTGTGCGCAGCTTGAAAACTGAAAGAAAACAGTACCTGAGCACTCTCCTGCCTTTTCTATTCACATGAACATTGGATTGCAAGCTGTTTTGGACAACTTTCTTTCTCTTCTTGCAAAACACTCGGCAGACATCCGTGCAGCCTCTAGAACACGATGGGAGATGTTTTCTGTGCTGGCAGAGTTTCTCCTTGCCAGACAGAGTGGAAAAGCTTTTTGCTAAGATGTAGACGAGAAGAGATGCTAAAGACGAAGGTACGGTGCTCTGCAGAGCTAAGCACCGCTCCCGGGCTTCTTTCGGCAGAAGGCGCACACCGCAGAGCACTCTGAGCGGCAGAATCGTCTTTGCGCGAAGAAGCAGCTTCTTCGTCTCCGGGAGCCGGAGAGAGCGGCAACTTCGCAAAGGTGATGAAACAAGCTGTACAACACTGCGATTGTGTGCGCAGCTTGAAAACTGAGAGAAAACAGTACCTGACCACTCTCCTGCCTTTTATATTCACATGAGTATTCGATTGCAAGCTGTTTTGGACAACATTCTTTCTCTTCTTGCAAAACACTCGGCAGACCTCCGTGCAGCTTCTAGAACACGATGGGAGATGTTTTCTGTTCTGGCACTGTTTCTCCTTGCCAGACAGAGTGGAAAAGCTTTTTGCTAAGATGTAGACGAGAAGAGAGGCTAAAGACGAAGGTACGGTGCTCTGAAGAGCTAAGCACCGCTCCCGGACCTCTTTCGGCAGAAGGCGCACACCGCAGAGCACTGTGAGCGGCAGAATCGTCTTTGCGCGAAGAAGCAGCTTCTTCGTCTCCGCGAGCCGGAAAGAGCGGCAACTTCGCAAAGGTGATGAAACAAGCTGTACAACACTGCGATTGTGTGCGCAGCTTGCCAACTGAGAGAAAACAGTACCTGACCACTCTCCTGCCTTTTATATTCACATGAGCATTCGATTGCAAGCTGTTTAGGACAATTTTCATTCTCTTCTTCAAAACACTCGGCAGACCACCGTGCAGCTTCTAGAACAGGATGGGAGATGTTTTCTGTGCTGGCACATTTTCTCCTTGCCAGACAGAGTGGAAAAGCTTTTTGCTAAGATGTAGACGAGAAGAGAGGCTAAAGACGAAGGTACGGTGCTCTGCAGAGCTAAGCACTGCTCCCGGACCTCTTTCGGCAGAAGGCGCACACCGCAGAGCACTGTGAGCGGCAGAATCGTCTTTGCGCGAAGAAGCAGCTTCTTCGTCTCCGGGAGCCGGAGAGAGCGGCAACTTCGCAAAGGTGATGAAACAAGCTGTACAACACTGCGATTGTGTGCGCAGCTTGCCAACTGAGAGAAAACAGTACCTGAGCACTCTCCTGCCTTTTCTATTCACATGAACATTCGATTGCAAGCTGTTTTGGACAACTTTCTTTCTCTTCTTGCAAAACACTCGGCAGCCTCTAGAACACGATGGGAGATGTTTTCTGTGCTGACAGACTTTCTCCTTGCCAGACAGAGTGGAAAAGCTTTTAGCTAAGATGTAGACGAGAAGAGAGGCTAAAGACGAAGGTACGGTGCTCTGCAGAGCTAAGCACCGCTCCCGGGCTTCTTTCGGCAGAAGCCGCACACCGCAGAGCACTGTGAGCGGCAGAATCGTCTTTGCGCGAAGAAGCAGCTTCTTCGTCTCCGGGAGCCGGAGAGAGCGGCAACTTCGCAAAGGTGATGAAACAAGCTGTACAACACTGCGATTGTGTGCGCAGCTTGCCAACTGAGAGAAAACAGTACCTGACCACTCTCCTGCCTTTTTTATTCACATGAGTATTCGATTGCAAGCTATTTTGGACAACATTCTTTCTCTTCTTGCAAAACACTCGGCAGACCTCCGTGCAGCTTCTAGAACACGATGGGAGATGTATTCTGTGCTGGCACAGTTTCTCCTTGCCAGACAGAGTGGAAAAGCTTTTTGCTAAGATGTAGACGAGAAGAGAGGCTAAAGACGAAGGTAGGGTGCTCTGCAGAGCTAAGCACCGCTCCCGGACCTCTTTCGGCAGAAGGCGCACACCGCAGAGCACTGTGAGCGGCAGAATCGTCTTTGCGCGAAGAAGCAGCTTCTTCGTCTCCGGGAGCCGGTGAGAGCGGCAACTTCGCAAAGGTGATGAAACAAGCTGTACAACACTGCGATTGTGTGCGCAGCTTGCCAACTGAGAGAAAACAGTACCTGAGCACTCTCCTGCCTTTTCTATTCACATGAACATTGGATTGCAAGCTGTTTTGGACAACTTTCTTTCTCTTCTTGCAAAACACTCGGCAGACCTCCGTGCAGCCTCTAGAACACGATAGGATATATTTTCCGTGCTGACAGACTTTCTCCTTGCCAGGCAGAGTGGAAAAGCTTTTAGCTAAGATGTAGACGAGAAGAGACGCTAAAGACGAAGGTACGGTGCTCTGCAGAGCTAAGCACCGCTCCCGGACCTCTTTCGGCAGAAGCCGCACACCGCAGAGCACTGTGAGCGGCACAATCGTCTTTGCGCGAAGAAGCAGCTGCTTCGTCTCCGGGAGCCGGAGAGAGCGGCAACTTCGCAAAGGTGATGAAACAAGCTGTACAACACTGCGATTGTGTGCGCAGCTTGAAAACTGAAAGAAAACAGTACCTGAGCACTCTCCTGCCTTTTCTATTCACATGAACATTCGATTGCAAGCTGTTTTGGACAACTTTCTTTCTCTTCTTGCAAAACACTCGGCAGACCTCCGTGCAGCTTCTAGAACACGATGGGAGATGTTTTCTGTGCTGGCACAGTTTCTCCTTGCCAGACAGAGTGGAAAAGCTTTTTGCTAAGATGTAGACGAGAAGAGAGGCTAAAGACGAAGGTACGGTGCTCTGCAGAGCTAAGCACCGCTCCCGGACCTCTTTCGGCAGAAGCCGCACACCGCAGAGCACTGTGAGCGGCAGAATCGTCTTTGCGCGAAGAAGCAGCTTCTTCGTCTCCGGGAGCCGGAGAGAGCGGCAACTTCGCAAAGGTGATGAAACAAGCTGTACAACACTGCGATTGTGTGCGCAGCTTGCCAACTGAGAGAAAACAGTACCTGAGCACTCTCCTGCCTTTTCTATTCACATGAGTATTCGATTGCAAGCTGTTTAGGACAATTTTCATTCTCTTCTTGCAAAACACTCGGCAGACCACCGTGCAGCTTCTAGAACACGATGGGAGATGTTTTCTGTGCTGGCAGAGTTTCTCCTTGCCAGACAGAGTGGAAAAGCTTTTTGCTAAGATGTAGACGAGAAGAGAGGCTAAAGACGAAGGTACGGTGCTCTGCAGAGCTAAGCACTGCTCCCGGACCTCTTTCGGCAGAAGGCGCACACCGCAGAGCACTGTGAGCGGCAGAATCGTCTTTGCGCGAAGAAGCAGCTTCTTCGTCTCCGGGAGCCGGAGAGAGCGGCAACTTCGCAAAGGTGATGAAACAAGCTGTACAACACTGCGATTGTGTGCGCAGCTTGCCAACTGAGAGAAAACAGTACCTGAGCACTCTCCTGCCTTTTCTATTCACATGAACATTCGATTGCAAGCTGTTTTGGACAACTTTCTTTCTCTTCTTGCAAAACACTCGGCAGACCTCCGTGCAGCCTCTAGAACACGATGGGAGATGTTTTCTGTGCTGGCACAGTTTCTCCTTGCCAGACAGAGTGGAAAAGCTTTTTGCTAAGATGTAGACGAGAAGAGAGGCTAAAGACGAAGGTACGGTGCTCTGCAGAGCTAAGCACCGCTCTTGGGCGTCTTTCGGCAGAAGGGGCACACCGCAGAGCATTGTGAGCGGCAGAATCGTCTTTGCGCGAAGAAGCAGCTTCTTCGTCTCCGAAAGCCGGAGAGAGCGGCAACTTCGCAAAGGTGATGAAAAAAGCTGTACAACACTGCGATTGTGTGCGCAGCTTGCCAACTGAGAGAAAACAGTACCTGAGCACTCTCCTGCCTTTTCTATTCACATGAACATTCGATTGCAAGCTGTTTTGGACAACTTTCTTTCTCTTCTTGCAAAACACTCGGCAGACCTCCGTGCAGCCTCTAGAACACGATGGGAGATGTTTTCTGTGCTGGCACAGTTTCTCCTTGCCAGACAGAGTGGAAAAGCTTTTTGCTAAGATGTAGACGAGAAGAGAGGCTAAAGACGAAGGTACGGTGCTCTGCAGAGCTAAGCACCGCTCCCGGACCTCTTTCGGCAGAAGGCGCACACCGCAGAGCACTGTGAGCGGCAGAATCGTCTTTGCGCGAAGAAGCAGCTTCTTCGTCTCCGGGAGCCGGAGAGAGCGGCAACTTCGCAAAGGTGATGAAACAAGCTGTACAACACTGCGATTGTGTGCGCAGCTTGAAAACTGAGAGAAAACAGTACCTGAGCACTCTCCTGCCTTTTCTATTCACATGAACATTGGATTGCAAGCTGTTTTGGACAACTTTCTTTCTCTTCTTGCAAAACACTCGGCAGACCTCCGTGCAGATTCTAGAACACGATAGGATATGTTTTCCGTGCTGACAGACTTTCTCCTTGCCAGACAGAGTGGAAAAGCTTTTAGCTAAGATGTAGACGAGAACAGAGGCTAAAGACGAAGGTACGGTGCTCTGTAGAGCTAAGCACCGCTCCCGGTCCTCTTTCGGCAGAAGGCGCACACAGCAGAGCACTGTGAGCGGCCGAATCGTCTTTGCGCGAAGAAGCAGCTTCTTCGTCTCCGGGAGCCGGAGAGAGCGGCAACTTCGCAAAGGTGATGAAACAAGCTGTACAACACTGCGATTGTGTGCGCAGCTTGAAAACTGAGAGAAAACAGTACCTGACCACTCTCCTGCCTTTTCTATTCACATGAATATTCGATTGCAAGCTGTTTTGGACAACTTTCTTTCTCTTCTTGCAAAACACTCGGCAGCCTCTAGAACACGATGGGAGATGTTTTCTGTTCTGGCAGAGTTTCTCCTTGCCAGACAGAGTGGAAAAGCTTTTTGCTAAGATGTAGATGAGAAGAGAGGCTAAAGACGAAGGTACGGTGCTCTGCAGAGCTAAGCACCGCTCCCGGACCTCTTTCGGCAGAAGGCGCACACCGCAGAGCACTGTGAGCGGCAGAATCGTCTTTGCGCGAAGAAGCAGCTTCTTCGTCTCCGGGAGCCGGAGAGAGCGGCAACTTCGCAAAGGTGATGAAACAAGCTGTACAACACTGCGATTGTGTGCGCAGCTTGAAAACTGAGAGAAAACAGTACCTGAGCACTCTCCTGCCTTTTCTATTCACATGAACATTCGATTGCAAGCTATTTTGGACAACTTTCTTTCTCTTCTTGCAAAAGACTCGGCAGACCTCCGTGCAGCCTCTAGAACACGATGGGAGATGTTTTCTGTGCTGGCAGAGTTTCTCCTTGCCAGACAGAGTGGAAAAGCTTTTTGCTAAGATGTAGACGAGAAGAGAGGCTAAAGACGAAGGTACGGTGCTCTGCAGAGCTAAGCACCGCTCCCGGACCTCTTTCGGCAGAAGGCGCACACCGCAGAGCACTGTGAGCGGCAGAATCGTCTTTGCGCGAAGAAGCAGCTTCTTCGTCTCCGGGAGCCGGAGAGAGCGGCAACTTCGCAAAGGTGATGAAACAAGCTGTACAACACTTCGATTGTGTGCGCAGCTTGAAAACTGAGAGAAAACAGTACCTGACCACTCTCCTGCCTTTTCTATTCACATGAACATTCGATTGCAAGCTGTTTTGGACAACTTTCTTTCTCTTCTTGCAAAACATTCGGCAGACCTCCGTGCAGCCTCTAGAACACGATGGGAGATGTTTTCTGTGCTGGCACAGTTTCTCCTTGCCAGACAGAGTGGAAAAGCTTTTTGCTAAGATGTAGACGAGAAGAGAGGCTAAAGACGAAGGTACGGTGCTCTGCAGAGCTAAGCACCGCTCCCGGACCTCTTTCGGCAGAAGCCGCACACCGCAGAACACTGTGAGCGGCAGAATCGTCTTTGCGCGAAGAAGCAGCTTCTTCGTCTCCGGGAGCCGGAGAGAGCGGCAACTTCGCAAAGGTGATGAAACAAGCTGTACAACACTGCGATTGTGTGCGCAGCTTGCCAACTGAAAGAAAACAGTACCTGAGCACTCTCCTGCCTTTTCTATTCACATGAACATTGGATTGCAAGCTGTTTTGGACAACTTTCTTTCTCTTCTTGCAAAACACTCGGCAGACCTCCGTGCAGCCTCTAGAACACGATAGGATATATTTTCCGTGCTGACAGACTTTCTCCTTGCCAGACAGAGTGGAAAAGCTTTTAGCTAAGATGTAGACGAGAAGAGACGCTAAAGACGAAGGTACGGTGCTCTGCAGTGCTAAGCACCGCTCCCGGACCACTTTCGGCAGAAGGCGCACACCGCAGAGCACTGTGAGCGGCACAATCGTCTTTGCGCGAAGAAGCAGCTGCTTCGTCTCCGGGAGCCGGAGAGAGCGGCAACTTCGCAAAGGTGATGAAACAAGCTGTACAACACTGCGATTGTGTGCGCAGCTTGAAAACTGAAAGAAAACAGTACCTGAGCACTCTCCTGCCTTTTCTATTCACATGAACATAGGATTGCAAGCTGTTTTGGACAACTTTCTTTCTCTTCTTGCAAAACACTCGGCAGACCTCCGTGCAGCTTCTAGAACACGATGGGAGATGTTTTCTGTGCTGGCACAGTTTCTCCTTGCCAGACAGAGTGGAAAAGCTTTTTGCTAAGATGTAGACGAGAAGAGATGCTAAAGACGAAGGTACGGTGCTCTGCAGAGCTAAGCACCGCTCCCGGGCTTCTTTCGGCAGAAGGCGCACACCGCAGAGCACGGTGAGCGGCAGAATCGTCTTTGCGCGAAGAAGCAGCTTCTTCGTCTCCGGGAGCCGGAGAGAGCGGCAGCTTCGCAAAGGTGATGAAACAAGCTGTACAACACTGCGATTGTGTGCGCAGCTTGAAAACTGAGAGAAAACAGTACCTGACCACTCTCCTGCCTTTTATATTCACATGAGTATTCGATTGCAAGCTGTTTTGGACAACTTTCTTTCTCTTCTTGCAAAACACTCGGCAGACCTCCGTGCAGCTTCTAGAACACGATGGGAGATGTTTTCTGTGCTGGCACAGTTTCTCCTTGCCAGACAGAGTGGAAAAGCTTTTTGCTAAGATGTAGACGAGAAGAGAGGCTAAAGACGAAGGTACGGTGCTCTGCAGAGCTAAGCACCGCTCCCGGACCTCTTTCGGCAGAAGGCGCACACCGCAGAGCACTGTGAGCGGCAGAATCGTCCTTGCGCGAAGAAGCAGCTTCTTCGTTTCCGGGAGCCGGAAAGAGCGGCAACTTGGCAAAGGTGATGAAACAAGCTGTACAACACTGCGATTGTGTGCGCAGCTTGCCAACTGAGAGAAAACAGTACCTGACCACTCTCCTGCCTTTTCTATTCACATGAGTATTCTATTGCAAGCTGTTTAGGAGAATTTTCATTCTCTTCTTGCAAAACACTCGGCAGACCACCGTGCAGCTTCTAGAACACGATGGGAGATGTTTTCTGTGCTGGCAGAGTTTCTCCTTGCCAGACAGAGTGGAAAAGCTTTTTGCTAAGATGTAGACGAGAAGAGAGGCTAAAGACGAAGGTACGGTGCTCTGCAGAGCTAAGCACTGCTCCCGGACCTCTTTCGGCAGAAGGCGCACACCGCAGAGCACTGTGAGCGGCAGAATCGTCTTTGCGCGAAGAAGCAGCTTCTTCGTCTCCGAAAGCCGGAGAGAGCGGCATCTTCGCAAAGGTGATGAAACAAGCTGTACAACACTGCGATTGTGTGCGCAGCTTGCCAAGTGAGAGAAAACAGTACCTGACCACTCTCCTGCCTTTTCTATTCACATGAACATTCGATTGCAAGCTGTTTTGGACAACTTTCTTTCTCTTCTTGCAAAACACTCGGCAGACCTCCGTGCAGCCTCTAGAACACGATGGGAGATGTTTTCTGTGCTGGCAGAGTTTCTCCTTGCCAGACAGAGTGGAAAAGCTTTTTGCTAAGATGTAGACGAGAAGAGAGGCTAAAGACGAAGGTACGGTGCTCTGCAGAGCTAAGCACCGCTCCCGGGCTTCTTTCGGCAGAAGGCGCACACCGCAGAGCATTGTGAGCGGCAGAATCGTCTTTGCGAGAAGAAGCAGCTTCTTCGTCTCCGGGAGCCGGAGAGAGCGGCAACTTCGCAAAGGTGATGAAACAAGCTGTACAACACTGCGATTGTGTGCGCAGCTTGAAAACTGAGAGAAAACAGTACCTGAGCACTCTCCTGCCTTTTCTATTCCCATGAACATTGGATTGCAAGCTGTTTTGGACAACTTTCTTTCTCTTCTTGCAAAACACTCGGCAGACATCCGTGCAGCCTCTAGAACACGATAGGATATGTTTTCCGTGCTGACAGACTTTCTCCTTGCCAGACAGAGTGGAAAAGCTTTTTGCTAAGATGTAGACGAGAAGAGATGCTAAAGACGAAGGTACGGTGCTCTGTAGAGCTAAGCACCGCTCCCGGTCCTCTTTCGGCAGAAGGCGCACACCGCAGAGCACTGTGAGCGGCAGAATCGTCTTTGCGCGAAGAAGCAGCTTCTTCGTCTCCGGGAGCCGGAGAGAGCGGCAACTTCACAAAGGTGATGAAAAAAGCTGTACAACACTGCAATTGTGTACGCTGCTTGCCAACTGAGAGAAAACAGTACCTGACCACTCTTCTGCCTTTTCTATTCACGTGAATATTCGATTGCAAGCTGTTTTGGACAACGTGCTTTCTCTTCTTGCAAAACACTCGGTAGACCTCCGTGCAGCCTCTAGAACACGATGGGAGATGTTTTCTGTGCTGGCACAGTTTCTCCTTGCCAGACAGAGTGGAAAAGCTTTTTGCTAAGATGTAGACGAGAAGAGAGGCTAAAGACGAAGGTACGGTGCTCTGCAGAGCTAAGCACCGCTCCCGGGCTTCTTTCGGCAGAAGGCGCACACCGCAGAGCACTGTGAGCGGCAGAATCGTCTTTGCGCGAAGAAGCCGCTTCTTCGTCTCCGGGAGCCGGAGAGAGCGGCAACTTCTCAAAGGTGATGAAACAAGCTGTACAACACTGCGATTGTGTGCGCAGCTTGAAAACTGAGAGAAAACAGTACCTGACCACTCTCCTGCCTTTTCTATTCACATGAATATTCGATTGCAAGCTGTTTTGGACAACTTTCTTTCTCTTCTTGCAAAACACTCGGCAGCCTCTAGAACACGATGGGAGATGTTTTTTGTGCTGGCACAGTTTCTCCTTGCCAGACAGAGTGGAAAAGCTTTTTGCTAAGATGTAGACGAGAAGAGAGGCTAAAGACGAAGGTACGGTGCTCTGCAGAGCTAAGCACCGCTCCCGGGCTTCTTTCGGCAGAAGCCGCACACCGCAGAGCACTGTGAGCGGCAGAATCGTCTTTGCGCGAAGAAGCAGCTTCTTCGTCTCCGGGAGCCGGAGAGATCGGCAACTTCGCAAAGGTGATGAAACAGGCTGTACAACACTGCGATTGTGTGCGCAGCTTGAAAACTGAGAGAAAACAGTACCTGACCACTCTCCTGCCTTTTATATTCACATGAGTATTCGATTGCAATCTGTTTTGGACAACATTCTTTCTCTTCTTGCAAAACACTCGGCAGACCTCCGTGCAGCTTCTAGAACACGATGGGAGATGTTTTCTGTGCTGGCAGAGTTTCTCCTTGCCAGACAGAGTGGAAAAGCTTTTTGCTAAGATGTAGACGAGAAGAGAGGCTAAAGACGAAGGTACGGTGCTCTGCAGAGCTAAGCACCGCTCCCGGACCTCTTTCGGCAGAAGGCGCACACCGCAGGGCACTGTGAGCGGCAGAATCGTCTTTGCGCGAAGAAGCAGCTTCTTCGTCTCCGCGAGCCGAGGAGAGCGGCAACTTGGCAAAGGTGATGAAACAAGCTGTACAACACTGCGATTGTGTGCGCAGCTTGCCAACTGAGAGAAAACAGTACCTGAGCACTCTCCTGCCTTTTCTATTCACATGAACATTGGATTGCAAGCTGTTTTGGACAACTTGCTTTCTCTTCTTGCAAAACACTCGGCAGACCTCCGTGCAGCCTCTAGAACACGATGGGAGATGTTTTCTGTGGTGGCACAGTTTCTCCTTGCCAGACAGAGTGGAAAAGCTTTTTGCTAAGATGTAGACGAGAAGAGAGGCTAAAGACGAAGGTACGGTGCTCTGCAGAGCTAAGCACTGCTCCCGGACCTCTTTCGGCAGAAGGCGCACACCGCAGAGCACTGTGAGCGGCAGAATCGTCTTTGCGCGAAGAAGCAGCTTCTTCGTCTCCGGGAGCCGGAGAGAGCGGCAACTTCGCAAAGGTGATGAAACAAGCTGTACAACACTGCGATTGTGTGCGCAGCTTGCCAACTGAGAGAAAACAGTACCTGAGCACTCTCCTGCCTTTTCTATTCACATGAACATTCGATTGCAAGCTGTTTTGGACAACTTTCTTTCTCTTCTTGCAAAACACTCGGCAGACCTCCGTGCAGCCTCTAGAACACGATGGGAGATGTTTTCTGTGCTGGCACAGTTTCTCCTTGCCAGACAGAGTGGAAAAGCTTTTTGCTAAGATGTAGACGAGAAGAGAGGCTAAAGACGAAGGTACGGTGCTCTGCAGAGCTAAGCACCGCTCTTGGGCGTCTTTCGGCAGAAGGGGCACACCGCAGAGCATTGTGAGCGGCAGAATCGTCTTTGCGCGAAGAAGCAGCTTCTTCGTCTCCGAAAGCCGGAGAGAGCGGCAACTTCGCAAAGGTGATGAAAAAAGCTGTACAACACTGCGATTGTGTGCGCAGCTTGCCAACTGAGAGAAAACAGTACCTGAGCACTCTCCTGCCTTTTCTATTCACATGAACATTCGATTGCAAGCTGTTTTGGACAACTTTCTTTCTCTTCTTGCAAAACACTCGGCAGACCTCCGTGCAGCCTCTAGAACACGATGGGAGATGTTTTCTGTGCTGGCACAGTTTCTCCTTGCCAGACAGAGTGGAAAAGCTTTTTGCTAAGATGTAGACGAGAAGAGAGGCTAAAGACGAAGGTACGGTGCTCTGCAGAGCTAAGCACCGCTCCCGGACCTCTTTCGGCAGAAGGCGCACACCGCAGAGCACTGTGAGCGGCAGAATCGTCTTTGCGCGAAGAAGCAGCTTCTTCGTCTCCGGGAGCCGGAGAGAGCGGCAACTTCGCAAAGGTGATGAAACAAGCTGTACAACACTGCGATTGTGTGCGCAGCTTGAAAACTGAGAGAAAACAGTACCTGAGCACTCTCCTGCCTTTTCTATTCACATGAACATTGGATTGCAAGCTGTTTTGGACAACTTTCTTTCTCTTCTTGCAAAACACTCGGCAGACCTCCGTGCAGATTCTAGAACACGATAGGATATGTTTTCCGTGCTGACAGACTTTCTCCTTGCCAGACAGAGTGGAAAAGCTTTTAGCTAAGATGTAGACGAGAACAGAGGCTAAAGACGAAGGTACGGTGCTCTGTAGAGCTAAGCACCGCTCCCGGTCCTCTTTCGGCAGAAGGCGCACACAGCAGAGCACTGTGAGCGGCAGAATCGTCTTTGCGCGAAGAAGCAGCTTCTTCGTCTCCGGGAGCCGGAGAGAGCGGCAACTTCGCAAAGGTGATGAAACAAGCTGTACAACACTGCGATTGTGTGCGCAGCTTGAAAACTGAGAGAAAACAGTACCTGACCACTCTCCTGCCTTTTCTATTCACATGAATATTCGATTGCAAGCTGTTTTGGACAACTTTCTTTCTCTTCTTGCAAAACACTCGGCAGCCTCTAGAACACGATGGGAGATGTTTTCTGTTCTGGCAGAGTTTCTCCTTGCCAGACAGAGTGGAAAAGCTTTTTGCTAAGATGTAGACGAGAAGAGAGGCTAAAGACGAAGGTACGGTGCTCTGCAGAGCTAAGCACCGCTCCCGGACCTCTTTCGGCAGAAGGCGCACACCGCAGAGCACTGTGAGCGGCAGAATCGTCTTTGCGCGAAGAAGCAGCTTCTTCGTCTCCGGGAGCCGGAGAGAGCGGCAACTTCGCAAAGGTGATGAAACAAGCTGTACAACACTGCGATTGTGTGCGCAGCTTGAAAACTGAGAGAAAACAGTACCTGAGCACTCTCCTGCCTTTTCTATTCACATGAACATTCGATTGCAAGCTATTTTGGACAACTTTCTTTCTCTTCTTGCAAAAGACTCGGCAGACCTCCGTGCAGCCTCTAGAACACGATGGGAGATGTTTTCTGTGCTGGCAGAGTTTCTCCTTGCCAGACAGAGTGGAAAAGCTTTTTGCTAAGATGTAGACGAGAAGAGAGGCTAAAGACGAAGGTACGGTGCTCTGCAGAGCTAAGCACCGCTCCCGGACCTCTTTCGGCAGAAGGCGCACACCGCAGAGCACTGTGAGCGGCAGAATCGTCTTTGCGCGAAGAAGCAGCTTCTTCGTCTCCGGGAGCCGGAGAGAGCGGCAACTTCGCAAAGGTGATGAAACAAGCTGTACAACACTTCGATTGTGTGCGCAGCTTGAAAACTGAGAGAAAACAGTACCTGACCACTCTCCTGCCTTTTCTATTCACATGAACATTCGATTGCAAGCTGTTTTGGACAACTTTCTTTCTCTTCTTGCAAAACACTCGGCAGACCTCCGTGCAGCCTCTAGAACACGATGGGAGATGTTTTCTGTGCTGGCACAGTTTCTCCTTGCCAGACAGAGTGGAAAAGCTTTTTGCTAAGATGTAGACGAGAAGAGAGGCTAAAGACGAAGGTACGGTGCTCTGCAGAGCTAAGCACCGCTCCCGGACCTCTTTCGGCAGAAGCCGCACACCGCAGAACACTGTGAGCGGCAGAATCGTCTTTGCGCGAAGAAGCAGCTTCTTCGTCTCCGGGAGCCGGAGAGAGCGGCAACTTCGCAAAGGTGATGAAACAAGCTGTACAACACTGCGATTGTGTGCGCAGCTTGCCAACTGAAAGAAAACAGTACCTGAGCACTCTCCTGCCTTTTCTATTCACATGAACATTGGATTGCAAGCTGTTTTGGACAACTTTCTTTCTCTTCTTGCAAAACACTCGGCAGACCTCCGTGCAGCCTCTAGAACACGATAGGATATATTTTCCGTGCTGACAGACTTTCTCCTTGCCAGACAGAGTGGAAAAGCTTTTAGCTAAGATGTAGACGAGAAGAGACGCTAAAGACGAAGGTACGGTGCTCTGCAGTGCTAAGCACCGCTCCCGGACCACTTTCGGCAGAAGGCGCACACCGCAGAGCACTGTGAGCGGCACAATCGTCTTTGCGCGAAGAAGCAGCTGCTTCGTCTCCGGGAGCCGGAGAGAGCGGCAACTTCGCAAAGGTGATGAAACAAGCTGTACAACACTGCGATTGTGTGCGCAGCTTGAAAACTGAAAGAAAACAGTACCTGAGCACTCTCCTGCCTTTTCTATTCACATGAACATTGGATTGCAAGCTGTTTTGGACAACTTTCTTTCTCTTCTTGCAAAACACTCGGCAGACCTCCGTGCAGCCTCTAGAACACGATGGGAGATGTTTTCTGTGCTGGCACAGTTTCTCCTTGCCAGACAGAGTGGAAAAGCTTTTTGCTAAGATGTAGACGAGAAGAGATGCTAAAGACGAAGGTACGGTGCTCTGCAGAGCTAAGCACCGCTCCCGGGCTTCTTTCGGCAGAAGGCGCACACCGCAGAGCACGGTGAGCGGCAGAATCGTCTTTGCGCGAAGAAGCAGCTTCTTCGTCTCCGGGAGCCGGAGAGAGCGGCAGCTTCGCAAAGGTGATGAAACAAGCTGTACAACACTGCGATTGTGTGCGCAGCTTGCCAACTGAGAGAAAACAGTACCTGACCACTCTCCTGCCTTTTCTATTCACATGAGTATTCTATTGCAAGCTGTTTAGGAGAATTTTCATTCTCTTCTTGCAAAACACTCGGCAGACCACCGTGCAGCTTCTAGAACACGATGGGAGATGTTTTCTGTGCTGGCACAGTTTCTCCTTGCCAGACAGAGTGGAAAAGCTTTTTGCTAAGATGTAGACGAGAAGAGAGGCTAAAGACGAAGGTACGGTGCTCTGCAGAGCTAAGCACTGCTCCCGGACCTCTTTCGGCAGAAGGCGCACACCGCAGAGCACTGTGAGCGGCAGAATCGTCTTTGCGCGAAGAAGCAGCTTCTTCGTCTCCGAAAGCCGGAGAGAGCGGCATCTTCGCAAAGGTGATGAAACAAGCTGTACAACACTGCGATTGTGTGCGCAGCTTGCCAAGTGAGAGAAAACAGTACCTGACCACTCTCCTGCCTTTTCTATTCACATGAACATTCGATTGCAAGCTGTTTTGGACAACTTTCTTTCTCTTCTTGCAAAACACTCGGCAGACCTCCGTGCAGCCTCTAGAACACGATTGGAGATGTTTTCTGTGCTGGCAGAGTTTCTCCTTGCCAGACAGAGTGGAAAAGCTTTTTGCTAAGATGTAGACGAGAAGAGAGGCTAAAGACGAAGGTACGGTGCTCTGCAGAGCTAAGCACCGCTCCCGGGCTTCTTTCGGCAGAAGGCGCACACCGCAGAGCATTGTGAGCGGCAGAATCGTCTTTGCGAGAAGAAGCAGCTTCTTCGTCTCCGGGAGCCGGAGAGAGCGGCAACTTCGCAAAGGTGATGAAACAAGCTGTACAACACTGCGATTGTGTGCGCAGCTTGAAAACTGAGAGAAAACAGTACCTGACCACTCTCCTGCCTTTTCTATTCACATGAACATTGGATTGAAAGCTGTTTTGGACAACTTTCTTTCTCTTCTTGCAAAACACTCGGCAGACATCCGTGCAGCCTCTAGAACACGATAGGATATGTTTTCCGTGCTGACAGACTTTCTCCTTGCCAGACAGAGTGGAAAAGCTTTTTGCTAAGATGTAGACGAGAAGAGATGCTAAAGACGAAGGTACGGTGCTCTGTAGAGCTAAGCACCGCTCCCGGTCCTCTTTCGGCAGAAGGCGCACACCGCAGAGCACTGTGAGCGGCAGAATCGTCTTTGCGCGAAGAAGCAGCTTCTTCGTCTCCGGGAGCCGGAGAGAGCGGCAACTTCACAAAGGTGATGAAAAAAGCTGTACAACACTGCAATTGTGTACGCTGCTTGCCAACTGAGAGAAAACAGTACCTGACCACTCTTCTGCCTTTTCTATTCACGTGAATATTCGATTGCAAGCTGTTTTGGACAACGTGCTTTCTCTTCTTGCAAAACACTCGGTAGACCTCCGTGCAGCCTCTAGAACACGATGGGAGATGTTTTCTGTGCTGGCACAGTTTCTCCTTGCCAGACAGAGTGGAAAAGCTTTTTGCTAAGATGTAGACGAGAAGAGAGGCTAAAGACGAAGGTACGGTGCTCTGCAGAGCTAAGCACCGCTCCCGGGCTTCTTTCGGCAGAAGGCGCACACCGCAGAGCACTGTGAGCGGCAGAATCGTCTTTGCGCGAAGAAGCCGCTTCTTCGTCTCCGGGAGCCGGAGAGAGCGGCAACTTCTCAAAGGTGATGAAACAAGCTGTACAACACTGCGATTGTGTGCGCAGCTTGAAAACTGAGAGAAAACAGTACCTGACCACTCTCCTGCCTTTTCTATTCACATGAATATTCGATTGCAAGCTGTTTTGGACAACTTTCTTTCTCTTCTTGCAAAACACTCGGCAGCCTCTAGAACACGATGGGAGATGTTTTTTGTGCTGGCACAGTTTCTCCTTGCCAGACAGAGTGGAAAAGCTTTTTGCTAAGATGTAGACGAGAAGAGAGGCTAAAGACGAAGGTACGGTGCTCTGCAGAGCTAAGCACCGCTCCCGGGCTTCTTTCGGCAGAAGCCGCACACCGCAGAGCACTGTGAGCGGCAGAATCGTCTTTGCGCGAAGAAGCAGCTTCTTCGTCTCCGGGAGCCGGAGAGAGCGGCAACTTCGCAAAGGTGATGAAACAGGCTGTACAACACTGCGATTGTGTGCGCAGCTTGAAAACTGAGAGAAAACAGTACCTGACCACTCTCCTGCCTTTTATATTCACATGAGTATTCGATTGCAATCTGTTTTGGACAACATTCTTTCTCTTCTTGCAAAACACTCGGCAGACCTCCGTGCAGCTTCTAGAACACGATGGGAGATGTTTTCTGTGCTGGCAGAGTTTCTCCTTGCCAGACAGAGTGGAAAAGCTTTTTGCTAAGATGTAGACGAGAAGAGAGGCTAAAGACGAAGGTACGGTGCTCTGCAGAGCTAAGCACCGCTCCCGGACCTCTTTCGGCAGAAGGCGCACACCGCAGGGCACTGTGAGCGGCAGAATCGTCTTTGCGCGAAGAAGCAGCTTCTTCGTCTCCGCGAGCCGAGGAGAGCGGCAACTTGGCAAAGGTGATGAAACAAGCTGTACAACACTGCGATTGTGTGCGCAGCTTGCCAACTGAGAGAAAACAGTACCTGAGCACTCTCCTGCCTTTTCTATTCACATGAACATTGGATTGCAAGCTGTTTTGGACAACTTGCTTTCTCTTCTTGCAAAACACTCGGCAGACCTCCGTGCAGCCTCTAGAACACGATGGGAGATGTTTTCTGTGGTGGCACAGTTTCTCCTTGCCAGACAGAGTGGAAAAGCTTTTTGCTAAGATGTAGACGAGAAGAGAGGCTAAAGACGAAGGTACGGTGCTCTGCAGAGCTAAGCACCGCTCTTGGGCGTCTTTCGGCAGAAGGCGCACACCGCAGAGCATTGTGAGCGGCAGAATCGTCTTTCGCGAAGAAGCAGCTTCTTCGTCTCCGAAAGCCGGAGAGAGCGGCAGCTTCGCAAAGGTGATGAAACAAGCTGTACAACACTGCGATTGTGTGCGCAGCTTTCCAACTGAGAGAAAACAGTACCTGAGCACTCTCCTGCCTTTTCTATTCACATGAACATTGGATTGCAAGCTGTTTTGGACAACTTTCTTTCTCTTCTTGCCAAACACTCGGCAGACCTCCGTGCAGCCTCTAGAACACGATGGGAGATGTTTTCTGTGCTGGCACAGTTTCTCCTTGCCAGACAGAGTGGAAAAGCTTTTTGCTAAGATGTAGACGAGAAGAGAGGCTAAAGACGAAGGTACGGTGCTCTGCAGAGCTAAGCACCGCTCTTGGGCTTCTTTCGGCAGAAGGCGCACACCGCAGAGCATTGTGAGCGGCAGAATCCTCTTTGCGCGAAGAAGCAGCTTCTTCGTCTCCGGGAGCCGGAGAGAGCGGCAACTTCGCAAAGGTGATGAAACAAGCTGTACAACACTGCGATTGTGTGCGCAGCTTCCCAACTGAGAGAAAACAGTACCTGAGCACTCTCCTGCCTTTTCTATTCACATGAACATTCGATTGCAAGCTGTTTTGGACAACTTTCTTTCTCTTCTTGCAAAACACTCGGCAGACCTCCGTGCAGCTTCTAGAACACGATAGGATATGTTTTCCGTGCTGACAGATTTTCCCCTTGCCAGAAAGAGTGGAAAAGCTTTTAGCTAAGATGTAGACGAGAAGAGAGGCTAAAGACGAAGGTACGGTGCTCTGCAGAGCTAAGCACCGCTCCCGGGCTTCTTTCGGCAGAAGCCGCACACCGCAGAGCACTGTGAGCGGCACAATCGTCTTTGCGCGAAGAAGCAGCTGCTTCGTCTCCGGGAGCCGGAGAGAGCGGCAACTTCGCAAAGGTGATGAAACAAGCTGTAAAACACTGCGATTGTGTGCGCAGCTTGAAAACTGAAAGAAAACAGTACCTGAGCACTCTCCTGCCTTTTCTATTCACATGAACATTGGATTGCAAGCTGTTTTGGACAACTTTCTTTCTCTTCTTGCAAAACACTCGGCAGACCTCCGTGCAGCCTCTAGAACACGATGGGAGATGTTTTCTGTGCTGGCACAGTTTCTCCTTGCCAGACAGAGTGGAAAAGCTTTTTGCTAAGATGTAGACGAGAAGAGATGCTAAAGACGAAGGTACGGTGCTCTGCAGAGCTAAGCACCGCTCCCGGGCTTCTTTCGGCAGAAGGCGCACACCGCAGAGCACTCTGAGCGGCAGAATCGTCTTTGCGCGAAGAAGCAGCTTCTTCGTCTCCGGGAGCCGGAGAGAGCGGCAACTTCGCAAAGGTGATGAAACAAGCTGTACAACACTGCGATTGTGTGCGCAGCTTGAAAACTGAGAGAAAACAGTACCTGACCACTCTCCTGCCTTTTATATTCACATGAGTATTCGATTGCAAGCTGTTTTGGACAACATTCTTTCCCTTCTTGCAAAACACTCGGCAGACTTCCGTGCAGCTTCTAGAACACGATGGGAGATGTTTTCTGTTCTGGCACTGTTTCTCCTTGCCAGACAGAGTGGAAAAGCTTTTTGCTAAGATGTAGACGAGAAGAGAGGCTAAAGACGAAGGTACGGTGCTCTGAAGAGCTAAGCACTGCTCCCGGACCTCTTTCGGCAGAAGGCGCACACTGCAGAGCACTGTGAGCGGCAGAATCGTCTTTGCGCGAAGAAGCAGCTTCTTCGTCTCCGGGAGCCGGAGAGAGCGGCAACTTCGCAAAGGTGATGAAACAAGCTGTACAACACTGCGATTGTGTGCGCAGCTTGCCAAGTGAGAGAAAACAGTGCCTGAGCACTCTCCTGCCTTTTCTATTCACATGAACATTCGATTGCAAGCTGTTTTGGACAACTTTCTTTCTCTTCTTGCAAAACACTCGGCAGACCTCCGTGCAGCCTCTAGAACACGATGGGAGATGTTTTTTGTGCTGGCACAGTTTCTCCTTGCCAGACAGAGTGGAAAAGCTTTTTGCTAAGATGTAGACGAGAAGAGAGGCTAAAGACGAAGGTACGGTGCTCTGCAGAGCTAAGCACCGCTCTTGGGCGTCTTTCGGCAGAAGGCGCACACCGCAGAGCACTGTGAGCGGCAGAATCGTCTTTGCGCGAAGAAGCAGCTTCTTCGTCTCCGAAAGCCGGAGACAGCGGCAGCTTCGCAAAGGTGACGAAACAAGCTGTACAACACTGCGATTGTGTGCGCAGCTTGCCAACTGAGAGAAAACAGTACCTGAGCACTCTCCTGCCTTTTCTATTCACATGAACATTCGATTGCAAGCTGTTTTGGACAACTTTCTTTCTCTTCTTGCAAAACACTCGGCAGACCTCCGTGCAGCCTCTAGAACACGATGGGAGATGTTTTCTGTGCTGGCAGAGTTTCTCCTTGCCAGACAGAGTGGAAAAGCTTTTTGCTAAGATGTAGACGAGAAGAGAGGCTAAAGACGAAGGTACGGTGCTCTGCAGAGCTAAGCACCGCTCCCGGACCTCTTTCGGCAGAAGGCGCACACCGCAGAGCACTGTGAGCGGCAGAATCGTCTTTGCGCGAAGAAGCAGCTTCTTCGTCTCCGGGAGCCGGAGAGAGCGGCAACTTCGCAAAGGTGATGAAACAAGCTGTACAACACTGCGATTGTGTGCGCAGCTTGCCAACTGAGAGAAAACAGTACCTGAGCACTCTCCTGCCTTTTCTATTCACATGAACATTGGATTGCAAGCTGTTTTGGACAACTTTCTTTCTCTTCTTGCAAAACACTCGGCAGACCACCGTGCAGCCTCTAGAACACGATAGGATATGTTTTCCGTGCTGACAGACTTTCTCCTTGCCAGACAGAGTGGAAAAGCTTTTAGCTAAGATGTAGACGAGAAGAGAGGCTAAAGACGAAGGTACGGTGCTCTGTAGAGCTAAGCACCGCTCCCGGTCCTCTTTCGGCAGAAGGCGCACACCGCAGAGCACTGTGAGCGGCAGAATCGTCTTTGCGCGAAGAAGCAGCTTCTTCGTCTCCGGGAGCCGGAGAGAGCGGCAACTTCGCAAAGGTGATGAAACAAGCTGTACAACACTGCAATTGTGTGCGCAGCTTGAAAACTGAGAGAAAACAGTACCTGACCACTCTTCTGCCTTTTCTATTCACATGAATATTCGATTGCAAGCTGTTTTGGACAACTTGCTTTCTCTTCTTGCAAAACACTCGGAAGACCTCCGTGCAGCCTCTAGAACACGATGGGAGATGTTTTCTCTGCTGGCACAGTTTCTCCTTGCCAGACAGAGTGGAAAAGCTTTTTGCTAAGATGTAGACGAGAAGAGAGGCTAAAGACGAAGGTACGGTGCTCTGCAGAGCTAAGCACCGCTCCCGGGCTTCTTTCGGCAGAAGCCACACACCGCAGAGCACTGTGAGCGGCAGAATCGTCTTTGCGCGAAGAAGCCGCTTCTTCGTCTCCGGGAGCCGGAGAGAGCGGCAACTTCTCAAAGGTGATGAAACAAGCTGTACAACACTGCGATTGTGTGCGCAGCTTGAAAACTGAGAGAAAACAGTACTTGACCACTCTCCTGCCTTTTCTATTCACATGAATATTCGATTGCAAGCTGTTTTGGAAAACATTCTTTCTCTTCTTGCAAAACACTCGGCAGACCACCGTGCAGCTTCTAGAACACGATGGGAGATGTTTTCTGTGCTGGCACAGTTTCTCCTTGCCAGACAGAGTGGAAAAGCTTTTTGCTAAGATGTAGACGAGAAGAGAGGCTAAAGACGAAGGTACGGTGCTCTGCAGAGCTAAGCACCGCTCCCGGACCTCTTTCGGCAGAAGGCGCACACCGCAGAGCACTGTGAGCGGCAGAATCGTCTTTGCGCGAAGAAGCAGCTTCTTCGTCTCCTGGAGCCGGAGAGAGCGGCAACTTCGCAAAGGTGATGAAACAAGCTGTACAACACTGCGATTGTGTGCGCAACTTGAAAACTGAGAGAAAACAGTACCTGAGCACTCTCCTGCCTTTTCTATTCACATGAACATTCGATTGAAAGCTGTTTTGGACAACTTTCTTTCTCTTCTTGCAAAACACTCGGCAGACATCCGTGCAGCCTCTAGTACACGATAGGATATGTTTTCCGTGCTGACAGACTTTCCCCCTGCCAGAAAGAGTGGAAAAGCTTTTAGCTAAGATGTAGACGAGAAGAGAGGCTAAAGACGAAGGTACGGTGCTCTGCAGAGCTAAGCACCGCTCCCGGGCTTCTTTCGGCAGAAGGCGCACACCGCAGAGCACTGTGAGCGGCAGAATCGTCTTTGCGTGAAGAAGCAGCTGCTTCGTCTCCGGGAGCCGGAGAGAGCGGCAACTTCGCAAAGGTGATGAAACAAGCTGTAAAACACTGCGATTGTGTGCGCAGCTTGAAAACTGAAAGAAAACAGTACCTGAGCACTCTCCTGCCTTTTCTATTCACATGAACATTGGATTGCAAGCTGTTTTGGACAACTTTCTTTCTCTTCTTGCAAAACACTCGGCAGACCTCCGTGCAGCCTCTAGAACACGATGGGAGATGTTTTCTGTGCTGGCACAGTTTCTCCTTGCCAGACAGAGTGGAAAAGCTTTTTGCTAAGATGTAGACGAGAAGAGATGCTAAAGACGAAGGTACGGTGCTCTGCAGAGCTAAGCACCGCTCCCGGGCTTCTTTCGGCAGAAGGCGCACACCGCAGAGCACTCTGAGCGGCAGAATCGTCTTTGCGCGAAGAAGCAGCTTCTTCGTCTCCGGGAGCCGGAGAGAGCGGCAACTTCGCAAAGGTGATGAAACAAGCTGTACAACACTGCGATTGTGTGCGCAGCTTGAAAACTGAGAGAAAACAGTACCTGACCACTCTCCTGCCTTTTATATTCACATGAGTATTCGATTGCAAGCTGTTTTGGACAACATTCTTTCTCTTCTTGCAAAACACTCGGCAGACCTCCGTGCAGCTTCTAGAACACGATGGGAGATGTTTTCTGTTCTGGCACTGTTTCTCCTTTCCAGACAGAGTGGAAAAGCTTTTTGCTAAGATGTAGACGAGAAGAGAAGCTAAAGACGAAGGTACGGTGCTCTGAAGAGCTAAGCACCGCTCCCGGACCTCTTTCGGCAGAAGGCGCACACCGCAGAGCACTGTGAGCGGCAGAATCGTCTTTGCGCGAAGAAGCAGCTTCTTCGTCTCCGCGAGCCGGAAAGAGCGGCAACTTCGCAAAGGTGATGAAACAAGCTGTACAACACTGCGATTGTGTGCGCAGCTTGCCAACTGAGAGAAAACAGTACCTGACCACTCTCCTGCCTTTTATATTCACATGAGCATTCGATTGCAAGCTGTTTAGGACAATTTTCATTCTCTTCTTCAAAACACTCGGCAGACCACCGTGCAGCTTCTAGAACACGATGGGAGATGTTTTCTGTTCTGGCAGAGTTTCTCCTTGCCAGACAGAGTGGAAAAGCTTTTTGCTAAGATGTAGACGAGAAGAGAGGCTAAAGACGAAGGTACGGTGCTCTGCAGAGCTAAGCACTGCTCCCGGACCTCTTTCGGCAGAAGGCGCACACCGCAGAGCACTGTGAGCGGCAGAATCGTCTTTGCGCGAAGAAGCAGCTTCTTCGTCTCCGGGAGCCGGAGAGAGCGGCAACTTCGCAAAGGTGATGAAACAAGCTGTACAACACTGCGATTGTGTGCGCAGCTTGCCAAGTGAGAGAAAACAGTACCTGAGCACTCTCCTGCCTTTTCTATTCACATGAACATTCGATTGCAAGCTGTTTTGGACAACTTTCTTTCTCTTCTTGCAAAACACTCGGCAGACCTCCGTGCAGCCTCTAGAACACGATGGGAGATGTTTTCTGTGCTGGCACAGTTTCTCCTTGCCAGACAGAGTGGAAAAGATTTTTGCTAAGATGTAGACGAGAAGAGAGGCTAAAGACGAAGGTACGGTGCTCTGCAGAGCTAAGCACCGCTCCCGGACCTCTTTCGGCAGAAGGCGCACACCGCAGAGCACTGTGAGCGGCAGAATCGTCTTTGCGCGAAGAAGCAGCTTCTTCGTCTCCGGGAGCCGGAGAGAGCGGCAACTTCGCAAAGGTGATGAAACAAGCTGTACAACACTGCGATTGTGTGCGCAGCTTGCCAACTGAGAGAAAACAGTACCTGAGCACTCTCCTGCCTTTTCTATTCACATGAACATTGGATTGCAAGCTATTTTGGACAACTTTCTTTCTCTTCTTGCAAAACACTCGGCAGACCTTCGTGCAGCCTCTAGAACACGATGGGAGATGTTTTCTGTGCTGGCAGAGTTTCTCCTTGCCAGACAGAGTGGAAAAGCTTTTTGCTAAGATGTAGACGAGAAGAGAGGCTAAAGACGAAGGTACGGTGCTCTGCAGAGCTAAGCACCGCTCCCGGACCTCTTTCGGCAGAAGGCGCACACCGCAGAGCACTGTGAGCGGCAGAATCGTCTTTGCGCGAAGAAGCAGCTTCTTCGTCTCCGCGAGCCGGAGAGAGCGGCAACTTCGCAAAGGTGATGAAACAAGCTGTACAACACTGCGATTGTGTGCGCAGCTTGCCAAGTGAGAGAAAACAGTACCTGACCACTCTCCTGCCTTTTCTATTCACATGAACATTCGATTGCAAGCTGTTTTGGACAACTTTCTTTCTCTTCTTGCAAAACACTCGGCAGACCTCCGTGCAGCCTCTAGAACACGATGGGAGATGTTTTCTGTTCTGGCAGAGTTTCTCCTTGCCAGACAGAGTGGAAAAGCTTTTTGCTAAGATGTAGACGAGAAGAGAGGCTAAAGACGAAGGTACGGTGCTCTGCAGAGCTAAGCACCGCTCCCGGGCTTCTTTCGGCAGAAGCCGCACACCGCAGAGCACTGTGAGCGGCAGAATCGTCTTTGCGCGAAGAAGCAGCTTCTTCGTCTCCGGGAGCCGGAGAGAGCGGCAACTTCGCAAAGGTGATGAAACAAGCTGTACAACACTGCGATTGTGTGCGCAGCTTGCCAACTGAGAGAAAACAGTACCTGAGCACTCTCCTGCCTTTTCTATTCACATGAACATTCGATTGCAAGCTGTTTTGGACAACTTTCTTTCTCTTCTTGCAAAACACTCGGCAGACCTCCGTGCAGCCTCTAGAACACGATGGGAGATGTTTTCTGTGCTGGCACAGTTTCTCCTTGCCAGACAGAGTGGAAAAGCTTTTTGCTAAGATGTAGACGAGAAGAGATGCTAAAGACGAAGGTACGGTGCTCTGCAGAGCTAAGCACCGCTCCCGGGCTTCTTTCGGCAGAAGGCGCACACCGCAGAGCACGGTGAGCGGCAGAATCGTCTTTGCGCGAAGAAGCAGCTTCTTCGTCTCCGGGAGCCGGAGAGAGCGGCAACTTCGCAAAGGTGATGAAACAAGCTGTACAACACTGCGATTGTGTGCGCAGCTTGAAAACTGAGAGAAAACAGTACCTGACCACTCTCCTGCCTTTTCTATTCACATGAGTATTCTATTGCAAGCTGTTTAGGACATTTTTCATTCTCTTCTTGCAAAACACTCGGCAGACCACCGTGCAGCTTCTAGAACACGATGGGAGATGTTTTCTGTTCTGGCAGAGTTTCTCCTTGCCAGACAGAGTGGAAAAGCTTTTTGCTAAGATGTAGACGAGAAGAGAGGCTAAAGACGAAGGTACGGTGCTCTGCAGAGCTAAGCACTGCTCCCGGACCTCTTTCGGCAGAAGGCGCACACCGCAGAGCACTGTGAGCGGCAGAATCGTCTTTGCGCGAAGAGGCAGCTTCTTCGTCTCCGAAAGCCGGAGAGAGCGGCAACTTCGCAAAGGTGATGAAACAAGCTGTACAACACTGCGATTGTGTGCGCAGCTTGTCAAGTGAGAGAAAACAGTACCTGAGCACTCTCCTGCCTTTTCTATTCACATGAACATTGGATTGCAAGCTGTTTTGGACAACTTTCTTTCTCTTCTTGCAAAACACTCGGCAGACCTCCGTGCAGCCTCTAGAACACGATGGGAGATGTTTTCTGTGCTGGCACAGTTTCTCCTTGCCAGACAGAGTGGAAAAGCTTTTTGCTAAGATGTAGACGAGAAGAGAGGCTAAAGACGAAGGTACGGTGCTCTGCAGAGCTAAGCACCGCTCTTGGGCTTCTTTCGGCAGAAGGCGCACACCGCAGAGCATTGTGAGCGGCAGAATCGTCTTTGCGAGAAGAAGCAGCTTCTTCGTCTCCGGGAGCCGGAGAGAGCGGCAACTTCGCAAAGGTGATGAAACAAGCTGTACAACACTGCGATTGTGTGCGCAGCTTGAAAACTGAGAGAAAACAGTACCTGACCACTCTCCTGCCTTTTCTATTCACATGAACATTGGATTGAAAGCTTTTTTGGACAACTTTCTTTCTCTTCTTGCAAAACACTCGGCAGACATCCGTGCAGCCTCTAGAACACGATAGGATATGTTTTCCGTGCTGACAGACTTTCTCCTTGCCAGACAGAGTGGAAAAGCTTTTTGCTATAATGTAGACGACAAGAGAGGCTAAAGACGAAGGTACGGTGCTCTGTAGAGCTAAGCACCGCTCCCGGACCTCTTTCGGCAGAAGGCGCACACCGCAGAGCACTGTGAGCGGCAGAATCGTCTTTGCGCGAAGAAGCAGCTTCTTCGTCTCCGGGAGCCGGAGAGAGCGGCAACTTCGCAAAGGTGATGAAAAAAGCTGTACAACACTGCAATTGTGTACGCTGCTTGCCAACTGAGAGAAAACAGTACCTGACCACTCTTCTGCCTTTTCTATTCACATGAATATTCGATTGCAAGCTGTTTTGGACAACTTGCTTTCTCTTCTTGCAAAACACTCGGTAGACCTCCGTGCAGCCTCTAGAACACGATGGGAGATGTTTTCTGTGCTGGCACAGTTTCTCCTTGCCAGACAGAGTGGAAAAGCTTTTTGCTAAGATGTAGACGAGAAGAGAGGCTAAAGACGAAGGTACGGTGCTCTGCAGAGCTAAGCACCGCTCCCGGGCTTCTTTCGGCAGAAGCCGCACACCGCAGAGCACTGTGAGCGGCAGAATCGTCTTTGCGCGAAGAAGCCGCTTCTTCGTCTCCGGGAGCCGGAGAGAGCGGCAACTTCTCAAAGGTGATGAAACAAGCTGTACAACACTGCGATTGTGTGCGCAGCTTGAAAACTGAGAGAAAACAGTACCTGAGCACTCTCCTGCCTTTTCTATTCACATGAACATTCGATTGCAAGCTGTTTTGGACAACTTTCTTTCTCTTCTTGCAAAACACTCGGCAGCCTCTAGAACACGATGGGAGATGTTTTTTGTGCTGGCACAGTTTCTCCTTGCCAGACCGAGTGGAAAAGCTTTTTGCTAAGATGTAGACGAGAAGAGAGGCTAAAGACGAAGGTACGGTGCTCTGCAGAGCTAAGCACCGCTCCCGGACCTCTTTCGGCAGAAGGCGCACACCGCAGAGCATTGTGAGCGGCAGAATCGTCTTTGCGCGAAGAAGCAGCTTCTTCGTCTCCGAAAGCCGGAGAGAGCGGCAGCTTCGCAAAGGTGATGAAACAAGCTGTACAACACTGCGATTGTGTGCGCAGCTTTCCAACTGAGAGAAAACAGTACCTGAGCACTCTCCTGCCTTTTCTATTCACATGAACATTCGATTGCAAGCTGTTTTGGACAACTTTCTTTCTCTTCTTGCAAAACACTCGGCAGACCTCCGTGCAGCCTCTAGAACACGATGGGAGATGTTTTCTGTGCTGGCACAGTTTCTCCTTGCCAGACAGAGTGGAAAAGCTTTTTGCTAAGATGTAGACGAGAAGAGAGGCAAAAGACGAAGGTACGGTGCTCTGCAGAGCTAAGCACCGCTCCCGGACCTCTTTCGGCAGAAGGCGCACACCGCAGAGCATTGTGAGCGGCAGAATCGTCTTTGCGCGAAGAAGCAGCTTCTTCGTCTCCGAAAGCCGGAGAGAGCGGCAGCTTCGCAAAGGTGATGAAACAAGCTGTACAACACTGCGATTGTGTGCGCAGCTTTCCAACTGAGAGAAAACAGTACCTGAGCACTCTCCTGCCTTTTCTATTCACATGAACATTCGATTGCAAGCTGTTTTGGACAACTTTCTTTCTCTTCTTGCAAAACACTCGGCAGACCTCCGTGCAGCCTCTAGAACACGATGGGAGATGTTTTCTGTGCTGGCACAGTTTCTCCTTGACAGACAGAGTGGAAAAGCTTTTTGTTAAGATGTAGACGAGAAGAGAGGCTAAAGACGAAGGTACGGTGCTCTGCAGAGCTAAGCACCGCTCTTGGGCTTCTTTCGACAGAAGGCGCACACCGCAGAGCATTGTGAGCGGCAGAATTGTCTTTGCGAGAAGAAGCAGCTTCTTCGTCTCCGGGAGCCGGAGAGAGCGGCAACTTCGCAAAGGTGATGAAACAAGCTGTACAACACTGCGATTGTGTGCGCAGCTTGAAAACTGAGAGAAAACAGTACCTGACCACTCTCCTGCCTTTTCTATTCACATGAACATTGGATTGAAAGCTGTTTTGGACAACTTTCTTTCTCTTCTTGCAAAACACTCGGCAGACCTCCGTGCAGCCTCTAGAACACGATAGGATATGTTTTCCGTGCTGACAGACTTTCTCCTTGCCAGACAGAGTGGAAAAGCTTTTTGCTAAGATGTAGACGAGAAGAGAGGCTAAAGACGAAGGTACGGTGCTCTGTAGAGCTAAGCACCGCTCCCGGACCTCTTTCGGCAGAAGGCGCACACCGCAGAGCACTGTGAGCGGCAGAATCGTCTTTGCGCGAAGAAGCAGCTTCTTCGTCTCCGGGAGCCGGAGAGAGCGGCAACTTCGCAAAAGTGATGAAAAAAGCTGTACAACACTGCAATTGTGTGCGCTGCTTGCCAACTGAGAGAAAACAGTACCTGACCACTCTTCTGCCTTTTCTATTCACATGAATATTCGATTGCAAGCTGTTTAGGACAACATTCTTTCTCTTCTTGCAAAACACTCGGTAGACCTCCGTGCAGCCTCTAGAACACGATGGGAGTTTTTTTCTCTGCTGGCACAGTTTCTCCTTGCCAGACAGAGTGGAAAAGCTTTTTGCTAAGATGTAGACGAGAAGAGAGGCTAAAGACGAAGGTACGGTGCTCTGCAGAGCTAAGCACCGCTCCCGGGCTTCTTTCGGCAGAAGGCGCACACCGCAGAGCACTGTGAGCGGCAGAATCGTCTTTGCGCGAAGAAGCCGCTTCTTCGTCTCCGGGAGCCGGAGAGAGCGGCAACTTCGCAAAGGTGATGAAACAAGCTGTACAACACTGCGATTGTGTGCGCAGCTTGCCAACTGAGAGAAAACAGTACCTGAGCACTCTCCTGCCTTTTCTATTCACATGAACATTCGATTGCAAGCTGTTTTGGACAACTTTCTTTCTCTTCTTGCAAAACACTCGGCAGACCTCCGTGCAGCCTCTAGAACACGATGGGAGATGTTTTCTGTGCTGGCACAGTTTCTCCTTGCCAGACAGAGTGGAAAAGCTTTTAGCTAAGATGTAGACGAGAAGAGAGGCTAAAGACGAATGTACGGTGCTCTGCAGAGCTAAGCACCGCTCCCGGACCTCTTTCGGCAGAAGCCGCACACCGCAGAGCACTGTGAGCGGCAGAATCGTCTTTGCGCGAAGAAGCAGCTTCTTCGTCTCCGGGAGCCGGAGAGAGCGGCAACTTCGCAAAGGTGATGAAACAAGCTGTACAACACTGCGATTGTGTGCGCAGCTTGCCAACTGAGAGAAAACAGTACCTGAGCACTCTCCTGCCTTTTCTATTCACATGAATATTCGATTGCAAGCTGTTTTGGACAACTTTCTTTCTCTTCTTGCAGAACACTCGGCAGACCTCCGTGCAGCCTCTAGAAAACGATAGGATATGTTTTTTGTGCTGGCACAGTTTCTCCTTGCCAGACAGAGTGGAAAAGCTTTTTGCTAAGATGTAGACGAGAAGAGAGGCTAAAGACGAAGGTACGGTGCTCTGCAGAGCTAAGCACCACTCCCGGGCTTCTTTTGGCAGAAGCCGCACACCGCAGAGCACTGTGAGCGGCAGAATCGTCTTTGCGCGAAGAAGCAGCTTCTTCGTCTCCGGGAGCCGGAGAGAGCGGCAACTTCGCAAAGGTGATGAAACAAGCTGTACAACACTGCGATTGTGTGCGCAGCTTGAAAACTGAGAGAAAACAGTACCTGACCACTCTCCTGCCTTTTATATTCACATGAGTATTCGATTGCAAGCTGTTTTGGACAACATTCTTTCTCTTCTTGCAAAACACTCGGCAGACCTCCGTGCAGCCTCTAGAACACGATGGGAGATGTTTTCTGTGCTGGCACAGTTTCTCCTTGCCAGACAGAGTGGAAAAGCTTTTTGCTAAGATGTAGACGAGAAGAGAGGCTAAAGACGAAGGTACGGTGCTCTGCAGAGCTAAGCACCGCTCCCGGACCTCTTTCGGCAGAAGGCGCACACCGCAGAGCACTGTGAGCGGCAGAATCGTCTTTGCGCGAAGAAGCAGCTTCTTCGTCTCCGCGAGCCGGAGAGAGCGGCAACTTCGCAAAGGTGATGAAACAAGCTGTACAACACTGCGATTGTGTGCGCAGCTTGCCAACTGAGAGAAAACAGTACCTGAGCACTCTCCTGCCTTTTATATTCACATGAGTATTTGATTGCAAGCTGTTTTGGACAACTTTCTTTCTCTTCTTGCAAAACACTCGGCAGACCTCCGTGCAGCTTCTAGAACACGATGGGAGATGTTTTCTGTTCTGGCAGAGTTTCTCCTTGCCAGACAGAGTGGAAAAGCTTTTTGCTAAGATGTAGACGAGAAGAGAGGCTAAAGACGAAGGTACGGTGCTCTGCAGAGCTAAGCACCGCTCTTGGGCGTCTTTCGGCAGAAGGCGCACACCGCAGAGCATTGTGAGCGGCAGAATCGTCTTTGCGCGAAGAAGCAGCTTCTTCGTCTCCGAAAGCCGGAGAGAGCGGCAGCTTCGCAAAGGTGATGAAACAAGCTGTACAACACTGCGATTGTGTGCGCAGCTTGCCAACTGAGAGAAAACAGTACCTGAGCACTCTCCTGCCTTTTCTATTCACATGAACATTGGATTGCAAGCTGTTTTGGACAACTTTCTTTCTCTTCTTGCAAAACACTCGGCAGACCTCCGTGCAGCCTCTAGAACACGATGGGAGATGTTTTCTGTGCTGGCAGAGTTTCTCCTTGCCAGACAGAGTGGAAAAGCTTTTTGCTAAGATGTAGACGAGAAGAGAGGCTAAAGACGAAGGTACGGTGCTCTGCAGAGCTAAGCACCGCTCCCGGGCTTCTTTCGGCAGAAGCCGCACACCGCAGAGCACTGTGAGCGGCAGAATCGTCTTTGCGCGAAGAAGCAGCTTCTTCGTCTCCGGGAGCCGGAGAGAGCGGCAACTTCGCAAAGGTGATGAAACAAGCTGTACAACACTGCGATTGTGTGCGCAGCTTGCCAACTGAGAGAAAACAGTACCTGAGCACTCTCCTGCCTTTTCTATTCACATGAACATTGGATTGCAAGCTGTTTTGGACAACTTTCTTTCTCTTCTTGCAAAACACTCGGCAGACCTCCGTGCAGCTTCTAGAACACGATGGGAGATGTTTTCTGTGCTGGCAGAGTTTCTCCTTGCCAGACAGAGTGGAAAAGCTTTTTGCTAAGATGTAGACGAGAAGAGATGCTTAAGACGAAGGTACGGTGCTCTGCAGAGCTAAGCACCGCTTCAGGGCCTCTTTCGACTGAAGACGCACACCGCAGAGCACTGTGAGCGGCAGAATCGTCTTTGCGCGAAGAAGCAGCTTCTTCGTCTCCGGGAGCCGGAGAGAGCGGCAACTTCGCAAAGGTGATGAAACAAGCTGTACAACACTGCGATTGTGTGCGCAGCTTGAAAACTGAGAGAAAACAGTACCTGACCACTCTCCTGCCTTTCTATTCACATGAACATTGGATTGCAAGCTGTTTTGGACAACTTTCTTTCTCTTCTTGCAAAACACTCGGCAGACCTCCGTGCAGCCTCTAGAACACGATGGGAGATGTTTTCTGTGCTGGCAGAGTTTCTCCTTGCCAGACAGAGTGGAAAAGCTTTTTGCTAAGATGTAGACGAGAAGAGAGGCTAAAGACGAAGGTACGGTGCTCTGCAGAGCTAAGCACCGCTCCCGGACCTCTTTCGGCAGAAGGCGCACACCGCAGAGCACTGTGAGCGGCAGAATCGTCTTTGCGCGAAGAAGCAGCTTCTTCGTCTCCGCGAGCCGGAGAGAGCGGCAACTTCGCAAAGGTGATGAAACAAGCTGTACAACACTGCGATTGTGTGCGCAGCTTGAAAACTGAGAGAAAACAGTACCTGACCACTCTCCTGCCTTTTATATTCACATGAGTATTCGATTGCAAGCTGTTTTGGACAACATTCTTTCTCTTCTTGCAAAACACTCGGCAGACCTCCGTGCAGCTTCTAGAACACGATGGGAGATGTTTTCTGTGCTGGCAGAGTTTCTCCTTGCCAGACAGAGTGGAAAAGATTTTTGCTAAGATGTAGACAAGAAGAGAGGCTAAAGACGAAGGTACGGTGCTCTGCAGAGCTAAGCACCGCTCTTGGGCGTCTTTCGGCAGAAGGCGCACACCGCAGAGCATTGTGAGCGGCAGAATCGTCTTTCGCGAAGAAGCAGCTTCTTCGTCTCCGAAAGCCGGAGAGAGCGGCAGCTTCGCAAAGGTGATGAAACAAGCTGTACAACACTGCGATTGTGTGCGCAGCTTTCCAACTGAGAGAAAACAGTACCTGAGCACTCTCCTGCCTTTTCTATTCACATGAACATTGGATTGCAAGCTGTTTTGGACAACTTTCTTTCTCTTCTTGCAAAACACTCGGCAGACCTCCGTGCAGCCTCTAGAACACGATGGGAGATGTTTTCTGTGCTGGCACAGTTTCTCCTTGCCAGACAGAGTGGAAAAGCTTTTTGCTAAGATGTAGACGAGAAGAGAGGCTAAAGACGAAGGTACGGTGCTCTGCAGAGCTAAGCACCGCTCTTGGGCTTCTTTCGGCAGAAGGCGCACACCGCAGAGCATTGTGAGCGGCAGAATCCTCTTTGCGCGAAGAAGCAGCTTCTTCGTCTCCGGGAGCCGGAGAGAGCGGCAACTTCGCAAAGGTGATGAAACAAGCTGTACAACACTGCGATTGTGTGCGCAGCTTGCCAACTGAGAGAAAACAGTACCTGAGCACTCTCCTGCCTTTTCTATTCACATGAACATTGGATTGCAAGCTGTTTTGGACAACTTTCTTTCTCTTCTTGCAAAACACTCGGCAGACCTCCGTGCAGCTTCTAGAACACGATAGGATATGTTTTCCGTGCTGACAGACTTTCCCCTTGCCAGAAAGAGTGGAAAAGCTTTTAGCTAAGATGTAGACGAGAAGAGAGGCTAAAGACGAAGGTACGGTGCTCTGCAGAGCTAAGCACCGCTCCCGGGCTTCTTTCGGCAGAAGCCGCACACCGCAGAGCACTGTGAGCGGCACAATCGTCTTTGCGCGAAGAAGCAGCTGCTTCGTCTCCGGGAGCCGGAGAGAGCGGCAACTTCGCAAAGGTGATGAAACAAGCTGTAAAACACTGCGATTGTGTGCGCAGCTTGAAAACTGAAAGAAAACAGTACCTGAGCACTCTCCTGCCTTTTCTATTCACATGAACATTGGATTGCAAGCTGTTTTGGACAACTTTCTTTCTCTTCTTGCAAAACACTCGGCAGACCTCCGTGCAGCCTCTAGAACACGATGGGAGATGTTTTCTGTGCTGGCACAGTTTCTCCTTGCCAGACAGAGTGGAAAAGCTTTTTGCTAAGATGTAGACGAGAAGAGATGCTAAAGACGAAGGTACGGTGCTCTGCAGAGCTAAGCACCGCTCCCGGGCTTCTTTCGGCAGAAGGCGCACACCGCAGAGCACTCTGAGCGGCAGAATCGTCTTTGCGCGAAGAAGCAGCTTCTTCGTCTCCGGGAGCCGGAGAGAGCGGCAACTTCGCAAAGGTGATGAAACAAGCTGTACAACACTGCGATTGTGTGCGCAGCTTGAAAACTGAGAGAAAACAGTACCTGACCACTCTCCTGCCTTTTATATTCACATGAGTATTCGATTGCAAGCTGTTTTGGACAACATTCTTTCCCTTCTTGCAAAACACTCGGCAGACCTCCGTGCAGCTTCTAGAACACGATGGGAGATGTTTTCTGTTCTGGCACTGTTTCTCCTTGCCAGACAGAGTGGAAAAGCTTTTTGCTAAGATGTAGACGAGAAGAGAGGCTAAAGACGAAGGTACGGTGCTCTGAAGAGCTAAGCACTGCTCCCGGACCTCTTTCGGCAGAAGGCGCACACCGCAGAGCACTGTGAGCGGCAGAATCGTCTTTGCGCGAAGAAGCAGCTTCTTCGTCTCCGGGAGCCGGAGAGAGCGGCAACTTCGCAAAGGTGATGAAACAAGCTGTACAACACTGCGATTGTGTGCGCAGCTTGCCAAGTGAGAGAAAACAGTGCCTGAGCACTCTCCTGCCTTTTCTATTCACATGAACATTGGATTGCAAGCTGTTTTGGACAACTTTCTTTCTCTTCTTGCAAAACACTCGGCAGACCTCCGTGCAGCCTCTAGAACACGATGGGAGATGTTTTCTGTGCTGGCACAGTTTCTCCTTGCCAGACAGAGTGGAAAAGCTTTTTGCTAAGATGTAGACGAGAAGAGAGGCTAAAGACGAAGGTACGGTGCTCTGCAGAGCTAAGCACCGCTCTTGGGCGTCTTTCGGCAGAAGGCGCACACCGCAGAGCACTGTGAGCGGCAGAATCGTCTTTGCGCGAAGAAGCAGCTTCTTCGTCTCCGAAACCCGGAGAGAGCGGCAGCTTCGCAAAGGTGACGAAACAAGCTGTACAACACTGCGATTGTGTGCGCAGCTTGCCAACTGAGAGAAAACAGTACCTGAGCACTCTCCTGCCTTTTCTATTCACATGAACATTCGATTGCAAGCTGTTTTGGACAACTTTCTTTCTCTTCTTGCAAAACACTCGGCAGACCTCCGTGCAGCCTCTAGAACACGATGGGAGATGTTTTCTGTGCTGGCACAGTTTCTCCTTCCCAGACAGAGTGGAAAAGCTTTTTGCTAAGATGTAGACGAGAAGAGAGGCTAAAGACGAAGGTACGGTGCTCTGCAGAGCTAAGCACCGCTCCCGGACCTCTTTCGGCAGAAGGCGCACACCGCAGAGCACTGTGAGCGGCAGAATCGTCTTTGCGCGAAGAAGCAGCTTCTTCGTCTCCGGGAGCCGGAGAGAGCGGCAACTTCGCAAAGGTGATGAAACAAGCTGTACAACACTGCGATTGTGTGCGCAGCTTGAAAACTGAGAGAAAACAGTACCTGAGCACTCTCCTGCCTTTTCTATTCACATGAACATTGGATTGCAAGCTGTTTTGGACAACTTGCTTTCTCTTCTTGCAAAACACTCGGAAGACCTCCGTGCAGCCTCTAGAACACGATGGGAGATGTTTTCTGTGCTGGCACAGTTTCTCCTTGCCAGACAGAGTGGAAAAGCTTTTTGCTAAGATGTAGACGAGAAGAGAGGCTAAAGACGAAGGTACGGTGCTCTGCAGAGCTAAGCACCGCTCCCGGGCTTCTTTCGGCAGAAGCCGCACACCGCAGAGCACTGTGAGCGGCAGAATCGTCTTTGCGCGAAGAAGCCGCTTCTTCGTCTCCGGGAGCCGGAGAGAGCGGCAACTTCTCAAAGGTGATGAAACAAACTGTACAACACTGCGATTGTGTGCGCAGCTTGAAAACTGAGAGAAAACAGTACCTGACCACTCTCCTGCCTTTTCTATTCACATGAATATTCGATTGCAAGCTGTTTTGGAAAACATTCTTTCTCTTCTTGCAAAACACTCGGCAGACCTCCGTGCAGCTTCTAGAACACGATGGGAGATGTTTTCTGTGCTGGCACAGTTTCTCCTTGCCAGACAGAGTGGAAAAGCTTTTTGCTAAGATGTAGACGAGAAGAGAGGCTAAAGACGAAGGTACGGTGCTCTGCAGAGCTAAGCACCGCTCCCGGACCTCTTTCGGCAGAAGGCGCACACCGCAGAGCACTGTGAGCGGCAGAATCGTCTTTGCGCGAAGAAGCTGCTTCTTCGTCTCCGCGAGCCGAGGACAGCGGCAACTTGGCAAAGGTGATGAAACAAGCTGTACAACACTGCGATTGTGTGCGCAGCTTGCCAACTGAGAGAAAACAGTACCTGAGCACTCTCCTGCCTTTTCTATTCACATGAACATTGGATTGCAAGCTGTTTTGGACAACTTTCTTTCTCTTCTTGCAAAACACTCGGCAGACCTCCGTGCAGCCTCTAGAACACGATGGGAGATGTTTTCTGTGCTGGCACAGTTTCTCCTTGCCAGACAGAGTGGAAAAGCTTTTTGCTAAGATGTAGACGAGAAGAGAGGCTAAAGACGAAGGTACGGTGCTCTGCAGAGCTAAGCACCGCTCTTGGGCGTCTTTCGGCAGAAGGCGCACACCGCTGAGCATTGTGAGCGGCAGAATCGTCTTTCGCGAAGAAGCAGCTTCTTCGTCTCCGAAAGCCGGAGAGAGCGGCAGCTTCGCAAAGGTGATGAAACAAGCTGTACAACACTGCGATTGTGTGCGCAGCTTTCCAACTGAGAGAAAACAGTACCTGAGCACTCTCCTGCCTTTTCTATTCACATGAACATTGGATTGCAAGCTGTTTTGGACAACTTTCTTTCTCTTCTTGCAAAACACTCGGCAGACCTCCGTGCAGCCTCTAGAACACGATGGGAGATGTTTTCTGTGCTGGCACAGTTTCTCCTTGCCAGACAGAGTGGAAAAGCTTTTTGCTAAGATGTAGACGAGAAGAGAGGCTAAAGACGAAGGTACGGTGCTCTGCAGAGCTAAGCACCGCTCTTGGGCTTCTTTCGGCAGAAGGCGCACACCGCAGAGCATTGTGAGCGGCAGAATCCTCTTTGCGCGAAGAAGCAGCTTCTTCGTCTCCTGGAGCCGGAGAGAGCGGCAACTTCGCAAAGGTGATGAAAGAAGCTGTACAACACTGCGATTGTGTGCGCAACTTGAAAACTGAGAGAAAACAGTACCTGAGCACTCTCCTGCCTTTTCTATTCACATGAACATTCGATTGAAAGCTGTTTTGGACAACTTTCTTTCTCTTCTTGCAAAACACTCGGCAGACATCCGTGCAGCCTCTAGAACACGATAGGATATGTTTTCCGTGCTGACAGACTTTCCCCTTGCCAGAAAGAGTGGAAAAGCTTTTAGCTAAGATGTAGACGAGAAGAGAGGCTAAAGACGAAGGTACGGTGCTCTGCAGAGCTAAGCACCGCTCCCGGGCTTCTTTCGGCAGAAGCCGCACACCGCAGAGCACTGTGAGCGGCAGAATCGTCTTTGCGCGAAGAAGCAGCTGCTTCGTCTCCGGGAGCCGGAGAGAGCGGCAACTTCGCAAAGGTGATGAAACAAGCTGTAAAACACTGCGATTGTGTGCGCAGGTTGAAAACTGAAAGAAAACAGTACCTGAGCACTCTCCTGCCTTTTCTATTCACATGAACATTGGATTGCAAGCTGTTTTGGACAACTTGCTTTCTCTTCTTGCAAAACACTCGGCAGACCTCCGTGCAGCCTCTAGAACACGATGGGAGATGTTTTCTGTGCTGGCACAGTTTCTCCTTGCCAGACAGAGTGGAAAAGCTTTTTGCTAAGATGTAGACGAGAAGAGATGCTAAAGACGAAGGTACAGTGCTCTGCAGAGCTAAGCACCGCTCCCGGGCTTCTTTCGGCAGAAGGCGCACACCGCAGAGCACTCTGAGCGGCAGAATCGTCTTTGCGCGAAGAAGCAGCTTCTTCGTCTCCGGGAGCCGGAGAGAGCGGCAACTTCGCAAAGGTGATGAAACAAGCTGTACAACACTGCGATTGTGTGCGCAGCTTGAAAACTGAGAGAAAACAGTACCTGAGCACTCTCCTGCCTTTTCTATTCACATGAGTATTCGATTGCAAGCTGTTTTGGACAACATTCTTTCTCTTCTTGCAAAACACTCGGCAGACCTCCGTGCAGCTTCTAGAACACGATGGGAGATGTTTTCTGTTCTGGCACTGTTTCTCCTTTCCAGACAGAGTGGAAAAGCTTTTTGCTAAGATGTAGACGAGAAGAGAGGCTAAAGACGAAGGTACGGTGCTCTGCAGAGCTAAGCACCGCTCCCGGACCTCTTTCGGCAGAAGGCGCACACCGCAGAGCACTGTGAGCGGCAGAATCGTCTTTGCGCGAAGAAGCAGCTTCTTCGTCTCCGCGAGCCGGAAAGAGCGGCAACTTCGCAAAGGTGATGAAACAAGCTGTACAACACTGCGATTGTGTGCGCAGCTTGCCAACTGAGAGAAAACAGTACCTGACCACTCTCCTGCCTTTTATATTCACATCAGCATTCGATTGCAAGCTGTTTAGGACAATTTTCATTCTCTTCTTCAAAACACTCGGCAGACCACCGTGCAGCTTCTAGAACACGATGGGAGATGTTTTCTGTTCTGGCAGAGTTTCTCCTTGCCAGACAGAGTGGAAAAGCTTTTTGCTAAGATGTAGACGAGAAGAGAGGCTAAAGACGAAGGTACGGTGCTCTGCAGAGCTAAGCACTGCTCCCGGACCTCTTTCGGCAGAAGGCGCACACCGCAGAGCACTGTGAGCGGCAGAATCGTCTTTGCGCGAAGAAGCAGCTTCTTCGTCTCCGGGAGCCGGAGAGAGCGGCAACTTCGCAAAGGTGATGAAACAAGCTGTACAACACTGCGATTGTGTGCGCAGCTTGCCAAGTGAGAGAAAACAGTACCTGAGCACTCTCCTGCCTTTTCTATTCACATGAACATTCGATTGCAAGCTGTTTTGGACAACTTTCTTTCTCTTCTTGCAAAACACTCGGCAGACCTCCGTGCAGCCTCTAGAACACGATGGGAGATGTTTTCTGTGCTGGCACAGTTTCTCCTTGCCAGACAGAGTGGAAAAGCTTTTTGCTAAGATGTAGACGAGAAGAGAGGCTAAAGACGAAGGTACGGTGCTCTGCAGAGCTAAGCACCGCTCTTGGGCGTCTTTCGGCAGAAGGCGCACACCGCAGAGCATTGTGAGCGGCAGAATCGTCTTTGCGCGAAGAAGCAGCTTCTTCGTCTCCGAAAGCCGGAGAGAGCGGCAGCTTCGCAAAGGTGATGAAACAAGCTGTACAACACTGCGATTGTGTGCGCAGCTTGCCAACTGAGAGAAAACAGTACCTGAGCACTCTCCTGCCTTTTCTATTCACATGAACATTGGATTGCAAGCTGTTTTGGACAACTTTCTTTCTCTTCTTGCAAAACACTCGGCAGACCTCCGTGCAGCCTCTAGAACACGATGGGAGATGTTTTCTGTGCTGGCACAGTTTCTCCTTGCCAGACAGAGTGGAAAAGCTTTTTGCTAAGATGTAGACGAGAAGAGAGGCTAAAGACGAAGGTACGGTGCTCTGCAGAGCTAAGCACCGCTCCCGGACCTCTTTCGGCAGAAGGCGCACACCGCAGAGCACTGTGAGCGGCAGAATCGTCTTTGCGCGAAGAAGCAGCTTCTTCGTCTCCGGGAGCCGGAGAGAGCGGCAACTTCGCAAAGGTGATGAAACAAGCTGTACAACACTGCGATTGTGTGCGCAGCTTGAAAACTGAGAGAAAACAGTACCTGAGCACTCTCCTGCCTTTTCTATTCACATGAACATTGGATTGCAAGCTGTTTTGGACAACTTTCTTTCTCTTCTTGCAAAACACTCGGCAGACCTCCGTGCAGCCTCTAGAACACGATAGGATATATTTTCCGTGCTGACAGACTTTCTCCTTGCCAGACAGAGTGGAAAAGCTTTTAGCTAAGATGTAGACGAGAAGAGAGGCTAAAGACGAAGGTACGGTGCTCTGTAGAGCTAAGCACCGCTCCCGGTCCTCTTTCGGCAGAAGGCGCACACCGCAGTGCACTGTGAGCGGCAGAATCGTCTTTGCGCGAAGAAGCAGCTTCTTCGTCTCCGGGAGCCGGAGAGAGCGGCAACTTCGCAAAGGTGATGAAACAAGCTGTACAACACTGCAATTGTGTGCGCAGCTTGAAAACTGAGAGAAAACAGTACCTGACCACTCTTCTGCCTTTTCTATTCACATGAATATTCGATTGCAAGCTGTTTTGGACAACTTGCTTTCTCTTCTTGCAAAACACTCGGTAGACCTCCGTGCAGCCTCTAGAACACGATGGGAAATGTTTTCTGTGCTGGCACAGTTTCTCCTTGCTAGACAGAGTGGAAAAGCTTTTTGCTAAGATGTAGACGAGAAGAGAGGCTAAAGACGAAGGTACGGTGCTCTGCAGAGCTAAGCACCGCTCCCGGACCTCTTTCGGCAGAAGGCGCACACCGCAGAGCACTGTGAGCGGCAGAATCGTCTTTGCGCGAAGAAGCCGCTTCTTCGTCTCCAGGAGCCGGAGAGAGCGGCAACTTCGCAAAGGTGATGAAACAAGCTGTACAACACTGCGATTGTGTGCGCAGCTTGAAAACTGAGAGAAAACAGTACCTGACCACTCTCCTGCCTTTTCTATTCACATGAATATTCGATTGCAAGCTGTTTTGGACAACTTTCTTTCTCTTCTTGCAAAACACTCGGCAGCCTCTAGAACACGATGGGAGATGTTTTCTGTGCTGGCACAGTTTCTCCTTGCCAGACAGAGTGGCTAAGCTTTTTGCTAAGATGTAGACGAGAAGAGAGGCTAAAGACGAAGGTACGGTGCTCTGCAGAGCTAAGCACCGCTCCCGGACCTCTTTCGGCAGAAGGCGCACACCGCAGAGCACTGTGAGCGGCAGAATCGTCTTTGCGCGAAGAAGCAGCTTCTTCGTCTCCGCGAGCCGGAGAGAGCGGCAACTTCGCAAAGGTGATGAAAAAAGCTGTACAACACTGCGATTGTGTGCGCAGCTTGCCAACTGAGAGAAAACAGTACCTGAGCACTCTCCTGCCTTTTCTATTCACATGAACATTGGATTGCAAGCTATTTTGGACAACTTTCTTTCTCTTCTTGCAAAACACTCGGCAGACCTTCGTGCAGCCTCTAGAACACGATGGGAGATGTTTTCTGTGCTGGCAGAGTTTCTCCTTGCCAGACAGAGTGGAAAAGCTTTTTGCTAAGATGTAGACGAGAAGAGAGGCTAAAGACGAAGGTACGGTGCTCTGCAGAGCTAAGCACCGCTCCCGGACCTCTTTTGGCAGAAGGCGCACACCGCAGAGCACTGTGAGCGGCAGAATCGTCTTTGCGCGAAGAAGCAGCTTCTTCGTCTCCGGGAGCCGGAGAGAGCGGCAACTTCGCAAAGGTGATGAAACAAGCTGTACAACACTGCGATTGTGTGCGCAGCTTGCCAAGTGAGAGAAAACAGTACCTGACCACTCTCCTGCCTTTTCTATTCACATGAACATTCGAATGCAAGCTGTTTTGGACAACTTTCTTTCTCTTCTTGCAAAACACTCGGCAGACCTCCGTGCAGCCTCTAGAACACGATGGGAGATGTTTTCTGTTCTGGCAGAGTTTCTCCTTGCCAGACAGAGTGGAAAAGCTTTTTGCTAAGATGTAGACGAGAAGAGAGGCTAAAGACGAAGGTACGGTGCTCTGCAGAGCTAAGCACCGCTCCCGGGCTTCTTTCGGCAGAAGCCGCACACCGCAGAGCACTGTGAGCGGCAGAATCGTCTTTGCGCGAAGAAGCAGCTTCTTCGTCTCCGGGAGCCGGAGAGAGCGGCAACTTCGCAAAGGTGATGAAACAAGCTGTACAACACTGCGATTGTGTGCGCAGCTTGCCAACTGAGAGAAAACAGTACCTGAGCACTCTCCTGCCTTTTCTATTCACATGAACATTCGATTGCAAGCTGTTTTGGACAACTTTCTTTCTCTTCTTGCAAAACACTCGGCAGACCTCCGTGCAGCCTCTAGAACACGATAGGATATATTTTCCGTGCTGACAGACTTTCTCCTTGCCAGACAGAGTGGAAAAGCTTTTAGCTAAGATGTAGACGAGAAGAGAGGCTAAAGACGAAGGTACGGTGCTCTGCAGTGCTAAGCACCGCTCCCGGACCACTTTCGGCAGAAGCCGCACACCGCAGAGCACTGTGAGCGGCAGAATCGTCTTTGCGCGAAGAAGCAGCTGCTTCGTCTCCGGGAGCCGGAGAGAGCGGCAACTTCGCAAAGGTGATGAAACAAGCTGTACAACACTGCGATTGTGTGCGCAGCTTGAAAACTGAGAGAAAACAGTACCTGAGCACTCTCCTGCCTTTTCTATTCACATGAACATTGGATTGCAAGCTGTTTTGGACAACTTTCTTTCTCTTCTTGCAAAACACTCGGCAGACCTCCGTGCAGCCTCTAGAAAACGATGGGAGATGTTTTCTGTGCTGGCACAGTTTCTCCTTGCCAGACAGAGTGGAAAAGCTTTTTGCTAAGATGTAGACGAGAAGAGATGCTAAAGACGAAGGTACGGTGCTCTGCAGAGCTAAGCACCGCTCCCGGGCTTCTTTCGGCAGAAGGCGCACACCGCAGAGCACGGTGAGCGGCAGAATCGTCTTTGCGCGAAGAAGCAGCTTCTTCGTCTCCGGGAGCCGGAGAGAGCGGCAACTTCGCAAAGGTGATGAAACAAGCTGTACAACACTGCGATTGTGTGCGCAGCTTGAAAACTGAGAGAAAACAGTACCTGACCACTCTCCTGACTTTTATATTCACATGAGTATTCGATTGCAAGCTGTTTTGGACAACTTTCTTTCTCTTCTTGCAAAACACTCGGCAGACCTCCGTGCAGCTTCTAGAACACGATGGGAGATGTTTTCTGTGCTGGCACAGTTTCTCCTTGCCAGACAGAGTGGAAAAGCTTTTTGCTAAGATGTAGACGAGAAGAGAGGCTAAAGACGAAGGTACGGTGCTCTGCAGAGCTAAGCACCGCTCCCGGACCTCTTTCGGCAGAAGGCGCACACCGCAGAGCACTGTGAGCGGCAGAATCGTCTTTGCGCGAAGAAGCAGCTTCTTCGTCTCCGGGAGCCGGAAAGAGCGGCAACTTGGCAAAGGTGATGAAACAAGCTGTACAACACTGCGATTGTGTGCGCAGCTTGCCAACTGAGAGAAAACAGTACCTGACCACTCTCCTGCCTTTTCTATTCACATGAGTATTCTATTGCAAGCTGTTTAGGACATTTTTCATTCTCTTCTTGCAAAACACTCGGCAGACCACCGTGCAGCTTCTAGAACACGATGGGAGATGTTTTCTGTTCTGGCAGAGTTTCTCCTTGCCAGACAGAGTGGAAAAGCTTTTTGCTAAGATGTAGACGAGAAGAGAGGCTAAAGACGAAGGTACGGTGCTCTGCAGAGCTAAGCACTGCTCCCGGACCTCTTTCGGCAGAAGGCGCACACCGCAGAGCACTGTGAGCGGCAGAATCGTCTTTGCGCGAAGAGGCAGATTCTTCGTCTCCGAAAGCCGGAGAGAGCGGCAACTTCGCAAAGGTGATGAAACAAGCTGTACAACACTGCGATTGTGTGCGCAGCTTGCCAAGTGAGAGAAAACAGTACCTGAGCACTCTCCTGCCTTTTCTATTCACATGAACATTGGATTGCAAGCTGTTTTGGACAACTTTCTTTCTCTTCTTGCAAAACACTCGGCAGACCTCCGTGCAGCCTCTAGAACACGATGGGAGATGTTTTCTGTGCTGGCACAGTTTCTCCTTGCCAGACAGAGTGGAAAAGCTTTTTGCTAAGATGTAGACGAGAAGAGAGGCTAAAGACGAAGGTACGGTGCTCTGCAGAGCTAAGCACCGCTCTTGGGCTTCTTTCGGCAGAAGGCGCACACCGCAGAGCATTGTGAGCGGCAGAATCGTCTTTGCGAGAAGAAGCAGCTTCTTCGTCTCCGGGAGCCGGAGAGAGCGGCAACTTCGCAAAGGTGATGAAACAAGCTGTACAACACTGCGATTGTGTGCGCAGCTTGAAAACTGAGAGAAAACAGTACCTGACCACTCTCCTGCCTTTTCTATTCACATGAACATTGGATTGAAAGCTTTTTTGGACAACTTTCTTTCTCTTCTTGCAAAACACTCGGCAGACATCCGTGCAGCCTCTAGAACACGATAGGATATGTTTTCCGTGCTGACAGACTTTCTCCTTGCCAGACAGAGTGGAAAAGCTTTTTGCTATAATGTAGACGACAAGAGAGGCTAAAGACGAAGGTACGGTGCTCTGTAGAGCTAAGCACCGCTCCCGGACCTCTTTCGGCAGAAGGCGCACACCGCAGAGCACTGTGAGCGGCAGAATCGTCTTTGCGCGAAGAAGCAGCTTCTTCGTCTCCGGGAGCCGGAGAGAGCGGCAACTTCGCAAAGGTGATGAAAAAAGCTGTACAACACTGCAATTGTGTACGCTGCTTGCCAACTGAGAGAAAACAGTACCTGACCACTCTTCTGCCTTTTCTATTCACATGAATATTCGATTGCAAGCTGTTTTGGACAACTTGCTTTCTCTTCTTGCAAAACACTCGGCAGACCTCCGTGCAGCCTCTAGAACACGATAGGATATATTTTCCGTGCTGACAGACTTTCTCCTTGCCAGACAGAGTGGAAAAGCTTTTAGCTAAGATGTAGACGAGAAGAGAGGCTAAAGACGAAGGTACGGTGCTCTGTAGAGCTAAGCACCGCTCCCGGTCCTCTTTCGGCAGAAGGCGCACACCGCAGTGCACGGTGAGCGGCAGAATCGTCTTTGCGCGAAGAAGCAGCTTCTTCGTCTCCGGGAGCCGGAGAGAGCGGCAACTTCGCAAAGGTGATGAAACAAGCTGTACAACACTGCAATTGTGTGCGCAGCTTGAAAACTGAGAGAAAACAGTACCTGACCACTCTTCTGCCTTTTCTATTCACATGAATATTCGATTGCAAGCTGTTTTGGACAACTTGCTTTCTCTTCTTGCAAAACACTCGGTAGACCTCCGTGCAGCCTCTAGAACACGATGGGAAATGTTTTCTGTGCTGGCACAGTTTCTCCTTGCTAGACAGAGTGGAAAAGCTTTTTGCTAAGATGTAGACGAGAAGAGAGGCTAAAGACGAAGGTACGGTGCTCTGCAGAGCTAAGCACCGCTCCCGGACCTCTTTCGGCAGAAGGCGCACACCGCAGAGCACTGTGAGCGGCAGAATCGTCTTTGCGCGAAGAAGCCGCTTCTTCGTCTCCAGGAGCCGGAGAGAGCGGCAACTTCGCAAAGGTGATGAAACAAGCTGTACAACACTGCGATTGTGTGCGCAGCTTGAAAACTGAGAGAAAACAGTACCTGACCACTCTCCTGCCTTTTCTATTCACATGAATATTCGATTGCAAGCTGTTTTGGACAACTTTCTTTCTCTTCTTGCAAAACACTCGGCAGCCTCTAGAACACGATGGGAGATGTTTTCTGTGCTGGCACAGTTTCTCCTTGCCAGACAGAGTGGCTAAGCTTTTTGCTAAGATGTAGACGAGAAGAGAGGCTAAAGACGAAGGTACGGTGCTCTGCAGAGCTAAGCACCGCTCCCGGACCTCTTTCGGCAGAAGGCGCACACCGCAGAGCACTGTGAGCGGCAGAATCGTCTTTGCGCGAAGAAGCAGCTTCTTCGTCTCCGCGAGCCGGAGAGAGCGGCAACTTCGCAAAGGTGATGAAACAAGCTGTACAACACTGCGATTGTGTGCGCAGCTTGCCAACTGAGAGAAAACAGTACCTGAGCACTCTCCTGCCTTTTCTATTCACATGAACATTGGATTGCAAGCTATTTTGGACAACTTTCTTTCTCTTCTTGCAAAACACTCGGCAGACCTTCGTGCAGCCTCTAGAACACGATGGGAGATGTTTTCTGTGCTGGCAGAGTTTCTCCTTGCCAGACAGAGTGGAAAAGCTTTTTGCTAAGATGTAGACGAGAAGAGAGGCTAAAGACGAAGGTACGGTGCTCTGCAGAGCTAAGCACCGCTCCCGGACCTCTTTCGGCAGAAGGCGCACACCGCAGAGCACTGTGAGCGGCAGAATCGTCTTTGCGCGAAGAAGCAGCTTCTTCGTCTCCGGGAGCCGGAGAGAGCGGCAACTTCGCAAAGGTGATGAAACAAGCTGTACAACACTGCGATTGTGTGCGCAGCTTGCCAAGTGAGAGAAAACAGTACCTGACCATTCTCCTGCCTTTTCTATTCACATGAACATTGGATTGCAAGCTGTTTTGGACAACTTTCTTTCTCTTCTTGCAAAACACTCGGCAGACCTCCGTGCAGCCTCTAGAACACGATGGGAGATGTTTTCTGTTCTGGCAGAGTTTCTCCTTGCCAGACAGAGTGGAAAAGCTTTTTGCTAAGATGTAGACGAGAAGAGAGGCTAAAGACGAAGGTACGGTGCTCTGCAGAGCTAAGCACCGCTCCCGGGCTTCTTTCGGCAGAAGCCGCACACCGCAGAGCACTGTGAGCGGCAGAATCGTCTTTGCGCGAAGAAGCAGCTTCTTCGTCTCCGGGAGCCGGAGAGAGCGGCAACTTCGCAAAGGTGATGAAACAAGCTGTACAACACTGCGATTGTGTGCGCAGCTTGCCAACTGAGAGAAAACAGTACCTGAGCACTCTCCTGCCTTTTCTATTCACATGAACATTGGATTGCAAGCTGTTTTGGACAACTTTCTTTCTCTTCTTGCAAAACACTCGGCAGACCTCCGTGCAGCCTCTAGAACACGATAGGATATATTTTCCGTGCTGACAGACTTTCTCCTTGCCAGACAGAGTGGAAAAGCTTTTAGCTAAGATGTAGACGAGAAGAGAGGCTAAAGACGAAGGTACGGTGCTCTGCAGTGCTAAGCACCGCTCCCGGACCACTTTCGGCAGAAGCCGCACACCGCAGAGCACTGTGAGCGGCAGAATCGTCTTTGCGCGAAGAAGCAGCTGCTTCGTCTCCGGGAGCCGGAGAGAGCGGCAACTTCGCAAAGGTGATGAAACAAGCTGTACAACACTGCGATTGTGTGCGCAGCTTGAAAACTGAGAGAAAACAGTACCTGAGCACTCTCCTGCCTTTTCTATTCACATGAACATTGGATTGCAAGCTGTTTTGGACAACTTTCTTTCTCTTCTTGCAAAACACTCGGCAGACCTCCGTGCAGCCTCTAGAAAACGATGGGAGATGTTTTCTGTGCTGGCACAGTTTCTCCTTGCCAGACAGAGTGGAAAAGCTTTTTGCTAAGATGTAGACGAGAAGAGATGCTAAAGACGAAGGTACGGTGCTCTGCAGAGCTAAGCACCGCTCCCGGGCTTCTTTCGGCAGAAGGCGCACACCGCAGAGCACGGTGAGCGGCAGAATCGTCTTTGCGCGAAGAAGCAGCTTCTTCGTCTCCGGGAGCCGGAGAGAGCGGCAACTTCGCAAAGGTGATGAAACAAGCTGTACAACACTGCGATTGTGTGCGCAGCTTGAAAACTGAGAGAAAACAGTACCTGACCACTCTCCTGCCTTTTATATTCACATGAGTATTCGATTGCAAGCTGTTTTGGACAACTTTCTTTCTCTTCTTGCAAAACACTCGGCAGACCTCCGTGCAGCTTCTAGAACACGATGGGAGATGTTTTCTGTGCTGGCACAGTTTCTCCTTGCCAGACAGAGTGGAAAAGCTTTTTGCTAAGATGTAGACGAGAAGAGAGGCTAAAGACGAAGGTACGGTGCTCTGCAGAGCTAAGCACCGCTCCCGGACCTCTTTCGGCAGAAGGCGCACACCGCAGAGCACTGTGAGCGGCAGAATCGTCTTTGCGCGAAGAAGCAGCTTCTTCGTCTCCGGGAGCCGGAAAGAGCGGCAACTTGGCAAAGGTGATGAAACAAGCTGTACAACACTGCGATTGTGTGCGCAGCTTGCCAACTGAGAGAAAACAGTACCTGACCACTCTCCTGCCTTTTCTATTCACATGAGTATTCTATTGCAAGCTGTTTAGGACATTTTTCATTCTCTTCTTGCAAAACACTCGGCAGACCACCGTGCAGCTTCTAGAACACGATGGGAGATGTTTTCTGTTCTGGCAGAGTTTCTCCTTGCCAGACAGAGTGGAAAAGCTTTTTGCTAAGATGTAGACGAGAAGAGAGGCTAAAGACGAAGGTACGGTGCTCTGCAGAGCTAAGCACTGCTCCCGGACCTCTTTCGGCAGAAGGCGCACACCGCAGAGCACTGTGAGCGGCAGAATCGTCTTTGCGCGAAGAGGCAGCTTCTTCGTCTCCGAAAGCCGGAGAGAGCGGCAACTTCGCAAAGGTGATGAAACAAGCTGTACAACACTGCGATTGTGTGCGCAGCTTGCCAAGTGAGAGAAAACAGTACCTGAGCACTCTCCTGCCTTTTCTATTCACATGAACATTGGATTGCAAGCTGTTTTGGACAACTTTCTTTCTCTTCTTGCAAAACACTCGGCAGACCTCCGTGCAGCCTCTAGAACACGATGGGAGATGTTTTCTGTGCTGGCACAGTTTCTCCTTGCCAGACAGAGTGGAAAAGCTTTTTGCTAAGATGTAGACGAGAAGAGAGGCTAAAGACGAAGGTACGGTGCTCTGCAGAGCTAAGCACCGCTCTTGGGCTTCTTTCGGCAGAAGGCGCACACCGCAGAGCATTGTGAGCGGCAGAATCGTCTTTGCGAGAAGAAGCAGCTTCTTCGTCTCCGGGAGCCGGAGAGAGCGGCAACTTCGCAAAGGTGATGAAACAAGCTGTACAACACTGCGATTGTGTGCGCAGCTTGAAAACTGAGAGAAAACAGTACCTGACCACTCTCCTGCCTTTTCTATTCACATGAACATTGGATTGAAAGCTTTTTTGGACAACTTTCTTTCTCTTCTTGCAAAACACTCGGCAGACATCCGTGCAGCCTCTAGAACACGACAGGATATGTTTTCCGTGCTGACAGACTTTCTCCTTGCCAGACAGAGTGGAAAAGCTTTTTGCTATAATGTAGACGACAAGAGAGGCTAAAGACGAAGGTACGGTGCTCTGTAGAGCTAAGCACCGCTCCCGGACCTCTTTCGGCAGAAGGCGCACACCGCAGAGCACTGTGAGCGGCAGAATCGTCTTTGCGCGAAGAAGCAGCTTCTTCGTCTCCGGGAGCCGGAGAGAGCGGCAACTTCGCAAAGGTGATGAAAAAAGCTGTACAACACTGCAATTGTGTACGCTGCTTGCCAACTGAGAGAAAACAGTACCTGACCACTCTTCTGCCTTTTCTATTCACATGAATATTCGATTGCAAGCTGTTTTGGACAACTTGCTTTCTCTTCTTGCAAAACACTCGGTAGACCTCCGTGCAGCCTCTAGAACACGATGGGAGATATTTTCTGTGCTGGCACAGTTTCTCCTTGCCAGACAGAGTGGAAAAGCTTTTTGCTAAGATGTAGACGAGAAGAGAGGCTAAAGACGAAGGTACGGTGCTCTGCAGAGCTAAGCACCGCTCCCGGGCTTCTTTCGGCAGAAGCCGCACACCGCAGAGCACTGTGAGCGGCAGAATCGTCTTTGCGCGAAGAAGCCGCTTCTTCGTCTCCGGGAGCCGGAGAGAGCGGCAACTTCTCAAAGGTGATGAAACAAGCTGTACAACACTGCGATTGTGTGCGCAGCTTGAAAACTGAGAGAAAACAGTACCTGACCACTCTCCTGCCTTTTCTATTCACATGAATATTCGATTGCAAGCTGTTTTGGACAACTTTCTTTCTCTTCTTGCAAAACACTCGGCAGCCTCTAGAACACGATGGGAGATGTTTTTTGTGCTGGCACAGTTTCTCCTTGCCAGACCGAGTGGAAAAGATTTTTGCTAAGATGTAGACGAGAAGAGAGGCAAAAGACGAAGGTACGGTGCTCTGCAGAGCTAAGCACCGCTCCCGGACCTCTTTCGGAAGAAGGCGCACACCGCAGAGCATTGTGAGCGGCAGAATCGTCTTTGCGCGAAGAAGCAGCTTCTTCGTCTCCGAAAGCCGGAGAGAGCGGCAGCTTCGCAAAGGTGATGAAACAAGCTGTACAACACTGCGATTGTGTGCGCAGCTTTCCAACTGAGAGAAAACAGTACCTGAGCACTCTCCTGCCTTTTCTATTCACATGAACATTCGATTGCAAGCTGTTTTGGACAACTTTCTTTCTCTTCTTGCAAAACACTCGGCAGACCTCCGTGCAGCCTCTAGAACACGATGGGAGATGTTTTCTGTGCTGGCACAGTTTCTCCTTGCCAGACAGAGTGGAAAAGCTTTTTGCTAAGATGTAGACGAGAAGAGAGGCAAAAGACGAAGGTACGGTGCTCTGCAGAGCTAAGCACCGCTCCCGGACCTCTTTCGGCAGAAGGCGCACACCGCAGAGCATTGTGAGCGGCAGAATCGTCTTTGCGCGAAGAAGCAGCTTCTTCGTCTCCGAAAGCCGGAGAGAGCGGCAGCTTCGCAAAGGTGATGAAACAAGCTGTACAACACTGCGATTGTGTGCGCAGCTTTCCAACTGAGAGAAAACAGTACCTGAGCACTCTCCTGCCTTTTCTATTCACATGAACATTGGATTGCAAGCTGTTTTGGACAACTTTCTTTCTCTTCTTGCAAAACACTCGGCAGACCTCCGTGCAGCCTCTAGAACACGATGGGAGATGTTTTTTGTGCTGGCACAGTTTCTCCTTGCCAGACAGAGTGGAAAAGCTTTTTGCTAAGATGTAGACGAGAAGAGAGGCTAAAGACGAAGGTACGGTGCTCTGCAGAGCTAAGCACCGCTCCCGGACCTCTTTCGGCAGAAGGCGCACACCGCAGAGCACTGTGAGCGGCAGAATCGTCTTTGCGCGAAGAAGCAGCTTCTTCGTCTCCGGGAGCCGGAGAGAGCGGCAACTTCGCAAAAGTGATGAAAAAAGCTGTACAACACTGCAATTGTGAGCGCTGCTTGCCAACTGAGAGAAAACAGTACCTGACCACTCTTCTGCCTTTTCTATTCACATGAATATTCGATTGCAAGCTGTTTAGGACAACATTCTTTCTCTTCTTGCAAAACACTCGGTAGACCTCCGTGCAGCCTCTAGAACACGATGGGAGATGTTTTCTCTCCTGGCAGAGTTTCTCCTTGCCAGACAGAGTGGAAAAGCTTTTTGCTAAGATGTAGACGAGAAGAGAGGCTAAAGACGAAGGTACGGTGCTCTGCAGAGCTAAGCACCGCTCCCGGGCTTCTTTCGGCAGAAGGCGCACACCGCAGAGCACTGTGAGCGGCAGAATCGTCTTTGCGCGAAGAAGCCGCTTCTTCGTCTCCGGGAGCCGGAGAGAGCGGCAACTTCGCAAAGGTGATGAAACAAGCTGTACAACACTGCGATTGTGTGCGCAGCTTGCCAACTGAGAGAAAACAGTACCTGAGCACTCTCCTGCCTTTTCTATTCACATGAACATTCGATTGCAAGCTGTTTTGGACAACTTTCTTTCTCTTCTTGCAAAACACTCGGCAGACCTCCGTGCAGCCTCTAGAACACGATGGGAGATGTTTTCTGTGCTGGCACAGTTTCTCCTTGCCAGACAGAGTGGAAAAGCTTTTTGCTAAGATGTAGACGAGAAGAGAGGCTAAAGACGAATGTACGGTGCTCTGCAGAGCTAAGCACCGCTCCCGGACCTCTTTCGGCAGAAGCCGCACACCGCAGAGCACTGTGAGCGGCAGAATCGTCTTTGCGCGAAGAAGCAGCTTCTTCGTCTCCGGGAGCCGGAGAGAGCGGCAACTTCGCAAAGGTGATGAAACAAGCTGTACAACACTGCGATTGTGTGCGCAGCTTGCCAACTGAGAGAAAACAGTACCTGAGCACTCTCCTGCCTTTTCTATTCACATGAATATTCGATTGCAAGCTGTTTTGGACAACTTTCTTTCTCTTCTTGCAAAACACTCGGCAGACCTCCGTGCAGCCTCTAGAACACGATAGGATATGTTTTTTGTGCTGGCACAGTTTCTCCTTGCCAGACAGAGTGGAAAAGCTTTTTGCTAAGATGTAGACGAGAAGAGAGGCTAAAGACGAAGGTACGGTGCTCTGCAGAGCTAAGCACCACTCCCGGGCTTCTTTTGGCAGAAGCCGCACACCGCAGAGCACTGTGAGCGGCAGAATCGTCTTTGCGCGAAGAAGCAGCTTCTTCGTCTCCGGGAGCCGGAGAGAGCGGCAACTTCGCAAAGGTGATGAAACAAGCTGTACAACACTGCGATTGTGTGCGCAGCTTGAAAACTGAGAGAAAACAGTACCTGACCACTCTCCTGCCTTTTATATTCACATGAGTATTCGATTGCAAGCTGTTTTGAACAACATTCTTTCTCTTCTTGCAAAACACTCGGCAGACCTCCGTGCAGCCTCTAGAACACGATGGGAGATGTTTTCTGTGCTGGCACTGTTTCTCCTTGCCAGACAGAGTGGAAAAGCTTTTTGCTAAGATGTAGACGAGAAGAGAGGCTAAAGACGAAGGTACGGTGCTCTGCAGAGCTAAGCACCGCTCCCGGACCTCTTTCGGCAGAAGGCGCACACCGCAGAGCACTGTGAGCGGCAGAATCGTCTTTGCGCGAAGAAGCAGCTTCTTCGTCTCCGCGAGCCGGAGAGAGCGGCAACTTCGCAAAGGTGATGAAACAAGCTGTACAACACTGCGATTGTGTGCGCAGCTTGCCAACTGAGAGAAAACAGTACCTGAGCACTCTCCTGCCTTTTATATTCACATGAGTATTTGATTGCAAGCTGTTTTGGACAACATTCTTTCTCTTCTTGCAAAACACTCGGCAGACCTCCGTGCAGCTTCTAGAACACGATGGGAGATGTTTTCTGTGCTGGCACAGTTTCTCCTTGCCAGACAGAGTGGAAAAGCTTTTTGCTAAGATGTAGACGAGAAGAGAGGCTAAAGACGAAGGTACGGTGCTCTGCAGAGCTAAGCACCGCTCCCGGACCTCTTTCGGCAGAAGGCGCACACCGCAGAGCACTGTGAGCGGCAGAATCGTCTTTGCGCGAAGAAGCAGCTTCTTCGTCTCCGGGAGCCGGAGAGAGCGGCAACTTCGCAAAGATGATGAAACAAGCTGTACAACACTGCGATTGTGTGCGCAGCTTGCCAACTGAGAGAAAACAGTACCTGAGCACTCTCCTGCCTTTTCTATTCACATGAACATTCGATTACAAGCTGTTTTGGACAACTTTCTTTCTCTTCTTGCAAAACACTCGGCAGACCTCCGTGCAGCCTCTAGAACACGATGGGAGATGTTTTTGGTGCTGGCACAGTTTCTCCTTGCCAGACAGAGTGGAAAAGCTTTTTGCTAAGATGTAGACGAGAAGAGAGGCTAAAGACGAAGGTACGGTGCTCTGCAGAGCTAAGCACCGCTCCCGGGCTTCTTTCGGCAGAAGCCGCACACCGCAGAGCACTGTGAGCGGCAGAATCGTCTTTGCGCGAAGAAGCAGCTTCTTCGTCTCCGGGAGCCGGAGAGAGCGGCAACTTCGCAAAGGTGATGAAACAAGCTGTACAACACTGCGATTGTGTGCGCAGCTTGCCAACTGAGAGAAAACAGTACCTGAGCACTCTCCTGCCTTTTCTATTCACATGAACATTGGATTGCAAGCTGTTTTGGACAACTTTCTTTCTCTTCTTGCAAAACACTCGGCAGACCTCCGTGCAGCTTCTAGAACACGATGGGAGATGTTTTCTGTGCTGTCACAGTTTCTCCTTGCCAGACAGAGTGGAAAAGCTTTTTGCTAAGATGTAGACGAGAAGAGATGCTTAAGACGAAGGTACGGTGCTCTGCAGAGCTAAGCACCGCTTCAGGGCCTCTTTCGACTGAAGACGCACACCGCAGAGCACTGTGAGCGGCAGAATCGTCTTTGCGCGAAGAAGCAGCTTCTTCGTCTCCGGGAGCCGGAGAGAGCGGCAACTTCGCAAAGGTGATGAAACAAGCTGTACAACACTGCGATTGTGTGCGCAGCTTGAAAACTGAGAGAAAACAGTACCTGACCACTCTCCTGCCTTTCTATTCACATGAACATTGGATTGCAAGCTGTTTTGGACAACATTCTTTCTCTTCTTGCAAAACACTCGGCAGACCTCCGTGCAGCCTCTAGAACACGATGGGAGATGTTTTCTGTGCTGGCAGAGTTTCTCCTTGCCAGACAGAGTGGAAAAGCTTTTTGCTAAGATGTAGACGAGAAGAGAGGCTAAAGACGAAGGTACGGTGCTCTGCAGAGCTAAGCACCGCTCCCGGACCTCTTTCGGCAGAAGGCGCACACCGCAGAGCACTGTGAGCGGCAGAATCGTCTTTGCGCGAAGAAGCAGCTTCTTCGTCTCCGCGAGCCGGAGAGAGCGGCAACTTCGCAAAGGTGATGAAACAAGCTGTACAACACTGCGATTGTGTGCGCAGCTTGAAAACTGAGAGAAAACAGTACCTGACCACTCTCCTGCCTTTTATATTCACATGAGTATTCGATTGCAAGCTGTTTTGGACAACATTCTTTCTCTTCTTGCAAAACACTCTGCAGACATCCGTGCAGCTTCTAGAACACGATGGGAGATGTTTTCTGTGCTGGCAGAGTTTCTCCTTGCCAGACAGAGTGGAAAAGATTTTTGCTAAGATGTAGACAAGAAGAGAGGCTAAAGACGAAGGTACGGTGCTCTGCAGAGCTAAGCACCGCTCCCGGACCTCTTTCGGCAGAAGGCGCACACCGCAGAGCACTGTGAGCGGCAGAATCGTCTTTGCGCGAAGAAGCAGCTTCTTCGTCTCCGCGAGCCGGAGAGAGCGGCAACTTCGCAAAGGTGATGAAACAAGCTGTACAACACTGCGATTGTGTGCGCAGCTTGCCAACTGAGAGAAAACAGTACCTGACCACTCTCCTGCCTTTTCTATTCACATGAACATTCGATTGCAAGCTGTTTTGGACAACTTTCTTTCTCTTCTTGCAAAACACTCGGCAGACCTCCGTGCAGCCTCTAGAACACGATAGGATATGTTTTCCGTGCTGACCGACTTTCTCCTTGCCAGACAGAGTGGAAAAGCTTTTTGCTAAGATGTAGACGGGAAGAGAGGCTAAAGACGAAGGTACGGTGCTCTGCAGAGCTAAGCATCGCTCCCCGACCTCTTTCGGCAGAAGGCGCACACCGCAGGGCACTGTGAGCGGCAGAATCGTCTTTGCGCGAAGAAGCAGCTGCTTCGTCTCCGGGAGCCGGAGAGAGCGCCAACTTCGCAAAGGTGACGAAACAAGCTGTACAACACTGCGATTGTGTGCGCAGCTTGCCAACTGAGAGAAAACAGTACCTGACCACTCTCCTGCCTTTTCTATTCACATGAACATTGGATTGCAAGCTGTTTTGGACAACTTGCTTTCTCTTCTTGCAAAACACTCGGCAGACCTCCGTGCAGCCTCTAGAACACGATGGGCGATTTTTTCTTTGCTGGCACAGTTTCTCCTCGCCAGACAGAGTGGAAAAGCTTTTTGCTAAGATGTAGACGAGAAGAGAGGCTAAAGACGAAGGTACGGTGCTCTGCAGAGCTAAGCACCGCTCCCGGACCTCTTTCGGCAGAAGGCGCACACCGCAGAGCACTGTGAGCGGCAGAATCGTCTTTGCGCGAAGAAGCAGCTTCTTCGTCTCCGGGAGCCGGAGAGAGCGGCAACTTCGCAAAGGTGATGAAACAAGCTTTACAACACTGCGATTGTGTGCGCAACTTGAAAATTTAGAGAAAACAGTACCTGACCACTCTCCTGCCTTTTCTATTCACATGAACATTCGATTGCAAGCTGTTTTGGACAACTTTCTTTCTCTTCTTGCAAAACACTCGGCAGACCTCCGTGCAGCCTCTAGAACACGATGGGAGATGTTCTCTGTGCTGGCAGAGTTTCTCCTTGCCAGACAGAATGGAAAAGCTTTTTGCTAAGATGTAGACGAGAAGAGAGGCTAAAGACGAAGGTACGGTGCTCTGCAGAGCTAAGCACCGCTCCCGGGCTTCTTTCGGCAGAAGCCGCACACCGCAGAGCACTGTGAGCGGCAGAATCGTCTTTGCGCGAAGAAGCAGCTTCTTCGTCTCCGGGAGCCGGAGAGAGCGGCAACTTCGCAAAGGTGATGAAACAAGCTGTACAACACTGCGATTGTGTGCGCAGCTTGCCAACTGAGAGAAAACAGTACCTGACCACTCTCCTGCCTTTTCTATTCACATGAACATTCGATTGCAAACAGTTTTGGACAACTTTCTTTCTCTTCTTGCAAAACACTCGGCAGACCTCCGTGCAGCTTCTAGAACACGATGGGAGATGTTTTCTGTGCTGGTACAGTTTCTCCTTGCCAGACAGAGTGGAAAAGCTTTTTGCTAAGATGTAGACGAGAAGAGAGGCTAAAGACGAAGGTACGGTGCTCTGCAGAGCTAAGCACCGCTCCCGGACCTCTTTCGGCAGAAGGCGCACACCGCAGAGCACTGTGAGCGGCAGAATCGTCTTTGCGCGAAGAAGCAGCTTCTTCGTCTCCGGGAGCCGGAGAGAGCGGCAACTTCGCAAAGGTGATGAAACAAGCTGTACAACACTGCGATTGTGTGCGCAGCTTGCCAACTGAGAGAAAACAGTACCTGACCACTCTCCTGCCTTTTCTATTCACATGAACATTCGATTGTAAGCTGTTTTGGACAACTTTCTTTCTCTTCTTGCAAAACACTCGGCAGACCTCCGTGCAGCCTCTAGAACACGATAGGATATGTTTTCCGTGCTGACAGACTTTCTCCTTGCCAGACAGAGTGGAAAAGCTTTTAGCTAAGATGTAGACGAGAAGAGAGGCTAAAGACGAAGGTACGGTGCTCTGCAGAGCTAAGCACCGCTCCCGGACCTCTTTTGGCAGAAGGCGCACACCGCAGAGCACTGTGAGCGGCAGAATCGTCTTTGCGCGAAGAAGCAGCTTCTTCGTCTCCGCGAGCCGGAGAGAGCGGCAACTTCGCAAAGGTGATGAAACAAGCTGTACAACACTGCGATTGTGTGCGCAGCTTGCCAACTGAGAGAAAACAGTACCTGAGCACTCTCCTGCCTTTTCTATTCACATGAACATTCGATTGCAAGCTGTTTTGGACAACTTTCTTTCTCTTCTTGCAAAACACTCGGCAGACCTTCGTGCAGCTTCTAGAACACGATGGGAGATGTTTTCTGTTCTGGCACAGATTCTCCTTGCCAGACAGAGTGGAAAACCTTTTTTTTGCAAAGATGTACACGAGAAGAGAGGCTAAAGACGAAGGTACGGTGCTCTGCAGAGCTAAGCACCGCTCCCGGGCTTCTTTCGGCAGAAGGCGCACACCGCAGAGCACTGTGAGCGGCAGAATCGTCTTTGCGCGAAGAAGCAGCTTCTTCGTCTCCGGGAGCCGGAGAGAGCGGCAACTTCGCAAAGGTGATGAAACAAGCTGTACAACACTGCGATTGTGTGCGCAGCTTGAAAACTGAGAGAAAACAGTACCTGACCACTCTCCTGCCTTTTATATTCACATGAGTATTCGATTGCAAGCTGTTTTGGACAACATTCTTTCTCTTCTTGCAAAACACTCGGCAGACCTCCGTGCAGCTTCTAGAACACGATGGGAGATGTTTTCTGTGCTGGCACAGTTTCTCCTTGCCAGACAGAGTGGAAAAGCTTTTTGCTAAGATGTAAACGAGAAGAGAGGCTAAAGACGAAGGTACGGTGCTCTGCAGAGCTAAGCACCGCTCCGGGACTTCTTTCGGCAGAAGGCGCACACCGCAGAGCACTGTGAGCGGCAGAATCGTCTTTGCGCGAAGAAGCAGCTTCTTCGTCTCCGGGAGCCGGAGAGAGCGGCAACTTCGCAAAGGTGATGAAACAAGCTGTACAACACTGCGATTGTGTGCGCAGCTTGCCAACTGAGAGAAAACAGTACCTGAGCACTCTCCTGCCTTTTCTATTCACATGAACATTGGATTGCAAGCTGTTTTGGACAACTTTCTTTCTCTTCTTGCAAAACACTCGGCAGACCTCCGTGCAGCCTCTAGAACACGATGGGAGATGTTTTTGGTGCTGGCACAGTTTCTCCTTGCCAGACAGAGTGGAAAAGCTTTTTGCTAAGATGTAGACGAGAAGAGAGGCTAAAGACGAAGGTACGGTGCTCTGCAGAGCTAAGCACCGCTCCCGGGCTTCTTTCGGCAGAAGCCGCACACCGCAGAGCACTGTGAGCGGCAGAATCGTCTTTGCGCGAAGAAGCAGCTTCTTCGTCTCCGGGAGCCGGAGAGAGCGGCAACTTCGCAAAGGTGATGAAACAAGCTGTACAACACTGCGACTGTGTGCGCAGCTTGCCAACTGAGAGAAAACAGTACCTGAGCACTCTCCTGCCTTTTCTATTCACATGAACATTGGATTGCAAGCTGTTTTGGACAACTTTCTTTCTCTTCTTGCAAAACACTCGGCAGACCTCCGTGCAGCTTCTAGAACACGATGGGAGATGTTTTCTGTGCTGGCAGAGTTTCTCCTTTCCAGACAGAGTGGAAAAGCTTTTTGCTAAGATGTAGACGAGAAGAGAGGCTAAAGACGAAGGTACGGTGCTCTGCAGAGCTAAGCACCGCTCCCGGGCTTCTTTCGGCAGAAGGCGCACACCGCAGAGCACTGTGAGCGGCAGAATCGTCTTTGCGCGAAGAAGCCGCTTCTTCGTCTCCGGGAGCCGGAGAGAGCGGCAACTTCTCAAAGGTGAAGAAACAAGCTGTACAACACTGCGATTGTGTGCGCAGCTTGAAAACTGAGAGAAAACAGTACCTGAGCACTCTCGTGCCTTTTCTATTCACATGAATATTCGATTGCAAGCTGTTTTGGACAACTTTCTTTCTCTTCTTGCAAAACACTCGGCAGCCTCTAGAACACGATGGGAGATGTTTTCTGTGCTGGCAGTGTTTCCCCTTGCCAGACAGAGTGGAAAAGCTTTTTGCTAAGATGTAGACGAGAAGAGAGGCTAAAGACGAAGGTACGGTGCTCTGCAGAGCTAAGCACCGCTCCCGGACCTCTTTCGGCAGAAGCCGCACACCGCAGAGCTCTGTGAGCGGCAGAATCGTCTTTGCGCGAAGAAGCAGCTTCTTCGTCTCCGGGAGCCGGAGAGAGCGGCAACTTCGCAAAGGTGATGAAACAAGCTGTACAACACTGCGATTGTGTGCGCAGCTTGAAAACTGAGAGAAAACAGTACCTGACCACTCTCCTGCCTTTTATATTCACATGAGTATTCGATTGCAAGCTGTTTTGGACAACATTCTTTCTCTTCTTGCAAAACACTCGGCAGACCTCCGTGCAGCCTCTAAACACGATGGGAGATGTTTTCTGTGCTGGCACTGTTTCTCCTTGCCAGACAGAGTGGAAAAGCTTTTTGCTAAGATGTAGACGAGAAGAGAGGCTAAAGACGAAGGTACGGTGCTCTGCAGAGCTAAGCACCGCTCGCGGACATCTTTCGGCAGAAGGCGCACACCGCAGAGCACTGTGAGCGGCAGAATCGTCTTTGCGCGAAGAAGCAGCTTCTTCGTCTCCGCGAGCCGGAGAGAGCGGCAACTTCGCAAAGGTGATGAAACAAGCTGTACAACACTGCGATTGTGTGCGCAGCTTGCCAACTGAGAGAAAACAGTACCTGAGCACTCTCCTGCCTTTTATATTCACATGAGTATTTGATTGCAAGCTGTTTTGGACAACATTCTTTCCCTTCTTGCAAAACACTCGGCAGACCTCCGTGCAGCTTCTAGAACACGATGGGAGATGTTTTCTGTGCTGGCACAGTTTCTCCTTGCCAGACAGAGTGGAAAAGCTTTTTGCTAAGATGTAGACTAGAAGAGAGGCTAAAGACGAAGGTACGGTGCTCTGCAGAGCTAAGCACCGCTCCCGGACCTCTTTCGGCAGAAGGCGCACACCGCAGAGCACTGTGAGCGGCAGAATCGTCTTTGCGCGAAGAAGCAGCTTCTTCGTCTCCGGGAGCCGGAGAGAGCGGCAACTTCGCAAAGATGATGAAACAAGCTGTACAACACTGCGATTGTGTGCGCAGCTTGCCAACTGAGAGAAAACAGTACCTGAGCACTCTCCTGCCTTTTCTATTCACATGAACATTCGATTGCAAGCTGTTTTGGACAACTTTCTTTCTCTTCTTGCAAAACACTCGGCAGACCTCCGTGCAGCCTCTAGAACACGATGGGAGATGTTTTTGGTGCTGGCACAGTTTCTCCTTGCCAGACAGAGTGGAAAAGCTTTTTGCTAAGATGTAGACGAGAAGAGAGGCTAAAGACGAAGGTACGGTGCTCTGCAGAGCTAAGCACCGCTCCCGGGCTTCTTTCGGCAGAAGCCGCACACCGCAGAGCACTGTGAGCGGCAGAATCGTCTTTGCGCGAAGAAGCAGCTTCTTCGTCTCCGGGAGCCGGAGAGAGCGGCAACTTCGCAAAGGTGATGAAACAAGCTGTACAACACTGCGATTGTGTGCGCAGCTTGCCAACTGAGAGAAAACAGTACCTGAGCACTCTCCTGCCTTTTCTATTCACATGAACATTGGATTGCAAGCTGTTTTGGACAACTTTCTTTCTCTTCTTGCAAAACACTCGGCAGACCTCCGTGCAGCTTCTAGAACACGATGGGAGATGTTTTCTGTGCTGGCACAGTTTCTCCTTGCCAGACAGAGTGGAAAAGCTTTTTGCTAAGATGTAGACTAGAAGAGAGGCTAAAGACGAAGGTACGGTGCTCTGCAGAGCTAAGCACCGCTCCCGGACCTCTTTCGGCAGAAGGCGCACACCGCAGAGCACTGTGAGCGGCAGAATCGTCTTTGCGCGAAGAAGCAGCTTCTTCGTCTCCGGGAGCCGGAGAGAGCGGCAACTTCGCAAAGATGATGAAACAAGCTGTACAACACTGCGATTGTGTGCGCAGCTTGCCAACTGAGAGAAAACAGTACCTGAGCACTCTCCTGCCTTTTCTATTCACATGAACATTCGATTGCAAGCTGTTTTGGACAACTTTCTTTCTCTTCTTGCAAAACACTCGGCAGACCTCCGTGCAGCCTCTAGAACACGATGGGAGATGTTTTTGGTGCTGGCACAGTTTCTCCTTGCCAGACAGAGTGGAAAAGCTTTTTGCTAAGATGTAGACGAGAAGAGAGGCTAAAGACGAAGGTACGGTGCTCTGCAGAGCTAAGCACCGCTCCCGGGCTTCTTTCGGCAGAAGCCGCACACCGCAGAGCACTGTGAGCGGCAGAATCGTCTTTGCGCGAAGAAGCAGCTTCTTCGTCTCCGGGAGCCGGAGAGAGCGGCAACTTCGCAAAGGTGATGAAACAAGCTGTACAACACTGCGATTGTGTGCGCAGCTTGCCAACTGAGAGAAAACAGTACCTGACCACTCTCCTGCCTTTTCTATTCACATGAACATTGGATTGCAAGCTGTTTTGGACAACTTTCTTTCTCTTCTTGCAAAACACTCGGCAGACCTCCGTGCAGCTTCTAGAACACGATGGGAGATGTTTTCTGTGCTGGCAGAGTTTCTCCTTGCCAGACAGAGTGGAAAAGCTTTTTGCTAAGATGTAGACGAGAAGAGATGCTTAAGACGAAGGTACGGTGCTCTGCAGAGCTAAGCACCGCTTCAGGGCCTCTTTCGACTGAAGACGCACACCGCAGAGCACTGTGAGCGGCAGAATCGTCTTTGCGCGAAGAAGCAGCTGCTTCGTCTCCGGGAGCCGGAGAGAGCGGCAACTTCGCAAAGGTGACGAAACAAGCTGTACAACACTGCGATTGTGTGCGCAGCTTGCCAACTGAGAGAAAACAGTGCCTGAGCACTCTCCTGCCTTTTCTATTCACATGAACATTCGATTGCAAGCTGTTTTGGACAACTTTCTTTCTCTTCTTGCAAAACACTCGGCAGACCTCCGTGCAGCCTCTAGAACACGATGGGCGATTTTTTCTTTGCTGGCACAGTTTCTCCTTGCCAGACAGAGTGGAAAAGCTTTTTGCTAAGATGTAGACGAGAAGAGAGGCTAAAGACGAAGGTACGGTGCTCTGCAGAGCTAAGCACCGCTCCCGGACCTCTTTCGGCAGAAGCCGCACACCGCAGAGCACTGTGAGCGGCAGAATCGTCTTTGCGCGAAGAAGCAGCTTCTTCGTCTCCGGGAGCCGGAGAGAGCGGCAACTTCGCAAAGGTGATGAAACAAGCTTTACAACACTGCGATTGTGTGCGCAGCTTGAAAATTGAGAGAAAACAGTACCTGAGCACTCTCCTGCCTTTTCTATTCACATGAACATTCGATTGCAAGCTGTTTTGGACAACTTTCTTTCTCTTCTTGCAAAACACTCGGCAGACCTCCGTGCAGCCTCTAGAACACGATGGGAGATGTTCTCTGTGCTGGCAGAGTTTCTCCTTGCCAGACAGAATGGAAAAGCTTTTTGCAAAGATGTAGACGAGAAGAGAGGCTAAAGACGAAGGTACGGTGCTCTGCAGAGCTAAGCACCGCTCCCGGGCTTCTTTCGGCAGAAGCCGCACACCGCAGAGCACTGTGAGCGGCAGAATCGTCTTTGCGCGAAGAAGCAGCTTCTTCGTCTCCGGGAGCCGGAGAGAGCGGCAACTTCGCAAACGTGCTGAATACAAGCTGTACAACACTGCGATTGTGTGCGCAGCTTGCCAACTGAGAGAAAACAGTACCTGAGCACTCTCCTGCCTTTTCTATTCACATGAACATTGGATTGCAAGCTGTTTTGGACAACTTTCTTTCTCTTCTTGCAAAACACTCGGCAGACCTCCGTGCAGCCTCTAGAACACGATGGGAGATGTTTTCTGTGCTGGCACAGTTTCTCCTTGCCAGACAGAGTGGAAAAGCTTTTTGCTAAGATGTAGACGAGAAGAGAGGCTAAAGACGAAGGTACGGTGCTCTGCAGAGCTAAGCACCGCTCCCGGACCTCTTTCGGCAGAAGGCGCACACCGCAGAGCACTGTGAGCGGCAGAATCGTCTTTGCGCGAAGAAGCAGCTTCTTCGTCTCCGGGAGCCGGAGAGAGCGGCAACTTCGCAAAGGTGATGAAACAAGCTGTACAACACTGCGATTGTGTGCGCAGCTTGCCAACTGAGAGAAAACAGTACCTGAGCACTCTCCTGCCTTTTCTATTCACATGAACATTCGATTGCAAGCTGTTTTGGACAACTTTCTTTCTCTTCTTGCAAAACACTCGGCAGACCTTCGTGCAGCTTCTAGAACACGATGGGAGATGTTTTCTGTTCTGGCACAGATTCTCCTTGCCAGACAGAGTGGAAAAGCTTTTTTTTGCAAAGATGTAGACGAGAAGAGAGGCTAAAGACGAAGGTACGGTGCTCTGCAGAGCTAAGCACCGCTCCCGGGCTTCTTTCGGCAGAAGCCGCACACCGCAGAGCACTGTGAGCGGCAGAATCGTCTTTGCGCGAAGAAGCAGCTTCTTCGTCTCCGGGAGCCGGAGAGAGCGGCAACTTCGCAAAGGTGATGAAACAAGCTGTACAACACTGCGATTGTGTGCGCAGCTTGAAAACTGAGAGAAAACAGTACCTGACCACTCTCCTGCCTTTTATATTCACATGAGTATTCGATTGCAAGCTGTTTTGGACAACATTCTTTCCCTTCTTGCAAAACACTCGGCAGACCTCCGTGCAGCTTCTAGAACACGATGGGAGATGTTTTCTGTGCTGGCACAGTTTCTCCTTGCCAGACAGAGTGGAAAAGCTTTTTGCTAAGATGTAGACTAGAAGAGAGGCTAAAGACGAAGGTACGGTGCTCTGCAGAGCTAAGCACCGCTCCCGGACCTCTTTCGGCAGAAGGCGCACACCGCAGAGCACTGTGAGCGGCAGAATCGTCTTTGCGCGAAGAAGCAGCTTCTTCGTCTCCGGGAGCCGGAGAGAGCGGCAACTTCGCAAAGATGATGAAACAAGCTGTACAACACTGCGATTGTGTGCGCAGCTTGCCAACTGAGAGAAAACAGTACCTGAGCACTCTCCTGCCTTTTCTATTCACATGAACATTCGATTGCAAGCTGTTTTGGACAACTTTCTTTCTCTTCTTGCAAAACACTCGGCAGACCTCCGTGCAGCCTCTAGAACACGATGGGAGATGTTTTTGGTGCTGGCACAGTTTCTCCTTGCCAGACAGAGTGGAAAAGCTTTTTGCTAAGATGTAGACGAGAAGAGAGGCTAAAGACGAAGGTACGGTGCTCTGCAGAGCTAAGCACCGCTCCCGGGCTTCTTTCGGCAGAAGCCGCACACCGCAGAGCACTGTGAGCGGCAGAATCGTCTTTGCGCGAAGAAGCAGCTTCTTCGTCTCCGGGAGCCGGAGAGAGCGGCAACTTCGCAAAGGTGATGAAACAAGCTGTACAACACTGCGATTGTGTGCGCAGCTTGCCAACTGAGAGAAAACAGTACCTGAGCACTCTCCTGCCTTTTCTATTCACATGAACATTGGATTGCAAGCTGTTTTGGACAACTTTCTTTCTCTTCTTGCAAAACACTCGGCAGACCTCCGTGCAGCTTCTAGAACACGATGGGAGATGTTTTCTGTGCTGGCACAGTTTCTCCTTGCCAGACAGAGTGGAAAAGCTTTTTGCTAAGATGTAGACTAGAAGAGAGGCTGAAGACGAAGGTACGGTGCTCTGCAGAGCTAAGCACCGCTCCCGGACCTCTTTCGGCAGAAGGCGCACACCGCAGAGCACTGTGAGCGGCAGAATCGTCTTTGCGCGAAGAAGCAGCTTCTTCGTCTCCGGGAGCCGGAGAGAGCGGCAACTTCGCAAAGATGATGAAACAAGCTGTACAACACTGCGATTGTGTGCGCAGCTTGCCAACTGAGAGAAAACAGTACCTGAGCACTCTCCTGCCTTTTCTATTCACATGAACATTCGATTGCAAGCTGTTTTGGACAACTTTCTTTCTCTTCTTGCAAAACACTCGGCAGACCTCCGTGCAGCCTCTAGAACACGATGGGAGATGTTTTTGGTGCTGGCACAGTTTCTCCTTGCCAGACAGAGTGGAAAAGCTTTTTGCTAAGATGTAGACGAGAAGAGAGGCTAAAGACGAAGGTACGGTGCTCTGCAGAGCTAAGCACCGCTCCCGGGCTTCTTTCGGCAGAAGCCGCACACCGCAGAGCACTGTGAGCGGCAGAATCGTCTTTGCGCGAAGAAGCAGCTTCTTCGTCTCCGGGAGCCGGAGAGAGCGGCAACTTCGCAAAGGTGATGAAACAAGCTGTACAACACTGCGATTGTGTGCGCAGCTTGCCAACTGAGAGAAAACAGTACCTGACCACTCTCCTGCCTTTTCTATTCACATGAACATTCGATTGCAAGCTGTTTTGGACAACTTTCTTTCTCTTCTTGCAAAACACTCGGCAGACCTCCGTGCAGCTTCTAGAACACGATGGGAGATGTTTTCTGTGCTGGCAGAGTTTCTCCTTGCCAGACAGAGTGGAAAAGCTTTTTGCTAAGATGTAGACGAGAAGAGATGCTTAAGACGAAGGTACGGTGCTCTGCAGAGCTAAGCACCGCTTCAGGGCCTCTTTCGACTGAAGACGCACACCGCAGAGCACTGTGAGCGGCAGAATCGTCTTTGCGCGAAGAAGCAGCTGCTTCGTCTCCGGGAGCCGGAGAGAGCGGCAACTTCGCAAAGGTGACGAAACAAGCTGTACAACACTGCGATTGTGTGCGCAGCTTGCCAACTGAGAGAAAACAGTGCCTGAGCACTCTCCTGCCTTTTCTATTCACATGAACATTCGATTGCAAGCTGTTTTGGACAACTTTCTTTCTCTTCTTGCAAAACACTCGGCAGACCTCCGTGCAGCCTCTAGAACACGATGGGCGATTTTTTCTTTGCTGGCACAGTTTCTCCTTGCCAGACAGAGTGGAAAAGCTTTTTGCTAAGATGTAGACGAGAAGAGAGGCTAAAGACGAAGGTACGGTGCTCTGCAGAGCTAAGCACCGCTCCCGGACCTCTTTCGGCAGAAGCCGCACACCGCAGAGCACTGTGAGCGGCAGAATCGTCTTTGCGCGAAGAAGCAGCTTCTTCGTCTCCGGGAGCCGGAGAGAGCGGCAACTTCGCAAAGGTGATGAAACAAGCTTTACAACACTGCGATTGTGTGCGCAGCTTGAAAATTGAGAGAAAACAGTACCTGAGCACTCTCCTGCCTTTTCTATTCACATGAACATTCGATTGCAAGCTGTTTTGGACAACTTTCTTTCTCTTCTTGCAAAACACTCGGCAGACCTCCGTGCAGCCTCTAGAACACGATGGGAGATGTTCTCTGTGCTGGCAGAGTTTCTCCTTGCCAGACAGAATGGAAAAGCTTTTTGCAAAGATGTAGACGAGAAGAGAGGCTAAAGACGAAGGTACGGTGCTCTGCAGAGCTAAGCACCGCTCCCGGGCTTCTTTCGGCAGAAGCCGCACACCGCAGAGCACTGTGAGCGGCAGAATCGTCTTTGCGCGAAGAAGCAGCTTCTTCGTCTCCGGGAGCCGGAGGGAGCGGCAACTTCGCAAACGTGCTGAATACAAGCTGTACAACACTGCGATTGTGTGCGCAGCTTGCCAACTGAGAGAAAACAGTACCTGAGCACTCTCCTGCCTTTTCTATTCACATGAACATTGGATTGCAAGCTGTTTTGGACAACTTTCTTTCTCTTCTTGCAAAACACTCGGCAGACCTCCGTGCAGCCTCTAGAACACGATGGGAGATGTTTTCTGTGCTGGCACAGTTTCTCCTTGCCAGACAGAGTGGAAAAGCTTTTTGCTAAGATGTAGACGAGAAGAGAGGCTAAAGACGAAGGTACGGTGCTCTGCAGAGCTAAGCACCGCTCCCGGACCTCTTTCGGCAGAAGGCGCACACCGCAGAGCACTGTGAGCGGCAGAATCGTCTTTGCGCGAAGAAGCAGCTTCTTCGTCTCCGGGAGCCGGAGAGAGCGGCAACTTCGCAAAGGTGATGAAACAAGCTGTACAACACTGCGATTGTGTGCGCAGCTTGCCAACTGAGAGAAAACAGTACCTGAGCACTCTCCTGCCTTTTCTATTCACATGAACATTCGATTGCAAGCTGTTTTGGACAACTTTCTTTCTCTTCTTGCAAAACACTCGGCAGACCTTCGTGCAGCTTCTAGAACACGATGGGAGATGTTTTCTGTTCTGGCACAGATTCTCCTTGCCAGACAGAGTGGAAAAGCTTTTTTTTGCAAAGATGTAGACGAGAAGAGAGGCTAAAGACGAAGGTACGGTGCTCTGCAGAGCTAAGCACCGCTCCCGGGCTTCTTTCGGCAGAAGGCGCACACCGCAGAGCACTGTGAGCGGCAGAATCGTCTTTGCGCGAAGAAGCAGCTTCTTCGTCTCCGGGAGCCGGAGAGAGCGGCAACTTCGCAAAGGTGATGAAACAAGCTGTACAACACTGCGATTGTGTGCGCAGCTTGAAAACTGAGAGAAAACAGTACCTGACCACTCTCCTGCCTTTTATATTCACATGAGTATTCGATTGCAAGCTGTTTTGGACAACATTCTTTCTCTTCTTGCAAAACACTCGGCAGACCTCCGTGCAGCTTCTAGAACACGATGGGAGATGTTTTCTGTGCTGGCACAGTTTCTCCTTGCCAGACAGAGTGGAAAAGCTTTTTGCTAAGATGTAGACGAGAAGAGAGGCTAAAGACGAAGGTACGGTGCTCTGCAGAGCTAAGCACCGCTCCCGGACTTCTTTCGGCAGAAGGCGCACACCGCAGAGCACTGTGAGCGGCAGAATCGTCTTTGCGCGAAGAAGCAGCTTCTTCGTCTCCGGGAGCCGGAGAGAGCGGCAACTTCGCAAAGGTGATGAAACAAGCTGTACAACACTGCGATTGTGTGCGCAGCTTGCCAACTGAGAGAAAACAGTACCTGAGCACTCTCCTGCCTTTTCTATTCACATGAACATTGGATTGCAAGCTGTTTTGGACAACTTTCTTTCTCTTCTTGCAAAACACTCGGCAGACCTCCGTGCAGCCTCTAGAACACGATGGGAGATGTTTTTGGTGCTGGCACAGTTTCTCCTTGCCAGACAGAGTGGAAAAGCTTTTTGCTAAGATGTAGACGAGAAGAGAGGCTAAAGACGAAGGTACGGTGCTCTGCAGAGCTAAGCACCGCTCCCGGGCTTCTTTCGGCAGAAGCCGCACACCGCAGAGCACTGTGAGCGGCAGAATCGTCTTTGCGCGAAGAAGCAGCTTCTTCGTCTCCGGGAGCCGGAGAGAGCGGCAACTTCGCAAAGGTGATGAAACAAGCTGTACAACACTGCGATTGTGTGCGCAGCTTGCCAACTGAGAGAAAACAGTACCTGACCACTCTCCTGCCTTTTCTATTCACATGAACATTGGATTGCAAGCTGTTTTGGACAACTTTCTTTCTCTTCTTGCAAAACACTCGGCAGACCTCCGTGCAGCTTCTAGAACACGATGGGAGATGTTTTCTGTGCTGGCAGAGTTTCTCCTTTCCAGACAGAGTGGAAAAGCTTTTTGCTAAGATGTAGACGAGAAGAGAGGCTAAAGACGAAGGTACGGTGCTCTGCAGAGCTAAGCACCGCTCCCGGGCTTCTTTCGACTAAAGACGCACACCGCAGAGCACTGTGAGCGGCAGAATCGTCTTTGCGCGAAGAAGCAGCTTCTTCGTCTCCGGGAGCCGGAGAGAGCGGCAACTTCGCAAAGGTGATGAAACAAGCTGTACAACACTGCGATTGTGTGCGCAGCTTGAAAACTGAGAGAAAACAGTACCTGACCACACTCCCGCCTTTTCTATTCACATGAATATTCGATTGCAAGCTGTTTTGGACAACTTTCTTTCTCTTCTTGCAAAACACTCGGCAGCCTCTAGAACACGATGGGAGATGTTTTCTGTGCTGGCAGAGTTTCTCCTTGCCAGACAGAGTGGAAAAGCTTTTTGCTAAGATGTAGACGAGAAGAGAGGCTAAAGACGAAGGTACGGTGCTCTGCAGAGCTAAGCACCGCTCCCGGGCTTCTTTCGGCAGAAGCCGCACACCGCAGAGCACTGTGAGCGGCAGAATCGTCTTTGCGCGAAGAAGCAGCTTCTTCGTCTCCGCGAGCCGGAGAGAGCGGCAACTTCGCAAAGGTGATGAAACAAGCTGTACAACACTGCGATTGTGTGCGCAGCTTGCCAACTGAGAGAAAACAGTGCCTGACCACTCTCCTGCCTTTTCTATTCACATGAACATTCGATTGCAAGCTGTTTTGGACAACTTTCTTTCTCTTCTTGCAAAACACTCGGCAGACCACCGTGCAGCTTCTAGAACACGATGGCAGATGTTTTCTGTTCTGGCAGAGTTTCTCCTTGCCAGACAGAGTGGAAAAGCTTTTTGCTAAGATGTAGACGAGAAGAGAGGCTAAAGACGAAGGTACGGTGCTCTGCAGAGCTAAGCACCGCTCCCGGGCTTCTTTCGGCAGAAGCCGCACACCGCAGAGCACTGTGAGCGGCAGAATCGTCTTTGCGCGAAGAAGCAGCTGCTTCGTCTCCGGGAGCCGGAGAGAGCGGCAACTTCGCAAAGGTGATGAAACAAGCTGTACAACACTGCGATTGTGTGCGCAGCTTGCCAAGTGAGAGAAAACAGTACCTGAGCACTCTCCTGCCTTTTCTATTCACATGAACATTCGATTGCAAGCTGTTTTGGACAACTTTCTTTCTCTTCTTGCAAAACACTCGGCAGACCTCCGTGCAGCTTCTAGAACACGATGGGAGATGTTTTCTGGTCTGGCAGAGTTTCTCCTTGCCAGACAGAGTGGAAAAGCTTTTTGCTAAGATGTAGACGAGAAGAGAGGCTAAAGACGAAGGTACGGTGCTCTGCAGAGCTAAGCACCGCTCCCAGGCTTCTTTCGGCAGAAGCCGCACACCGCAGAGCACTGTGAGCGGCAGAATCGTCTTTGCGCGAAGAAGCAGCTTCTTCGTCTCCGCGAGCCGGAGAGAGCGGCAACTTCGCAAAGGTGATGAAACAAGCTGTACAACACTGCGATTGTGTGCGCAGCTTGCCAACTGAGAGAAAACAGTACCTGACCACTCTCCTGCCTTTTCTATTCACATGAACATTGGATTGCAAGCTGTTTTGGACAACTTTCTTTCTCTTCTTGCAAAACACTCGGCAGACCTCCGTGCAGCCTCTAGAACACGATGGGAGATGTTTTCTGTGCTGGCAGAGTTTCTCCTTGCCAGACAGAGTAGAAAAGCTTTTTGCTAAGATGTAGACGAGAAGAGAGGCTAAAGACGAAGGTACGGTGCTCTGCAGAGCTAAGCACCGCTTCAGGGCATCTTTCGACTGAAGACGCACACCGCAGAGCACTGTAAGCGGCAGAATCGTCTTTGCGCGAAGAAGCAGCTTCTTCGTCTCCGGGAGCCGGAGAGAGCGGCAACTTCGCAAAGGTGATGAAACAAGCTGTACAACACTGCGATTGTGTGCGCAGCTTGAAAACTGAGAGAAAACAGTACCTGACCACTCTCCTGCCTTTTCTATTCACATGAATATTCGATTGCAAGCTGTTTTGGACAACTTTCTTTCTCTTCTTGCAAAACACTCGGCAGCCTCTAGAACACGATGGGAGATGTTTTCTGTGCTGGCACAGTTTCTCCTTGCCAGACAGAGTGGAAAAGCTTTTTGCTAAGATGTAGACGAGAAGAGAGGCTAAAGACGAAGGTACGGTGCTCTGCAGAGCTAAGCACCGCTCCCGGACCTCTTTCGGCAGAAGGCGCACACCGCAGAGCACTGTGAGCGGCAGAATCGTCTTTGCGCAAAGAAGCAGCTTCTTCGTCTCCGGGAGCCGGAGAGAGCGGCAACTTCGCAAAGGTGATGAAACAAGCTGTACAACACTGCGATTGTGTGCGCAGCTTGCCAACTGAGAGAAAACAGTACCTGACCACTCTCCTGCCTTTTCTATTCACATGAACATTCGATTGCAAGCTGTTTTGGACAACATTCTTTCTCTTCTTGCAAAACACTCGGCAGACCTCCGTGCAGCCTCTAGAACACGATGGGAGATGTTTTCTGTGCTGGCAGAGTTTCTCCTTGCCAGACAGAGTGGAAAAGCTTTTTGCTAAGATGTAGACGAGAAGAGAGGCTAAAGACGAAGGTACGGTGCTCTGCAGAGCTAAGCACCGCTCCCGGACCTCTTTCGGCAGAAGCCGCACACCGCAGAGCACTGTGAGTGGCAGAATCGTCTTTGCGCGAAGAAGCAGCTTCTTCGTCTCCGGGAGCCGGAGAGAGCGGCAACTTCGCACAGATGACGAAACAAGCTGTACAACACTGCGATTGTGTGCGCAGCTTGCCAACTGAGAGAAAACAGTACCTGACCACTCTCCTGCCTTTTCTATTCACATGAACATTGGATTGCAAGCTGTTTTGGACAACTTTCTTTCTCTTCTTGCAAAACACTCGGCAGACCTCCGTGCAGCTTCTAGAACACGATGGGAGATGTTTTCTGTGCTGGCAGAGTTTCTCCTTGCCAGACAGAGTGGAAAAGCTTTTTGCTAAGATGTAGACGAGAAGAGAGGCTAAAGACGAAGGTACGGTGCTCTGCAGAGCTAAGCACCGCTTCAGGGCCTCTTTCGACTGAAGACGCACACCGCAGAGCACTGTAAGCGGCAGAATCGTCTTTGCGCGAAGAAGCAGCTGCTTCGTCTCCGGGAGCCGGAGAGAGCGGCAACTTCGCAAAGGTGATGAAACAAGCTGTACAACACTGCGATTGTGTGCGCAGCTTGAAAACTGAGAGAAAACAGTACCTGACCACTCTCCTGCCTTTTATATTCACATGAGTATTCGATTGCAAGCTGTTTTGGACAACTTTCTTTCTCTTCTTGCAAAACACTCGGCAGACTTCCGTGCAGCCTCTAGAACACGATGGGAGATGTTTTCTGTGCTGGCAGAGTTTCTCCTTGCCAGACAGAGTGGAAAAGCTTTTTGCTAAGATGTAGACGAGAAGAGAGGCTAAAGACGAAGGTACGGTGCTCTGCAGAGCTAAGCACCGCTCCCGGACCTCTTTCGGCAGAAGGCGCACACCGCAGAGCACTGTGAGCGGCAGAATCGTCTTTGCGCGAAGAAGCAGCTGCTTCGTCTCCGGGAGCCGGAGAGAGCGGCAACTTCTCAAAGGTGATGAAACAAGCTGTACAACACTGCGATTGTGTGCGCAGCTTGCCAAGTGAGAGAAAACAATACCTGAGCACTCTCCTGCCTTTTCTATTCACATGAACATTGGATTGCAAGCTGTTTTGGACAACTTTCTTTCTCTTCTTGCAAAACACTCGGCAGACCTCCGTGCAGCCTCTAGAACACGATGGGAGATGTTTTTGGTGCTGGCACAGTTTCTCCTTGCCAGACAGAGTGGAAAAGCTTTTTGCTAAGATGTAGACGAGAAGAGAGGCTAAAGACGAAGGTACGGTGCTCTGCAGAGCTAAGCACCGCTCCCGGGCTTCTTTCGGCAGAAGGCGCACACCGCAGAGCACTGTGAGCGGCAGAATCGTCTTTGCGCGAAGAAGCAGCTTCTTCGTCTCCGGGAGCCGGAGAGAGCGGCAACTTCGCAAAGGTGATGAAACAAGCTGTACAACACTGCGATTGTGTGCGCAGCTTGCCAACTGAGAGAAAACAGTACCTGAGCACTCTCCTGCCTTTTCTATTCACATGAACATTGGATTGCAAGCTGTTTTGGACAACTTGCTTTCTCTTCTTGCAAAACACTCGGCAGACCTCCGTGCAGCTTCTAGAACACGATGGGAGATGTTTTCTGTGCTGGCACAGTTTCTCCTTGCCAGACAGAGTGGAAAAGCTTTTTGCTAAGATGTAGACGAGAAGAGAGGCTAAAGACGAAGGTACGGTGCTCTGCAGAGCTAAGCATCGCATCCGGACCTCTTTCGGCAGAAGGCGCACACCGCAGAGCACTGTGAGCGGCAGAATCGTCTTTGCGCGAAGAAGCAGCTGCTTCGTCTCAGGGAGCCGGAGAGAGCGGCAACTTCGCAAAGGTGACGAAACAAGCTGTACAACACTGCGATTGTGTGCGCAGCTTGCCAACTGAGAGAAAACAGTACCTGAGCACTCTCCTGCCTTTTCTATTCACATGAACATTGGATTGCAAGCTGTTTTGGACAACTTTCTTTCTCTTCTTGCAAAACACTCGGCAGACCTCCGTGCAGCTTCTAGAACACGATGGGAGATGTTTTCTGTGCTGGCAGAGTTTCTCCTTTCCAGACAGAGTGGAAAAGATTTTTGCTAAGATGTAGACGAGAAGAGAGGCTAAAGACGAAGGTACGGTGCTCTGCAGAGCTAAGCACCGCTCCCGGGCTTCTTTCGACTGAAGACGCACACCGCAGAGCACTGTGAGCGGCAGAATCGTCTTTGCGCGAAGAAGCAGCTTCTTCGTCTCCGGGAGCCGGAGAGAGCGGCAACTTCGCAAAGGTGATGAAACAAGCTGTACAACACTGCGATTGTGTGCGCAGCTTGAAAACTGAGAGAAAACAGTACCTGACCACACTCCTGCCTTTTCTATTCACATGAATATTCGATTGGAAGCTGTTTTGGACAACTTTCTTTCTCTTCTTGCAAAACACTCGGCAGCCTCTAGAAGACGATGGGAGATGTTTTCTGTGCTGGCTGAGTTTCTCCTTGCCAGACAGAGTGGAAAAGCTTTTTGCTAAGATGTAGACGAGAAGAGAGGCTAAAGACGAAGGTACGGTGCTCTGCAGAGCTAAGCACCGCTCCCGGACCTCTTTCGGCAGAAGGCGCACACCGCAGAGCACTGTGAGCGGCAGAATCGTCTTTGCGCGAAGAAGCAGCTTCTTCGTCTCCGGGAGCCGGAGAGAGCGGCAACTTCGCAAAGGTGATGAAACAAGCTGTACAACACTGCGATTGTGTGCGCAGCTTGCCAACTGAGAGAAAACAATACCTGAGCACTCTCCTGCCTTTTCTATTCACATGAACATTGGATTGCAAGCTGTTTTGGACAACTTTCTTTCTCTTCTTGCAAAACACTCGGCAGACCTCCGTGCAGCTTCTAGAACACGATGGGAGATGTTTTCTGTGCTGGCACAGTTTCTCCTTGCCAGACAGAGTGGAAAAGCTTTTTGCTAAGATGTAGACGAGAAGAGAGGCTAAAGACGAAGGTACGGTGCTCTGCAGAGCTAAGCACCGCTCCCGGACCTCTTTCGGCAGAAGCCGCACACCGCAGAGCACTGTGAGCGGGAGAATCGTCTTTGCGCGAAGAAGCAGCTTCTTCGTCTCCGGGAGCCGGAGAGAGCGGCAACTTCGCAAAGGTGATGAAACAAGCTGTACAACACTGCGATTGTGTGCGCAGCTTGCCAAGTGAGAGAAAACAGTACCTGACCACTCTCCTGCCTTTTCTATTCACATGAACATTCGATTGCAAGCTGTTTTGGACAACTTTCTTTCTCTTCTTGCAAAACACTCGGCAGACCTCCGTGCAGCCTCTAGAACACGATGGGAGATGTTTTCTGTGCTGGCACAGTTTCTCCTTGCCAGACAGAGTGGAAAAGCTTTTTGCTAAGATGTAGACGAGAAGAGAGGCTAAAGACGAAGGTACGGTGCTCTGCAGAGCTAAGCACCGCTCCCGGACCTCTTTCGGCAGAAGGCGCACACCGCAGAGCACTGTGAGCGGCAGAATCGTCTTTGCGCAAAGAAGCAGCTTCTTCGTCTCCGGGAGCCGGAGAGAGCGGCAACTTCGCAAAGGTGATGAAACAAGCTGTACAACACTGCGATTGTGTGCGCAGCTTGCCAACTGAGAGAAAACAGTACCTGAGCACTCTCCTGCCTTTTCTATTCACATGAACATTCGATTGCAAGCTGTTTTGGACAACATTCTTTCTCTTCTTGCAAAACACTCGGCAGACCTCCGTGCAGCCTCTAGAACACGATGGGAGATGTTTTCTGTGCTGGCAGAGTTTCTCCTTGCCAGACAGAGTGGAAAAGCTTTTTGCTAAGATGTAGACGAGAAGAGAGGCTAAAGACGAAGGTACGGTGCTCTGCAGAGCTAAGCACCGCTCCCGGACCTCTTTCGGCAGAAGCCGCACACCGCAGAGCACTGTGAGCGGCAGAATCGTCTTTGCGCGAAGAAGCAGCTTCTTCGTCTCCGGGAGCCGGAGAGAGCGGCAACTTCGCACAGATGACGAAACAAGCTGTACAACACTGCGATTGTGTGCGCAGCTTGCCAACTGAGAGAAAACAGTACCTGACCACTCTCCTGCCTTTTCTATTCACATGAACATTGGATTGCAAGCTGTTTTGGACAACTTTCTTTCTCTTCTTGCAAAACACTCGGCAGACCTCCGTGCAGCTTCTAGAACACGATGGGAGATGTTTTCTGTGCTGGCACAGTTTCTCCTTGCCAGACAGAGTGGAAAAGCTTTTTGCTAAGATGTAGACGAGAAGAGAGGCTAAAGACGAAGGTACGGTGCTCTGCAGAGCTAAGCACCGCTTCAGGGCCTCTTTCGACTGAAGACGCACACCGCAGAGCACTGTAAGCGGCAGAATCGTCTTTGCGCGAAGAAGCAGCTTCTTCGTCTCCGGGAGCCGGAGAGAGCGGCAACTTCGCAAAGGTGATGAAACAAGCTGTACAACACTGCGATTGTGTGCGCAGCTTGAAAACTGAGAGAAAACAGTACCTGACCACTCTCCTGCCTTTTCTATTCACATGAATATTCGATTGCAAGCTGTTTTGGACAACTTTCTTTCTCTTCTTGCAAAACACTCGGCAGACCTCCGTGCAGCCTCTAGAACACGATGGGAGATGTTTTTGGTGCTGGCACAGTTTCTCCTTGCCAGACAGAGTGGAAAAGCTTTTTGCTAAGATGTAGACGAGAAGAGAGGCTAAAGACGAAGGTACGGTGCTCTGCAGAGCTAAGCACCGCTCCCGGGCTTCTTTCGGCAGAAGCCGCACACCGCAGAGCACTGTGAGCGGCAGAATCGTCTTTGCGCGAAGAAGCAGCTTCTTCGTCTCCGGGAGCCGGAGAGAGCGGCAACTTCGCAAAGGTGATGAAACAAGCTGTACAACACTGCGATTGTGTGCGCAGCTTGAAAACTGAGAGAAAACAGTACCTGACCACTCTCCTGCCTTTTCTATTCACATGAACATTGGATTGCAAGCTGTTTTGGACAACTTGCTTTCTCTTCTTGCAAAACACTCGGCAGACCTCCGTGCAGCTTCTAGAACACGATTGGAGATGTTTTCTGTGCTGGCAGAGTTTCTCCTTGCCAGACAGAGTGGAAAAGCTTTTTGCTAAGATGTAGACGAGAAGAGAGGCTAAAGACGAAGGTACGGTGCTCTGCAGAGCTAAGCACCGCTTCAGGACCTCTTTCGACTGAAGACGCACACCGCAGAGCACTGTGAGCGGCAGAATCGTCTTTGCGCGAAGAAGCAGCTTCTTCGTCTCCGGGAGCCGGAGAGAGCGGCAACTTCGCAAAGGTGATGAAACAAGCTGTACAACACTGCGATTGTGTGCGCAGCTTGAAAACTGAGAGAAAACAGTACCTGACCACTCTCCTGCCTTTTCTATTCACATGAACATTCGATTGCAAGCTGTTTTGGACAACTTGATTTCTCTTCTTGCAAAACACTCGGCAGACCTCCGTGCAGCCTCTAGAACACGATGGGAGATGTTTTCTGTGCTGGCACAGTTTCTCCTTGCCAGACAGAGTGGAAAAGCTTTTTGCTAAGATGTAGACGAGAAGAGAGGCTAAAGACGAAGGTACGGTGCTCTGCAGAGCTAAGCACCGCTCCCGGACCTCTTTCGGCAGAAGGCGCACACCGCAGAGCACTGTGAGCGGCAGAATCGTCTTTGCGCGAAGAAGCAGCTTCTTCGTCTCCGGGAGCCGGAGAGAGCGGCAACTTCGCAAAGGTGATGAAACAAGCTGTACAACACTGCAATTGTGTGCGCAGCTTGAAAACTGAGAGAAAACAGTACCTGACCACTCTCCTGCCTTTTATATTCACATGAGTATTCGATTGCAAGCTGTTTTGGACAACATTCTTTCTCTTCTTGCAAAACACTCGGCAGACTTCCGTGCAGCCTCTAGAACACGATGGGAGATGTTTTCTGTGCTGGCAGAGTTTCTCCTTGCCAGACAGAGTGGAAAAGCTTTTTGCTAAGATGTAGACGAGAAGAGAGGCTAAAGACGAAGGTACGGTGCTCTGCAGAGCTAAGCACCGCTCCCGGACCTCTTTCGGCAGAAGGCGCACACCGCAGAGCACTGTGAGCGGCAGAATCGTCTTTGCGCGAAGAAGCAGCTGCTTCGTCTCCGGGAGCCGGAGAGAGCGGCAACTTCGCAAAGGTGATGAAACAAGCTGTACAACACTGCGATTGTGTGCGCAGCTTGCCAACTGAGAGAAAACAGTACCTGAGCACTCTCCTGCCTTTTCTATTCACATGAACATTGGATTGCAAGCTGTTTTGGACAACTTGCTTTCTCTTCTTGCAAAACACTCGGCAGACCTCCGTGCAGCCTCTAGAACACGATGGGAGATGTTTTCTGTGCTGGCACAGTTTCTCCTTGCCAGACAGAGTGGAAAAGCTTTTTGCTAAGATGTAGACGAGAAGAGAGGCTAAAGACGAAGGTACGGTGCTCTGCAGAGCTAAGCATCGCTCCCGGACCTCTTTCGGCAGAAGGCGCACACCGCAGAGCACTGTGAGCGGCAGAATCGTCTTTGCGCGAAGAAGCAGCTGCTTCGTCTCCGGGAGCCGGAGAGAGCGGCAACTTCGCAAAGGTGATGAAACAAGCTGTACAACACTGCGATTGTGTGCGCAGCTTGCCAACTGAGAGAAAACAGTACCTGAGCACTCTCCTGCCTTTTCTATTCACATGAACATTCGATTGCAAGCTGTTTTGGACAACTTTCTTTCTCTTCTTGCAAAACACTCGGCAGACCTCCGTGCAGCCTCTAGAACACGATAGGATATGTTTTCCGTGCTGACAGACTTTCTCCTTGCCAGACAGATTGGAAAAGATTTTAGCTAAGATGTAGACGGGAAGAGAGGCTAAAGACGAAGGTACGGTGCTCTGCAGAGCTAAGCATCGCTCCCCGACCTCTTTCGGCAGAAGCCGCACACCGCAGAGCACTGTGAGCGGCAGAATCGTCTTTGCGCGAAGAAGGAGCTTCTTCGTCTCCGGGAGCCGGAGAGAGCGGCAACTTCGCAAAGGTGATGAAACAAGCTGTACAACACTGCGATTGTGTGCGCAGCTTGCCAACTGAGAGAAAACAGTACCTGAGCACTCTCCTGCCTTTTCTATTCACATGAACATTGGATTGCAAGCTGTTTTGGACAACTTGCTTTCTCTTCTTGCAAAACACTCGGCAGACCTCCGTGCAGCTTCTAGAACACGATGGGAGATGTTTTCTGTGCTGGCACAGTTTCTCCTTGCCAGACAGAGTGGAAAAGCTTTTTGCTAAGATGTAGACGAGAAGAGAGGCTAAAGACGAAGGTACGGTGCTCTGCAGAGCTAAGCATCGCTCCCGGACCTCTTTCGGCAGAAGGCGCACACCGCAGAGCACTGTGAGCGGCAGAATCTTCTTTGCGCGAAGAAGCAGCTTCTTCGTCTCCGGGAGCCGGAGAGAGCGGCAACTTCGCAAAGGTGACGAAACAAGCTGTACAACACTGCGATTGTGTGCGCAGCTTGCCAACTGAGAGAAAACAGTACCTGACCACTCTCCTGCCTTTTCTATTCACATGAACATTTGATTGCAAGCTGTTTTGGACAACTTTCTTTCTCTTCTTGCAAAACACTCGGCAGACCTCCGTGCAGCCTCTAGAACACGATGGGAGATGTTTTCTGTGCTGGCAGAGTTTCTCCTTGCCAGACAGAGTGGAAAAGCTTTTTGCTAAGATGTAGACGAGAAGAGAGGCTAAAGACGAAGGTACGGTGCTCAGCAGAGCTAAGCACTGCTCCCGGGCATTTTTCGGCAGAAGGCGCACACCGCAGAGCACTGTGAGCGGCAGAATCGTCTTTGCGCGAAGAAGCAGCTTCTTCGTCTCCGGGAGCCGGAGAGAGCGGCAACTTCGCAAAGGTGATGAAACAAGCTGTACAACACTGCGATTGTGTGCGCAGCTTGCCAACTGAGAGAAAACAGTACCTGAGCACTCTCCTGCCTTTTCTATTCACATGAACATTCGATTGCAAGCTGTTTTGGACAACTTTCTTTCTCTTCTTGCAAAACACTCGGCAGACCTCCGTGCAGCTTCTAGAACACGATGGGAGATGTTTTCTGTGCTGGCAGAGTTTCTCCTTGCCAGACAGAGTGGATAAGCTTTTTGCTAAGATGTAGACGAGAAGAGAGGCTAAAGACGAAGGTACGGTGCTCTGCAGAGCTCAGCACCGCTTCAGGGCCTCTTTCTACTGAAGACGCACACCGCAGAGCACTGTGAGCGGCAGAATCGTCCTTGCGCGAAGAAACAGCTGCTTCGTCTCCGGGAGCCGGAGAGAGCGGCAACTTCGCAAAGGTGATGAAACAAGCTGTACAACACTGCGATTGTGTGCGCAGCTTGCCAACTGAGAGAAAACAGTACCTGAGCACTCTCCTGCCTTTTCTATTCACATGAACATTGGATTGCAAGCTGTTTTGGACAACTTGCTTTCTCTTCTTGCAAAACACTCGGCAGACATCCGTGCAGCCTCTAGAACACGATGGGAGATGTTTTCTGTGCTGGCACAATTTCTCCTTGCCAGACAGAGTGGAAAAGCTTTTAGCTAAAATGTAGACGAGAAGAGAGGCTAAAGACGAAGGTACGGTGCTCTGCAGAGCTAAGCAACACTCCCGGGCTTCTTTCGGCAGAAGGCGCACACCGCAGAGCACTGTGAGCGGCAGAATTGTCTTTGCGCGAAGAAGCAGCTTCTTCGTCTCCGGGAGCCGGAGAGAGCGGCAACTTCGCAAAGGTGATGAAACAAGCTGTACAACACTGCGATTGTGTGCGCAGCTTGCCAACTGAGAGAAAACAGTACCTGAGCACTCTCCTGCCTTTTCTATTCACATGAACATTCGATTGCAAGCTGTTTTGGACAACTTTCTTTCTCTTCTTGCAAAACACTCGGCAGACCTCCGTGCAGCCTCTAGAACACGATGGGAGATGTTTTCTTTTCTGGCACAGTTTCTCCTTGCCAGACAGAGTGGAAAAGATTTTAGCTAAGATGTAGACGAGAAGAGAGGCTAAAGACGAAGGTACGGTGCTCTGCAGAGCTCAGCACCGCTTCAGGGCCTCTTTCGACTGATGACGCACACCGCAGAGCACTGTGAGCGGCAGAATCGTCCTTGTGCGAAGAAGCAGCTTCTTCGTCTCCGGGAGCCGGAGAGAGCGGCAACTTCGCAAAGGTTATGAAACAAGCTGTACAACACTGCGATTGTGTGCGCAGCTTGCCAACTGAGAGAAAACAGTACCTGACCACTCTCCTGCCTTTTCTATTCACATGAACATTCGATTGCAAGCTGTTTTGGACAACTTTCTTTCTCTTCTTGCAAAACACTCGGCAGACCTCCGTGCAGCCTCTAGAACACGATGGGAGATTTTTTCTTTGCTGGCACAGTTTCTCCTTGCCAGACAGAGTGGAAAAGCTTTTTGCTAAGATGTAGACGAGAAGAGAGGCTAAAGACGAAGGTACGGTGCTCTGCAGAGCTAAGCATCGCTCCCGGACCTCTTTCGGCAGAAGGCGCACACCGCAGAGCACTGTGAGCGGCAGAATCGTCTTTGCGCGAAGAAGCAGCTTCTTCGTCTCCGGGAGCCGGAGAGAGCGGCAACTTCGCAAAGGTGATGAAACAAGCTGTACAACACTGCGATTGTGTGCGCAGCTTGAAAACTGAGAGAAAACAGTACCTGAGCACTCTCCTGCCTTTTCTATTCACATGAACATTGGATTGCAAGCTGTTTTGGACAACTTTCTTTCTCTTCTTGCAAAACACTCGGCAGACCTCCGTGCAGCCTCTAGAACACGATGGGAGATGTTTTCTGTGCTGGCAGAGTTTCTCCTTGCCAGACAGAGTGGAAAAGCTTTTTGCTAAGATGTAGACGAGAAGAGAGGCTAAAGACGAAGGTACGGTGCTCTGCAGAGCTAAGCACCGCTCGCGGGCATGTTTCGGCAGAAGGCGCACACCGCAGAGCACTGTGAGCGGCAGAATCGTCTTTGCGCGAAGAAGCAGCTTCTTCGTCTCCGGGAGCCGGAGAGAGCGGCAACTTCGCAAAGGTGCTGAAACAAGCTGTACAACACTGCGATTGTGTGCGCAGCTTGCCAACTGAGAGAAAACAGTACCTGAGCACTCTCCTGCCTTTTCTATTCACATGAACATTGGATTGCAAGCTGTTTTGGACAACTTTCTTTCTCTTCTTGCAAAACACTCGGCAGACCTCCGTGCAGCTTCTAGAACACGATGGGAGATGTTTTCTGTGCTGGCAGAGTTTCTCCTTGCCAGACAGAGTGGAAAAGCTTTTTGCTAAGATGTAGACGAGAAGAGAGGCTAAAGACGAAGGTACGGTGCTCTGCAGAGCTCAGCACCGCTTCAGAGCCTCTTTCGACTGAAGACGCACACCGCAGAGCACTGTGAGCGGCAGAATCGTCCTTGCGCGAAGAAGCAGCTTCTTCGTCTCCGGGAGCCGGAGAGAGCGGCAACTTCGCAAAGGTGATGAAACAAGCTGTACAACACTGCGATTGTGTGCGCAGCTTGCCAACTGAGAGAAAACAGTACCTGAGCACTCTCCTGCCTTTTCTATTCACATGAACATTGGATTGCAAGCTGTTTTGGACAACTTTCTTTCTCTTCTTGCAAAACACTCGGCAGACATCCGTGCAGCCTCTAGAACACGATGGGAGATGTTTTCTGTGCTGGCACAATTTCTCCTTGCCAGACAGAGTGGAAAAGCTTTTAGCTAAAATGTAGACGAGAAGACAGGCTAAAGACGAAGGTACGGTGCTCTGCAGAGCTAAGCAACACTCCCGGGCTTCTTTCGGCAGAAGGCGCACACCGCAGAGCATTGTGTGCGGCAGAATTCTCTTTGCGCGAAGAAGCAGCTTCTTCGTCTCCGGGAGCCGGAGAGAGCGGCAACTTCGCAAAGGTGATGAAACAAGCTGTACAACACTGCGATTGTGTGCGCAGCTTGCCAACTGAGAGAAAACAGTACCTGAGCACTCTCCTGCCTTTTCTATTCACATGAACATTCGATTGCAAGCTGTTTTGGACAACTTTCTTTCTCTTCTTGCAAAACACTCGGCAGACCTCCTTTCAGCTTCTAGAACACGATGGGAGATGTTTTCTTTTCTGGCAGAGTTTCTCCTTGCCAGACAGAGTGGAAAAGCTTTTTGCTAAGATGTAGACGAGAAGAGAGGCTAAAGACGAAGGTACGGTGCTCTGCAGAGCTAAGCACCGCTCCCGGGCTTCTTTCGGCAGAAGCCGCACACCGCAGAGCACTGTGAGCGGCAGAATCGTCTTTGCGCGAAGAAGCAGCTTCTTCGTCTCCGGGAGCCGGAGAGAGCGGCAACTTCGCAAAGGTGATGAAACAAGCTGTACAACACTGCGATTGTGTGCGCAGCTTGCCAAGTGAGAGAAAACAATACCTGAGCACTCTCCTGCCTTTTCTATTCACATGAACATTGGATTGCAAGCTGTTTTGGACAACTTTCTTTCTCTTCTTGCAAAACACTCGGCAGACCTCCGTGCAGCCTCTAGAACACGATGGGAGATGTTTTTGGTGCTGGCACAGTTTCTCCTTGCCAGACAGAGTGGAAAAGCTTTTTGCTAAGATGTAGACGAGAAGAGAGGCTAAAGACGAAGGTACGGTGCTCTGCAGAGCTAAGCACCGCTCCCGGGCTTCTTTCGGCAGAAGCCGCACACCGCAGAGCACTGTGAGCGGCAGAATCGTCTTTGCGCGAAGAAGCAGCTTCTTCGTCTCCGGGAGCCGGAGAGAGCGGCAACTTCGCAAAGGTGATGAAACAAGCTGTACAACACTGCGATTGTGTGCGCAGCTTGCCAACTGAGAGAAAACAGTACCTGAGCACTCTCCTGCCTTTTCTATTCACATGAACATTGGATTGCAAGCTGTTTTGGACAACTTGCTTTCTCTTCTTGCAAAACACTCGGCAGACCTCCGTGCAGCTTCTAGAACACGATGGGAGATGTTTTCTGTGCTGGCACAGTTTCTCCTTGCCAGACAGAGTGGAAAAGCTTTTTGCTAAGATGTAGACGAGAAGAGAGGCTAAAGACGAAGGTACGGTGCTCTGCAGAGCTAAGCATCGCTCCCGGACCTCTTTCGGCAGAAGGCGCACACCGCAGAGCACTGTGAGCGGCAGAATCGTCTTTGCGCGAAGAAGCAGCTTCTTCGTCTCCGGGAGACGGAGAGAGCGGCAACTTCGCAAAGGTGACGAAACAAGCTGTACAACACTGCGATTGTGTGCTCAGCTTGCCAACTGAGAGAAAACAGTACCTGAGCACTCTCCTGCCTTTTCTATTCACATGAACATTGGATTGCAAGCTGTTTTGTACAACTTTCTTTCTCTTCTTGCAAAACACTCGGCAGACCTCCGTGCAGCTTCTAGAACACGATGGGAGATGTTTTCTGTGCTGGCAGAGTTTCTCCTTTCCAGACAGAGTGGAAAAGCTTTTTGCTAAGATGTAGACGAGAAGAGAGGCTAAAGACGAAGGTACGGTGCTCTGCAGAGCTAAGCACCGCTCCCGGGCTTCTTTCGACTGAAGACGCACACCGCAGAGCACTGTGAGCGGCAGAATCGTCTTTGCGCGAAGAAGCAGCTTCTTCGTCTCCGGGAGCCGGAGAGAGCGGCAACTTCGCAAAGGTGATGAAACAAGCTGTACAACACTGCGATTGTGTGCGCAGCTTGAAAACTGAGAGAAAACAGTACCTGACCACACTCCTGCCTTTTCTATTCACATGAATATTCGATTGCAAGCTGTTTTGGACAACTTTCTTTCTCTTCTTGCAAAACACTCGGCAGCCTCTAGAACACGATGGGAGATGTTTTCTGTGCTGGCACAGTTTCTCCTTGCCAGACAGAGTGGAAAAGCTTTTTGCTAAGATGTAGACGAGAAGAGAGGCTAAAGACGAAGGTACGGTGCTCTGCAGAGCTAAGCACCGCTCCCGGACCTCTTTCGGCAGAAGCCGCACACCGCAGAGCACTGTGAGCGGGAGAATCGTCTTTGCGCGAAGAAGCAGCTTCTTCGTCTCCGGGAGCCGGAGAGAGCGGCAACTTCGCAAAGGTGATGAAACAAGCTGTACAACACTGCGATTGTGTGCGCAGCTTGCCAAGTGAGAGAAAACAGTACCTGACCACTCTCCTGCCTTTTCTATTCACATGAACATTCGATTGCAAGCTGTTTTGGACAACTTGCTTTCTCTTCTTGCAAAACACTCGGCAGACCTCCGTGCAGCTTCTAGAACACGATGGGAGATGTTTTCTGTGCTGGCAGAGTTTCTCCTTGCCAGACAGAGTGGAAAAGCTTTTTGCTAAGATGTAGACGAGAAGAGAGGCTAAAGACGAAGGTACGGTGCTCTGCAGAGCTAAGCACCACTCCCGGGCTTCTTTCGGCAGAAGGCGCACACCGCAGAGAACTGTGAGTGGCAGAATCGTCTTTGCGCGAAGAAGCAGCTTCTTCGTCTCCGGGAGCCGGAGAGAGCGGCAACTTCGCAAAGGTGATGAAACAAGCTGTACAACACTGCGATTGTGTGCGCAGCTTGCCAACTGAGAGAAAACAGTGCCTGACCACTCTCCTGCCTTTTCTATTCACATGAACATTCGATTGCAAGCTGTTTTGGACAACTTTCTTTCTCTTCTTGCAAAACACTCGGCAGACATCCGTGCAGCTTCTAGAACACGATGGCAGATGTTTTCTGTTCTGGCAGAATTTCTCCTTGCCAGACAGAGTGGAAAAGCTTTTTGCTAAGATGTAGATGAGAAGAGAGGCTAAAGACGAAGGTACGGTGCTCTGCAGAGCTAAGCACCGCTCCCGGGCTTCTTTCGGCAGAAGGCGCACACCGCAGAGCACTGTGAGCGGCAGAATCGTCTTTGCGCGAAGAAGCAGCTGCTTCGTCTCCGGGAGCCGGAGAGAGCGGCAACTTCGCAAAGGTGATGAAACAAGCTGTACAACACTGCGATTGTGTGCGCAGCTTGCCAAGTGAGAGAAAACAGTACCTGAGCACTCTCCTGCCTTTTCTATTCACATGAACATTCGATTGCAAGCTGTTTTGGACAACATTTCTTTCTCTTCTTGCAAAACACTCGGCAGACCTCCGTGCAGCTTCTAGAACACGATGGGAGATGTTTTCTGTGCTGGCACAGTTTCTCCTTGCCAGACAGAGTTGAAAAGCTTTTTGCTAAGATGTAGACGAGAAGAGAGGCTAAAGACGAAGGTACGGTGCTCTGCAGAGCTAAGCACCGCTCCCAGGCTTCTTTCGGCAGAAGCCGCACACCGCAGAGCACTGTGAGCGGCAGAATCGTCTTTGCGCGAAGAAGCAGCTTCTTCGTCTCCGCGAGCCGGAGAGAGCGGCAACTTCGCAAAGGTGATGAAACAAGCTGTACAACACTGCGATTGTGTGCGCAGCTTGCCAACTGAGAGAAAACAGTACCTGACCACTCTCCTGCCTTTTCTATTCACATGAACATTGGATTGCAAGCTGTTTTGGACAACTTTCTTTCTCTTCTTGCAAAACACTCGGCAGACCTCCGTGCAGCTTCTAGAACACGATGGGAGATGTTTTCTGTGCTGGCAGAGTTTCTCCTTGCCAGACAGAGTGGAAAAGCTTTTTGCTAAGATGTAGACGAGAAGAGAGGCTAAAGACGAAGGTACGGTGCTCTGCAGAGCTAAGCACCGCTTCAGGGCCTCTTTCGACTGAAGACGCACACCGCAGAGCACTGTGAGCGGCAGAATCGTCTTTGCGCGAAGAAGCAGCTTCTTCGTCTCCGGGAGCCGGAGAGAGCGGCAACTTCGCAAAGGTGATGAAACAAGCTGTACAACACTGCGATTGTGTGCGCAGCTTGCCAACTGAGAGAAAACAGTACCTGAGCACTCTCCTGCCTTTTCTATTCACATGAACATTGGATTGCAAGCTGTTTTGGACAACTTTCTTTCTCTTCTTGCAAAACACTCGGCAGCCTCTAGAACACGATGGGAGATGTTTTCTGTGCTGGCACAGTTTCTCCTTGCCAGACAGAGTGGAAAAGCTTTTTGCTAAGATGTAGACGAGAAGAGAGGCTAAAGACGAAGGTACGGTGCTCTGCAGAGCTAAGCACCGCTCCCGGACCTCTTTCGGCAGAAGGCGCACACCGCAGAGCACTGTGAGCGGCAGAATCGTCTTTGCGCAAAGAAGCAGCTTCTTCGTCTCCCGGAGCCGGAGAGAGCGGCAACTTCGCAAAGGTGATGAAACAAGCTGTACAACACTGCGATTGTGTGCGCAGCTTGCCAACTGAGAGAAAACAGTACCTGAGCACTCTCCTGCCTTTTCTATTCACATACACATTCGATTGCAAGCTGTTTTGGACAACATTCTTTCTCTTCTTGCAAAACACTCGGCAGACCTCCGTGCAGCCTCTAGAACACGATGGGAGATGCTTTCTGTGCTGTCAGAGTTTCTCCTTGCCAGACAGAGTGGAAAAGCTTTTTGCTAAGATGTAGACGAGAAGAGAGGCTAAAGACGAAGGTACGGTGCTCTGCAGAGCTAAGCACCGCTCCCGGACCTCTTTCGGCAGAAGCCGCACACCGCAGAGCACTGTGAGTGGCAGAATCGTCTTTGCGCGAAGAAGCAGCTTCTTCGTCTCCGGGAGCCGGAGAGAGCGGCAACTTCGCACAGATGACGAAACAAGCTGTACAACACTGCGATTGTGTGCGCAGCTTGCCAACTGAGAGAAAACAGTACCTGACCACTCTCCTGCCTTTTCTATTCACATGAACATTGGATTGCAAGCTGTTTTGGACAACTTTCTTTCTCTTCTTGCAAAACACTCGGCAGACCTCCGTGCAGCTTCTAGAACACGATGGGAGATGTTTTCTGTGCTGGCAGAGTTTCTCCTTGCCAGACAGAGTGGAAAAGCTTTTTGCTAAGATGTAGACGAGAAGAGAGGCTAAAGACGAAGGTACGGTGCTCTGCAGAGCTAAGCACCGCTTCAGGGCCTCTTTCGACTGAAGACGCACACCGCAGAGCACTGTAAGCGGCAGAATCGTCTTTGCGCGAAGAAGCAGCTTCTTCGTCTCCGGGAGCCGGAGAGAGCGGCAACTTCGCAAAGGTGATGAAACAAGCTGTACAAGACTGCGATTGTGTGCGCAGCTTGAAAACTGAGAGAAAACAGTACCTGACCACTCTCCTGCCTTTTCTATTCACATGAATATTCGATTGCAAGCTGTTTTGGACAACTTTCTTTCTCTTCTTGCAAAACACTCGGCAGACCTCCGTGCAGCCTCTAGAACACGATGGGAGATGTTTTCTGTGCTGGCAGAGTTTCTCCTTGCCAGACAGAGTGGAAAAGCTTTTTGCTAAGATGTAGACGAGAAGAGAGGCTAAAGACGAAGGTACGGTGCTCTGCAGAGCTAAGCACCGCTCGCGGGCATGTTTCGGCAGAAGGCGCACACCGCAGAGCACTGTGAGCGGCAGAATCGTCTTTGCGCGAAGAAGCAGCTTCTTCGTCTCCGGGAGCCGGAGAGAGCGGCAACTTCGCAAAGGTGCTGAAACAAGCTGTACAACACTGCGATTGTGTGCGCAGCTTGCCAACTGAGAGAAAACAGTACCTGAGCACGCTCCTGCCTTTTCTATTCACATGAACATTGGATTGCAAGCTGTTTTGGACAACTTTCTTTCTCTTCTTGCAAAACACTCGGCAGACCTCCGTGCAGCTTCTAGAACACGATGGGAGATGTTTTCTGTGCTGGCAGAGTTTCTCCTTGCCAGACAGAGTGGAAAAGCTTTTTGCTAAGATGTAGACGAGAAGAGAGGCTAAAGACGAAGGTACGGTGCTCTGCAGAGCTCAGCACCGCTTCAGAGCCTCTTTCGACTGAAGACGCACACCGCAGAGCACTGTGAGCGGCAGAATCGTCCTTGCGCGAAGAAGCAGCTTCTTCGTCTCCGGGAGCCGGAGAGAGCGGCAACTTCGCAAAGGTGATGAAACAAGCTGTACAACACTGCGATTGTGTGCGCAGCTTGCCAACTGAGAGAAAACAGTACCTGAGCACTCTCCTGCCTTTTCTATTCACATGAACATTGGATTGCAAGCTGTTTTGGACAACTTTCTTTCTCTTCTTGCAAAACACTCGGCAGACATCCGTGCAGCCTCTAGAACACGATGGGAGATGTTTTCTGTGCTGGCACAATTTCTCCTTGCCAGACAGAGTGGAAAAGCTTTTAGCTAAAATGTAGACGAGAAGACAGGCTAAAGACGAAGGTACGGTGCTCTGCAGAGCTAAGCAACACTCCCGGGCTTCTTTCGGCAGAAGGCGCACACCGCAGAGCATTGTGTGCGGCAGAATTCTCTTTGCGCGAAGAAGCAGCTTCTTCGTCTCCGGGAGCCGGAGAGAGCGGCAACTTCGCAAAGGTGATGAAACAAGCTGTACAACACTGCGATTGTGTGCGCAGCTTGCCAACTGAGAGAAAACAGTACCTGAGCACTCTCCTGCCTTTTCTATTCACATGAACATTCGATTGCAAGCTGTTTTGGACAACTTTCTTTCTCTTCTTGCAAAACACTCGGCAGACCTCCTTTCAGCTTCTAGAACACGATGGGAGATGTTTTCTTTTCTGGCAGAGTTTCTCCTTGCCAGACAGAGTGGAAAAGCTTTTTGCTAAGATGTAGACGAGAAGAGAGGCTAAAGACGAAGGTACGGTGCTCTGCAGAGCTAAGCACCGCTCCCGGGCTTCTTTCGGCAGAAGCCGCACACCGCAGAGCACTGTGAGCGGCAGAATCGTCTTTGCGCGAAGAAGCAGCTTCTTCGTCTCCGGGAGCCGGAGAGAGCGGCAACTTCGCAAAGGTGATGAAACAAGCTGTACAACACTGCGATTGTGTGCGCAGCTTGCCAAGTGAGAGAAAACAATACCTGAGCACTCTCCTGCCTTTTCTATTCACATGAACATTGGATTGCAAGCTGTTTTGGACAACTTTCTTTCTCTTCTTGCAAAACACTCGGCAGACCTCCGTGCAGCCTCTAGAACACGATGGGAGATGTTTTTGGTGCTGGCACAGTTTCTCCTTGCCAGACAGAGTGGAAAAGCTTTTTGCTAAGATGTAGACGAGAAGAGAGGCTAAAGACGAAGGTACGGTGCTCTGCAGAGCTAAGCACCGCTCCCGGGCTTCTTTCGGCAGAAGCCGCACACCGCAGAGCACTGTGAGCGGCAGAATCGTCTTTGCGCGAAGAAGCAGCTTCTTCGTCTCCGGGAGCCGGAGAGAGCGGCAACTTCGCAAAGGTGATGAAACAAGCTGTACAACACTGCGATTGTGTGCGCAGCTTGCCAACTGAGAGAAAACAGTACCTGAGCACTCTCCTGCCTTTTCTATTCACATGAACATTGGATTGCAAGCTGTTTTGGACAACTTGCTTTCTCTTCTTGCAAAACACTCGGCAGACCTCCGTGCAGCTTCTAGAACACGATGGGAGATGTTTTCTGTGCTGGCACAGTTTCTCCTTGCCAGACAGAGTGGAAAAGCTTTTTGCTAAGATGTAGACGAGAAGAGAGGCTAAAGACGAAGGTACGGTGCTCTGCAGAGCTAAGCATCGCTCCCGGACCTCTTTCGGCAGAAGGCGCACACCGCAGAGCACTGTGAGCGGCAGAATCGTCTTTGCGCGAAGAAGCAGCTTCTTCGTCTCCGGGAGACGGAGAGAGCGGCAACTTCGCAAAGGTGACGAAACAAGCTGTACAACACTGCGATTGTGTGCTCAGCTTGCCAACTGAGAGAAAACAGTACCTGAGCACTCTCCTGCCTTTTCTATTCACATGAACATTGGATTGCAAGCTGTTTTGTACAACTTTCTTTCTCTTCTTGCAAAACACTCGGCAGACCTCCGTGCAGCTTCTAGAACACGATGGGAGATGTTTTCTGTGCTGGCAGAGTTTCTCCTTTCCAGACAGAGTGGAAAAGCTTTTTGCTAAGATGTAGACGAGAAGAGAGGCTAAAGACGAAGGTACGGTGCTCTGCAGAGCTAAGCACCGCTCCCGGGCTTCTTTCGACTGAAGACGCACACCGCAGAGCACTGTGAGCGGCAGAATCGTCTTTGCGCGAAGAAGCAGCTTCTTCGTCTCCGGGAGCCGGAGAGAGCGGCAACTTCGCAAAGGTGATGAAACAAGCTGTACAACACTGCGATTGTGTGCGCAGCTTGAAAACTGAGAGAAAACAGTACCTGACCACACTCCTGCCTTTTCTATTCACATGAATATTCGATTGCAAGCTGTTTTGGACAACTTTCTTTCTCTTCTTGCAAAACACTCGGCAGCCTCTAGAACACGATGGGAGATGTTTTCTGTGCTGGCACAGTTTCTCCTTGCCAGACAGAGTGGAAAAGCTTTTTGCTAAGATGTAGACGAGAAGAGAGGCTAAAGACGAAGGTACGGTGCTCTGCAGAGCTAAGCACCGCTCCCGGACCTCTTTCGGCAGAAGCCGCACACCGCAGAGCACTGTGAGCGGGAGAATCGTCTTTGCGCGAAGAAGCAGCTTCTTCGTCTCCGGGAGCCGGAGAGAGCGGCAACTTCGCAAAGGTGATGAAACAAGCTGTACAACACTGCGATTGTGTGCGCAGCTTGCCAAGTGAGAGAAAACAGTACCTGACCACTCTCCTGCCTTTTCTATTCACATGAACATTCGATTGCAAGCTGTTTTGGACAACTTGCTTTCTCTTCTTGCAAAACACTCGGCAGACCTCCGTGCAGCTTCTAGAACACGATGGGAGATGTTTTCTGTGCTGGCAGAGTTTCTCCTTGCCAGACAGAGTGGAAAAGCTTTTTGCTAAGATGTAGACGAGAAGAGAGGCTAAAGACGAAGGTACGGTGCTCTGCAGAGCTAAGCACCACTCCCGGGCTTCTTTCGGCAGAAGGCGCACACCGCAGAGAACTGTGAGTGGCAGAATCGTCTTTGCGCGAAGAAGCAGCTTCTTCGTCTCCGGGAGCCGGAGAGAGCGGCAACTTCGCAAAGGTGATGAAACAAGCTGTACAACACTGCGATTGTGTGCGCAGCTTGCCAACTGAGAGAAAACAGTGCCTGACCACTCTCCTGCCTTTTCTATTCACATGAACATTCGATTGCAAGCTGTTTTGGACAACTTTCTTTCTCTTCTTGCAAAACACTCGGCAGACATCCGTGCAGCTTCTAGAACACGATGGCAGATGTTTTCTGTTCTGGCAGAATTTCTCCTTGCCAGACAGAGTGGAAAAGCTTTTTGCTAAGATGTAGATGAGAAGAGAGGCTAAAGACGAAGGTACGGTGCTCTGCAGAGCTAAGCACCGCTCCCGGGCTTCTTTCGGCAGAAGGCGCACACCGCAGAGCACTGTGAGCGGCAGAATCGTCTTTGCGCGAAGAAGCAGCTGCTTCGTCTCCGGGAGCCGGAGAGAGCGGCAACTTCGCAAAGGTGATGAAACAAGCTGTACAACACTGCGATTGTGTGCGCAGCTTGCCAAGTGAGAGAAAACAGTACCTGAGCACTCTCCTGCCTTTTCTATTCACATGAACATTCGATTGCAAGCTGTTTTGGACAACATTTCTTTCTCTTCTTGCAAAACACTCGGCAGACCTCCGTGCAGCTTCTAGAACACGATGGGAGATGTTTTCTGTGCTGGCACAGTTTCTCCTTGCCAGACAGAGTTGAAAAGCTTTTTGCTAAGATGTAGACGAGAAGAGAGGCTAAAGACGAAGGTACGGTGCTCTGCAGAGCTAAGCACCGCTCCCAGGCTTCTTTCGGCAGAAGCCGCACACCGCAGAGCACTGTGAGCGGCAGAATCGTCTTTGCGCGAAGAAGCAGCTTCTTCGTCTCCGCGAGCCGGAGAGAGCGGCAACTTCGCAAAGGTGATGAAACAAGCTGTACAACACTGCGATTGTGTGCGCAGCTTGCCAACTGAGAGAAAACAGTACCTGACCACTCTCCTGCCTTTTCTATTCACATGAACATTGGATTGCAAGCTGTTTTGGACAACTTTCTTTCTCTTCTTGCAAAACACTCGGCAGACCTCCGTGCAGCTTCTAGAACACGATGGGAGATGTTTTCTGTGCTGGCAGAGTTTCTCCTTGCCAGACAGAGTGGAAAAGCTTTTTGCTAAGATGTAGACGAGAAGAGAGGCTAAAGACGAAGGTACGGTGCTCTGCAGAGCTAAGCACCGCTTCAGGGCCTCTTTCGACTGAAGACGCACACCGCAGAGCACTGTGAGCGGCAGAATCGTCTTTGCGCGAAGAAGCAGCTTCTTCGTCTCCGGGAGCCGGAGAGAGCGGCAACTTCGCAAAGGTGATGAAACAAGCTGTACAACACTGCGATTGTGTGCGCAGCTTGCCAACTGAGAGAAAACAGTACCTGAGCACTCTCCTGCCTTTTCTATTCACATGAACATTGGATTGCAAGCTGTTTTGGACAACTTTCTTTCTCTTCTTGCAAAACACTCGGCAGCCTCTAGAACACGATGGGAGATGTTTTCTGTGCTGGCACAGTTTCTCCTTGCCAGACAGAGTGGAAAAGCTTTTTGCTAAGATGTAGACGAGAAGAGAGGCTAAAGACGAAGGTACGGTGCTCTGCAGAGCTAAGCACCGCTCCCGGACCTCTTTCGGCAGAAGGCGCACACCGCAGAGCACTGTGAGCGGCAGAATCGTCTTTGCGCAAAGAAGCAGCTTCTTCGTCTCCCGGAGCCGGAGAGAGCGGCAACTTCGCAAAGGTGATGAAACAAGCTGTACAACACTGCGATTGTGTGCGCAGCTTGCCAACTGAGAGAAAACAGTACCTGAGCACTCTCCTGCCTTTTCTATTCACATACACATTCGATTGCAAGCTGTTTTGGACAACATTCTTTCTCTTCTTGCAAAACACTCGGCAGACCTCCGTGCAGCCTCTAGAACACGATGGGAGATGCTTTCTGTGCTGTCAGAGTTTCTCCTTGCCAGACAGAGTGGAAAAGCTTTTTGCTAAGATGTAGACGAGAAGAGAGGCTAAAGACGAAGGTACGGTGCTCTGCAGAGCTAAGCACCGCTCCCGGACCTCTTTCGGCAGAAGCCGCACACCGCAGAGCACTGTGAGTGGCAGAATCGTCTTTGCGCGAAGAAGCAGCTTCTTCGTCTCCGGGAGCCGGAGAGAGCGGCAACTTCGCACAGATGACGAAACAAGCTGTACAACACTGCGATTGTGTGCGCAGCTTGCCAACTGAGAGAAAACAGTACCTGACCACTCTCCTGCCTTTTCTATTCACATGAACATTGGATTGCAAGCTGTTTTGGACAACTTTCTTTCTCTTCTTGCAAAACACTCGGCAGACCTCCGTGCAGCTTCTAGAACACGATGGGAGATGTTTTCTGTGCTGGCAGAGTTTCTCCTTGCCAGACAGAGTGGAAAAGCTTTTTGCTAAGATGTAGACGAGAAGAGAGGCTAAAGACGAAGGTACGGTGCTCTGCAGAGCTAAGCACCGCTTCAGGGCCTCTTTCGACTGAAGACGCACACCGCAGAGCACTGTAAGCGGCAGAATCGTCTTTGCGCGAAGAAGCAGCTTCTTCGTCTCCGGGAGCCGGAGAGAGCGGCAACTTCGCAAAGGTGATGAAACAAGCTGTACAAGACTGCGATTGTGTGCGCAGCTTGAAAACTGAGAGAAAACAGTACCTGACCACTCTCCTGCCTTTTCTATTCACATGAATATTCGATTGCAAGCTGTTTTGGACAACTTTCTTTCTCTTCTTGCAAAACACTCGGAAGCCTCTAGAACACGATGGGAGATGTTTTCTGTGCTGGCAGAGTTTCTCCTTGCCAGACAGAGTGGAAAAGCTTTTTGCTAAGATGTAGACGAGAAGAGAGGCTAAAGACGAAGGTACGGTGCTCTGCAGAGCTAAGCACCGCTCCCGGACCTCTTTCGGCAGAAGCCGCACACCGCAGAGCACTGTGAGTGGCAGAATCGTCTTTGCGCGAAGAAGCAGCTTCTTCGTCTCCGGGAGCCGGAGAGAGCGGCAACTTCGCACAGATGACGAAACAAGCTGTACAACACTGCGATTGTGTGCGCAGCTTGCCAACTGAGAGAAAACAGTACCTGACCACTCTCCTGCCTTTTCTATTCACATGAACATTCGATTGCAAGCTGTTTTGGACAACTTTCTTTCTCTTCTTGCAAAACACTCGGCAGACCTCCATGCAGCCTCTAGAACACGATAGGATATGTTTATTGTGCTGGCACAGTTTCTCCTTGCCAGACAGAGTGGAAAAGCTTTTTGCTAAGATGTAGACGAGAAGAGAGGCTAAAGACGAAGGTACGGTGCTCTGCAGAGCTAAGCACCACTCCCGGGCTTCTTTCGGCAGAAGCCGCACACCGCAGAGCACTGTGAGCGGCAGAATCGTCTTTGCGCGAAGAAGCAGCTTCTTCGTCTCCGGGAGCCGGAGAGAGCGGCAACTTCGCAAAGGTGATGAAACAAGCTGTACAACACTGCGATTGTGTGCGCGGCTTGAAAACTGAGAGAAAACAGTACCTGACCACTCTCCTGCCTTTTATATTCACATGAGTATTCGATTGCAAGCTGTTTTGGACAACATTCTTTCTCTTCTTGCAAAACACTCGGGAGACCTCCGTGCAGCTTCTAGAACACGATGGGAGATGTTTTCTGTGCTGGCAGAGTTTCTCCTTGCCAGACAGAGTGGAAAAGCTTTTTGCTAAGATGTAGACGAGAAGAGAGGCTAAAGACGAAGGTACGGTGCTCTGCAGAGCTAAGCACCGCTCCCGGACCTCTTTCAGCAGAAGGCGCACACCGCAGAGCACTGTGAGCGGCAGAATCGTCTTTGCGCGAAGAAGCAGCTTCTTCGTCTCCGGGAGCCGGAGAGAGCGGCAACTTCGCAAAGGTGATGAAACAAGCTGTACAACACTGCGATTGTGTGCGCAGCTTGCCAACTGAGAGAAAAGAGTACCTGAGCACTCTCCTGCCTTTTCTATTCACATGAACATTCGATTGCAAGCTGTTTTGGACAACTTTCTTTCTCTTCTTGCAAAACACTCGGCAGACCTCCGTGCAGCCTCTAGAACACGATGGGAGATGTTTTTGGTGCTGGCACAGTTTCTCCTTGCCAGACAGAGTGGAAAAGCTTTTTGCTAAGATGTAGACGAGAAGAGAGGCTAAAGACGAAGGTACGGTGCTCTGCAGAGCTAAGCACCGCTCCCGGGCTTCTTTCGGCAGAAGCCGCACACCGCAGAGCACTGTGAGTGGCAGAATCGTCTTTGCGCGAAGAAGCAGCTTCTTCGTCTCCGGGAGCCGGAGAGAGCGGCAACTTCGCAAAGGTGATGAAACAAGCTGTACAACACTGCGATTGTGTGCGCAGCTTGCCAACTGAGAGAAAACAGTACCTGAGCACTCTCCTGCCTTTTCTATTCACATGAACATTGGATTGCAAGCTGTTTTGGACAACTTGCTTTCTCTTCTTGCAAAACACTCGGCAGACCTCCGTGCAGCTTCTAGAACACGATTGGAGATGTTTTCTGTGCTGGCAGAGTTTCTCCTTGCCAGACAGAGTGGAAAAGCTTTTTGCTAAGATGTAGACGAGAAGAGAGGCTAAAGACGAAGGTACGGTGCTCTGCAGAGCTAAGCACCGCTTCAGGGCCTCTTTCGACTGAAGACGCACACCGCAGAGCACTGTGAGCGGCAGAATCGTCTTTGCGCGAAGAAGCAGCTTCTTCGTCTCCGGGAGCCGGAGAGAGCGGCAACTTCGCAAAGGTGATGAAACAAGCTGTACAACACTGCGATTGTGTGCGCAGCTTGAAAACTGAGAGAAAACAGTACCTGAGCACTCTCCTGCCTTTTCTATTCACATGAACATTCGATTGCAAGCTGTTTTGGACAACTTTCTTTCTCTTCTTGCAAAACACTCGGCAGACCTCCGTGCAGCCTCTAGAACACGATGGGAGATGTTTTCTGTGCTGGCACAGTTTCTCCTTGCCAGACAGAGTGGAAAAGCTTTTTGCTAAGATGTAGACGAGAAGAGAGGCTAAAGACGAAGGTACGGTGCTCTGCAGAGCTAAGCACCGCTCCCGGACCTCTTTCGGCAGAAGGCGCACACCGCAGAGCACTGTGAGCGGCAGAATCGTCTTTGCGCGAAGAAGCAGCTTCTTCGTCTCCGGGAGCCGGAGAGAGCGGCAACTTCGCAAAGGTGATGAAACAAGCTGTACAACACTGCAATTGTGTGCGCAGCTTGAAAACTGAGAGAAAACAGTACCTGACCACTCTCCTGCCTTTTATATTCACATGAGTATTCGATTGCAAGCTGTTTTGGACAACATTCTTTCTCTTCTTGCAAAACACTCGGCAGACTTCCGTGCAGCCTCTAGAACACGATGGGAGATGTTTTCTGTGCTGGCAGAGTTTCTCCTTGCCAGACAGAGTGGAAAAGCTTTTTGCTAAGATGTAGACGAGAAGAGAGGCTAAAGACGAAGGTACGGTGCTCTGCAGAGCTAAGCACCGCTCCCGGACCTCTTTCGGCAGAAGGCGCACACCGCAGAGCACTGTGAGCGGCAGAATCGTCTTTGCGCGAAGAAGCAGCTTCTTCGTCTCCGGGAGCCGGAGAGAGCGGCAACTTCGCAAAGGTGATGAAACAAGCTGTACAACACTGCGATTGTGTGCGCAGCTTGCCAACTGAGAGAAAACAGTACCTGAGCACTCTCCTGCCTTTTCTATTCACATGAACATTGGATTGCAAGCTGTTTTGGACAACTTTCTTTCTCTTCTTGCAAAACACTCGGCAGACCTCCGTGCAGCCTCTAGAACACGATGGGAGATGTTTTTGGTGCTGGCACAGTTTCTCCTTGCCAGACAGAGTGGAAAAGCTTTTTGCTAAGATGTAGACGAGAAGAGAGGCTAAAGACGAAGGTACGGTGCTCTGCAGAGCTAAGCACCGCTCCCGGGCTTCTTTCGGCAGAAGGCGCACACCGCAGAGCACTGTGAGCGGCAGAATCGTCTTTGCGCGAAGAAGCAGCTTCTTCGTCTCCGGGAGCCGGAGAGAGCGGCAACTTCGCAAAGGTGATGAAACAAGCTGTACAACACTGCGATTGTGTGCGCAGCTTGCCAACTGAGAGAAAACAGTACCTGACCACTCTCCTGCCTTTTCTATTCACATGAACATTGGATTGCAAGCTGTTTTGGACAACTTGCTTTCTCTTCTTGCAAAACACTCGGCAGACCTCCGTGCAGCTTCTAGAACACGATGGGAGATGTTTTCTGTGCTGGCAGAGTTTCTCCTTGCCAGACAGAGTGGAAAAGCTTTTTGCTAAGATGTAGACGAGAAGAGAGGCTAAAGACGAAGGTACGGTGCTCTGCAGAGCTAAGCATCGCTCCCGGACCTCTTTCGGCAGAAGGCGCACACCGCAGAGCACTGTGAGCGGCAGAATCGTCTTTGCGCGAAGAAGCAGCTGCTTCGTCTCCGGGAGCCGGAGAGAGCGGCAACTTCGCAAAGGTGACGAAACAAGCTGTACAACACTGCGATTGTGTGCGCAGCTTGCCAACTGAGAGAAAACAGTACCTGAGCACTCTCCTGCCTTTTCTATTCACATGAACATTCGATTGCAAGCTGTTTTGGACAACTTTCTTTCTCTTCTTGCAAAACACTCGGCAGACCTCCGTGCAGCCTCTAGAACACGATGGGAGATGTTTTCTGTGCTGGCAGAGTTTCTCCTTGCCAGACAGAGTGGAAAAGCTTTTTGCTAAGATGTAGACGAGAAGAGAGGCTAAAGACGAAGGTACGGTGCTCTGCAGAGCTAAGCACCGCTCCCGGGCATGTTTCGGCAGAAGGCGCACACCGCAGAGCACTGTGAGCGGCAGAATCGTCTTTGCGCGAAGAAGCAGCTTCTTCGTCTCCGGGAGCCGGAGAGAGCGGCAACTTCGCAAAGGTGATGAAACAAGCTGTACAACACTGCGATTGTGTGCGCAGCTTGCCAACTGAGAGAGAAGAGTACCTGAGCACTCTCCTGCCTTTTCTATTCACATGAACATTCGATTGCAAGCTGTTTTGGACAACTTTCTTTCTCTTCTTGCAAAACACTCGGCAGACCTCCGTGCAGCTTCTAGAACACGATCGGAGATGTTTTCTGTGCTGGCAGAGTTTCTCCTTGCCAGACAGAGTGGAAAAGCTTTTTGCTAAGATGTAGACGAGAAGAGAGGCTAAAGACGAAGGTACGGTGCTCTGCAGAGCTCAGCACCGCTTCAGGGCCTCTTTCGACTGATGACGCACACCGCAGAGCACTGTGAGCGGCAGAATCGTCCTTGCGCGAAGAAGCAGCTTCTTCGTCTCCGGGAGCCGGAGAGAGCGGCAACTTCGCAAAGGTGATGAAACAAGCTGTACAACACTGCGATTGTGTGCGCAGCTTGCCAACTGAGAGAAAACAGTACCTGAGCACTCTCCTGCCTTTTCTATTCACATGAACATTGGATTGCAAGCTGTTTTGGACAACTTTCTTTCTCTTCTTGCAAAACACTCGGCAGACCTCCGTGCAGCCTCTAGAACACGATAGGATATGTTTTCCGTGCTGACAGACTTTCTCCTTGCCAGACAGATTGGAAAAGATTTTAGCTAAGATGTAGACGGGAAGAGAGGCTAAAGACGAAGGTACGGTGCTCTGCAGAGCTAAGCATCGCTCCCCGACCTCTTTCGGCAGAAGCCGCACACCGCAGAGCACTGTGAGCGGCAGAATCTTCTTTGCGCGAAGAAGCAGCTTCTTCGTCTCCGGGAGCCGGAGAGAGCGGCAACTTCGCAAAGGTGACGAAACAAGCTGTACAACACTGCGATTGTGTGCGCAGCTTGCCAACTGAGAGAAAACAGTACCTGACCACTCTCCTGCCTTTTCTATTCACATGAACATTCGATTGCAAGCTGTTTTGGACAACTTTCTTTCTCTTCTTGCAAAACACTCGGCAGACCTCCGTGCAGCCTCTAGAACACGATGGGAGATGTTTTCTGTGCTGGCACAGTTTCTCCTTGCCAGACAGAGTGGAAAAGCTTTTTGCTAAGATGTAGACGAGAAGAGAGGCTAAAGACGAAGGTACGGTGCTCTGCAGAGCTAAGCACCGCTCCCGGACCTCTTTCGGCAGAAGGCGCACACCGCAGAGCACTGTGAGCGGCAGAATCGTCTTTGCGCGAAGAAGCAGCTTCTTCGTCTCCGGGAGCCGGAGAGAGCGGCAACTTCGCAAAGGTGATGAAACAAGCTGTACAACACTGCGATTGTGTGCGCAGCTTGCCAACTGAGAGAAAACAGTACCTGAGCACTCTCCTGCCTTTTCTATTCACATGAACATTCGATTGCAAGCTGTTTTGGACAACTTTCTTTCTCTTCTTGCAAAACACTCGGCAGACCTCCGTGCAGCCTCTAGAACACGATGGGAGATGTTTTTGGTGCTGGCACAGTTTCTCCTTGCCAGACAGAGTGGAAAAGCTTTTTGCTAAGATGTAGACGAGAAGAGAGGCTAAAGACGAAGGTACGGTGCTCTGCAGAGCTAAGCACCGCTCCCGGGCTTCTTTCGGCAGAAGCCGCACACCGCAGAGCACTGTGAGCGGCAGAATCGTCTTTGCGCGAAGAAGCAGCTTCTTCGTCTCCGGGAGCCGGAGAGAGCGGCAACTTCGCAAAGGTGATGAAACAAGCTGTACAACACTGCGATTGTGTGCGCAGCTTGAAAACTGAGAGAAAACAGTACCTGAGCACTCTCCTGCCTTTTCTATTCACATGAACATTGGATTGCAAGCTGTTTTGGACAACTTTCTTTCTCTTCTTGCAAAACACTCGGCAGACCTCCGTGCAGCTTCTAGAACACGATTGGAGATGTTTTCTGTGCTGGCAGAGTTTCTCCTTGCCAGACAGAGTGGAAAAGCTTTTTGCTAAGATGTAGACGAGAAGAGAGGCTAAGGACGAAGGTACGGTGCTCTGCAGAGCTAAGCACCGCTTCAGGGCCTCTTTCGACTGAAGACGCACACCGCAGAGCACTGTGAGCGGCAGAATCGTCTTTGCGCGAAGAAGCAGCTTCTTCGTCTCCGGGAGCCGGAGAGAGCGGCAACTTCGCAAAGGTGATGAAACAAGCTGTACAACACTGCGATTGTGTGCGCAGCTTGAAAACTGAGAGAAAACAGTACCTGACCACTCTCCTGCCTTTTCTATTCACATGAACATTCGATTGCAAGCTGTTTTGGACAACTTTCTTTCTCTTCTTGCAAAACACTCGGCAGACCTCCGTGCAGCCTCTAGAACACGATGGGAGATGTTTTTGGTGCTGGCACAGTTTCTCCTTGCCAGACAGAGTGGAAAAGCTTTTTGCTAAGATGTAGACGAGAAGAGAGGCTAAAGACGAAGGTACGGTGCTCTGCAGAGCTAAGCACCGCTCCCGGGCTTCTTTCGGCAGAAGCCGCACACCGCAGAGCACTGTGAGTGGCAGAATCGTCTTTGCGCGAAGAAGCAGCTTCTTCGTCTCCGGGAGCCGGAGAGAGCGGCAACTTCGCAAAGGTGATGAAACAAGCTGTACAACACTGCGATTGTGTGCGCAGCTTGCCAACTGAGAGAAAACAGTACCTGAGCACTCTCCTGCCTTTTCTATTCACATGAACATTGGATTGCAAGCTGTTTTGGACAACTTGCTTTCTCTTCTTGCAAAACACTCGGCAGACCTCCGTGCAGCTTCTAGAACACGATTGGAGATGTTTTCTGTGCTGGCAGAGTTTCTCCTTGCCAGACAGAGTGGAAAAGCTTTTTGCTAAGATGTAGACGAGAAGAGAGGCTAAAGACGAAGGTACGGTGCTCTGCAGAGCTAAGCACCGCTTCAGGGCCTCTTTCGACTGAAGACGCACACCGCAGAGCACTGTGAGCGGCAGAATCGTCTTTGCGCGAAGAAGCAGCTTCTTCGTCTCCGGGAGCCGGAGAGAGCGGCAACTTCGCAAAGGTGATGAAACAAGCTGTACAACACTGCGATTGTGTGCGCAGCTTGAAAACTGAGAGAAAACAGTACCTGAGCACTCTCCTGCCTTTTCTATTCACATGAACATTCGATTGCAAGCTGTTTTGGACAACTTTCTTTCTCTTCTTGCAAAACACTCGGCAGACCTCCGTGCAGCCTCTAGAACACGATGGGAGATGTTTTCTGTGCTGGCACAGTTTCTCCTTGCCAGACAGAGTGGAAAAGCTTTTTGCTAAGATGTAGACGAGAAGAGAGGCTAAAGACGAAGGTACGGTGCTCTGCAGAGCTAAGCACCGCTCCCGGACCTCTTTCGGCAGAAGGCGCACACCGCAGAGCACTGTGAGCGGCAGAATCGTCTTTGCGCGAAGAAGCAGCTTCTTCGTCTCCGGGAGCCGGAGAGAGCGGCAACTTCGCAAAGGTGATGAAACAAGCTGTACAACACTGCAATTGTGTGCGCAGCTTGAAAACTGAGAGAAAACAGTACCTGACCACTCTCCTGCCTTTTATATTCACATGAGTATTCGATTGCAAGCTGTTTTGGACAACATTCTTTCTCTTCTTGCAAAACACTCGGCAGACTTCCGTGCAGCCTCTAGAACACGATGGGAGATGTTTTCTGTGCTGGCAGAGTTTCTCCTTGCCAGACAGAGTGGAAAAGCTTTTTGCTAAGATGTAGACGAGAAGAGAGGCTAAAGACGAAGGTACGGTGCTCTGCAGAGCTAAGCACCGCTCCCGGACCTCTTTCGGCAGAAGGCGCACACCGCAGAGCACTGTGAGCGGCAGAATCGTCTTTGCGCGAAGAAGCAGCTTCTTCGTCTCCGGGAGCCGGAGAGAGCGGCAACTTCGCAAAGGTGATGAAACAAGCTGTACAACACTGCGATTGTGTGCGCAGCTTGCCAAGTGAGAGAAAACAGTACCTGAGCACTCTCCTGCCTTTTCTATTCACATGAACATTGGATTGCAAGCTGTTTTGGACAACTTTCTTTCTCTTCTTGCAAAACACTCGGCAGACCTCCGTGCAGCCTCTAGAACACGATGGGAGATGTTTTTGGTGCTGGCACAGTTTCTCCTTGCCAGACAGAGTGGAAAAGCTTTTTGCTAAGATGTAGACGAGAAGAGAGGCTAAAGACGAAGGTACGGTGCTCTGCAGAGCTAAGCACCGCTCCCGGGCTTCTTTCGGCAGAAGGCGCACACCGCAGAGCACTGTGAGCGGCAGAATCGTCTTTGCGCGAAGAAGCAGCTTCTTCGTCTCCGGGAGCCGGAGAGAGCGGCAACTTCGCAAAGGTGATGAAACAAGCTGTACAACACTGCGATTGTGTGCGCAGCTTGCCAACTGAGAGAAAACAGTACCTGACCACTCTCCTGCCTTTTCTATTCACATGAACATTGGATTGCAAGCTGTTTTGGACAACTTGCTTTCTCTTCTTGCAAAACACTCGGCAGACCTCCGTGCAGCTTCTAGAACACGATGGGAGATGTTTTCTGTGCTGGCAGAGTTTCTCCTTGCCAGACAGAGTGGAAAAGCTTTTTGCTAAGATGTAGACGAGAAGAGAGGCTAAAGACGAAGGTACGGTGCTCTGCAGAGCTAAGCATCGCTCCCGGACCTCTTTCGGCAGAAGGCGCACACCGCAGAGCACTGTGAGCGGCAGAATCGTCTTTGCGCGAAGAAGCAGCTGCTTCGTCTCCGGGAGCCGGAGAGAGCGGCAACTTCGCAAAGGTGACGAAACAAGCTGTACAACACTGCGATTGTGTGCGCAGCTTGCCAACTGAGAGAAAACAGTACCTGAGCACTCTCCTGCCTTTTCTATTCACATGAACATTCGATTGCAAGCTGTTTTGGACAACTTTCTTTCTCTTCTTGCAAAACACTCGGCAGACCTCCGTGCAGCCTCTAGAACACGATGGGAGATGTTTTCTGTGCTGGCAGAGTTTCTCCTTGCCAGACAGAGTGGAAAAGCTTTTTGCTAAGATGTAGACGAGAAGAGAGGCTAAAGACGAAGGTACGGTGCTCTGCAGAGCTAAGCACCGCTCCCGGGCATGTTTCGGCAGAAGGCGCACACCGCAGAGCACTGTGAGCGGCAGAATCGTCTTTGCGCGAAGAAGCAGCTTCTTCGTCTCCGGGAGCCGGAGAGAGCGGCAACTTCGCAAAGGTGATGAAACAAGCTGTACAACACTGCGATTGTGTGCGCAGCTTGCCAACTGAGAGAGAAGAGTACCTGAGCACTCTCCTGCCTTTTCTATTCACATGAACATTCGATTGCAAGCTGTTTTGGACAACTTTCTTTCTCTTCTTGCAAAACACTCGGCAGACCTCCGTGCAGCTTCTAGAACACGATCGGAGATGTTTTCTGTGCTGGCAGAGTTTCTCCTTGCCAGACAGAGTGGAAAAGCTTTTTGCTAAGATGTAGACGAGAAGAGAGGCTAAAGACGAAGGTACGGTGCTCTGCAGAGCTCAGCACCGCTTCAGGGCCTCTTTCGACTGATGACGCACACCGCAGAGCACTGTGAGCGGCAGAATCGTCCTTGCGCGAAGAAGCAGCTTCTTCGTCTCCGGGAGCCGGAGAGAGCGGCAACTTCGCAAAGGTGATGAAACAAGCTGTACAACACTGCGATTGTGTGCGCAGCTTGCCAACTGAGAGAAAACAGTACCTGAGCACTCTCCTGCCTTTTCTATTCACATGAACATTGGATTGCAAGCTGTTTTGGACAACTTTCTTTCTCTTCTTGCAAAACACTCGGCAGACCTCCGTGCAGCCTCTAGAACACGATAGGATATGTTTTCCGTGCTGACAGACTTTCTCCTTGCCAGACAGATTGGAAAAGATTTTAGCTAAGATGTAGACGGGAAGAGAGGCTAAAGACGAAGGTACGGTGCTCTGCAGAGCTAAGCATCGCTCCCCGACCTCTTTCGGCAGAAGCCGCACACCGCAGAGCACTGTGAGCGGCAGAATCTTCTTTGCGCGAAGAAGCAGCTTCTTCGTCTCCGGGAGCCGGAGAGAGCGGCAACTTCGCAAAGGTGACGAAACAAGCTGTACAACACTGCGATTGTGTGCGCAGCTTGCCAACTGAGAGAAAACAGTACCTGACCACTCTCCTGCCTTTTCTATTCACATGAACATTCGATTGCAAGCTGTTTTGGACAACTTTCTTTCTCTTCTTGCAAAACACTCGGCAGACCTCCGTGCAGCCTCTAGAACACGATGGGAGATGTTTTCTGTGCTGGCAGAGTTTCTCCTTGCCAGACAGAGTGGAAAAGCTTTTTGCTAAGATGTAGACGAGAAGAGAGGCTAAAGACGAAGGTACGGTGCTCTGCAGAGCTAAGCACCGCTCCCGGACCTCTTTCGGCAGAAGGCGCACACCGCAGAGCACTGTGAGCGGCAGAATCGTCTTTGCGCGAAGAAGCAGCTTCTTCGTCTCCGGGAGCCGGAGAGAGCGGCAACTTCGCAAAGGTGATGAAACAAGCTGTACAACACTGCGATTGTGTGCGCAGCTTGCCAACTGAGAGAAAACAGTACCTGAGCACTCTCCTGCCTTTTCTATTCACATGAACATTCGATTGCAAGCTGTTTTGGATAACTTTCTTTCTCTTCTTGCAAAACACTCGGCAGACCTCCGTGCAGCCTCTAGAACACGATGGGAGATGTTTTTGGTGCTGGCACAGTTTCTCCTTGCCAGACAGAGTGGAAAAGCTTTTTGCTAAGATGTAGACGAGAAGAGAGGCTAAAGACGAAGGTACGGTGCTCTGCAGAGCTAAGCACCGCTCCCGGGCTTCTTTCGGCAGAAGCCGCACACCGCAGAGCACTGTGAGCGGCAGAATCGTCTTTGCGCGAAGAAGCAGCTTCTTCGTCTCCGGGAGCCGGAGAGAGCGGCAACTTCGCAAAGGTGATGAAACAAGCTGTACAACACTGCGATTGTGTGCGCAGCTTGAAAACTGAGAGAAAACAGTACCTGAGCACTCTCCTGCCTTTTCTATTCACATGAACATTGGATTGCAAGCTGTTTTGGACAACTTTCTTTCTCTTCTTGCAAAACACTCGGCAGACCTCCGTGCAGCTTCTAGAACACGATTGGAGATGTTTTCTGTGCTGGCAGAGTTTCTCCTTGCCAGACAGAGTGGAAAAGCTTTTTGCTAAGATGTAGACGAGAAGAGAGGCTAAAGACGAAGGTACGGTGCTCTGCAGAGCTAAGCACCGCTTCAGGGCCTCTTTCGACTGAAGACGCACACCGCAGAGCACTGTGAGCGGCAGAATCGTCTTTGCGCGAAGAAGCAGCTTCTTCGTCTCCGGGAGCCGGAGAGAGCGGCAACTTCGCAAAGGTGATGAAACAAGCTGTACAACACTGCGATTGTGTGCGCAGCTTGAAAACTGAGAGAAAACAGTACCTGACCACTCTCCTGCCTTTTCTATTCACATGAACATTCGATTGCAAGCTGTTTTGGACAACTTTCTTTCTCTTCTTGCAAAACACTCGGCAGACCTCCGTGCAGCCTCTAGAACACGATGGGAGATGTTTTCTGTGCTGGCACAGTTTCTCCTTGCCAGACAGAGTGGAAAAGCTTTTTGCTAAGATGTAGACGAGAAGAGAGGCTAAAGACGAAGGTACGGTGCTCTGCAGAGCTAAGCACCGCTCCCGGACCTCTTTCGGCAGAAGGCGCACACCGCAGAGCACTGTGAGCGGCAGAATCGTCTTTGCGCGAAGAAGCAGCTTCTTCGTCTCCGGGAGCCGGAGAGAGCGGCAACTTCGCAAAGGTGATGAAACAAGCTGTACAACACTGCAATTGTGTGCGCAGCTTGAAAACTGAGAGAAAACAGTACCTGACCACTCTCCTGCCTTTTATATTCACATGAGTATTCGATTGCAAGCTGTTTTGGACAACATTCTTTCTCTTCTTGCAAAACACTCGGCAGACTTCCGTGCAGCCTCTAGAACACGATGGGAGATGTTTTCTGTGCTGGCAGAGTTTCTCCTTGCCAGACAGAGTGGAAAAGCTTTTTGCTAAGATGTAGACGAGAAGAGAGGCTAAAGACGAAGGTACGGTGCTCTGCAGAGCTAAGCACCGCTCCCGGACCTCTTTCGGCAGAAGGCGCACACCGCAGAGCACTGTGAGCGGCAGAATCGTCTTTGCGCGAAGAAGCAGCTGCTTCGTCTCCGGGAGCCGGAGAGAGCGGCAACTTCGCAAAGGTGATGAAACAAGCTGTACAACACTGCGATTGTGTGCGCAGCTTGCCAACTGAGAGAAAACAGTACCTGAGCACTCTCCTGCCTTTTCTATTCACATGAACATTGGATTGCAAGCTGTTTTGGACAACTTGCTTTCTCTTCTTGCAAAACACTCGGCAGACCTCCGTGCAGCTTCTAGAACACGATGGGAGATGTTTTCTGTGCTGGCACAGTTTCTCCTTGCCAGACAGAGTGGAAAAGCTTTTTGCTAAGATGTAGACGAGAAGAGAGGCTAAAGACGAAGGTACGGTGCTCTGCAGAGCTAAGCACCGCTCCCGGGCATGTTTCGGCAGAAGGCGCACACCGCAGAGCACTGTGAGCGGCAGAATCGTCTTTGCGCGAAGAAGCAGCTTCTTCGTCTCCGGGAGCCGGAGAGAGCGGCAACTTCGCAAAGGTGATGAAACAAGCTGTACAACACTGCGATTGTGTGCGCAGCTTGCCAACTGAGAGAAAAGAGTACCTGAGCACTCTCCTGCCTTTTCTATTCACATGAACATTCGATTGCAAGCTGTTTTGGACAACTTTCTTTCTCTTCTTGCAAAACACTCGGCAGACCTCCGTGCAGCTTCTAGAACACGATCGGAGATGTTTTCTGTGCTGGCAGAGTTTCTCCTTGCCAGACAGAGTGGAAAAGCTTTTTGCTAAGATGTAGACGAGAAGAGAGGCTAAAGACGAAGGTACGGTGCTCTGCAGAGCTCAGCACCGCTTCAGGGCCTCTTTCGACTGATGACGCACACCGCAGAGCACTGTGAGCGGCAGAATCGTCCTTGCGCGAAGAAGCAGCTTCTTCGTCTCCGGGAGCCGGAGAGAGCGGCAACTTCGCAAAGGTGATGAAACAAGCTGTACAACACTGCGATTGTGTGCGCAGCTTGCCAAGTGAGAGAAAACAGTACCTGAGCACTCTCCTGCCTTTTCTATTCACATGAACATTCGATTGCAAGCTGTTTTGGACAACTTTCTTTCTCTTCTTGCAAAACACTCGGCAGACCTCCGTGCAGCCTCTAGAACACGATAGGATATGTTTTCCGTGCTGACAGACTTTCTCCTTGCCAGACAGATTGGAAAAGATTTTAGCTAAGATGTAGACGGGAAGAGAGGCTAAAGACGAAGGTACGGTGCTCTGCAGAGCTAAGCATCGCTCCCCGACCTCTTTCGGCAGAAGCCGCACACCGCAGAGCACTGTGAGCGGCAGAATCGTCTTTGCGCGAAGAAGGAGCTTCTTCGTCTCCGGGAGCCGGAGAGAGCGGCAACTTCGCAAAGGTGATGAAACAAGCTGTACAACACTGCGATTGTGTGCGCAGCTTGCCAACTGAGAGAAAACAGTACCTGAGCACTCTCCTGCCTTTTCTATTCACATACACATTCGATTGCAAGCTGTTTTGGACAACATTCTTTCTCTTCTTGCAAAACACTCGGCAGACCTCCGTGCAGCTTCTAGAACACGATGGGAGATGTTTTCTGTGCTGGCACAGTTTCTCCTTGCCAGACAGAGTGGAAAAGCTTTTTGCTAAGATGTAGACGAGAAGAGAGGCTAAAGACGAAGGTACGGTGCTCTGCAGAGCTAAGCATCGCTCCCGGACCTCTTTCGGCAGAAGGCGCACACCGCAGAGCACTGTGAGCGGCAGAATCTTCTTTGCGCGAAGAAGCAGCTTCTTCGTCTCCGGGAGCCGGAGAGAGCGGCAACTTCGCAAAGGTGACGAAACAAGCTGTACAACACTGCGATTGTGTGCGCAGCTTGCCAACTGAGAGAAAACAGTACCTGACCACTCTCCTGCCTTTTCTATTCACATGAACATTTGATTGCAAGCTGTTTTGGACAACTTTCTTTCTCTTCTTGCAAAACACTCGGCAGACCTCCGTGCAGCCTCTAGAACACGATGGGAGATGTTTTCTGTGCTGGCAGAGTTTCTCCTTGCCAGACAGAGTGGAAAAGCTTTTTGCTAAGATGTAGACGAGAAGAGAGGCTAAAGACGAAGGTACGGTGCTCAGCAGAGCTAAGCACTGCTCCCGGGCATGTTTCGGCAGAAGGCGCACACCGCAGAGCACTGTGAGCGGCAGAATCGTCTTTGCGCGAAGAAGCAGCTTCTTCGTCTCCGGGAGCCGGAGAGAGCGGCAACTTCGCAAAGGTGATGAAACAAGCTGTACAACACTGCGATTGTGTGCGCAGCTTGCCAACTGAGAGAAAACAGTACCTGAGCACTCTCCTGCCTTTTCTATTCACATGAACATTCGATTGCAAGCTGTTTTGGACAACTTTCTTTCTCTTCTTGCAAAACACTCGGCAGACCTCCGTGCAGCTTCTAGAACACGATGGGAGATGTTTTCTGTGCTGGCAGAGTTTCTCCTTGCCAGACAGAGTGGATAAGCTTTTTGCTAAGATGTAGACGAGAAGAGAGGCTAAAGACGAAGGTACGGTGCTCTGCAGAGCTCAGCACCGCTTCAGGGCCTCTTTCTACTGAAGACGCACACCGCAGAGCACTGTGAGCGGCAGAATCGTCCTTGCGCGAAGAAACAGCTGCTTCGTCTCCGGGAGCCGGAGAGAGCGGCAACTTCGCAAAGGTGATGAAACAAGCTGTACAACACTGCGATTGTGTGCGCAGCTTGCCAAGTGAGAGAAAACAGTACCTGAGCACTCTCCTGCCTTTTCTATTCACATGAACATTGGATTGCAAGCTGTTTTGGACAACTTGCTTTCTCTTCTTGCAAAACACTCGGCAGACATCCGTGCAGCCTCTAGAACACGATGGGAGATGTTTTCTGTGCTGGCACAATTTCTCCTTGCCAGACAGATTGGAAAAGCTTTTAGCTAAAATGTAGACGAGAAGAGAGGCTAAAGACGAAGGTAGGGTGCTCTGCAGAGCTAAGCAACACTCCCGGGCTTCTTTCGGCAGAAGGCGCACACCGCAGAGCACTGTGAGCGGCAGAATTGTCTTTGCGCGAAGAAGCAGCTTCTTCGTCTCCGGGAGCCGGAGAGAGCGGCAACTTCGCAAAGGTGATGAAACAAGCTGTACAACACTGCGATTGTGTGCGCAGCTTGCCAACTGAGAGAAAACAGTACCTGAGCACTCTCCTGCCTTTTCTATTCACATGAACATTGGATTGCAAGCTGTTTTGGACAACTTTCTTTCTCTTGTTGCAAAACACTCGGCAGACCTCCGTGCAGCTTCTAGAACACGATGGGAGATGTTTTCTTTTCTGGCAGAGTTTCTCCTTGCCAGACAGAGTGGAAAAGATTTTAGCTAAGATGTAGACGAGAAGAGAGGCTAAAGACGAAGGTACGGTGCTCTGCAGAGCTCAGCACCGCTTCAGGGCCTCTTTCGACTGATGACGCACACCGCAGAGCACTGTGAGCGGCAGAATCGTCCTTGTGCGAAGAAGCAGCTTCTTCGTCTCCGGGAGCCGGAGAGAGCGGCAACTTCGCAAAGGTTATGAAACAAGCTGTACAACACTGCGATTGTGTGCGCAGCTTGCCAACTGAGAGAAAACAGTACCTGACCACTCTCCTGCCTTTTCTATTCACATGAACATTCGATTGCAAGCTGTTTTGGACAACTTTTTTCTCTTCTTGCAAAACACTCGGCAGACCTCCGTGCAGCCTCTAGAACACGATGGGAGATTTTTTCTTTGCTGGCACAGTTTCTCCTTGCCAGACAGAGTGGAAAAGCTTTTTGCTAAGATGTAGACGAGAAGAGAGGCTAAAGACGAAGGTACGGTGCTCTGCAGAGCTAAGCATCGCTCCCGGACCTCTTTCGGCAGAAGGCGCACACCGCAGAGCACTGTGAGCGGCAGAATCGTCTTTGCGCGAAGAAGCAGCTTCTTCGTCTCCGGGAGCCGGAGAGAGCGGCAACTTCGCAAAGGTGATGAAACAAGCTGTACAACACTGCGATTGTGTGCGCAGCTTGAAAACTGAGAGAAAACAGTACCTGAGCACTCTCCTGCCTTTTCTATTCACATGAACATTAGATTGCAAGCTGTTTTGGACAACTTTCTTTCTCTTCTTGCAAAACACTCGGCAGACCTCCGTGCAGCCTCTAGAACACGATGGGAGATGTTTTCTGTGCTGGCAGAGTTTCTCCTTGCCAGACAGAGTGGAAAAGCTTTTTGCTAAGATGTAGACGAGAAGAGAGGCTAAAGACGAAGGTACGGTGCTCTGCAGAGCTAAGCACCGCTCCCGGGCATGTTTCGGCAGAATGCGCACACCGCAGAGCACTGTGAGCGGCAGAATCGTCTTTGCGCGAAGAAGCAGCTTCTTCGTCTCCGGGAGCCGGAGAGAGCGGCAACTTCGCAAAGGTGCTGAAACAAGCTGTACAACACTGCGATTGTGTGCGCAGCTTGCCAACTGAGAGAAAACAGTACCTGAGCACTCTCCTGCCTTTTCTATTCACATGAACATTGGATTGCAAGCTGTTTTGGACAACTTTCTTTCTCTTCTTGCAAAACACTCGGCAGACCTCCGTGCAGCTTCTAGAACACGATGGGAGATGTTTTCTGTGCTGGCAGAGTTTCTCCTTGCCAGACAGAGTGGAAAAGCTTTTTGCTAAGATGTAGACGAGAAGAGAGGCTAAAGACGAAGGTACGGTGCTCTGCAGAGCTCAGCACCGCTTCAGAGCCTCTTTCGACATAAGACGCACACCGCAGAGCACTGTGAGCGGCAGAATCGTCCTTGCGCGAAGAAGCAGCTGCTTCGTCTCCGGGAGCCGGAGAGAGCGGCAACTTCGCAAAGGTGATGAAACAAGCTGTACAACACTGCGATTGTGTGCGCAGCTTGCCAACTGAGAGAAAACAGTACCTGAGCACTCTCCTGCCTTTTCTATTCACATGAACATTCGATTGCAAGCTGTTTTGGACAACTTTCTTTCTCTTCTTGCAAAACACTCGGCAGACCTCCTTTCAGCTTCTAGAACACGATGGGAGATGTTTTCTTTTCTGGCAGAGTTTCTCCTTGCCAGACAGAGTGGAAAAGCTTTTTGCTAAGATGTAGACGAGAAGAGAGGCTAAAGACGAAGGTACGGTGCTCTGCAGAGCTAAGCACCGCTCCCGGACCTCTTTCGCCAGAAGGCGCACACCGCAGAGCACTGTGAGCGGCAGAATCGTCTTTGCGCGAAGAAGCAGCTTCTTCGTCTCCGGGAGCCGGAGAGAGCGGCAACTTCGCAAAGGTGATGAAACAAGCTGTACAACAATGCGATTGTGTGCGCAGCTTGAAAACTGAGAGAAAACAGTACCTGACCACTCTCCTGCCTTTTCTATTCACATGAACATTGGATTGCAAGCTGTTTTGGACAACTTTCTTTCTCTTCTTGCAAAACACTCGGCAGACCTCCGTGCAGCCTCTAGAACACGATGGGAGATGTTTTCTGTGCTGGCACAATTTCTCCTTGCCAGACAGAGTGGAAAAGCTTTTAGCTAAAATGTAGACGAGAAGACAGGCTAAAGACGAAGGTACGGTGCTCTGCAGAGCTAAGCAACACTCCCGGGCTTCTTTCGGCAGAAGGCGCACACCGCAGAGCATTGTGAGCGGCAGAATTGTCTTTGCGCGAAGAAGCAGCTTCTTCGTCTCCGGGAGCCGGAGAGAGCGGCAACTTCGCAAAGGTGATGAAACAAGCTGTACAACACTGCGATTGTGTGCGCAGCTTGCCAAGTGAGAGAAAACAGTACCTGACCACTCTCCTGCCTTTTCTATTCACATGAACATTCGATTGCAAGCTGTTTTGGACAACTTTCTTTCTCTTCTTGCAAAACACTCGGCAGACCTCCTTTCAGCTTCTAGAACACGATGGGAGATGTTTTCTTTTCTGGCACAGTTTCTCCTTGCCAGACAGAGTGGAAAAGCTTTTTGCTAAGATGTAGACGAGAAGAGAGGCTAAAGACGAAGGTACGGTGCTCTGCAGAGCTAAGCACCGCTTCAGGGCCTCTTTCGACTGAAGACGCACACCGCAGAGCACTGTGAGCGGCAGAATCGTCCTTGCGCGAAGAAGCAGCTGCTTCGTCTCCGGGAGCCGGAGAGAGCGGCAACTTCGCAAAGGTGATGAAACAACCTGTACAACACTGCGATTGTGTGCGCAGCTTGCCAACTGAGAGAAAACAGTACCTGAGCACTCTCCTGCCTTTTCTATTCACATGAATATTCGATTGCAAGCTGTTTTGGATAACTTTCTTTCTCTTCTTGCAAAACACTCGGCAGACCTCCGTGCAGCCTCTAGAACACGATGGGAGATGTTTTCTGTGCTGGCAGAGTTTCTCCTTGCCAGACAGAGTGGAAAAGCTTTTTGCTAAGATGTAGACGAGAAGAGAGGCTAAAGACGAAGGTACGGTGCTCTGCAGAGCTAAGCACCGCTCCCGGACCTCTTTCGGCAGAAGGCGCACACCGCAGAGCACTGTGAGCGGCAGAATAGTCTTTGCGCGAAGAAGCAGCTTCTTCGTCTCCGGGAGCCGGAGAGAGCGGCAACTTCGCAAAGGTGATGAAACAAGCTGTACAACACTGCGATTGTGTGCGCAGCTTGCCAACTGAGAGAAAACAGTACCTGAGCACTCTCCTGCCTTTTCTATTCACATGAACATTCGATTGCAAGCTGTTTTGGACAACTTTCTTTCTCTTCTTGCAAAACACTCGGCAGACCTCCGTGCAGCCTCTAGAACACGATGGGAGATGTTTTCTGTGCTGGCACAGTTTCTCCTTGCCAGACAGAGTGGAAAAGCTTTTTGCTAAGATGTAGACGAGAAGAGAGGCTAAAGACGAAGGTACGGTGCTCTGCAGAGCTAAGCACCGCTCCCGGGCTTCTTTCGGCAGAAGGCGCACACCGCAGAGCACTGTGAGTGGCAGAATCGTCTTTGCGCGAAGAAGCAGCTGCTTCGTCTCCGGGAGCCGGAGAGAGCGGCAACTTCGCAAAGGTGATGAAACAAGCTGTACAACACTGCGATTGTGTGCGCAGCTTGAAAACTGAGAGAAAACAGTACCTGAGCACTCTCCTGCCTTTTATATTCACATGAGTATTCGATTGCAAGCTGTTTTGGACAACATTCTTTCTCTTCTTGCAAAACACTCGGCAGACCTCCGTGCAGCTTCTAGAACACGATGGGAGATGTTTTCTGTGCTGGCACAGTTTCTCCTTGCCAGACAGAGTGGAAAAGCTTTTTGCTAAGATGTAGACGAGAAGAGAGGCTAAAGACGAAGGTACGGTGCTCTGCAGAGCTAAGCACCTCTCCCGGACCTCTTTCGGCAGAAGGCGCACACCGCAGAGCACTGTGAGCGGCAGAATCGTCTTTGCGCGAAGAAGCAGCTTCTTCGTCTCCGGGACACGAGGAGAGCGGCAACTTCGCAAAGGTGATGAAACAAGCTGTACAACACTGCGATTGTGTGCGCAGCTTGAAAACTGAGAGAAAACAGTACCTGAGCACTCTCCTGCCTTTTATATTCACATGAGTATTCGATTGCAAGCTGTTATGGACAACATTTTTTCTCTTCTTGCAAAACACTCGGCAGACCTCCGTGCAGCTTCTAGAACACGATGGGAGATGTTTTCTGTTCTGGAAGAGTTTCTCCTTGCCAAACAGAGTGGAAAAGCTTTTAGCTAAGATGTAGACGAGAAGAGAGGCTAAAGACGAAGGTACGGTGCTCCCCAGAGCTAAGCACCGCTCCCGGACCGCTTTCGGCAGAAGCCGCACACCGCAGAGCACTGTGAGCGGCAGAATCGTCTTTGCGTGAAGAAGCAGCTTCTTCGTCTCCGGGAGCCGGAGAGAGCGGCAACTTCGCAAAGGTGACGAAACAAGCTGTACAACACTGCGATTGTGTGCGCAGCTTGCCAACTGAGAGAAAACAGTACCTGAGCACTCTCCTGCCTTTTCTATTCACATGAACATTGGATTGCAAGCTGTTTTGGACAACATTATTTCTCTTCTTGCAAAACACTCGGCAGACCTCCGTGCAGCTTCTAGAACACGATAGGATATATTTTCCGTGCTGACAGACTTTCTCCTTGCCAGACAGAGTGGAAAAGATTTTAGCTAAGATGTAGACGAGAAGAGACGCTAAAGACGAAGGTACGCTGCTCTGCAGAGCTAAGCACCGCTCCCGGACCACTTTCGGCAGAAGCCGCACACCACAGAGCACTGTGAGCGGCACAATCGTCTTTGCGCGAAGAAGCAGCTGCTTCGTCTCCGGGAGCCGGAGAGAGCGGCAACTTCGCAAAGGTGATGAAACAAGCTGTACAACACTGCGATTGTGTGCGCAGCTTGAAAACTGAGAGAAAACAGTACCTGAGCACTCTCCTCCCTTTTCTATTCACATGAACATTGGATTGCAAGCTGTTTTGGACAACTTTCTTTCTCTTCTTGCAAAACACTCGGCAGACCTCCGTGCAGCCTCTAGAACACGATGGGAGATGTTTTCTGTGCTGGCACAGTTTCTCCTTGCCAGACAGAGTGGAAAAGCTTTTTGCTAAGATGTAGACGAGAAGAGAGGCTAAAGACGAAGGTACGGTGCTCTGCAGAGCTAAGCACCGCTCTTGGGCTTCTTTCGGCAGAAGGCGCACACCGCAGAGCATTGTGAGCGGCAGAATCGTCTTTGCGAGAAGAAGCAGCTTCTTCGTCTCCGGGAGCCGGAGAGAGCGGCAACTTCGCAAAGGTGATGAAACAAGCTGTACAACACTGCGATTGTGTGCGCAGCTTGAAAACTGAGAGAAAACAGTACCTGACCACTCTCCTGCCTTTTCTATTCACATGAACATTGGATTGAAAGCTGTTTTGGACAACTTTCTTTCTCTTCTTGCAAAACACTCGGCAGACCTCCGTGCAGCCTCTAGAACACGATAGGATATGTTTTCCGTGCTGACAGACTTTCTCCTTGCCAGACAGAGTGGAAAAGCTTTTAGCTAAGATGTAGACGAGAAGAGAGGCTAAAGACGAAGGTACGGTGCTCTGCAGAGCTAAGCACCGCTCCCGGTCCTCTTTCGGCAGAAGGCGCACACCGCAGAGCACTGTGAGCGGCAGAATCGTCTTTGCGCGAAGAAGCAGCTTCTTCGTCTCCGGGAGCCGGAGAGAGCGGCAACTTCGCAAAGGTGATGAAAAAAGCTGTACAACACTGCAATTGTGTACGCTGCTTGCCAACTGAGAGAAAACAGTACCTGACCACTCTTCTGCCTTTTCTATTCACATGAATATTCGATTGCAAGCTGTTTTGGACAACTTGCTTTCTCTTCTTGCAAAACACTTGGTAGACCTCCGTGCAGCCTCTAGAACACGATGGGAGATGTTTTCTGTGCTGGCACAGTTTCTCCTTGCCAGACAGAGTGGAAAAGCTTTTTGCTAAGATGTAGACGAGAAGAGAGGCTAAAGACGAAGGTACGGTGCTCTGCAGAGCTAAGCACCACTCCCGGGCTTCTTTCGGCAGAAGCCGCACACCGCAGAGCACTGTGAGCGGCAGAATCGTCTTTGCGCGAAGAAGCCGCTTCTTCGTCTCCGGGAGCCGGAGAGAGCGGCAACTTCTCAAAGGTGATGAAACAAGCTGTACAACACTGCGATTGTGTGCGCAGCTTGAAAACTGAGAGAAAACAGTACCTGAGCACTCTCCTGCCTTTTCTATTCACATGAGTATTCGATTGCAAGCTGTTTTGGACAACTTTCTTTCTCTTCTTGCAAAACACTCGGCAGACCTCCGTGCAGCCTCTAGAACACGATGGGAGATGTTTTCTGTGCTGGCAGAGTTTCTCCTTGCCAGACAGAGTGGAAAAGCTTTTTGCTAAGATGTAGACGAGAAGAGAGGCTAAAGACGAAGGTACGGTGCTCTGCAGAGCTAAGCACCGCTCCCGGACCTCTTTCGGCAGAAGGCGCACACCGCAGAGCACTGTGAGCGGCAGAATCGTCTTTGCGCGAAGAAGCACCTTCTTCGTCTCCGCGAGCCGGAGAGAGCGGCAACTTCGCAAAGGTGATGAAACAAGCTGTACAACACTGCGATTGTGTGCGCAGCTTGCCAACTGAGAGAAAACAGTACCTGACCACTCTCCTGCCTTTTCTATTCACATGAACATTCGATTGCAAGCTGTTTTGGACAACTTTCTTTCTCTTCTTGCAAAACACTCGGCAGACCTCCGTGCAGCCTCTAGAACACGATAGGATGTGTTTTCCGTGCTGACAGACTTTCTCCTTGCCAGACAGAGTGGAAAAGCTTTTAGCTAAGATGTAGACGGGAAGAGAGGCTAAAGACGAAGGTACGGTGCTCTGCAGAGCTAAACATCGCTCCCCGACCTCTTTCGGCAGAAGGCGCACACCGCAGAGCACTGTGAGCGGCAGAATCGTCTTTGCGCGAAGAAGCAGCTGCTTCGTCTCCGGGAGCCGGAGAGAGCGGCAACTTCGCAAAGGTGACGAAACAAGCTGTACAACACTGCGATTGTGTGCGCAGCTTGCCAACTGAGAGAAAACAGTACCTGAGCACTCTCCTGCCTTTTCTATTCACATGAACATTGGATTGCAAGTTGTTTTGGACAACTTGCTTTCTCTTCTTGCAAAACACTCGGCAGACCTCCGTGCAGCCTCTAGAACACGATGGGCGATTTTTTCTTTGCTGGCAGAGTTTCTCCTTGCCAGACAGAGTGGAAAAGCTTTTTGCTAAGATGTAGACGAGAAGAGAGGCTAAAGACGAAGGTACGGTGCTCTGCAGAGCTAAGCATCGCTCCCGGACCTCTTTCGGCAGAAGCCGCACACCGCAGAGCACTGTGAGCGGCAGAATCGTCTTTGCGCGAAGAAGCAGTTTCTTCGTCTCCGGGAGCCGGAGAGAGCGGCAACTTCGCAAAGGTGATGAAACAAGCTTTACAACACTGCGATTGTGTGCGCAGCTTGCCAACTGAGAGAAAACAGTACCTGAGCACTCTCCTGCCTTTTCTATTCGCATGAACATTCGATTGCAAGCTGTTTTGGACAACTTTCTTTCTCTTCTTGCAAAACACTCGGCAGACCTGCGTGCAGCCTCTAGAACACGATGGGAGATGTTTTCTGTGCTGGCACAGTTTCTCCTTGCCAGACAGAATGGAAAAGCTTTTTGCTAAGATGTAGACGAGAAGAGAGGCTAAAGACGAAGGTACGGTGCTCTGCAGAGCTAAGCATCGCTCCCGGGCTTCTTTCGGCAGAAGCCGCACACCGCAGAGCACTGTGAGCGGCAGAATCGTCTTTGCGCGAAGAAGCAGTTTCTTCGTCTCCGGGAGCCGGAGAGAGCGGCAACTTCGCAAAGGTGATGAAACAAGCTTTACAACACTGCGATTGTGTGCGCAGCTTGCCAACTGAGAGAAAACAGTACCTGAGCACTCTCCTGCCTTTTCTATTCACATGAACATTCGATTGAGAGCTGTTTTGGACAACTTTCTTTCTCTTCTTGCAAAACACTCGGCAGACCTCCGTGCAGCCTCTAGAACACGATGGGCGATGTTTTCTGTGCTGGCACAGTTTCTCCTTGCCAGACAGAGTGGAAAAGCTTTTTGCTAAGATGTAGACGAGAAGAGAGGCTAAAGACGAAGGTACGGTGCTCTGCAGAGCTAAGCACCGCTCCCGGACCTCTTTCGCCAGAAGGCGCACACCGCAGAGCACTGTGAGCGGCAGAATCGTCTTTGCGCGAAGAAGCAGCTGCTTCGTCTCCGGGAGCCGGAGAGAGCGGCAACTTCGCAAAGGTGATGAAACAAGCTGTACAACACTGCGATTGTGTGCGCAGCTTGACAACTGAGAGAAAACAGTACCTGAGCACTCTCCTGCCTTTTCTATTCACATGAACATTCGATTGCAAGCTGTTTTGGACAACTTTCTTTCTCTTCTTGCAAAACACTCGGCAGACCACCGTGCAGCCTCTAGAACACGATAGGATATGTTTTTTGTGCTGGCACAGTTTCTCCTTGCCAGACAGAGTGGAAAAGCTTTTTGCTAAGATGTAGACGAGAAGAGAGGCTAAAGACGAAGGTACGGTGCTCTGCAGAGCTAAGCACCGCTCCCGGGCTTCTTTCGGCAGAAGCCGCACACCGCAGAGCACTGTGAGCGGCAGAATCGTCTTTGCGCGAAGAAGCAGCTTCTTCGTCTCCGCGAGCCGGAGAGAGCGGCAACTTCGCAAAGGTGCTGAATACAAACTCTACAACACTGCGATTGTGTGCGCAGCTTGCCAACTGAGAGAAAACAGTACCTGAGCACTCTCCTGCCTTTTCTATTCACATGAACATTGGATTGCAAGCTGTTTTGGACAACTTTCTTTCTCTTCTTGCAAAACACTCGGCAGACCTCCGTGCAGCCTCTAGAACACGATGGGAGATGTTTTCTGTGCTGGCAGAGTTTCTCCTTGCCAGACAGAGTGGAAAAGCTTTTTGCTAAGATGTAGACGAGAAGAGAGGCTAAAGACGAAGGTACGGTGCTCTGCAGAGCTAAGCACCGCTCCCGGACCTCTTTTGGCTGAAGGCGCACACCGCAGAGCACTGTGAGCGGCAGAATCGTCTTTGCGCGAAGAAGCAGCTTCTTCGTCTCCGCGAGCCGGAGAGAGCGGCAACTTCGCAAAGGTCATGAAACAAGCTGTACAACACTGCGATTGTGTGCGCAGCTTGCCAACTGAGAGAAAACAGTACCTGAGCACTCTCCTGCCTTTTCTATTCACATGAACATTCGATTGCAAGCTGTTTTGGACAACTTTCTTTCTCTTCTTGCAAAACACTCGGCAGACCTTCGTGCAGCTTCTAGAACACGATGGGAGATGTTTTCTGTTCTGGCACAGATTCTCCTTGCCAGACAGAGTGGAAAAGCTTTTTTTTGCAAAGATGTAGACGAGAAGAGAGGCTAAAGACGAAGGTACGGTGCTCTGCAGAGCTAAGCACCGCTCCCGGGCTTCTTTCGGCAGAAGCCGCACACCGCAGAGCACTGTGAGCGGCAGAATCGTCTTTGCGCGAAGAAGCAGCTTCTTCGTCTCCGGGAGCCGGAGAGAGCGGCAACTTCGCAAAGGTGATGAAACAAGCTGTACAACACTGCGATTGTGTGCGCAGCTTGAAAACTGAAAGAAAACAGTACCTGAGCACTCTCCTGCCTTTTATATTCACATGAGTATTCGATTGCAAGCTGTTTTGGACAACATTCTTTCTCTTCTTGCAAAACACTCGGCAGACCTCCGTGCAGCTTCTAGAACACGATGGGAGATGTTTTCTGTGCTGGCACATTTTCTCCTTGCCAGACAGAGTGGAAAAGCTTTTTGCTAAGATGTAAACGAGAAGAGAGGCTAAAGACGAAGGTACGGTGCTCTGCAGAGCTAAGGACAGCTCCCGGACCTCTTTCGGCAGAAGGCGCACACCGCAGAGCACTGTGAGCGGCAGAATCGTCTTTGCGCGAAGAAGCAGCTTCTTCGTCTCCGGGAGCCGGAGAGAGCGGCAACTTCGCAAAGGTGATGAAACAAGCTGTACAACACTGCAATTGTGTGCGCAGCTTGCCAACTGAGAGAAAACAGTACCTGAGCACTCTCCTGCCTTTTCTATTCACATGAACATTGGATTGCAAGCTGTTTTGGACAACTTTCTTTCTCTTCTTGCAAAACACTCGGCAGACCTCCGTGCAGCCTGTAGAACACGATGGGAGATGTTTTTGGTGCTGGCACAGTTTCTCCTTGCCAGACAGAGTGGAAAAGCTTTTTGCTAAGATGTAGACGAGAAGAGAGGCTAAAGACGAAGGTACGGTGCTCTGCAGAGCTAAGCACCGCTTCCGGGCTTCTTTCGACTGAAGACGCACACCGCAGAGCACTGTGAGCGGCAGAATCGTCTTTGCGCGAAGAAGCAGCTTCTTCGTCTCCGGGAGCCGGAGAGAGCGGCAACTTCGCAAAGGTGATGAAACAAGCTGTACAACACTGCGATTGTGTGCGCAGCTTGAAAACTGAGAGAAAACAGTACCTGACCACTCTCCTGCCTTTTATATTCACATGAATATTCGATTGCAAGCTGTTTTGGACAACTTTCTTTCTCTTCTTGCAAAACACTCGGCAGCCTCTAGAACACGATGGGAGATGTTTTCTGTGCTGGCACAGTTTCTCCTTGCCAGACAGAGTGGAAAAGCTTTTTGCTAAGATGTAGACGAGAAGAGAGGCTAAAGACGAAGGTACGGTGCTCTGCAGAGCTAAGCACCGCTCCCGGACCTTTTTCGGCAGAAGGCGCACACGGCAGAGCACTGTGAGCGGCAGAATCGTCTTTGCGCAAAGAAGCAGCTTCTTCGTCTCCGCGAGCCGGAGAGAGCGGCAACTTCGCAAAGGTGATGAAACAAGCTGTACAACACTGCGATTGTGTGCGCAGCTTGCCAACTGAGAGAAAACAGTACCTGAGCACTCTCCTGCCTTTTCTATTCACATGAACATTCGATTGCAAGCTGTTTTGGACAACTTTCTTTCTCTTCTTGCAAAACACTCGGCAGACCTCCGTGCAGCCTCTAGAACACGATGGGAGATGTTTTCTGTGCTGGCACAGTTTCTCCTTGCCAGACAGAGTGGAAAAGCTTTTTGCTAAGATGTAGACGAGAAGAGAGGCTAAAGACGAAGGTACGGTGCTCTGCAGAGCTAAGCACCGCTCCCGGACCTCTTTCGGCACAAGCCGCACACCGCAGAGCACTGTGAGTGGCAGAATCGTCTTTGCGCGAAGAAGCAGCTTCTTCGTCTCCGGGAGCCGGAGAGAGCGGCAACTTCGCACAGATGACGAAACAAGCTGTACAACACTGCGATTGTGTTCGCAGCTTGCCAACTGAGAGAAAACAGTACCTGACCACTCTCCTGCCTTTTCTATTCACATGAACATTCGATTGCAAGCTGTTTTGGACAACTTTCTTTCTCTTCTTGCAAAACACTCGGCAGACCTCCATGCAGCCTCTAGAACACGATGGGAGATGTTTTCTGTGCTGGCACAGTTTCTCCTTGCCAGACAGAGTGGAAAAGCTTTTTGCTAAGATGTAGACGAGAAGAGAGGCTAAAGACGAAGGTACGGTGCTCTGCAGAGCTAAGCACCACTCCCGGGCTTCTTTCGGCAGAAGCCGCACACCGCAGAGCACTGTGAGCGGCAGAATCGTCTTTGCGCGAAGAAGCAGCTTCTTCGTCTCCGGGAGCCGGAGAGAGCGGCAACTTCGCAAAGGTGATGAAACAAGCTGTACAACACTGCGATTGTGTGCGCGGCTTGAAAACTGAAAGAAAACAGTACCTGACCACTCTCCTGCCTTTTATATTCACATGAGTATTCGATTGCAAGCTGTTTTGGACAACATTCTTTCTCTTCTTGCAAAACACTCGGCAGACCTCCGTGCAGCTTCTAGAACACGATGGGAGATGTTTTCTGTGCTGGCAGAGTTTCTCCTTGCCAGACAGAGTGGAAAAGCTTTTTGCTAAGATGTAGACGAGAAGAGAGGCTAAAGACGAAGGTACGGTGCTCTGCAGAGCTAAGCACCGCTCCCGGACCTCTTTCGCCAGAAGGCGCACACCGCAGAGCACTGTGAGCGGCAGAATCGTCTTTGCGCGAAGAAGCAGCTTCTTCGTCTCCGGGAGCCGGAGAGAGCGGCAACTTCGCAAAGGTGATGAAACAAGCTGTACAACACTGCGATTGTGTGCGTAGCTTGCCAACTGAGAGAAAAGAGTACCTGAGCACTCTCCTGCCTTTTCTATTCACATGAACATTGGATTGCAAGCTGTTTTGGACAACTTTCTTTCTCTTCTTGCAAAACACTCGGCAGACCTCCGTGCAGCCTCTAGAACACGATGGGAGATGTTTTTGGTGCTGGCACAGTTTCTCCTTGCCAGACAGAGTGGAAAAGCTTTTTGCTAAGATGTAGACGAGAAGAGAGGCTAAAGACGAAGGTACGGTGCTCTGCAGAGCTAAGCACCGCTCCCGGGCTTCTTTCGGCAGAAGGCGCACACCGCAGAGCACTGTGAGCGGCAGAATCGTCTTTGCGCGAAGAAGCAGCTTCTTCGTCTCCGGGAGCCGGAGAGAGCGGCAACTTCGCAAAGGTGATGAAACAAGCTGTACAACACTGCGATTGTGTGCGCAGCTTGCCAACTGAGAGAAAACAGTACCTGAGCACTCTCCTGCCTTTTCTATTCACATGAACATTGGATTGCAAGCTGTTTTGGACAACTTTCTTTCTCTTCTTGCAAAACACTCGGCAGACCTCCGTGCAGCCTCTAGAACACGATGGGAGATGTTTTCTGTGCTGGCACAGTTTCTCCTTGCCAGACAGAGTGGAAAAGCTTTTTGCTAAGATGTAGACGAGAAGAGAGGCTAAAGACGAAGGTACGGTGCTCTGCAGAGCTAAGCACCGCTTCAGGGCCTCTTTCGACTGAAGACGCACACCGCAGAGCACTGTGAGCGGCAGAATCGTCTTTGCGCGAAGAAGCAGCTTCTTCGTCTCCGGGAGCCGGAGAGAGCGGCAACTTCGCAAAGGTGATGAAACAAGCTGTACAACACTGCGATTGTGTGCGCAGCTTGAAAACTGAGAGAAAACAGTACCTGAGCACTCTCCTGCCTTTTCTATTCACATGAACATTCGATTGCAAGCTGTTTTGGACAACTTTCTTTCTCTTCTTGCAAAACACTCGGCAGACCTCCGTGCAGCCTCTAGAACACGATGGGAGATGTTTTCTGTGCTGGCAGAGTTTCTCCTTGCCAGACAGAGTGGAAAAGCTTTTTGCTAAGATGTAGACGAGAAGAGAGGCTAAAGACGAAGGTACGGTGCTCTGCAGAGCTAAGCACCGCTCCCGGACCTCTTTCGGCAGAAGGCGCACACCGCAGAGCACTGTGAGCGGCAGAATCGTCTTTGCGCGAAGAAGCAGCTTCTTCGTCTCCGCGAGCCGGAGAGAGCGGCAACTTCGCAAAGGTGATGAAACAAGCTGTACAACACTGCAATTGTGTGCGCAGCTTGAAAACTGAGAGAAAACAGTACCTGACCACTCTCCTGCCTTTTATATTCACATGAGTATTCGATTGCAAGCTGTTTTGGACAACATTCTTTCTCTTCTTGCAAAACACTCGGCAGACTTCCGTGCAGCTTCTAGAACACGATGGGAGATGTTTTCTGTGCTGGCAGAGTTTCTCCTTGCCAGACAGAGTGGAAAAGCTTTTTGCTAAGATGTAGACGAGAAGAGAGGCTAAAGACGAAGGTACGGTGCTCTGCAGAGCTAAGCACCGCTCCCGGACCTCTTTCGGCACAAGCCGCACACCGCAGAGCACTGTGAGTGGCAGAATCGTCTTTGCGCGAAGAAGCAGCTTCTTCGTCTCCGGGAGCCGGAGAGAGCGGCAACTTCGCACAGATGACGAAACAAGCTGTACAACACTGCGATTGTGTTCGCAGCTTGCCAACTGAGAGAAAACAGTACCTGACCACTCTCCTGCCTTTTCTATTCACATGAACATTCGATTGCAAGCTGTTTTGGACAACTTTCTTTCTCTTCTTGCAAAACACTCGGCAGACCTCCATGCAGCCTCTAGAACACGATGGGAGATGTTTTCTGTGCTGGCACAGTTTCTCCTTGCCAGACAGAGTGGAAAAGCTTTTTGCTAAGATGTAGACGAGAAGAGAGGCTAAAGACGAAGGTACGGTGCTCTGCAGAGCTAAGCACCACTCCCGGGCTTCTTTCGGCAGAAGCCGCACACCGCAGAGCACTGTGAGCGGCAGAATCGTCTTTGCGCGAAGAAGCAGCTTCTTCGTCTCCGGGAGCCGGAGAGAGCGGCAACTTCGCAAAGGTGATGAAACAAGCTGTACAACACTGCGATTGTGTGCGCGGCTTGAAAACTGAAAGAAAACAGTACCTGACCACTCTCCTGCCTTTTATATTCACATGAGTATTCGATTGCAAGCTGTTTTGGACAACATTCTTTCTCTTCTTGCAAAACACTCGGCAGACCTCCGTGCAGCTTCTAGAACACGATGGGAGATGTTTTCTGTGCTGGCAGAGTTTCTCCTTGCCAGACAGAGTGGAAAAGCTTTTTGCTAAGATGTAGACGAGAAGAGAGGCTAAAGACGAAGGTACGGTGCTCTGCAGAGCTAAGCACCGCTCCCGGACCTCTTTCGCCAGAAGGCGCACACCGCAGAGCACTGTGAGCGGCAGAATCGTCTTTGCGCGAAGAAGCAGCTTCTTCGTCTCCGGGAGCCGGAGAGAGCGGCAACTTCGCAAAGGTGATGAAACAAGCTGTACAACACTGCGATTGTGTGCGTAGCTTGCCAACTGAGAGAAAAGAGTACCTGAGCACTCTCCTGCCTTTTCTATTCACATGAACATTGGATTGCAAGCTGTTTTGGACAACTTTCTTTCTCTTCTTGCAAAACACTCGGCAGACCTCCGTGCAGCCTCTAGAACACGATGGGAGATGTTTTTGGTGCTGGCACAGTTTCTCCTTGCCAGACAGAGTGGAAAAGCTTTTTGCTAAGATGTAGACGAGAAGAGAGGCTAAAGACGAAGGTACGGTGCTCTGCAGAGCTAAGCACCGCTCCCGGGCTTCTTTCGGCAGAAGGCGCACACCGCAGAGCACTGTGAGCGGCAGAATCGTCTTTGCGCGAAGAAGCAGCTTCTTCGTCTCCGGGAGCCGGAGAGAGCGGCAACTTCGCAAAGGTGATGAAACAAGCTGTACAACACTGCGATTGTGTGCGCAGCTTGCCAACTGAGAGAAAACAGTACCTGAGCACTCTCCTGCCTTTTCTATTCACATGAACATTGGATTGCAAGCTGTTTTGGACAACTTTCTTTCTCTTCTTGCAAAACACTCGGCAGACCTCCGTGCAGCCTCTAGAACACGATGGGAGATGTTTTCTGTGCTGGCACAGTTTCTCCTTGCCAGACAGAGTGGAAAAGCTTTTTGCTAAGATGTAGACGAGAAGAGAGGCTAAAGACGAAGGTACGGTGCTCTGCAGAGCTAAGCACCGCTTCAGGGCCTCTTTCGACTGAAGACGCACACCGCAGAGCACTGTGAGCGGCAGAATCGTCTTTGCGCGAAGAAGCAGCTTCTTCGTCTCCGGGAGCCGGAGAGAGCGGCAACTTCGCAAAGGTGATGAAACAAGCTGTACAACACTGCGATTGTGTGCGCAGCTTGAAAACTGAGAGAAAACAGTACCTGAGCACTCTCCTGCCTTTTCTATTCACATGAACATTGGATTGCAAGCTGTTTTGGACAACTTTCTTTCTCTTCTTGCAAAACACTCGGCAGACCTCCGTGCAGCCTCTAGAACACGATGGGAGATGTTTTCTGTGCTGGCAGAGTTTCTCCTTGCCAGACAGAGTGGAAAAGCTTTTTGCTAAGATGTAGACGAGAAGAGAGGCTAAAGACGAAGGTACGGTGCTCTGCAGAGCTAAGCACCGCTCCCGGACCTCTTTCGGCAGAAGGCGCACACCGCAGAGCACTGTGAGCGGCAGAATCGTCTTTGCGCGAAGAAGCAGCTTCTTCGTCTCCGCGAGCCGGAGAGAGCGGCAACTTCGCAAAGGTGATGAAACAAGCTGTACAACACTGCAATTGTGTGCGCAGCTTGAAAACTGAGAGAAAACAGTACCTGACCACTCTCCTGCCTTTTATATTCACATGAGTATTCGATTGCAAGCTGTTTTGGACAACATTCTTTCTCTTCTTGCAAAACACTCGGCAGACTTCCGTGCAGCTTCTAGAACACGATGGGAGATGTTTTCTGTGCTGGCAGAGTTTCTCCTTGCCAGACAGAGTGGAAAAGCTTTTTGCTAAGATGTAGACGAGAAGAGAGTCTAAAGACGAAGGTACGGTGCTCTGCAGAGCTAAGCACCGCTCCCGGACCTCTTTCGGCAGAAGGCGCACACCGCAGAGCACTGTGAGCGGCAGAATCGTCTTTGCGCGAAGAAGCAGCTGCTTCGTCTCCGGGAGCCGGAGAGAGCGGCAACTTCGCAAAGGTGACGAAACAAGCTGTACAACACTGCGATTGTGTGCGCAGCTTGAAAACTGAGAGAAAACAGTACCTGAGCACTCTCCTGCCTTTTCTATTCACATGAACATTGGATTGCAAGCTGTTTTGGACAACTTTCTTTCTCTTCTTGCAAAACACTCGGCAGACCTCCGTGCAGCCTCTAGAACACGATGGGAGATGTTTTTGGTGCTGGCACAGTTTCTCCTTGCCAGACAGAGTGGAAAAGCTTTTTGCTAAGATGTAGACGAGAAGAGAGGCTAAAGACGAAGGTACGGTGCTCTGCAGAGCTAAGCACCGCTCCCGGGCTTCTTTCGGCAGAAGCCGCACACCGCAGAGCACTGTGAGCGGCAGAATCGTCTTTGCGCGAAGAAGCAGCTTCTTCGTCTCCGGGAGCCGGAGAGAGCGGCAACTTCGCAAAGGTGATGAAACAAGCTGTACAACACTGCGATTGTGTGCGCAGCTTGCCAACTGAGAGAAAACAGTACCTGAGCACTCTCCTGCCTTTTCTATTCACATGAACATTGGATTGCAAGCTGTTTTGGACAACTTGCTTTCTCTTCTTGCAAAACACTCGGCAGACCTCCGTGCAGCTTCTAGAACACGATGGGAGATGTTTTCTGTGCTGGCACAGTTTCTCCTTGCCAGACAGAGTGGAAAAGCTTTTTGCTAAGATGTAGACGAGAAGAGAGGCTAAAGACGAAGGTACGGTGCTCTGCAGAGCTAAGCATCGCTCCCGGACCTCTTTCGGCAGAAGGCGCACACCGCAGAGCACTGTGAGCGGCAGAATCGTCTTTGCGCGAAGAAGCAGCTGCTTCGTCTCCGGGAGCCGGAGAGAGCGGCAACTTCGCAAAGGTGATGAAACAAGCTGTACAACACTGCGATTGTGTGCGCAGCTTGAAAACTGAGAGTAAACAGTACCTGACCACTCTCCTGCCTTTTCTATTCACATGAACATTGGATTGCAAGCTGTTTTGGACAACTTTCTTTCTCTTCTTGCAAAACACTCGGCAGACCTCCGTGCAGCCTCTAGAACACGATGGGAGATGTTTTCTGTGCTGGCAGAGTTTCTCCTTGCCAGACAGAGTGGAAAAGCTTTTTGCTAAAATGTAGATGAGAAGAGAGGCTAAAGACGAAGGTACGGTGCTCTGCAGAGCTAAGCACCTCTCCCGGGCATGTTTCGGCAGAAGGCGCACACCGCAGAGCACTGTGAGCGGCAGAATCGTCTTTGCGCGAAGAAGCAGCTTCTTCGTCTCCGGGAGCCGGAGAGAGCGGCAACTTCGCAAAGGTGATGAAACAAGCTGTAAAACACTGCGATTGTGTGCGCAGCTTGCCAACTGAGAGAAAAGAGTACCTGAGCACTCTCCTGCCTTTTCTATTCACATGAACATTCGATTGCAAGCTGTTTTGGACAACTTTCTTTCTCTTCTTGCAAAACACTCGGCAGACCTCCGTGCAGCTTCTAGAACACGATGGGAGATGTTTTCTGTGCTGGCAGAGTTTCTCCTTGCCAGACAGAGTGGAAAAGCTTTTTGCTAAGATGTAGACGAGAAGAGAGGCTAAAGACGAAGGTACGGTGCTCTGCAGAGCTCAGCACCGCTTCAGGGCCTCTTTCGACTGATGACGCACACCGCAGAGCACTGTGAGCGGCACAATCGTCCTTGCGCGAAGAAGCAGCTTCTTCGTCTCCGGGAGCCGGAGAGAGCGGCAACTTCGCAAAGGTGATGAAACAAGCTGTACAACACTGCGATTGTGTGCGCAGCTTGCCAACTGAGAGAAAACAGTACCTGAGCACTCTCCTGCCTTTTCTATTCACATGAACATTCGATTGCAAGCTGTTTTGGACAACTTTCTTTCTCTTCTTGCAAAACACTCGGCAGACCTCCGTGCAGCCTCTAGAACACGATAGGATATGTTTTCCGTGCTGACAGACTTTCTCCTTGCCAGACAGATTGGAAAAGATTTTAGCTAAGATGTAGACGGGAAGAGAGGCTAAAGACGAAGGTACGGTGCTCTGCAGAGCTAAGCATCGCTCCCCGACCTCTTTCGGCAGAAGGCGCACACCGCAGAGCACTGTGAGCGGCAGAATCGTCTTTGCGCGAAGAAGCAGCTTCTTCGTCTCCGGGAGCCGGAGAGAGCGGCAACTTCGCAAAGGTGATGAAACAAGCTGTACAACACTGCGATTGTGTGCGCAGCTTGCCAACTGAGAGAAAACAGTACCTGAGCACTCTCCTGCCTTTTCTATTCACATGAACATTGGATTGCAAGCTGTTTTGGACAACTTGCTTTCTCTTCTTGCAAAACACTCGGCAGACCTCCGTGCAGCTTCTAGAACACGATGGGAGATGTTTTCTGTGCTGGCACAGTTTCTCCTTGCCAGACAGAGTGGAAAAGCTTTTTGCTAAGATGTAGACGAGAAGAGAGGCTAAAGACGAAGGTACGGTGCTCTGCAGAGCTAAGCATCGCTCCCGGACCTCTTTCGGCAGAAGGCGCACACCGCAGAGCACTGTGAGCGGCAGAATCTTCTTTGCGCGAAGAAGCAGCTTCTTCGTCTCCGGGAGCCGGAGAGAGCGGCAACTTCGCAAAGGTGACGAAACAAGCTGTACAACACTGCGATTGTGTGCGCAGCTTGCCAACTGAGAGAAAACAGTACCTGAGCACTCTCCTGCCTTTTCTATTCACATGAACATTGGATTGCAAGCTGTTTTGGACAACTTTCTTTCTCTTCTTGCAAACACTCGGCAGACCTCCGTGCAGCCTCTAGAACACGATGGGAGATTTTTTCTTTGCTGGCACAGTTTCTCCTTGCCAGACAGAGTGGAAAAGATTTTTGCTAAGATGTAGACGAGAAGAGAGGCTAAAGATGAAGGTACGGTGCTCTGCAGAGCTAAGCATCGCTCCCGGACCTCTTTCGGCAGAAGGCGCACACCGCACAGCACTGTGAGCGGCAGAATCGTCTTTGCGCGAAGAAGCAGCTTCTTCGTCTCCGGGAGCCGGAGAGAGCGGCAACTTCGCAAAGGTGATGAAACAAGCTGTACAACACTGCGATTGTGTGCGCAGCTTGAAAACTGAGAGAAAACAGTACCTGAGCACTCTCCTGCCTTTTCTATTCACATGAACATTGGATTGCAAGCTGTTTTGGACAACTTTCTTTCTCTTCTTGCAAAACACTCGGCAGACCTCCGTGCAGCCTCTAGAACACGATGGGAGATGTTTTCTGTGCTGGCAGAGTTTCTCCTTGCCAGACAGAGTGGAAAAGCTTTTTGCTAAGATGTAGACGAGAAGAGAGGCTAAAGACGAAGGTACGGTGCTCTGCAGAGCTAAGCACCGCTCCCGGGCATGTTTCGGCAGAAGGCGCACACCGCAGAGCACTGTGAGCGGCAGAATCGTCTTTGCGCGAAGAAGCAGCTTCTTCGTCTCCGGGAGCCGGAGAGAGCGGCAACTTCGCAAAGGTGATGAAACAAGCTGTACAACACTGCGATTGTGTGCGCAGCTTGCCAACTGAGAGAAAACAGTACCTGAGCACTCTCCTGCCTTTTCTATTCACATGAACATTGGATTGCAAGCTGTTTTGGACAACTTGCTTTCTCTTCTTGCAAAACACTCGGCAGACCTCCGTGCAGCTTCTAGAACACGATGGGAGATGTTTTCTGTGCTGGCACAGTTTCTCCTTGCCAGACAGAGTGGAAAAGCTTTTTGCTAAGATGTAGACGAGAAGAGAGGCTAAAGACGAAGGTACGGTGCTCTGCAGAGCTAAGCATCGCTCCCGGACCTCTTTCGGCAGAAGGCGCACACCGCAGAGCACTGTGAGCGGCAGAATCGTCTTTGCGCGAAGAAGCAGCTGCTTCGTCTCCGGGAGCCGGAGAGAGCGGCAACTTCGCAAAGGTGATGAAACAAGCTGTACAACACTGCGATTGTGTGCGCAGCTTGAAAACTGAGAGTAAACAGTACCTGACCACTCTCCTGCCTTTTCTATTCACATGAACATTGGATTGCAAGCTGTTTTGGACAACTTTCTTTCTCTTCTTGCAAAACACTCGGCAGACCTCCGTGCAGCCTCTAGAACACGATGGGAGATGTTTTCTGTGCTGGCAGAGTTTCTCCTTGCCAGACAGAGTGGAAAAGCTTTTTGCTAAAATGTAGATGAGAAGAGAGGCTAAAGACGAAGGTACGGTGCTCTGCAGAGCTAAGCACCTCTCCCGGGCATGTTTCGGCAGAAGGCGCACACCGCAGAGCACTGTGAGCGGCAGAATCGTCTTTGCGCGAAGAAGCAGCTTCTTCGTCTCCGGGAGCCGGAGAGAGCGGCAACTTCGCAAAGGTGATGAAACAAGCTGTAAAACACTGCGATTGTGTGCGCAGCTTGCCAACTGAGAGAAAAGAGTACCTGAGCACTCTCCTGCCTTTTCTATTCACATGAACATTCGATTGCAAGCTGTTTTGGACAACTTTCTTTCTCTTCTTGCAAAACACTCGGCAGACCTCCGTGCAGCTTCTAGAACACGATGGGAGATGTTTTCTGTGCTGGCAGAGTTTCTCCTTGCCAGACAGAGTGGAAAAGCTTTTTGCTAAGATGTAGACGAGAAGAGAGGCTAAAGACGAAGGTACGGTGCTCTGCAGAGCTCAGCACCGCTTCAGGGCCTCTTTCGACTGATGACGCACACCGCAGAGCACTGTGAGCGGCACAATCGTCCTTGCGCGAAGAAGCAGCTTCTTCGTCTCCGGGAGCCGGAGAGAGCGGCAACTTCGCAAAGGTGATGAAACAAGCTGTACAACACTGCGATTGTGTGCGCAGCTTGCCAACTGAGAGAAAACAGTACCTGAGCACTCTCCTGCCTTTTCTATTCACATGAACATTCGATTGCAAGCTGTTTTGGACAACTTTCTTTCTCTTCTTGCAAAACACTCGGCAGACCTCCGTGCAGCCTCTAGAACACGATAGGATATGTTTTCCGTGCTGACAGACTTTCTCCTTGCCAGACAGATTGGAAAAGATTTTAGCTAAGATGTAGACGGGAAGAGAGGCTAAAGACGAAGGTACGGTGCTCTGCAGAGCTAAGCATCGCTCCCCGACCTCTTTCGGCAGAAGGCGCACACCGCAGAGCACTGTGAGCGGCAGAATCGTCTTTGCGCGAAGAAGCAGCTTCTTCGTCTCCGGGAGCCGGAGAGAGCGGCAACTTCGCAAAGGTGATGAAACAAGCTGTACAACACTGCGATTGTGTGCGCAGCTTGCCAACTGAGAGAAAACAGTACCTGAGCACTCTCCTGCCTTTTCTATTCACATGAACATTGGATTGCAAGCTGTTTTGGACAACTTGCTTTCTCTTCTTGCAAAACACTCGGCAGACCTCCGTGCAGCTTCTAGAACACGATGGGAGATGTTTTCTGTGCTGGCACAGTTTCTCCTTGCCAGACAGAGTGGAAAAGCTTTTTGCTAAGATGTAGACGAGAAGAGAGGCTAAAGACGAAGGTACGGTGCTCTGCAGAGCTAAGCATCGCTCCCGGACCTCTTTCGGCAGAAGGCGCACACCGCAGAGCACTGTGAGCGGCAGAATCTTCTTTGCGCGAAGAAGCAGCTTCTTCGTCTCCGGGAGCCGGAGAGAGCGGCAACTTCGCAAAGGTGACGAAACAAGCTGTACAACACTGCGATTGTGTGCGCAGCTTGCCAACTGAGAGAAAACAGTACCTGAGCACTCTCCTGCCTTTTCTATTCACATGAACATTGGATTGCAAGCTGTTTTGGACAACTTTCTTTCTCTTCTTGCAAACACTCGGCAGACCTCCGTGCAGCCTCTAGAACACGATGGGAGATTTTTTCTTTGCTGGCACAGTTTCTCCTTGCCAGACAGAGTGGAAAAGATTTTTGCTAAGATGTAGACGAGAAGAGAGGCTAAAGATGAAGGTACGGTGCTCTGCAGAGCTAAGCATCGCTCCCGGACCTCTTTCGGCAGAAGGCGCACACCGCACAGCACTGTGAGCGGCAGAATCGTCTTTGCGCGAAGAAGCAGCTTCTTCGTCTCCGGGAGCCGGAGAGAGCGGCAACTTCGCAAAGGTGATGAAACAAGCTGTACAACACTGCGATTGTGTGCGCAGCTTGAAAACTGAGAGAAAACAGTACCTGAGCACTCTCCTGCCTTTTCTATTCACATGAACATTGGATTGCAAGCTGTTTTGGACAACTTTCTTTCTCTTCTTGCAAAACACTCGGCAGACCTCCGTGCAGCCTCTAGAACACGATGGGAGATGTTTTCTGTGCTGGCAGAGTTTCTCCTTGCCAGACAGAGTGGAAAAGCTTTTTGCTAAGATGTAGACGAGAAGAGAGGCTAAAGACGAAGGTACGGTGCTCTGCAGAGCTAAGCACCGCTCCCGGGCATGTTTCGGCAGAAGGCGCACACCGCAGAGCACTGTGAGCGGCAGAATCGTCTTTGCGCGAAGAAGCAGCTTCTTCGTCTCCGCGAGCCGGAGAGAGCGGCAACTTCGCAAAGGTGATGAAACAAGCTGTACAACACTGCGATTGTGTGCGCAGCTTGCCAACTGAGAGAAAACAGTACCTGAGCACTCTCCTGCCTTTTCTATTCACATGAACATTCGATTGCAAGCTGTTTTGGACAACTTTCTTTCTCTTCTTGCAAAACACTCGGCAGACCTCCGTGCAGCTTCTAGAACACGATGGGAGATGTTTTCTGTGCTGGCAGAGTTTCTCCTTGCCAGACAGAGTGGAAAAGCTTTTTGCTAAGATGTAGACGACAAGAGAGGCTAAAGACGAAGGTACGGTGCTCTGCAGAGCTCAGCACCGATTCAGGGCCTCTTTCGACTGAAGACGCACACCGCAGAGCACTGTGAGCGGCAGAATCGTCCTTGCGCGAAGAAGCAGCTGCTTCGTCTCCGGGAGCCGGAGAGAGCGGCAACTTCGCAAAGGTGATGAAACAAGCTGTACAACACTGCGATTGTGTGCGCAGCTTGCCAACTGTGAGAAAACAGTACCTGAGCACTCTCCTGCCTTTTCTATTCACATGAACATTGGATTGCAAACTGTTTTGGACAACTTGCTTTCTCTTCTTGCAAAACACTCGGCAGACATCCGTGCAGCCTCTAGAACAGGATGGGAGATGTTTTCTGTGCTGGCACAGTTTCTCCTTGCCAGACAGAGTGGAAAAGCTTTTTGCTAAGATGTAGACGAGAAGAGAGGCTAAAGACGAAGGTACGGTGCTCTGCAGAGCTAAGCACCGCTCCCGGACCTCTTTCGCCAAAAGGCGCACACCGCAGAGCACTGTGAGCGGCAGAATCGTCTTTGCGCGAAGAAGCAGCTTCTTCGTCTCCGCGAGCCGGAGAGAGCGGCAACTTCGCAAAGGTGATGAAACAAGCTGTACAACACTGCGATTGTGTGCGCAGCTTGCCAACTGAGAGAAAACAGTACCTGAGCACTCTCCTGCCTTTTCTATTCACATGAACATTGGATTGCAAGCTGTTTTGGACAACTTTCTTTCTCTTCTTGCAAAACACTCGGCAGACCTCCGTGCAGCTTCTAGAACACGATGGGAGATGTTTTCTTTTCTGGCAGAGTTTCTCCTTGCCAGACAGAGTGGAAAAGCTTTTTGCTAAGATGTAGACGAGAAGAGAGGCTAAAGACGAAGGTACGGTGCTCTGCAGAGCTCAGCACCGCTTCAGGGCCTCTTTCGACTGATGACGCGCACCGCAGAGCACTGTGAGCGGCAGAATCGTCTTTGCGCGAAGAAGCAGCTTCTTCGTCTCCGGGAGCCGGAGAGAGCGGCAACTTCGCAAAGGTGATGAAACAAGCTGTACAACACTGCGATTGTGTGCGCAGCTTGCCAACTGAGAGAAAACAGTACCTGAGCACTCTCCTGCCTTTTCTATTCACATGAACATTCGATTGCAAGCTGTTTTGGACAACTTTCTTTCTCTTCTTGCAAAACACTCGGCAGACCTCCGTGCAGCCTCTAGAACACGATAGGATATGTTTTCCGTGCTGACAGACTTTCTCCTTGCCAGACAGATTGGAAAAGATTTTAGCTAAGATGTAGACGGGAAGAGAGGCTAAAGACGAAGGTACGGTGCTCTGCAGATCTAAGCATCGCTCCCCGACCTCTTTCGGCAGAAGGCGCACACCGCAGAGCACTGTGAGCGGCAGAATCGTCTTTGCGCGAAGAAGGAGCTTCTTCGTCTCCGCGAGCCGGAGAGAGCGGCAACTTCGCAAAGGTGATGAAACAAGCTGTACAACACTGCGATTGTGTGCGCAGCTTGCCAACTGAGAGAAAACAGTACCTGAGCACTCTCCTGCCTTTTCTATTCACATGAACATTGGATTGCAAGCTGTTTTGGACAACTTGCTTTCTCTTCTTGCAAAACACTCGGCAGACCTCCGTGCAGCTTCTAGAACACGATGGGAGATGTTTTCTGTGCTGGCACAGTTTCTCCTTGCCAGACAGAGTGGAAAAGCTTTTTGCTAAGATGTAGACGAGAAGAGAGGCTAAAGACGAAGGTACGGTGCTCTGCAGAGCTAAGCATCGCTCCCGGACCTCTTTCGGCAGAAGGCGCACACCGCAGAGCACTGTGAGCGGCAGAATCTTCTTTGCGCGAAGAAGCAGCTTCTTCGTCTCCGGGAGCCGGAGAGAGCGGCAACTACGCAAAGGTGACGAAACAAGCTGTACAACACTGCGATTGTGTGCGCAGCTTGCCAACTGAGAGAAAACAGTACCTGACCACTCTCCTGCCTTTTCTATTCACATGAACATTCGATTGCAAGCTGTTTTGGACAACTTTCTTTCTCTTCTTGCAAAACACTCGGCAGACCTCCGTGCAGCCTCTAGAACACGATGGGAGATTTTTTCTTTGCTGGCACAGTTTCTCCTTGCCAGACAGAGTGGAAAAGCTTTTTGCTAAGATGTAGACGAGAAGAGAGGCTAAAGACGAAGGTACGGTGCTCTGCAGAGCTAAGCATCGCTCCCGGACCTCTTTCGGCAGAAGGCGCACACCGCAGAGCACTGTGAGCGGCAGAATCGTCTTTGCGCGAAGAAGCAGCTTCTTCGTCTCCGGGAGCCGGAGAGAGTGGCAACTTCGCAAAGGTGATGAAACAAGCTGTACAACACTGCGATTGTGTGCGCAGCTTGAAAACTGAGAGAAAACAGTACCTGAGCACTCTCCTGCCTTTTCTATTCACATGAACATTCGATTGCAAGCTGTTTTGGACAACTTTCTTTCTCTTCTTGCAAAACACTCGGCAGACCTCCGTGCAGCCTCTAGAACACGATGGGAGATGTTTTCTGTGCTGGCACAGTTTCTCCTTGCCAGACAGAGTGGAAAAGCTTTTTGCTAAGATGTAGACGAGAAGAGAGGCTAAAGACGAAGGTACGGTGCTCTGCAGAGCTAAGCACCGCTCCCGGGCATGTTTCGGCAGAAGGCGCACACCGCAGAGCACTGTGAGCGGCAGAATCGTCTTTGCGCGAAGAAGCATCTTCTTCGTCTCTGGGAGCCGAGGAAAGCGGCAACTTCGCAAAGGTGATGAAACAAGCTGTACAACACTGCGATTGTGTGCGCAGCTTGCCAACTGAGAGAAAACAGTACCTGAGCACTCTCCTGCCTTTTCTATTCACATGAACATTCGATTGCAAGCTGTTTTGGACAACTTTCTTTCTCTTCTTGCAAAACACTCGGCAGACCTCCGTGCAGCCTCTAGAACACGATAGGATATGTTTTCCGTGCTGACAGACTTTCTCCTTGCCAGACAGATTGGAAAAGATTTTAGCTAAGATGTAGACGGGAAGAGAGGCTAAAGACGAAGGTACGGTGCTCTGCAGATCTAAGCATCGCTCCCCGACCTCTTTCGGCAGAAGCCGCACACCGCAGAGCACTGTGAGCGGCAGAATCGTCTTTGCGCGAAGAAGGAGCTTCTTCGTCTCCGCGAGCCGGAGAGAGCGGCAACTTCGCAAAGGTGATGAAACAAGCTGTACAACACTGCGATTGTGTGCGCAGCTTGCCAACTGAGAGAAAACAGTACCTGAGCACTCTCCTGCCTTTTCTATTCACATGAACATTCGATTGCAAGCTGTTTTGGACAACTTGCTTTCTCTTCTTGCAAAACACTCGGCAGACCTCCGTGCAGCTTCTAGAACACGATGGGAGATGTTTTCTGTGCTGGCACAGTTTCTCCTTGCCAGACAGAGTGGAAAAGCTTTTTGCTAAGATGTAGACGAGAAGAGAGGCTAAAGACGAAGGTACGGTGCTCTGCAGAGCTAAGCATCGCTCCCGGACCTCTTTCGGCAGAAGGCGCACACCGCAGAGCACTGTGAGCGGCAGAATCTTCTTTGCGCGAAGAAGCAGCTTCTTCGTCTCCGGGAGCCGGAGAGAGCGGCAACTTCGCAAAGGTGACAAACAAGCTGTACAACACTGCGATTGTGTGCGCAGCTTGCCAACTGAGAGAAAACAGTACCTGACCACTCTCCTGCCTTTTCTATTCACATGAACATTGGATTGCAAGCTGTTTTGGACAACTTTCTTTCTCTTCTTGCAAAACACTCGGCAGACCTCCGTGCAGCCTCTAGAACACGATGGGAGATTTTTTCTTTGCTGGCAGAGTTTCTCCTTGCCAGACAGAGTGGAAAAGCTTTTTGCTAAGATGTAGACGAGAAGAGAGGCTAAAGACGAAGGTACGGTGCTCTGCAGAGCTAAGCATCGCTCCCGGACCTCTTTCGGCAGAAGGCGCACACCGCAGAGCACTGTGAGCGGCAGAATCGTCTTTGCGCGAAGAAGCAGCTGCTTCGTCTCCGGGAGCCGGAGAGAGCGGCAACTTCGCAAAGGTGATGAAACAAGCTGTACAACACTGCGATTGTGTGCGCAGCTTGAAAACTGAGAGAAAACAGTACCTGAGCACTCTCCTGCCTTTTCTATTCACATGAACATTGGATTGCAAGCTGTTTTGGACAACTTTCTTTCTCTTCTTGCAAAACACTCGGCAGACCTCCGTGCAGCCTCTAGAACACGATGGGAGATGTTTTCTGTGCTGGCACAGTTTCTCCTTGCCAGACAGAGTGGAAAAGCTTTTTGCTAAGATGTAGACGAGAAGAGAGGCTAAAGACGAAGGTACGGTGCTCTGCAGAGCTAAGCACCGCTCCCGGGCATGTTTCGGCAGAAGGCGCACACCGCAGAGCACTGTGAGCGGCAGAATCGTCTTTGCGCGAAGAAGCAGCTTCTTCGTCTCCGGGAGCCGGAGAGAGCGGCAACTTCGCAAAGGTGATGAAACAAGCTGTACAACACTGCGATTGTGTGCGCAGCTTGCCAACTGAGACAAAACAGTACCTGAGCACTCTCCTGCCTTTTCTATTCACATGAACATTCGATTGCAAGCTGTTTTGGACAACTTTCTTTCTCTTCTTGCAAAACACTCAGCAGACCTCCGTGCAGCCTCTAGAACACGATGGGAGATGTTTTCTGTGCTGGCAGAGTTTCTCCTTGCCAGACAGAGTGGAAAAGCTTTTTGCTAAGATGTTGACGAGAAGAGAGGCTAAAGACGAAGGTACGGTGCTCTGCAGAGCTCAGCACCGCTTCAGAGCCTCTTTCGACTGAAGACGCACACCGCAGAGCACTGTGAGCGGCAGAATCGTCCTTGCGCGAAGAAGCAGCTTCTTCGTCTCCGGGAGCCGGAGAGAGCGGCAACTTCGCAAAGGTGATGAAACAAGCTGTACAACACTGCGATTGTGTGCGCAGCTTGAAAACTGAGAGAAAACAGTACCTGACCACTCTCCTGCCTTTTCTATTCACATGAACATTGGATTGCAAGCTGTTTTGGACAACTTGCTTTCTCTTCTTGCAAAACACTCGGCAGACCTCCGTGCAGCCTCTAGAACACGATGGGAGATATTTTCTGTGCTGGCACAATTTCTCCTTGCCAGACAGAGTGGAAAAGCTTTTAGCTAAAATGTAGACGAGAAGAGAGGCTAAAGACGAAGGTACGGTGCTCTGCAGAGCTAAGAAACACTCCCGGGCTTCTTTCGGCAGAAGGCGCACACCGCAGAGCATTGTGAGCGGCAGAATTGTCTTTGCGCGAAGAAGCAGCTTCTTCGTCTCCGGGAGCCGGAGAGAGCGGCAACTTCGCAAAGGTGATGAAACAAGCTGTACAACACTGCGATTGTGTGCGCAGCTTGCCAACTGAGAGAAAACAGTACCTGAGCACTCTCCTGCCTTTTCTATTCACATGAACATTCGATTGCAAGCTGTTTTGGACAACTTTCTTTCTCTTCTTGCAAAACACTCGGCTGACCTCCGTGCAGCTTCTAGAACACGATGGGAGATGTTTTCTTTTCTGGCACAGTTTCTCCTTGCCAGACAGAGTGGAAAAGCTTTTTGCTAAGATGTAGACGAGAAGAGAGGCTAAAGACGAAGGTACGGTGCTCTGCAGAGCTAAGCACCGCTTCAGGGCCTCTTTCGACTGAAGACGCACACCGCAGAGCACTGTGAGCGGCAGAATCGTCCTTGCGCGAAGAAGCAGCTGCTTCGTCTCCGGGAGCCGGAGAGAGCGGCAACTTGGCAAAGGTGATGAAACAACCTGTACAACACTGCGATTTTGTGCGCAGCTTGCCAACTGAGAGAAAACAGTACCTGAGCACTCTCCTGCCTTTTCTATTCACATGAATATTCGATTGCAAGCTGTTTTGGACAACTTTCTTTCTCTTCTTGTAAAACACTCGGCAGACCTCCGTGCAGCCTCTAGAACACGATAGGATATGTTTTTTTTGCTGGCACAGTTTCTCCTTGCCAGACAGAGTGGAAAAGCTTTTTGCTAAGATGTAGACGAGAAGAGAGGCTAAAGACGAAGGTACGGTGCTCTGCAGAGCTAAGCACCGCTCCCGGGCTTCTTTCGGCAGAAGCCGCACACCGCAGAGCACTGTGAGCGGCAGAATCGTCTTTGCGCGAAGAAGCAGCTTCTTCATCTCCGGGAGCCGGAGAGAGCGGCAACTTCGCAAAGGTGATGAAACAAGCTGTACAACACTGCGATTGTGTGCGCAGCTTGCCAACTGAGAGAAAACAGTGCCTGACCACTCTCCTGCCTTTTATATTCACATGAACATTCGATTGCAAGCTGTTTTGGACAACTTTCTTTCTCTTCTTGCAAAACACTCGGCAGACCTCCGTGCAGCTTCTAGAACACGATGGGAGATGTTTTCTGTTCTGGCACAGTTTCTCCTTGCCAGACAGAGTGGAAAAGCTTTTTGCTAAGATGTAGACGAGAAGAGAGGCTAAAGACGAAGGTACGGTGCTCTGCAGAGCTAAGCACCGCTCCCGGACCTCTTTCGGCAGAAGGCGCACACCGCAGAGCACTGTGAGCGGCAGAATCGTCTTTGCGCGAAGAAGCAGCTGCTTCGTCTCCGGGAGCCGGAGAGAGCGGCAACTTCGCAAAGGTGCTGAAACAAGCTGTACAACACTGCGATTGTGTGCGCAGCTTGCCAACTGAGAGAAAACAGTACCTGAGAACTCTCCTGCCTTTTCTATTCACATGAACATTCGATTGCAAGCTGTTTTGGACAACTTTCTTTCTCTTCTTGCAAAACACTCGGCAGACCTCCGTGCAGCCTCTAGAACACGATGGGAGATGTTTTCTGTGCTGGCACAGTTTCTCTTTGCCAGACAGAGTGGAAAAGCTTTTTGCTAAGATGTAGACGAGAAGAGAGGCTAAAGACGAAGGTACGGTGCTCTGCAGAGCTAAGCACCGCTCCCGGACCTCTTTCGGCAGAAGGCGCACACCGCAGAGCACTGTGAGCGGCAGAATCGTCTTTGCGCGAAGAAGCAGCTTCTTCGTCTCCGGGAGCCGGAGAGAGCGGCAACTTCGCAAAGGTGATGAAACAAGCTGTACAACACTGCGATTGTGTGCGCAGCTTGCCAACTGAGAGAAAACAGTACCTGACCACTCTCCTGCCTTTTCTATTCACATGAACATTCGATTGCAAGCTGTTTTGGACAACTTTCTTTCTCTTCTTGCAAAACACTCGGCAGACCTCCGTGCAGCTTCTAGAACACGATGGGAGATGTTTTCTGTTCTGGCACAGTTTCTCCTTGCCAGACAGAGTGGAAAAGCTTTTTGCTAAGATGTAGACGAGAAGAGAGGCTAAAGACGAAGGTACGGTGCTCTGCAGAGCTAAGCACCGCTCCCGGGCTTCTTTCGGCAGAAGGCGCACACCGCAGAGCACTGTGAGCGGCAGAATCGTCTTTGCGCGAAGAAGCAGCTTCTTCGTCTCCGGGAGCCGGAGAGAGCGGCAACTTCGCAAAGGTGATGAAACAAGCTGTACAACACTGCGATTGTGTGCGCAGCTTGAAAACTGAGAGAAAACAGTACCTGAGCACTCTCCTGCCTTTTCTATTCACATGAGTATTCGATTGCAAGCTGTTTTGGACAACATTCTTTCTCTTCTTGCAAAACACTCGGCAGACCTCCGTGCAGCTTCTAGAACACGATGGGAGATGTTTTCTGTGCTGGCACAGTTTCTCCTTGCCAGACAGAGTGGAAAAGCTTTTTGCTAAGATGTAGACGAGAAGAGAGGCTAAAGACGAAGGTACGGTGCTCTGCAGAGCTAAGCACCGCTCCCGGACCTCTTTCGGCAGAAGGCGCACACCGCAGAGCACTGTGAGCGGCAGAATCGTCTTTGCGCGAAGAAGCAGCTTCTTCGTCTCCGGGAGCCGGAGAGAGCGGCAACTTCGCAAAGGTGATGAAACAAGCTGTACAACACTGCGATTGTGTGCGCAGCTTGAAAACTGAGAGAAAACAGTACCTGAGCACTCTCCTGCCTTTTCTATTCACATGAACATTGGATTGCAAGCTGTTTTGGACAACTTTCTTTCTCTTCTTGCAAAACACTCGGCAGACCTCCGTGCAGCCTCTAGAACACGATGGGAGATGTTTTCTGTGCTGGCAGAGTTTCTCCTTGCCAGACAGAGTGGAAAAGCTTTTTGCTAAGATGTAGACGAGAAGAGAGGCTAAAGAAGAAGGTACGGTGCTCTGCAGAGCTAAGCACCGCTCCCGGGCTTCTTTCGGCAGAAGGCGCACACCGCAGAGCACTGTGAGTGGCAGAATCGTCTTTGCGCGAAGAAGCAGCTTCTTCGTCTCCGGGAGCCGGAGAGAGCGGCAACTTCGCAAAGGTGATGAAACAAGCTGTACAACACTGCGATTGTGTGCGCAGCTTGAAAACTGAGAGAAAACAGTACCTGAGCACTCTCCTGCCTTTTATATTCACATGAGTATTCGATTGCAAGCTGTTTTGGACAACATTCTTTCTCTTCTTGCAAAACACTCGGCAGACCTCCGTGCAGCTTCTAGAACACGATGGGAGATGTTTTCTGTGCTGGCACAGTTTCTCCTTGCCAGACAGAGTGGCTAAGCTTTTTGCTAAGATGTAGACGAGAAGAGAGGCTAAAGACGAAGGTACGGTGCTCTGCAGAGCTAAGCACCGCTCCCGGACCTCTTTCGGCAGAAGGCGCACACCGCAGAGCACTGTGAGCGGCAGAATCGTCTTTGCGCGAAGAAGCAGCTTCTTCGTCTCCGGGAGCCGGAGAGAGCGGCAACTTCGCAAAGGTGATGAAACAAGCTGTACAACACTGCGATTGTGTGCGCAGCTTGAAAACTGAGAGAAAACAGTACCTGACCACTCTCCTGCCTTTTATATTCACATGAACATTCGATTGCAAACTGTTATGGACAACATTCTTTCTCTTCTTGCAAAACACACGGGAGACCTCCGTGCAGCTTCTAGAACACGATGGGAGAAGTTATCTGATCTGACAGACTTTCTCCTTGCCAGACAGAGTGGAAAAGCTTTTAGCTAAGATGTAGACGAGAAGAGAGGCTAAAGACGAATGTACGGTGCTCTGCAGAGCTAAGCACCGCTCCCGGGCTTCTTTCGGCAGAAGGCGCACACCGCAGAGCACTGTGAGCGGCAGAATCGTCTTTGCGCGAAGAAGCAGCTGCTTCGTCTCCGGGAGCCGGAGAGAGCGGCAACTTCGCAAAGGTGATGAAACAAGCTGTACAACACTGCGATTGTGTGCGCAGCTTGCCAACTGAGAGAAAACAGTACCTGAGCACTCTCCTGCCTTTTATATTCACATGAACATTCGATTGCAAGCTGTTTTGGACAACTTTCTTTCTCTTCTTGCAAAACACTCGGCAGACATCCGTGCAGACTCTAGAACACGATGGGAGATGTTTTCTGTGCTGGCACAGTTTCTCTTTGCCAGACATAGTGGAAAAGCTTTTTGCTAAGATGTAGACGAGAAGAGAGGCTAAAGACGAAGGTACGGTGCTCTGCAGAGCTAAGCACCGCTCTTGGGCTTCTTTCGGCAGAAGGCGCACACCGCAGAGCACTGTGAGCGGCAGAATCGTCTTTGCGCGAAGAAGCAGCTGCTTCGTCTCCGGGAGCCGGAGAGAGCGGCAACTTCGCAAAGGTGATGAAACAAGCTGTACAACACTGCGGTTGTGTGCGCAGCTTGAAAACTGAGAGAAAACAGTACCTGAGCACTCTCCTGCCTTTTATATTCACATGAGTATTCGATTGCAAGCTGTTTTGGACAACATTCTTTCTCTTCTTGCAAAACACTCGGCAGACCTCCTTTCAGCTTCTAGAACACGATGGGAGATGTTTTCTTTTCTGGCACAGTTTCTCCTTGCCAGACAGAGTGGAAAAGCTTTTTGCTAAGATGTAGACGAGAAGAGAGGCTAAAGACGAAGGTACGGTGCTCTGCAGAGCTAAGCACCGCTCCCGGACCTCTTTCGGCAGAAGGCGCACACCGCAGAGCACTGTGAGCGGCAGAATCGTCTTTGCGCGAAGAAGCAGCTTCTTCGTCTCCGGGACACGAGGAGAGCGGCAACTTCGCAAAGGTGATGAAACAAGCTGTACAACACTGCGATTGTGTGCGCAGCTTGCCAACTGAGAGAAAACAGTACCTGACCACTCTCCTGCCTTTTCTATTCACATGAACATTCGATTGCAAGCTGTTTTGGACAACTTTCTTTCTCTTCTTGCAAAACACTCGGCAGACCTCCGTGCAGCCTCTAGAACACGATGGGAGATGTTTTCTGTGCTGGCACAGTTTCTCCTTGCCAGACAGAGTGGAAAAGCTTTTTGCTAAGATGTAGACGAGAAGAGAGGCTAAAGACGAAGGTACGGTGCTCTGCAGAGCTAAGCACCGCTCCCGGACCTCTTTTGGCAGAAGGCGCACACCGCAGAGCACTGTGAGCGGCAGAATCGTCTTTGCGCGAAGAAGCAGCTTCTTCGTCTCCGGGAGCCGGAGAGAGCGGCAACTTCGCAAAGGTGATGAAACAAGCTGTACAACACTGCGATTGTGTGCGCAGCTTGCCAACTGAGAGAAAACAGTACCTGAGCACTCTCCTGCCTTTTCTATTCACATGAACATTCGATTGCAAGCTGTTTTGGACAACTTTCTTTCTCTTCTTGCAAAACACTCGGCAGACCTCCGTGCAGCTTCTAGAACACGATGGGAGATGTTTTCTGTTCTGGCACAGTTTCTCCTTGCCAGACAGAGTGGAAAAGCTTTTTGCTAAGATGTAGACGAGAAGAGAGGCTAAAGACGAAGGTACGGTGCTCTGCAGAGCTAAGCACCGCTCCCGGGCTTCTTTCGGCAGAAGGCGCACACCGCAGAGCACTGTGAGCGGCAGAATCGTCTTTGCGCGAAGAAGCAGCTGCTTCGTCTCCGGGAGCCGGAGAGAGCGGCAACTTCGCAAAGGTGATGAAACAAGCTGTACAACACTGCGATTGTGTGCGCAGCCTGCCAACTGAGAGAAAACAGTACCTGAGCACTCTCCTGCCTTTTCTATTCACATGAACATTCGATTGCAAGCTGTTTTGGACAACTTTCTTTCTCTTCTTGCAAAACACTCGGCAGACCTCCGTGCAGCTTCTAGAACACGATGGGAGATGTTTTCTGTGCTGGCACAGTTTCTCCTTGCCAGACAGAGTGGAAAAGCTTTTTGCTAAGATGTAGACGAGAAGAGACGCTGAAGACGAAGGTACGGTGCTCTGCAGAGCTAAGCACCGCTTCAGGGCCTCTTTCGACTGAAGACGCACACCGCAGAGCACTGTGAGCGGCAGAATCGTCTTTGCGCGAAGAAGCAGCTTCTTCGTCTCCGGGAGCCGGAGAGAGCGGCAACTTCGCAAAGGTGATGAAACAAGCTGTACAACACTGCGATTGTGTGCGCAGCTTGAAAACTGAGAGAAAACAGTACCTCAGCACTCTCCTGCCTTTTCTATTCCCATGAACATTGGATTGCAAGCTGTTTTGGACAACTTGCTTTCTCTTCTTGCAAAACACTCGGCAGACCTCCGTGCAGCCTCTAGAACATGATGGGAGATGTTTTCTGTGCTGGCACAGTTTCTCCTTGCCAGACAGAGTGGAAAAGCTTTTTGCTAAGATGTAGACGAGAAGAGAGGCTAAAGACGAAGGTACGGTGCTCTGCAGAGCTAAGCACCGCTCCCGGACCTCTTTCGGCAGAAGGCGCACACCGCAGAGCACTGTGAGCGGCAGAATCGTCTTTGCGCGAAGAAGCAGCTTCTTCGTCTCCGGGAGCCGGAGAGAGCGGCAACTTCGCAAAGGTGATGAAACAAGCTGTACAACACTGCGATTGTGTGCGCAGCTTGCCAACTGAGAGAAAACAGTACCTGATCACTCTCCTGCCTTTTCTATTCACATGAACATTCGATTGCGAGCTGTTTTGGACAACTTTCTTTCTCTTCTTGCAAAACACTCGGCAGACCTCCGTGCAGCCTCTAGAACACGATGGGAGATGTTTTCTGTGCTGGCACAGTTTCTCCTTGCCAGACAGAGTGGAAAAGGCTTTTTGCTAAGATGTAGACGAGAAGAGAGGCTAAAGACGAAGGTACGGTGCTCTGCAGAGCTAAGCACCGCTCTTGGGCTTCTTTCGGCAGAAGGCGCACACCGCAGAGCACTGTGAGCGGCAGAATCGTCTTTGCGCGAAGAAGCAGCTTCTTCGTCTCCGGGAGCCGGAGAGAGCGGCAACTTCGCAAAGGTGATGAAACAAGCTGTACAACACTGCGATTGTGTGCGCAGCCTGCCAACTGAGAGAAAACAGTACCTGAGCACTCTCCTGCCTTTTCTATTCACATGAACATTCGATTGCAAGCTGTTTTGGACAACTTTCTTTCTCTTCTTGCAAAACACTCGGCAGACCTCCGTGCAGCTTCTAGAACACGATGGGAGATGTTTTCTGTTCTGGCACAGTTTCTCCTTGCCAGACAGAGTGGAAAAGCTTTTTGCTAAGATGTAGACGAGAAGAGAGGCTAAAGACGAAGGTACGGTGCTCTGCAGAGCTAAGCACCGCTCCCGGGCTTCTTTCGGCAGAAGGCGCACACCGCAGAGCACTGTGAGCGGCAGAATCGTCTTTGCGCGAAGAAGCAGCTTCTTCGTCTCCGGGAGCCGGAGAGAGCGGCAACTTCGCAAAGGTGATGAAACAAGCTGTACAACACTGCGATTGTGTGCGCAGCTTGAAAACTGAGAGAAAACAGTACCTGAGCACTCTCCTGCCTTTTCTATTCACATGAGTATTCGATTGCAAGCTGTTTTGGACAACATTCTTTCTCTTCTTGCAAAACACTCGGCAGACCTCCGTGCAGCTTCTAGAACACGATGGGAGATGTTTTCTGTGCTGGCACAGTTTCTCCTTGCCAGACAGAGTGGAAAAGCTTTTTGCTAAGATGTAGACGAGAAGAGAGGCTAAAGACGAAGGTACGGTGCTCTGCAGAGCTAAGCACCGCTCCCGGACCTCTTTCGGCAGAAGGCGCACACCGCAGAGCACTGTGAGCGGCAGAATCGTCTTTGCGCGAAGAAGCAGCTTCTTCGTCTCCGGGAGCCGGAGAGAGCGGCAACTTCGCAAAGGTGATGAAACAAGCTGTACAACACTGCGATTGTGTGCGCAGCTTGAAAACTGAGAGAAAACAGTACCTGAGCACTCTCCTGCCTTTTCTATTCACATGAACATTGGATTGCAAGCTGTTTTGGACAACTTTCTTTCTCTTCTTGCAAAACACTCGGCAGACCTCCGTGCAGCCTCTAGAACACGATGGGAGATGTTTTCTGTGCTGGCAGAGTTTCTCCTTGCCAGACAGAGTGGAAAAGCTTTTTGCTAAGATGTAGACGAGAAGAGAGGCTAAAGAAGAAGGTACGGTGCTCTGCAGAGCTAAGCACCGCTCCGGGCTTCTTTCGGCAGAAGGCGCACACCGCAGAGCACTGTGAGTGGCAGAATCGTCTTTGCGCGAAGAAGCAGCTTCTTCGTCTCCGGGAGCCGGAGAGAGCGGCAACTTCGCAAAGGTGATGAAACAAGCTGTACAACACTGCGATTGTGTGCGCAGCTTGAAAACTGAGAGAAAACAGTACCTGAGCACTCTCCTGCCTTTTATATTCACATGAGTATTCGATTGCAAGCTGTTTTGGACAACATTCTTTCTCTTCTTGCAAAACACTCGGCAGACCTCCGTGCAGCTTCTAGAACACGATGGGAGATGTTTTCTGTGCTGGCACAGTTTCTCCTTGCCAGACAGAGTGGCTAAGCTTTTTGCTAAGATGTAGACGAGAAGAGAGGCTAAAGACGAAGGTACGGTGCTCTGCAGAGCTAAGCACCGCTCCCGGACCTCTTTCGGCAGAAGGCGCACACCGCAGAGCACTGTGAGCGGCAGAATCGTCTTTGCGCGAAGAAGCAGCTTCTTCGTCTCCGGGAGCCGGAGAGAGCGGCAACTTCGCAAAGGTGATGAAACAAGCTGTACAACACTGCGATTGTGTGCGCAGCTTGCCAACTGAGAGAAAACAGTACCTGAGCACTCTCCTGCCTTTTATATTCACATGAACATTCGATTGCAAACTGTTATGGACAACATTCTTTCTCTTCTTGCAAAACACACGGGAGACCTCCGTGCAGCTTCTAGAACACGATGGGAGAAGTTATCTGATCTGACAGACTTTCTCCTTGCCAGACAGAGTGGAAAAGCTTTTAGCTAAGATGTAGACGAGAAGAGAGGCTAAAGACGAATGTACGGTGCTCTGCAGAGCTAAGCACCGCTCCCGGGCTTCTTTCGGCAGAAGGCGCACACCGCAGAGCACTGTGAGCGGCAGAATCGTCTTTGCGCGAAGAAGCAGCTGCTTCGTCTCCGGGAGCCGGAGAGAGCGGCAACTTCGCAAAGGTGATGAAACAAGCTGTACAACACTGCGATTGTGTGCGCAGCTTGCCAACTGAGAGAAAACAGTACCTGAGCACTCTCCTGCCTTTTATATTCACATGAACATTCGATTGCAAGCTGTTTTGGACAACTTTCTTTCTCTTCTTGCAAAACACTCGGCAGACATCCGTGAAGACTCTAGAACACGATGGGAGATGTTTTCTGTGCTGGCACAGTTTCTCTTTGCCAGACATAGTGGAAAAGCTTTTTGCTAAGATGTAGACGAGAAGAGAGGCTAAAGACGAAGGTACGGTGCTCTGCAGAGCTAAGCACCGCTCTTGGGCTTCTTTCGGCAGAAGGCGCACACCGCAGAGCACTGTGAGCGGCAGAATCGTCTTTGCGCGAAGAAGCAGCTGCTTCGTCTCCGGGAGCCGGAGAGAGCGGCAACTTCGCAAAGGTGATGAAACAAGCTGTACAACACTGCGGTTGTGTGCGCAGCTTGAAAACTGAGAGAAAACAGTACCTGAGCACTCTCCTGCCTTTTATATTCACATGAGTATTCGATTGCAAGCTGTTTTGGACAACATTCTTTCTCTTCTTGCAAAACACTCGGCAGACCTCCGTGCAGCTTCTAGAACACGATGGGAGATGTTTTCTGTGCTGGCACAGTTTCTCCTTGCCAGACAGAGTGGAAAAGCTTTTTGCTAAGATGTAGACGAGAAGAGAGGCTAAAGACGAAGGTACGGTGCTCTGCAGAGCTAAGCACCGCTCCCGGACCTCTTTCGGCAGAAGGCGCACACCGCAGAGCACTGTGAGTGGCAGAATCGTCTTTGCGCGAAGAAGCAGCTGCTTCGTCTCCGGGAGCCGGAGAGAGCGGCAACTTCGCAAAGGTGATGAAACAAACTGTACAACACTACGATTGTGTGCGCAGCTTGAAAACTGAGAGAAAACAGTACCTGACCACTCTCCTGCCTTTTATATTCACATGAGTATTCGATTGCAAGCTGTTTTGGACAACATTCTTTCTCTTCTTGCAAAACACTCGGCAGACCTCCGTGCAGCTTCTAGAACACGATGGGAGATGTTTTCTGTGCTGGCAGAGTTTCTCCTTGCCAGACAGAGTGGAAAAGCTTTTTGCTAAGATGTAGACGAGAAGAGAGGCTAAAGACGAAGGTACGGTGCTCTGCAGAGCTAAGCACCGCTCCCGGGCTTCTTTCGGCAGAAGGCGCACACCGCAGAGCACTGTGAGCGGCAGAATCGTCTTTGCGCGAAGAAGCAGCTTCTTCGTCTCCGGGAGCCGGAGAGAGCGGCAACTTCGCAAAGGTGATGAAACAAGCTGTACAACACTGCGATTGTGTGCGCAGCCTGCCAACTGAGAGAAAACAGTACCTGACCACTCTCCTGCCTTTTCTATTCACATGAACATTCGATTGCAAGCTGTTTTGGACAACTTGCTTTCTCTTCTTGCAAAACACTCGGCAGACCTCCGTGCAGCCTCTAGAACACGATGGGAGATGTTTTCTGTGCTGGCACAGTTTCTCCTTGCCAGACAGAGTGGAAAAGCTTTTTGCTAAGATGTAGACGAGAAGAGAGGCTAAAGACGAAGGTACGGTGCTCTGCAGAGCTAAGCACCGCTCCCGGACCTCTTTCGGCAGAAGGCGCACACCGCAGAGCACTGTGAGCGGCAGAATCGTCTTTGCGCGAAGAAGCAGCTTCTTCGTCTCCGGGAGCCGGAGAGAGCGGCAACTTCGCAAAGGTGATGAAACAAGCTGTACAACACTGCGATTGTGTGCGCAGCTTGCCAACTGAGAGAAAACAGTACCTGAGCACTCTCCTGCCTTTTCTATTCACATGAACATTCGATTGCAAGCTGTTTTGGACAACTTTCTTTCTCTTCTTGCAAAACACTCGGCAGACCTCCGTGCAGCCTCTAGAACACGATGGGAGATGTTTTCTGTGCTGGCAGAGTTTCTCCTTGCCAGACAGAGTGGAAAAGCTTTTTGCTAAGATGTAGACGAGAAGAGAGGCTAAAGACGAAGGTACGGTGCTCTGCAGAGCTAAGCACCGCTCTTGGGCTTCTTTCGGCAGAAGGCGCACACCGCAGAGCACTGTGAGCGGCAGAATCGTCTTTGCGCGAAGAAGCAGCTTCTTCGTCTCCGGGAGCCGGAGAGAGCGGCAACTTCGCAAAGGTGATGAAACAAGCTGTACAACACTGCGATTGTGTGCGCAGCCTGCCAACTGAGAGAAAACAGTACCTGAGCACTCTCCTGCCTTTTCTATTCACATGAACATTCGATTGCAAGCTGTTTTGGACAACTTTCTTTCTCTTCTTGCAAAACACTCGGCAGACCTCCGTGCAGCCTCTAGAACACGATGGGAGATGTTTTCTGTGCTGGCAGAGTTTCTCCTTGCCAGACAGAGTGGAAAAGCTTTTTGCTAAGATGTAGACGAGAAGAGAGGCTAAAGACGAAGGTACGGTGCTCTGCAGAGCTAAGCACCGCTCTTGGGCTTCTTTCGGCAGAAGGCGCACACCGCAGAGCATTGTGATCGGCAGAATCGTCTTTGCGCGAAGAAGCAGCTTCTTCGTCTCCGGGAGCCGGAGAGAGCGGCAGCTTCGCAAAGGTGATGAAACAAGCTGTACAACACTGCGATTGTGTGCGCAGCTTGCCAACTGAGAGAAAACAGTACCTGAGCACTCTCCTGCCTTTTCTATTCACATGAACATTCGATTGGAAGCTGTTTTGGACAACTTTCTTTCTCTTCTTGCAAAACACTCGGCAGACCTCCGTGCAGCCTCTAGAACACGATGGGAGATGTTTTCTGTGCTGGCAGAGTTTCTCCTTGCCAGACAGAGTGGAAAAGCTTTTTGCTAAGATGTAGACGAGAAGAGAGGCTAAAGACGAAGGTACGGTGCTCTGCAGAGCTAAGCACCGCTCTTGGGCTTCTTTCGGCAGAAGGCGCACACCGCAGAGCATTGTGAGCGGCAGAATCGTCTTTGCGCGAAGAAGCAGCTTCTTCGTCTCCGGGAGCCGGAGAGAGCGGCAGCTTCGCAAAGGTGATGAAACAAGCTGTACAACACTGCGATTGTGTGCGCAGATGAAAACTGAGAGAAAACAGTACCTGACCACTCTCCTGCCTTTTATGTTCACATGAATATTCGATTGCAAACTGTTTTGGACAACTAGCTTTCTCTTCTTGCAAAACACTCGGCAGACCTCCGTGCAGCCTCTAGAACACGATGGGAGATGTTTTCTGTGCTGGCACAGTTTCTCCTTGCCAGACAGAGTGGAAAAGCTTTTTGCTAAGATGTAGACGAGAAGAGAGGCTAAAGACGAAGGTACGGTGCTCTGCAGAGCTAAGCACCGCTCTTGGGCTTCTTTCGTCAGAAGGCGCACACCGCAGAGCATTGTGAGCGGCAGAATCGTCTTTGCGCGAAGAAGCAGCTTCTTCGTCTCCGGGAGCCGGAGAGAGCGGCAACTTCGCAAAGGTGATGAAACAAGCTGAACAACACTGCGATTGTGGTGCGCAGTTTGCCAACTGAGAGAAAACAGTACCTGACCACTCTTCTGCCTTTTCTATTCATATGAATATACGATTGCAAGCTGTTTTGGACAACTTTCTTTCTCTTCTTGCAAAACACTCGGCAGACCTCCGTGCAGACTCTAGAACAAGATAGGATATGTTTTCTGTGCTGACAGACTTTCTCCTTGCCAGACAGAGTGGAAAAGCTTTTAGCTAAGATGTAGACGAGAAGAGAGGCTAAAGACGAAGGTACGGTGCTCTGCAGAGCTAAGCACCGCTCCCGGTCCTCTTTCGGCAGAAGGCGCACACCGCAGAGCACTGTGAGCGGCAGAATCGTCTTTGCGCGAAGAAGCAGCTGCTTCGTCTCCGGGAGCCGGAGAGAGCGGCAACTTCGCAAAGGTGATGAAACAAGCTGTACAACACTACGATTGTGTGCGCAGCTTGAAAACTGAGAGAAAACAGTACCTGACCACTCTCCTGCCTTTTATATTCACATGAGTATTCGATTGCAAGCTGTTTTGGACAACATTCTTTCTCTTCTTGCAAAACACTCGGCAGACCTCCGTGCAGCTTCTAGAACACGATGGGAGATGTTTTCTGTGCTGGCAGAGTTTCTCCTTGCCAGACAGAGTGGAAAAGCTTTTTGCTAAGATGTAGACGAGAAGAGAGGCTAAAGACGAAGGTACGGTGCTCTGCAGAGCTAAGCACCGCTCCCGGGCTTCTTTCGGCAGAAGGCGCACACCGCAGAGCACTGTGAGCGGCAGAATCGTCTTTGCGCGAAGAAGCAGCTTCTTCGTCTCCGGGAGCCGGAGAGAGCGGCAACTTCGCAAAGGTGATGAAACAAGCTGTACAACACTGCGATTGTGTGCGCAGCCTGCCAACTGAGAGAAAACAGTACCTGACCACTCTCCTGCCTTTTCTATTCACATGAACATTCGATTGCAAGCTGTTTTGGACAACTTTCTTTCTCTTCTTGCAAAACACTCGGCAGACCTCCGTGCAGCTTCTAGAACACGATGGGAGATGTTTTCTGTGCTGTCACAGTTTCTCCTTGCCAGACAGAGTGGAAAAGGTTTTTGCGAAGATGTAGACGAGAAGAGACGCTGAAGACGAAGGTACGGTGCTCTGCAGAGCTAAGCACCGCTTCAGGGCCTCTTTCGACTGAAGACGCACACCGCAGAGCACTGTGAGCGGCAGAATCGTCTTTGCGCGAAGAAGCAGCTTCTTCGTCTCCGGGAGCCGGAGAGAGCGGCAACTTCGCAAAGGTGATGAAACAAGCTGTACAACACTGCGATTGTGTGCGCAGCTTGAAAACTGAGAGAAAACAGTACCTGAGCACTCTCCTGCCTTTTCTATTCCCATGAACATTGGATTGCAAGCTGTTTTGGACAACTTGCTTTCTCTTCTTGCAAAACACTCGGCAGACCTCCGTGCAGCCTCTAGAACACGATGGGAGATATTTTCTGTGCTGGCACAGTTTCTCCTTGCCAGACAGAGTGGAAAAGCTTTTTGCTAAGATGTAGACGAGAAGAGAGGCTAAAGACGAAGGTACGGTGCTCTGCAGAGCTAAGCACCGCTCCCGGACCTCTTTCGGCAGAAGGCGCACACCGCAGAGCACTGTGAGCGGCAGAATCGTCTTTGCGCGAAGAAGCAGCTTCTTCGTCTCCGGGAGCCGGAGAGAGCGGCAACTTCGCAAAGGTGATGAAACAAGCTGTACAACACTGCGATTGTGTGCGCAGCTTGCCAACTGAGAGAAAACAGTACCTGAGCACTCTCCTGCCTTTTCTATTCACATGAACATTCGATTGCAAGCTGTTTTGGACAACTTTCTTTCTCTTCTTGCAAAACACTCGGCAGACCTCCGTGCAGCCTCTAGAACACGATGGGAGATGTTTTCTGTGCTGGCACAGTTTCTCCTTGCCAGACAGAGTGGAAAAGCTTTTTGCTAAGATGTAGACGAGAAGAGAGGCTAAAGACGAAGGTACGGTGCTCTGCAGAGCTAAGCACCGTTCTTGGGCTTCTTTCGGCAGAAGGCGCACACCGCAGAGCACTGTGAGCGGCAGAATCGTCTTTGCGCGAAGAAGCAGCTTCTTCGTCTCCGGGAGCCGGAGAGAGCGGCAACTTGGCAAAGGTGATGAAACAAGCTGTACAACACTGCGATTGTGTGCGCAGCCTGCCAACTGAGAGAAAACAGTACCTGAGCACTCTCCTGCCTTTTCTATTCACATGAACATTCGATTGCAAGCTGTTTTGGACAACTTTCTTTCTCTTCTTGCAAAACACTCGGCAGACCTCCGTGCAGCCTCTAGAACACGATGGGAGATGTTTTCTGTGCTTGCAGAGTTTCTCCTTGCCAGACAGAGTGGAAAAGCTTTTTGCTAAGATGTAGACGAGAAGAGAGGCTAAAGACGAAGGTACGGTGCTCTGCAGAGCTAAGCACCGCTCTTGGGCTTCTTTCGGCAGAAGGCGCACACCGCAGAGCATTGTGAGCGGCAGAATCGTCTTTGCGCGAAGAAGCAGCTTCTTCGTCTCCGGGAGCCGGAGAGAGCGGCAGCTTCGCAAAGGTGATGAAACAAGCTGTACAACACTGCGATTGTGTGCGCAGATGAAAACTGAGAGAAAACAGTACCTGACCACTCTCCTGCCTTTTATGTTCACATGAATATTCGATTGCAAACTGTTTTGGACAACTAGCTTTCTCTTCTTGCAAAACACTCGGCAGACCTCCGTGCCGCCTCTAGAACACGATGGGAGATGTTTTCTGTGCTGGCACAGTTTCTCCTTGCCAGACAGAGTGGAAAAGCTTTTTGCTAAGATGTAGACGAGAAGAGAGGCTAAAGACGAAGGTACGGTGCTCTGCAGAGCTAAGCACCGCTCTTGGGCTTCTTTCGTCAGAAGGCGCACACCGCAGAGCATTGTGAGCGGCAGAATCGTCTTTGCGCGAAGAAGCAGCTTCTTCGTCTCCGGGAGCCGGAGAGAGCGGCAACTTCGCAAAGGTGATGAAACAAGCTGAACAACACTGCGATTGTGTGCGCAGTTTGCCAACTGAGAGAAAACAGTACCTGACCACTCTTCTGCCTTTTCTATTCACATGAATATACGATTGCAAGCTGTTTTGGACAACTTTCTTTCTCTTCTTGCAAAACACTCGGCAGACCTCCGTGCAGCCTCTAGAACAAGATAGGATATGTTTTCTGTGCTGACAGACTTTCTAATGCCAGACAGAGTGGAAAAGATTTTAGCTAAGATGTAGACGAGAAGAGAGGCTAAAGACGAAGGTACGGTGCTCTGCAGAGCTAAGCACCGCTCCCGGTCCTCTTTCGGCAGAAGGCGCACACCGCAGAGCACTGTGAGCGGCAGAATCGTCTTTGCGCGAAGAAGCAGCTGCTTCGTCTCCGGGAGCCGGAGAGAGCGGCAACTTCGCAAAGGTGATGAAACAAGCTGTACAACACTACGATTGTGTGCGCAGCTTGAAAACTGAGAGAAAACAGTACCTGAGCACTCTCCTGCCTTTTATATTCACATGAGTATTCGATTGCAAGCTGTTTTGGACAACATTCTTTCTCTTCTTGCAAAACACTCGGCAGACCTCCGTGCAGCTTCTAGAACACGATGGGAAATGTTTTCTGTGCTGGCAGAGTTTCTCTTTGCCAGACAGAGTGGAAAAGCTTTTTGCTAAGATGTAGACGAGAAGAGAGGCTAAAGACGAAGGTACGGTGCTCTGCAGAGCTAAGCACCGCTCCCGGACCTCTTTCGGCAGAAGGCGCACACCGCAGAGCACTGTGAGCGGCAGAATCGTCTTTGCGCGAAGAAGCAGCTTCTTCGTCTCCGGGAGCCGGAGAGAGCGGCAACTTCGCAAAGGTGATGAAACAAGCTGTACAACACTGCGATTGTGTGCACAGCTTGCCAACTGAGACAAAACAGTACCTGAGCACTCTCCTGCCTTTTCTATTCACATGAACATTCGATTGCAAGCTGTTTTGGACAACTTTCTTTCTCTTCTTGCAAAACACTCGGCAGACTTCCGTGCAGCCTCTAGAACACGATAGGATATGTTTTCCGTGCTGACACATTTTCTCCTTGCCAGACAGAGTGGAAAAGCTTTTTGCTAAGATGTAGACGAGAAGAGAGGCTAAAGACGAAGGTACGGTGCTCTGCAGAGCTAAGCACCGCTCCCGGTCCTCTTTCGGCAGAAGGCGCACACCGCAGACCAATGTGAGCGGCAGAATCGTCTTTGCGCGAAGAAGCAGCTGCTTCGTCTCCGGGAGCCGGAGAGAGCGGCAACCTCGCAAAGGTGATGAAACAAGCTGTACAACACTGCGATTGTGTGCGCAGCTTGCCAACTGAGAGAAAACAGTACCTGACCACTCTCCTGCCTTTTATATTCACATGAGTATTCGATTGCAAGTTGTTTTGGACAACATTCTTTCTCTTATTGCAAAACACTCGGCAGACCTCCGTGCAGCTTCTAGAACACGATGGGAGATGTTTTCTGTGCTGGCACAGTTTCTCCTTGCCAGACAGAGTGGAAAAGCTTTTTGCTAAATGTAGACGAGAAGAGAGGCTAAAGACGAAGGTACGGTGCTCTGCAGAGCTAAGCACCGCTCCCGGACCTCTTTCGGCAGAAGGCGCACACCGCAGAGCACTGTGAGCGGCAGAATCGTCTTTGCGCGAAGAAGCAGCTGCTTCGTCTCCGGGAGCCGGAGAGAGCGGCAACTTCGCAAAGGTGATGAAACAAGCTGTACAACACTGCGATTGTGTGCGCAGCTTGCCAACTGAGAGAAAACAGTACCTGAGCACTCTCCTGCCTTTTCTATTCACATGAACATTCGATTGCAAGCTGTTTTGGACAACTTTCTTTCTCTTCTTGCAAAACACTCGGCAGACCTCCGTGCAGCCTCTAGAACAAGATAGGATATGTTTTCTGTGCTGACAGACTTTCTAATGCCAGACAGAGTGGAAAAGCTTTTAGCTAAGATGTAGACGAGAAGAGAGGCTAAAGACGAAGGTACGGTGCTCTGCAGAGCTAAGCACCGCTCCCGGTCCTCTTTCGGCAGAAGGCGCACACCGCAGAGCACTGTGAGCGGCAGAATCGTCTTTGCGCGAAGAAGCAGCTGCTTCGTCTCCGGGAGCCGGAGAGAGCGGCAACTTCGCAAAGGTGATGAAACAAGCTGTACAACACTACGATTGTGTGCGCAGCTTGAAAACTGAGAGAAAACAGTACCTGACCACTCTCCTGCCTTTTATATTCACATGAGTATTCGATTGCAAGCTGTTTTGGACAACATTCTTTCTCTTCTTGCAAAACACTCGGCAGACCTCCGTGCAGCTTCTAGAACACGATGGGAGATGTTTTCTGTGCTGGCAGAGTTTCTCCTTGCCAGACAGAGTGGAAAAGCTTTTTGCTAAGATGTAGACGAGAAGAGAGGCTAAAGACGAAGGTACGGTGCTCTGCAGAGCTAAGCACCGCTCCCGGACCTCTTTCGGCAGAAGGCGCACACCGCAGAGCACTGTGAGCGGCAGAATCGTCTTTGCGCGAAGAAGCAGCTTCTTCGTCTCCGGGAGCCGGAGAGAGCGGCAACTTCGCAAAGGTGATGAAACAAGCTGTACAACACTGCGATTGTGTGCACAGCTTGCCAACTGAGACAAAACAGTACCTGAGCACTCTCCTGCCTTTTCTATTCACATGAACATTCGATTGCAAGCTGTTTTGGACAACTTTCTTTCTCTTCTTGCAAAACACTCGGCAGACTTCCGTGCAGCCTCTAGAACACGATAGGATACGTTTTCCGTGCTGACACATTTTCTCCTTGCCAGACAGAGTGGAAAAGCTTTTTGCTAAGATGTAGACGAGAAGAGAGGCTAAAGACGAAGGTACGGTGCTCTGCAGAGCTAAGCACCGCTCCCGGTCCTCTTTCGGCAGAAGGCGCACACCGCAGAGCACTGTGAGCGGCAGAATCGTCTTTGCGCGAAGAAGCAGCTGCTTCGTCTCCGGGAGCCGGAGAGAGCGGCAACCTCGCAAAGGTGATGAAACAAGCTGTACAACACTGCGATTGTGTGCGCAGCTTGCCAACTGAGAGAAAACAGTACCTGAGCACTCTCCTGCCTTTTCTATTCACATGAACATTGGATTGCAAGCTGTTTTGGACAACTTTCTTTCTCTTCTTGCAAAACACTCGGCAGACCTCCGTGCAGCCTCTAGAACACTATAGGATATGTTTTTTGTGCTGGCAGAGTTTCTCCTTGCCAGACAGAGTGGAAAAGCTTTTTGCTAAGATGTAGACGAGAAGAGAGGCTAAAGACGAAGGTACGGTGCTCTGCAGAGCTAAGCACCGCTCCCGGACCTCTTTCGGCAGAAGGCGCACACCGCAGAGCACTGTGAGCGGCAGAATCGTCTTTGCGCGAAGAAGCAGCTTCTTCGTCTCCGAGAGCCGAGGAGAGCGGCAACTTCGCAAAGGTGATGAAACAAGCTGTACAACACTGCGATTGTGTGCGCAGCTTGAAAACTGAGAGAAAACAGTACCTGACCACTCTCCTGCCTTTTATATTCACATGAATATTCGATTGCAAGCTGTTATGCACAACATTCTTTCTCTTCTTGCAAAACACTCGGCAGACCTCCGTGCAGCTTCTAGAACACGATGGGAGATGTTTTCTGTGCTGGCACAGTTTCTCCTTGCCAGACAGAGTGGAAAAGCTTTTTGCTAAGATGTAGACGAGAAGAGAGGCTAAAGACGAATGTACGGTGCTCTGCAGAGCTAAGCACCGCTCCCGGACCTCTTTCGGCAGAAGGCGCACACCGCAGAGCACTGTGAGCGGCAGAATCGTCTTTGCGCGAAGAAGCAGCTTCTTCGTCTCCGGGAGCCGGAGAGAGCGGCAACTTCGCAAAGGTGATGAAACAAGCTGTACAACACTGCGATTGTGTGCGCAGCTTGCCAACTGAGAGAAAACAGTACCTGACCACTCTCCTGCCTTTTTTATTCACATGAGTATTCGATTGCAAGCTGTTTAGGACAACTTTCTTTCTCTTCTTGCAAAACACTCGGCAGACCACCGTGCCGCTTCTAGAACACGATGGGAGATGTTTTCTGTTCTGGCAGAGTTTCTCCTTGCCAGACAGAGTGGAAAAGCTTTTTGCTAAGATGTAGACGAGAAGAGAGGCTAAAGACGAAGGTAGGGTGCTCTGCAGAGCTAAGCACCGCTCCCGGACCTCTTTCGGCAGAAGGCGCACACCGCAGAGCACTGTGAGCGGCAGAATCGTCTTTGCGCGAAGAAGCAGCTGCTTCGTCTCCGGGAGCCGGAGAGAGCGGCAACTTCGCAAAGGTGATGAAACAAGCTGTACAACACTGCGATTGTGTGCGCAGCTTGCCAACTGAGAGAAAACAGTACCTGAGCACTCTCCTGCCTTTTCTATTCACATGAACATTCGATTGCAAGCTGTTTTGGACAACTTTCTTTCTCTTCTTGCAAAACACTCGGCAGACCTCCGTGCAGCCTCTAGAACACGATGGGAGATGTTTTCTCTGCTGGCACAGTTTCTCCTTGCCAGACAGAGTGGAAAAGCTTTTTGCTAAGATGTAGACGAGAAGAGAGGCTAAAGACGAAGGTACGGTGCTCTGCAGAGCTAAGCACCGCTCTTGGGCTTCTTTCGGCAGAAGGCGCACACCGCAGAGCATTGTGGGCGGCAGAATCGTCTTTGCGCGAAGAAGCAGCTTCTTCGTCTCCGGGAGCCGGAGAGAGCGGCAGCTTCGCAAAAGTGATGAAACAAGCTGTACAACACTGCGATTGTGTGCGCAGCTTTCCAACTGAGAGAAAACAATACCTGAGCACTCTCCTGCCTTTTCTATTCACATGAACATTGGATTGCAAGCTGTTTTGGACAACTTTCTTTCTCTTCTTGCAAAACACTCGGCAGACCTCCGTGAAGCCTCTAGACACGATGGGAGATGTTTTCTGTTCTGACAGACTTTCTCCTTGCCAGACAGAGTGGAAAAGCTTTTAGCTAAGATGTAGACGAGAAGAGAGGCTAAAGACGAATGTACGGTGCTCTGTAGAGCTAAGCACCGCTCCCGGTCCTCTTTCGGCAGAAGGCGCACACCGCAGTGCACTGTGAGCGGCAGAATCGTCTTTGCGGGAAGAAGCAGCTTCTTCGTCTCCGGTAGCCGGAGAGAGCGGCAACTTCGCAAAGGTGATGAAACAAGCTGTACAACACTGCGATTGTGTGCGCTGCTTGCCAACTGAGGGAAAACAGTACCTGAGCACTCTCCTGCCTTTTCTATTCACATGAACATTCGATTGCAAGCTGTTTTGGACAACTTTCTTTCTCTTCTTGCAAAACACTCGGCAGCCTCTAGAACACGATGGGAGATGTTTTCTGTGCTGGCACAGTTTCTCCTTGCCAGACAGAGTGGAAAAGCTTTTTGCTAAGATGTAGACGAGAAGAGAGGCTACAGACGAAGGTACGGTGCTCTGCAGATCTAAGCACCGCTCCCGGACCTCTTTCGGCAGAAGGCGCACACCGCAGAGAACTGTGAGCGGCAGAATCGTCTTTGCGCGAAGAAGCATCTTCTTCGTCTCCGGGAGCCGAGGAAAGCGGCAACTTCGCAAAGGTGATGAAACAAGCTGTACAACACTGCGATTGTGTGCGCAGCTTGAAAACTGAGAGAAAACAGTACCTGACCACTCTCCTGCCTTTTATATTCACATGAGTATTCGATTGCAAGCTGTTATGGACAACATTCTTTCTCTTCTTGCAAAACACTCGGCTGACCTCCGTGCAGCTTCTAGAACACGATGGGAGATGTTTTCTGTGCTGGCAGAGTTTCTCCTTGCCAGACAGAGTGGAAAAGCTTTTTGCTAAGATGTAGACGAGAAGAGAGGCTAAAGACGAAGGTAGGGTGCTCTGCAGAGCTAAGCACCGCTCCCGGACCTCTTTCGGCAGAAGGCGCACACCGCAGAGCACTGTGAGCGGCAGAATCGTCTTTGCGCGAAGAAGCAGCTTCTTCGTCTCCGGGAGCCGGAGAGAGCGGCAGCTTCGCAAAGGTGATGAAACAAGCTGTACAAGACTGCGATTGTGTGCGCAGCTTGAAAACTGAGAGAAAACAGTACCTGACCACTCTCCTGCCTTTTCTATTCACATGAACATTCGATTGCAAGCTGTTTTGGACACCTTGCTTTCTCTTCTTGCAAAACACTCGGCAGACCTCCGTGCAGCCTCTAGAACACGATGGGAGATGTTTTCTGTGCTGGCAGAGTTTCTCCTTGCCAGACAGAGTGGAAAAGCTTTTTGCTAAGATGTAGACGAGAAGAGAGGCTAAAGACGAAGGTACGGTGCTCTGCAGAGCTAAGCACCGCTCCCGGACCTCTTTCGGCAGAAGGCGCACACCGCAGAGCACTGTGAGCGGCAGAATCGTCTTTGCGCGAAGAAGCAGCTTCTTCGTCTCCGGGAGCCGGAGAGAGCGGCAACTTCGCAAAGGTGATGAAACAAGCTGTACAACACTGCGATTGTGTGCGCAGCTTGCCAACTGAGAGAAAACAGTACCTGAGCACTCTCCTGCCTTTTCTATTCACATGAACATTCGATTGCAAGCTGTTTTGGACAACTTGCTTTCTCTTCTTGCAAAACACTCGGCAGACCTCCGTGCAGCTTCTAGAACAAGATAGGATATGTTTTCCGTGCTTACAGACTTTCTCCTTGCCAGACAGAGTGGAAAAGCTTTTTGCTAAGATGTAGACGAGAAGAGAGGCTAAAGACGAAGGTACGGTGCTCTGCAGAGCTAAGCACCGCTCCCGGTCCTCTTTCGGCAGAAGGCGCACACCGCAGAGCACTGTGAGCGGCAGAATCGTCTTTGCGCGAAGAAGCAGCTGCTTCGTCTCCGGGAGCCGGAGAGAGCGGCAATTTCGCAAAGGTGATGAAACAAGCTGTACAACACTGCGATTGTGTGCGCAGCTTGCCAACTGAGAGAAAACAGTACCTGAGCACTCTCCTGCCTTTTCTATTCACATGAACATTCGATTGCAAGCTGTTTTGGACAACTTGCTTTCTCTTCTTGCAAAACACTCGGCAGACCTCCGTGCAGCTTCTAGAACACGATAGGATATGTTTTCCGTGCTTACAGACTTTCTCCTTGCCAGACAGAGTGGAAAAGCTTTTAGCTAAGATGTAGACGAGAAGAGAGGCTAAAGACGAAGGTACGGTGCTCTGCAGAGCTAAGCACCGCTCCCGGTCCTCTTTCGGCAGAAGGCGCACACCGCAGAGCACTGTGAGCGGCAGAATCGTCTTTGCGCGAAGAAGCAGCTTCTTCGTCTCCGGGAGCCGGAGAGAGCGGCAACTTGGCAAAGGTGATGAAACAAGCTGTACAACACTGCGATTGTGTGCGCAGCTTGCCAACTGAGAGAAAACAGTACCTGAGCACTCTCCTGCCTTTTCTATTCACATGAACATTCGATTGCAAGCTGTTTTGGACAACTTTCTTTCTCTTCTTGCAAAACACTCGGCAGACCTCCGTGCAGCCTCTAGAACACGATGGGAGATGTTTTCTGTGCTGGCACAGTTTCTCCTTGCCAGACAGAGTGGAAAAGCTTTTAGCTAAGATGTAGACGAGAAGAGAGGCTAAAGACGAAGGTACGGTGCTCTGCAGAGCTAAGCATCGCTCCCGGATCTCTTTCGGCAGAAGGCGCACACCGCAGAGCACTGTGAGCGGCAGAATCGTCTTTGCGCGAAGAAGCAGCTGCTTCGTCTCCGGGAGCCGGAGAGAGCGGCAACTTCGCAAAGGTGACGAAACAAACTGTACAACACTGTGATTGTGTGCGCAGCTTGCCAACTGAGAGAAAACAGTACCTGAGCACTCTCCTGCCTTTTCTATTCACATGAACATTGGATTGCAAGCTGTTTTGGACAACTTTCTTTCTCTTCTTGCAAAACACTCGGCAGACCACCGTGCAGCCTCTAGAACACGATGGGAGATGTTTTCCGTGCTGACAGACTTTCTCCTTGCCAGACAGAGTGGAAAAGCTTTTTGCTAAGATGTAGACGAGAAGAGAGGCTAAAGACGAAGGTACGGTGCTCTGCAGAGCTAAGCATCGCTCCCGGACCTCTTTCGGCAGAAGGCGCACACCGCAGAGCACTGTGAGCGGCAGAATCGTCTTTGCGCGAAGAAGCAGCTTCTTCGTCTCCGGGAGCCGGAGAGAGCGGCAACTTCGCAAAGGTGACGAAACAAGCTGTACAACACTGCGATTGTGTGCGCAGCTTGCCAACTGAGAGAAAACAGTACCTGAGCACTCTCCTGCCTTTTCTATTCACATGAACATTGGATTGCAAGCTGTTTTGGACAACTTTCTTTCTCTTCTTGCAAACACTCGGCAGACCTCCGTGCAGCCTCTAGAACACGATGGGAGATTTTTTCTTTGCTGGCACAGTTTCTCCTTGCCAGACAGAGTGGAAAAGCTTTTTGCTAAGATGTAGACGAGAAGAGAGGCTAAAGATGAAGGTACGGTGCTCTGCAGAGCTAAGCATCGCTCCCGGACCTCTTTCGGCAGAAGGCGCACACCGCACAGCACTGTGAGCGGCAGAATCGTCTTTGCGCGAAGAAGCAGCTTCTTCGTCTCCGGGAGCCGGAGAGAGCGGCAACTTCGCAAAGGTGATGAAACAAGCTGTACAACACTGCGATTGTGTGCGCAGCTTGCCAACTGAGAGAAAACAGTACCTGAGCACTCTCCTGCCTCTTCTATTCACATGAACATTCGATTGCAAGCTGTTTTGGACAACTTTCTTTCTCTTCTTGCAAAACACTCGGCAGACCTCCGTGCAGCTTCTAGAACACGATGGGAGATGTTTTCTGTGCTGGCAGAGTTTCTCCTTGCCAGACAGAGTGGAAAAGCTTTTTGCTAAGATGTAGACGAGAAGAGAGGCTAAAGACGAAGGTACGGTGCTCTGCAGAGCTAAGCACCGCTCCCGGGCTTCTTTCGGCAGAAGCCGCACACCGCAGAGCACTGTGAGCGGCAGAATCGTCTTTGCGCGAAGAAGCAGCTTCTTCGTCTCCGCGAGCCGGAGAGAGCGGCAACTTCGCAAAGGTGATGAAACAAGCTGTACAACACTGCGATTGTGTGCGCAGCTTGCCAACTGAGAGAAAACAGTACCTGAGCACTCTCCTGCCTTTTCTATTCACATGAACATTCGATTGCAAGCTGTTTTGGACAACTTTCTTTCTCTTCTTGCAAAACACTCGGCAGACCTCCGTGCAGCTTCTAGAACACGATGGGAGATGTTTTCTGTGCTGGCAGAGTTTCTCCTTGCCAGACAGAGTGGAAAAGCTTTTTGCTAAGATGTAGACGAGAAGAGAGGCTAAAGACGAAGGTACGGTGCTCTGCAGAGCTAAGCACCGCTCCCGGACCTCTTTCGCCAGAAGGCGCACACCGCAGAGCACTGTGAGCGGCAGAATCGTCTTTGCGCGAAGAAGCAGCTTCTTCGTCTCCGGGAGCCGGAGAGAGCGGCAGCTTCGCAAAGGTGATGAAACAAGCTGTACAACACTGCGATTGTGTGCGCAGCTTGCCAACTGAGAGAAAAGAGTACCTGAGCACTCTCCTGCCTTTTCTATTCACATGAACATTGGATTGCAAGCTGTTTTGGACAACTTTCTTTCTCTTCTTGCAAAACACTCGGCAGACCTCCGTGCAGCCTCTAGAACACGATGGGAGATGTTTTTGGTGCTGGCACAGTTTCTCCTTGCCAGACAGATTGGAAAAGCTTTTTGCTAAGATGTAGACGAGAAGAGAGGCTAAAGACGAAGGTACGGTGCTCTGCAGAGCTAAGCACCGCTCCCGGGCTTCTTTCGGCAGAAGGCGCACACCGCAGAGCACTGTGAGCGGCAGAATCGTCTTTGCGCGAAGAAGCAGCTTCTTCGTCTCCGGGAGCCGGAGAGAGCGGCAACTTCGCAAAGGTGATGAAACAAGCTGTACAACACTGCGATTGTGTGCGCAGCTTGCCAACTGAGAGAAAACAGTACCTGAGCACTCTCCTGCCTTTTCTATTCACATGAACATTCGATTGCAAGCTGTTTTGGACAACTTTCTTTCTCTTCTTGCAAAACACTCGGCAGACCTCCGTGCAGCCTCTAGAACACGATGGGAGATGTTTTCTGTGCTGGCACAGTTTCTCCTTGCCAGACAGAGTGGAAAAGCTTTTTGCTAAGATGTAGACGAGAAGAGAGGCTAAAGACGAAGGTACGGTGCTCTGCAGAGCTAAGCACCGCTTCAGGGCCTCTTTCGACTGAAGACGCACACCGCAGAGCACTGTGAGCGGCAGAATCGTCTTTGCGCGAAGAAGCAGCTTCTTCGTCTCCGGGAGCCGGAGAGAGCGGCAACTTCGCAAAGGTGATGAAACAAGCTGTACAACACTGCGATTGTGTGCGCAGCTTGAAAACTGATAGAAAACAGTACCTGAGCACTCTCCTGCCTTTTCTATTCACATGAACATTCGATTGCAAGCTGTTTTGGACAACTTTCTTTCTCTTCTTGCAAAACACTCGGCAGACCTCCGTGCAGCCTCTAGAACACGATGGGAGATGTTTTCTGTGCTGGCAGAGTTTCTCCTTGCCAGACAGAGTGGAAAAGCTTTTTGCTAAGATGTAGACGAGAAGAGAGGCTAAAGACGAAGGTACAGTGCTCTGCAGAGCTAAGCACCGCTCCCGGACCTCTTTTGGCAGAAGGCGCACACCGCAGAGCACTGTGAGCGGCAGAATCGTCTTTGCGCGAAGAAGCAGCTTCTTCGTCTCCGGGAGCCGGAGAGAGCGGCAACTTCGCAAAGGTGATGAAACAAGCTGTACAACACTGCAATTGTGTGCGCAGCTTGAAAACTGAGAGAAAACAGTACCTGACCACTCTCCTGCCTTTTATATTCACATGAGTATTCGATTGCAAGCTGTTTTGGACAACATTCTTTCTCTTCTTGCAAAACACTCGGCAGACTTCCGTGCAGCTTCTAGAACACGATGGGAGATGTTTTCTGTGCTGGCAGAGTTTCTCCTTGCCAGACAGAGTGGAAAAGCTTTTTGCTAAGATGTAGACGAGAAGAGAGGCTAAAGACGAAGGTACGGTGCTCTGCAGAGCTAAGCACCGCTCCCGGACCTCTTTCGGCAGAAGGCGCACACCGCAGAGCACTGTGAGCGGCAGAATCGTCTTTGCGCGAAGAAGCAGCTGCTTCGTCTCCGGGAGCCGGAGAGAGCGGCAACTTCGCAAAGGTGATGAAACAAGCTGTACAACACTGCGATTGTGTGCGCAGCTTGAAAACTGAGAGAAAACAGTACCTGAGCACTCTCCTGCCTTTTCTATTCACATGAACATTCGATTGCAAGCTGTTTTGGACAACTTTCTTTCTCTTCTTGCAAAACACTCGGCAGACCTCCGTGCAGCCTCTAGAACACGATAGGATATGTTTTCCGTGCTGACAGACTTTCTCCTTGCCAGACAGATTGGAAAAGATTTTAGCTAAGATGTAGACGGGAAGAGAGGCTAAAGACGAAGGTACGGTGCTCTGCAGAGCTAAGCATCGCTCCCGGACCTCTTTCGGCAGAAGGCGCACACCGCAGAGCACTGTGAGCGGCAGAATCTTCTTTGCGCGAAGAAGCAGCTTCTTCGTCTCCGGGAGCCGGAGAGAGCGGCAACTTCGCAAAGGTGACGAAACAAGCTGTACAACACTGCGATTGTGTGCGCAGCTTGCCAACTGAGAGAAAACAGTACCTGAGCACTCTCCTGCCTTTTCTATTCACATGAACATTGGATTGCAAGCTGTTTTGGACAACTTTCTTTCTCTTCTTGCAAACACTCGGCAGACCTCCGTGCAGCCTCTAGAACACGATGGGAGATTTTTTCTTTGCTGGCACAGTTTCTCCTTGCCAGACAGAGTGGAAAAGCTTTTTGCTAAGATGTAGACGAGAAGAGAGGCTAAAGATGAAGGTACGGTGCTCTGCAGAGCTAAGCATCGCTCCCGGACCTCTTTCGGCAGAAGGCGCACACCGCACAGCACTGTGAGCGGCAGAATCGTCTTTGCGCGAAGAAGCAGCTTCTTCGTCTCCGGGAGCCGGAGAGAGCGGCAACTTCGCAAAGGTGATGAAACAAGCTGTACAACACTGCGATTGTGTGCGCAGCTTGAAAACTGAGAGAAAACAGTACCTGAGCACTCTCCTGCCTTTTCTATTCACATGAACATTGGATTGCAAGCTGTTTTGGACAACTTTCTTTCTCTTCTTGCAAAACACTCGGCAGACCTCCGTGCAGCCTCTAGAACACGATGGGAGATGTTTTCTGTGCTGGCACAGTTTCTCCTTGCCAGACAGAGTGGAAAAGCTTTTTGCTAAGATGTAGACGAGAAGAGAGGCTAAAGACGAAGGTACGGTGCTCTGCAGAGCTAAGCACCGCTCCCGGGCATGTTTCGGCAGAAGGCGCACACCGCAGAGCACTGTGAGCGGCAGAATCGTCTTTGCGCGAAGAAGCAGCTTCTTCGTCTCCGCGAGCCGGAGAGAGCGGCAACTTCGCAAAGGTGATGAAACAAGCTGTACAACACTGCGATTGTGTGCGCAGCTTGCCAACTGAGAGAAAACAGTACCTGAGCACTCTCCTGCCTTTTCTATTCACATGAACATTCGATTGCAAGCTGTTTTGGACAACTTTCTTTCTCTTCTTGCAAAACACTCGGCAGACCTCCGTGCAGCTTCTAGAACACGATGGGAGATGTTTTCTGTGCTGGCAGAGTTTCTCCTTGCCAGACAGAGTGGAAAAGCTTTTTGCTAAGATGTAGACGACAAGAGAGGCTAAAGACGAAGGTACGGTGCTCTGCAGAGCTCAGCACCGATTCAGGGCCTCTTTCGACTGAAGACGCACACCGCAGAGCACTGTGAGCGGCAGAATCGTCCTTGCGCGAAGAAGCAGCTGCTTCGTCTCCGGGAGCCGGAGAGAGCGGCAACTTCGCAAAGGTGATGAAACAAGCTGTACAACACTGCGATTGTGTGCGCAGCTTGCCAACTGTGAGAAAACAGTACCTGAGCACTCTCCTGCCTTTTCTATTCACATGAACATTGGATTGCAAACTGTTTTGGACAACTTGCTTTCTCTTCTTGCAAAACACTCGGCAGACATCCGTGCAGCCTCTAGAACACGATGGGAGATGTTTTCTGTGCTGGCACAGTTTCTCCTTGCCAGACAGAGTGGAAAAGCTTTTTGCTAAGATGTAGACGAGAAGAGAGGCTAAAGACGAAGGTACGGTGCTCTGCAGAGCTAAGCACCGCTCCCGGACCTCTTTCGCCAGAAGGCGCACACCGCAGAGCACTGTGAGCGGCAGAATCGTCTTTGCGCGAAGAAGCAGCTGCTTCGTCTCCGCGAGCCGGAGAGAGCGGCAACTTCGCAAAGGTGATGAAACAAGCTGTACAACACTGCGATTGTGTGCGCAGCTTGCCAACTGAGAGAAAACAGTACCTGAGCACTCTCCTGCCTTTTCTATTCACATGAACATTGGATTGCAAGCTGTTTTGGACAACTTTCTTTCTCTTCTTGCAAAACACTCGGCAGACCTCCGTGCAGCTTCTAGAACACGATGGGAGATGTTTTCTTTTCTGGCAGAGTTTCTCCTTGCCAGACAGAGTGGAAAAGCTTTTTGCTAAGATGTAGACGAGAAGAGAGGCTAAAGACGAAGGTACGGTGCTCTGCAGAGCTAAGCACCGCTTCAGGGCCTCTTTCGACTGATGACGCACACCGCAGAGCACTGTGAGCGGCAGAATCGTCTTTGCGCGAAGAAGCAGCTTCTTCGTCTCCGGGAGCCGGAGAGAGCGGCAACTTCGCAAAGGTGATGAAACAAGCTGTACAACACTGCGATTGTGTGCGCAGCTTGCCAACTGAGAGAAAACAGTACCTGACCACTCTCCTGCCTTTTCTATTCACATGAACATTCGATTGCAAGCTGTTTTGGACAACTTTCTTTCTCTTCTTGCAAAACACTCGGCAGACCTCCGTGCAGCCTCTAGAACACGATAGGATATGTTTTCCGTGCTGACAGACTTTCTCCTTGCCAGACAGATTGGAAAAGATTTTAGCTAAGATGTAGACGGGAAGAGAGGCTAAAGACGAAGGTACGGTGCTCTGCAGATCTAAGCATCGCTCCCCGACCTCTTTCGGCAGAAGCCGCACACCGCAGAGCACTGTGAGTGGCAGAATCGTCTTTGCGCGAAGAAGGAGCTTCTTCGTCTCCGGGAGCCGGAGAGAGCGGCAACTTCGCAAAGGTGATGAAACAAGCTGTACAACACTGCGATTGTGTGCGCAGCTTGCCAACTGAGAGAAAACAGTACCTGAGCACTCTCCTGCCTTTTCTATTCACATGAACATTGGATTGCAAGCTGTTTTGGACAACTTGCTTTCTCTTCTTGCAAAACACTCGGCAGACCTCCGTGCAGCTTCTAGAACACGATGGGAGATGTTTTCTGTGCTGGCACAGTTTCTCCTTGCCAGACAGAGTGGAAAAGCTTTTTGCTAAGATGTAGACGAGAAGAGAGGCTAAAGACGAAGGTACGGTGCTCTGCAGAGCTAAGCATCGCTCCCGGACCTCTTTCGGCAGAAGGCGCACACCGCAGAGCACTGTGAGCGGCAGAATCTTCTTTGCGCGAAGAAGCAGCTTCTTCGTCTCCGGGAGCCGGAGAGAGCGGCAACTTCGCAAAGGTGACGAAACAAGCTGTACAACACTGCGATTGTGTGCGCAGCTTGCCAACTGAGAGAAAACAGTACCTGACCACTCTCCTGCCTTTTCTATTCACATGAACATTGGATTGCAAGCTGTTTTGGACAACTTTCTTTCTCTTCTTGCAAAACACTCGGCAGACCTCCGTGCAGCCTCTAGAACACGATGGGAGATTTTTTCTTTGCTGGCACAGTTTCTCCTTGCCAGACAGAGTGGAAAAGCTTTTTGCTAAGATGTAGACGAGAAGAGAGGCTAAAGACGAAGGTACGGTGCTCTGCAGAGCTAAGCATCGCTCCCGGACCTCTTTCGGCAGAAGGCGCACACCGCAGAGCACTGTGAGCGGCAGAATCGTCTTTGCGCGAAGAAGCAGCTTCTTCGTCTCCGGGAGCCGGAGAGAGCGGCAACTTCGCAAAGGTGATGAAACAAGCTGTACAACACTGCGATTGTGTGCGCAGCTTGAAAACTGAGAGAAAACAGTACCTGAGCACTCTCCTGCCTTTTCTATTCACATGAACATTGGATTGCAAGCTGTTTTGGACAACTTTCTTTCTCTTCTTGCAAAACACTCGGCAGACCTCCGTGCAGCCTCTAGAACACGATGGGAGATGTTTTCTGTGCTGGCACAGTTTCTCCTTGCCAGACAGAGTGGAAAAGCTTTTTGCTAAGATGTAGACGAGAAGAGAGGCTAAAGACGAAGGTACGGTGCTCTGCAGAGCTAAGCACCGCTCCCGGGCATGTTTCGGCAGAAGGCGCACACCGCAGAGCACTGTGAGCGGCAGAATCGTCTTTGCGCGAAGAAGCAGCTTCTTCGTCTCCGGGAGCCGGAGAGAGCGGCAACTTCGCAAAGGTGATGAAACAAGCTGTACAACACTGCGATTGTGTGCGCAGCTTGCCAACTGAGAGAAAACAGTACCTGAGCACTCTCCTGCCTTTTCTATTCACATGAACATTCGATTGCAAGCTGTTTTGGACAACTTTCTTTCTCTTCTTGCAAAACACTCGGCAGACCTCCGTGCAGCCTCTAGAACACGATGGGAGATGTTTTCTGTGCTGGCAGAGTTTCTCCTTGCCAGACAGAGTGGAAAAGCTTTTTGCTAAGATGTTGACGAGAAGAGAGGCTAAAGACGAAGGTACGGTGCTCTGCAGAGCTCAGCACCGCTTCAGAGCCTCTTTCGACTGAAGACGCACACCGCAGAGCACTGTGAGCGGCAGAATCGTCCTTGCGCGAAGAAGCAGCTTCTTCGTCTCCGGGAGCCGGAGAGAGCGGCAACTTCGCAAAGGTGATGAAACAAGCTGTACAACACTGCGATTGTGTGCGCAGCTTGAAAACTGAGAGAAAACAGTACCTGACCACTCTCCTGCCTTTTCTATTCACATGAACATTGGATTGCAAGCTGTTTTGGACAACTTGATTTCTCTTCTTGCAAAACACTCGGCAGACCTCCGTGCAGCCTCTAGAACACGATGGGAGATATTTTCTGTGCTGGCACAATTTCTCCTTGCCAGACAGAGTGGAAAAGCTTTTAGCTAAAATGTAGACGAGAAGAGAGGCTAAAGACGAAGGTACGGTGCTCTGCAGAGCTAAGCAACACTCCCGGGCTTCTTTCGGCAGAAGGCGCACACCGCAGAGCATTGTGAGCGGCAGAATTGTCTTTGCGCGAAGAAGCAGCTTCTTCGTCTCCGGGAGCCGGAGAGAGCGGCAACTTCGCAAAGGTGATGAAACAAGCTGTACAACACTGCGATTGTGTGCGCAGCTTGCCAACTGAGAGAAAACAGTACCTGAGCACTCTCCTGCCTTTTCTATTCACATGAACATTCGATTGCAAGCTTTTTTGGACAACTTTCTTTCTCTTCTTGCAAAACACTCGGCTGACCTCCGTGCAGCTTCTAGAACACGATGGGAGATGTTTTCTTTTCTGGCACAGTTTCTCCTTGCCAGACAGAGTGGAAAAGCTTTTTGCTAAGATGTAGACGAGAAGAGAGGCTAAAGACGAAGGTACGGTGCTCTGCAGAGCTAAGCACCGCTTCAGGCCCTCTTTCGACTGAAGACGCACACCGCAGAGCACTGTGAGCGGCAGAATCGTCCTTGCGCGAAGAAGCAGCTGCTTCGTCTCCGGGAGCCGGAGAGAGCGGCAACTTCGCAAAGGTGATGAAACAACCTGTACAACACTGCGATTGTGTGCGCAGCTTGCCAACTGAGAGAAAACAGTACCTGAGCACTCTCCTGCCTTTTCTATTCACATGAATATTCGATTGCAAGCTGTTTTGGACAACTTTCTTTCTCTTCTTGTAAAACACTCGGCAGACCTCCGTGCAGCCTCTAGAACACGATAGGATATGTTTTTTTTGCTGGCACAGTTTCTCCTTGCCAGACAGAGTGGAAAAGCTTTTTGCTAAGATGTAGACGAGAAGAGAGGCTAAAGACGAAGGTACGGTGCTCTGCAGAGCTAAGCACCGCTCCCGGGCTTCTTTCGGCAGAAGCCGCACACCGCAGAGCACTGTGAGCGGCAGAATCGTCTTTGCGCGAAGAAGCAGCTTCTTCATCTCCGGGAGCCGGAGAGAGCGGCAACTTCGCAAAGGTGATGAAACAAGCTGTACAACACTGCGATTGTGTGCGCAGCTTGCCAACTGAGAGAAAACAGTGCCTGAGCACTCTCCTGCCTTTTATATTCACATGAACATTCGATTGCAAGCTGTTTTGGACAACTTTCTTTCTCTTCTTGCAAAACACTCGGCAGACCTCCGTGCAGCTTCTAGAACACGATGGGAGATGTTTTCTGTTCTGGCACAGTTTCTCCTTGCCAGACAGAGTGGAAAAGCTTTTTGCTAAGATGTAGACGAGAAGAGAGGCTAAAGACGAAGGTACGGTGCTCTGCAGAGCTAAGCACCGCTCCCGGACCTCTTTCGGCAGAAGGCGCACACCGCAGAGCACTGTGAGCGGCAGAATCGTCTTTGCGCGAAGAAGCAGCTGCTTCGTCTCCGGGAGCCGGAGAGAGCGGCAACTTCGCAAAGGTGCTGAAACAAGCTGTACAACACTGCGATTGTGTGCGCAGCTTGCCAACTGAGAGAAAACAGTACCTGAGAACTCTCCTGCCTTTTCTATTCACATGAACATTCGATTGCAAGCTGTTTTGGACAACTTTCTTTCTCTTCTTGCAAAACACTCGGCAGACCTCCGTGCAGCCTCTAGAACACGATGGGAGATGTTTTCAGTGCTGGCACAGTTTCTCCTTGCCAGACAGAGTGGAAAAGCTTTTTGCTAAGATGTAGACGAGAAGAGAGGCTAAAGACGAAGGTACGGTGCTCTGCAGAGCTAAGCACCGCTCCCGGACCTCTTTTGGCAGAAGGCGCACACCGCAGAGCACTGTGAGCGGCAGAATCGTCTTTGCGCGAAGAAGCAGCTTCTTCGTCTCCGGGAGCCGGAGAGAGCGGCAACTTCGCAAAGGTGATGAAACAAGCTGTACAACACTGCGATTGTGTGCGCAGCTTGCCAACTGAGAGAAAACAGTACCTGAGCACTCTCCTGCCTTTTCTATTCACATGAACATTCGATTGCAAGCTGTTTTGGACAACTTTCTTTCTCTTCTTGCAAAACACTCGGCAGACCTCCGTGCAGCTTCTAGAACACGATGGGAGATGTTTTCTGTTCTGGCACAGTTTCTCCTTGCCAGACAGAGTGGAAAAGCTTTTTGCTAAGATGTAGACGAGAAGAGAGGCTAAAGACGAAGGTACGGTGCTCTGCAGAGCTAAGCACCGCTCCCGGGCTTCTTTCGGCAGAAGGCGCACACCGCAGAGCACTGTGAGCGGCAGAATCGTCTTTGCGCGAAGAAGCAGCTTCTTCGTCTCCGGGAGCCGGAGAGAGCGGCAACTTCGCAAAGGTGATGAAACAAGCTGTACAACACTGCGATTGTGTGCGCAGCTTGAAAACTGAGAGAAAACAGTACCTGAGCACTCTCCTGCCTTTTCTATTCACATGAGTATTCGATTGCAAGCTGTTTTGGACAACATTCTTTCTCTTCTTGCAAAACACTCGGCAGACCTCCGTGCAGCTTCTAGAACACGATGGGAGATGTTTTCTGTGCTGGCACAGTTTCTCCTTGCCAGACAGAGTGGAAAAGCTTTTTGCTAAGATGTAGACGAGAAGAGAGGCTAAAGACGAAGGTACGGTGCTCTGCAGAGCTAAGCACCGCTCCCGGACCTCTTTCGGCAGAAGGCGCACACCGCAGAGCACTGTGAGCGGCAGAATCGTCTTTGCGCGAAGAAGCAGCTTCTTCGTCTCCGGGAGCCGGAGAGAGCGGCAACTTCGCAAAGGTGATGAAACAAGCTGTACAACACTGCGATTGTGTGCGCAGCTTGAAAACTGAGAGAAAACAGTACCTGAGCACTCTCCTGCCTTTTATATTCACATGAACATTCGATTGCAAGCTGTTTTGGACAACTTTCTTTCTCTTCTTGCAAAACACTCGGCAGACTTCCGTGCAGCCTCTAGAACACGATAGGATATGTTTTCCGTGCTGACAGACTTTCTCATTTCCAGACAGAGTGGAAAAGCTTTTAGCTAAGATGTAGACGAGAAGAGAGGCTAAAGACGAAGGTACGGTGCTCTGCAGAGCTAAGCACCGCTCCCGGGCTTCTTTCGGCAGAAGGCGCACACCGCAGAGCACTGTGAGCGGCAGAATCGTCTTTGCGCGAAGAAGCAGCTGCTTCGTCTCCGGGAGCCGGAGAGAGCGGCAACTTCGCAAAGGTGATGAAACAAGCTGTACAACACTGCGATTGTGTGCGCAGCTTGAAAACTGAGAGAAAACATTACCTGAGCACTCTCCTGCCTTTTCTATTCACATGAACATTGGATTGCAAGCTGTTTTGGACAACTTTCTTTCTCTTCTTGCAAAACACTCGGCAGACCTCCGTGCAGCCTCTAGAACACGATGGGAGATGTTTTCTGTGCTGGCAGAGTTTCTCCTTGCCAGACAGAGTGGAAAAGCTTTTTGCTAAGATGTAGACGAGAAGAGAGGCTAAAGAAGAAGGTACGGTGCTCTGCAGAGCTAAGCACCGCTCCCGGGCTTCTTTCGGCAGAAGGCGCACACCGCAGAGCACTGTGAGTGGCAGAATCGTCTTTGCGCGAAGAAGCAGCTTCTTCGTCTCCGGGAGCCGGAGAGAGCGGCAACTTCGCAAAGGTGATGAAACAAGCTGTACAACACTGCGATTGTGTGCGCAGCTTGCCAACTGAGAGAAAACAGTACCTGAGCACTCTCCTGCCTTTTATATTCACATGAACATTCGATTGCAAGCTGTTTTGGACAACTTTCTTTCTCTTCTTGCAAAACACTCGGCAGACATCCGTGCAGACTCTAGAACACGATGGGAGATGTTTTCTGTGCTGGCACAGTTTCTCCTTGCCAGACAGAGTGGAAAAGCTTTTTGCTAAGATGTAGACGAGAAGAGAGGCTAAAGACGAAGGTACGGTGCTCTGCAGAGCTAAGCACCGCTCTTGGGCTTCTTTCGGCAGAAGGCGCACACCGCAGAGCACTGTGAGCGGCAGAATCGTCTTTGCGCGAAGAAGCAGCTGCTTCGTCTCCGGGAGCCGGAGAGAGCGGCAACTTCGCAAAGGTGATGAAACAAGCTGTACAACACTGCGATTGTGTGCGCAGCTTGAAAACTGAGAGAAAACAGTACCTGAGCACTCTCCTGCCTTTTATATTCACATGAGTATTCGATTGCAAGCTGTTTTGGACAACATTCTTTCTCTTCTTGCAAAACACTCGGCAGACCTCCGTGCAGCTTCTAGAACACGATGGGAGATGTTTTCTGTGCTGGCACAGTTTCTCCTTGCCAGACAGAGTGGAAAAGCTTTTTGCTAAGATGTAGACGAGAAGAGAGGCTAAAGACGAAGGTACGGTGCTCTGCAGAGCTAAGCACCGCTCCCGGACCTCTTTCGGCAGAAGGCGCACACCGCAGAGCACTGTGAGCGGCAGAATCGTCTTTGCGCGAAGAAGCAGCTTCTTCGTCTCCGGGACACGAGGAGAGCGGCAACTTCGCAAAGGTGATGAAACAAGCTGTACAACACTGCGATTGTGTGCGCAGCTTGCCAACTGAGAGAAAACAGTACCTGAGAACTCTCCTGCCTTTTCTATTCACATGAACATTCGATTGCAAGCTGTTTTGGACAACTTTCTTTCTCTTCTTGCAAAACACTCGGCAGACCTCCGTGCAGCCTCTAGAACACGATGGGAGATGTTTTCTGTGCTGGCACAGTTTCTCCTTGCCAGACAGAGTGGAAAAGCTTTTAGCTAAGATGTAGACGAGAAGAGAGGCTAAAGACGAAGGTACGGTGCTCTGCAGAGCTAAGCACCGCTCCCGGACCTCTTTTGGCAGAAGGCGCACACCGCAGAGCACTGTGAGCGGCAGAATCGTCTTTGCGCGAAGAAGCAGCTTCTTCGTCTCCGGGAGCCGGAGAGAGCGGCAACTTCGCAAAGGTGATGAAACAAGCTGTACAACACTGCGATTGTGTGCGCAGCTTGCCAACTGAGAGAAAACAGTACCTGAGCACTCTCCTGCCTTTTCTATTCACATGAACATTCGATTGCAAGCTGTTTTGGACAACTTTCTTTCTCTTCTTGCAAAACACTCGGCAGACCTCCGTTCAGCTTCTAGAACACGATGGGAGATGTTTTCTGTGCTGGCACAGTTTCTCCTTGCCAGACAGAGTGGAAAAGCTTTTTGCTAAGATGTAGACGAGAAGAGAGGCTAAAGACGAAGGTACGGTGCTCTGCAGAGCTAAGCACCGCTCCCGGGCTTCTTTCGGCAGAAGGCGCACACCGCAGAGCACTGTGAGCGGCAGAATCGTCTTTGCGCGAAGAAGCAGCTTCTTCGTCTCCGGGAGCCGGAGAGAGCGGCAACTTCGCAAAGGTGATGAAACAAGCTGTACAACACTGCGATTGTGTGCGCAGCTTGAAAACTGAGAGAAAACAGTACCTGAGCACTCTCCTGCCTTTTCTAATCACATGAGTATTCGATTGCAAGCTGTTTTGGACAACATTCTTTCTCTTCTTGCAAAACACTCGGCAGACCTCCGTGCAGCTTCTAGAACACGATGGGAGATGTTTTCTGTGCTGGCACAGTTTCTCCTTGCCAGACAGAGTGGAAAAGCTTTTTGCTAAGATGTAGACGAGAAGAGAGGCTAAAGACGAAGGTACGGTGCTCTGCAGAGCTAAGCACCGCTCCCGGACCTCTTTCGGCAGAAGGCGCACACCGCAGAGCACTGTGAGCGGCAGAATCGTCTTTGCGCGAAGAAGCAGCTTCTTCGTCTCCGGGAGCCGGAGAGAGCGGCAACTTCGCAAAGGTGATGAAACAAGCTGTACAACACTGCGATTGTGTGCGCAGCTTGAAAACTGAGAGAAAACAGTACCTGAGCACTCTCCTGCCTTTTATATTCACATGAACATTCGATTGCAAGCTGTTTTGGACAACTTTCTTTCTCTTCTTGCAAAACACTCGGCAGACCTCCGTGCAGCCTCTAGAACACGATAGGATATGTTTTCCGTGCTGACAGACTTTCTCATTTCCAGACAGAGTGGAAAAGCTTTTAGCTAAGATGTAGACGAGAAGAGAGGCTAAAGACGAAGGTACGGTGCTCTGCAGAGCTAAGCACCGCTCACGGGCTTCTTTCGGCAGAAGGCGCACACCGCAGAGCACTGTGAGCGGCAGAATCGTCTTTGCGCGAAGAAGCAGCTGCTTCGTCTCCGGGAGCCGGAGAGAGCGGCAACTTCGCAAAGGTGATGAAACAAGCTGTACAACACTGCGATTGTGTGCGCAGCTTGAAAACTGAGAGAAAACATTACCTGAGCACTCTCCTGCCTTTTCTATTCACATGAACATTGGATTGCAAGCTGTTTTGGACAACTTTCTTTCTCTTCTTGCAAAACACTCGGCAGACCTCCGTGCAGCCTCTAGAACACGATGGGAGATGTTTTCTGTGCTGGCAGAGTTTCTCCTTGCCAGACAGAGTGGAAAAGCTTTTTGCTAAGATGTAGACGAGAAGAGAGGCTAAAGAAGAAGGTACGGTGCTCTGCAGAGCTAAGCACCGCTCCCGGGCTTCTTTCGGCAGAAGGCGCACACCGCAGAGCACTGTGAGTGGCAGAATCGTCTTTGCGCGAAGAAGCAGCTTCTTCGTCTCCGGGAGCCGGAGAGAGCGGCAACTTCGCAAAGGTGATGAAACAAGCTGTACAACACTGCGATTGTGTGCGCAGCTTGAAAACTGAGAGAAAACAGTACCTGAGCACTCTCCTGCCTTTTATATTCACATGAGTATTCGATTGCAAGCTGTTTTGGACAACATTCTTTCTCTTCTTGCAAAACACTCGGCAGACCTCCGTGCAGCTTCTAGAACACGATGGGAGATGTTTTCTGTGCTGGCACAGTTTCTCCTTGCCAGACAGAGTGGCTAAGCTTTTTGCTAAGATGTAGACGAGAAGAGAGGCTAAAGACGAAGGTACGGTGCTCTGCAGAGCTAAGCACCGCTCCCGGACCTCTTTCGGCAGAAGGCGCACACCGCAGAGCACTGTGAGCGGCAGAATCGTCTTTGCGCGAAGAAGCAGCTTCTTCGTCTCCGGGAGCCGGAGAGAGCGGCAACTTCGCAAAGGTGATGAAACAAGCTGTACAACACTGCGATTGTGTGCGCAGCTTGAAAACAGAGAGAAAACAGTACCTGACCACTCTCCTGCCTTTTATATTCACATGAACATTCGATTGCAAACTGTTATGGACAACATTCTTTCTCTTCTTGCAAAACACACGGGAGACCTCCGTGCAGCTTCTAGAACACGATGGGAGAAGTTATCTGATCTGACAGACTTTCTCCTTGCCAGACAGAGTGGAAAAGCTTTTAGCTAAGATGTAGACGAGAAGAGAGGCTAAAGACGAATGTACGGTGCTCTGCAGAGCTAAGCACCGCTCCCGGGCTTCTTTCGGCAGAAGGCGCACACCGCAGAGCACTGTGAGCGGCAGAATCGTCTTTGCGCGAAGAAGCAGCTGCTTCGTCTCCGGGAGCCGGAGAGAGCGGCAACTTCGCAAAGGTGATGAAACAAGCTGTACAACACTGCGATTGTGTGCGCAGCTTGCCAACTGAGAGAAAACAGTACCTGAGCACTCTCCTGCCTTTTATATTCACATGAACATTCGATTGCAAGCTGTTTTGGACAACTTTCTTTCTCTTCTTGCAAAACACTCGGCAGACATCCGTGCAGACTCTAGAACACGATGGGAGATGTTTTCTGTGCTGGCACAGTTTCTCCTTGCCAGACAGAGTGGAAAAGCTTTTTGCTAAGATGTAGACGAGAAGAGAGGCTAAAGACGAAGGTACGGTGCTCTGCAGAGCTAAGCACCGCTCCCGGACCTCTTTCGGCAGAAGGCGCACACCGCAGAGCACTGTGAGCGGCAGAATCGTCTTTGCGCGAAGAAGCAGCTTCTTCGTCTCCGGGACACGAGGAGAGCGGCAAGTTCGCAAAGGTGATGAAACAAGCTGTACAACACTGCGATTGTGTGCGCAGCTTGAAAACTGAGAGAAAACAGTACCTGAGCACTCTCCTGCCTTTTATATTCACATGAGTATTCGATTGCAAGCTGTTTTGGACAACATTCTTTCTCTTCTTGCAAAACACTCGGCAGACCTCCGTGCAGCTTCTAGAACACGATGGGAGATGTTTTCTGTTCTGGCAGAGTTTCTCCTTGCCAGACAGAGTGGAAAAGCTTTTAGCTAAGATGTAGACAAGAAGAGAGGCTAAAGACGAAGGTACGGTGCTCCCCAGAGCTAAGCACCGCTCCCGGACCTCTTTCGGCAGAAGCCGCACACCGCAGAGCACTGTGAGCGGCAGAATCGTCTTTGCGTGAAGAAGCAGCTTCTTCGTCTCCGGGAGCCGGAGAGAGCGGCAACTTCGCAAAGGTGATGAAACAAGCTGTACAACACTGCGATTGTGTGCGCAGCTTGCCAACTGAGAGAAAACAGTACCTGAGCACTCTCCTGCCTTTTCTATTCACATGAACATTCGATTGCAAGCTGTTTTGGACAACTTTCTTTCTCTTCTTGCAAAACACTCGGCAGACCTCCGTGCAGCTTCTAGAACACGATGGGAGATGTTTTCTGTGCTGGCAGAGTTTCTCCTTGCCAGACAGAGTGGAAAAGCTTTTTGCTAAGATGTAGACGAGAAGAGAGGCTAAAGACGAAGGTACGGTGCTCTGCAGAGCTAAGCACCGCTTCAGGGCCTCTTTCGACTGAAGACGCACACCGCAGAGCACTGTGAGCGGCAGAATCGTCTTTGCGCGAAGAAGCAGCTTCTTCGTCTCCGGGAGCCGGAGAGAGCGGCAACTTCGCAAAGGTGATGAAACAAGCTGTACAACACTGCGATTGTGTGCGCAGCTTGAAAACTGAGAGAAAACAGTACCTGAGCACTCTCCTGCCTTTTCTATTCACATGAACATTGGATTGCAAGCTGTTTTGGACAACTTTCTTTCTCTTCTTGCAAACACTCGGCAGACCTCCGTGCAGCCTCTAGAACACGATGGGAGATGTTTTCTGTGCTGGCAGAGTTTCTCCTTGCCAGACAGAGTGGAAAAGCTTTTTGCTAAGATGTAGACGAGAAGAGAGGCTAAAGACGAAGGTACGGTGCTCTGCAGAGCTAAGCACCGCTCCCGGACCTCTTTCGGCAGAAGGCGCACACCGCAGAGCACTGTGAGCGGCAGAATCGTCTTTGCGCGAAGAAGCAGCTTCTTCGTCTCCGGGAGCCGGAGAGAGCGGCAACTTCGCAAAGGTGATGAAACAAGCTGTACAACACTGCGATTGTGTGCGCAGCTTGAAAACTGAGAGAAAACAGTACCTGAGCACTCTCCTGCCTTTTCTATTCACATGAGTATTCGATTGCAAGCTGTTTTGGACAACATTCTTTCTCTTCTTGCAAAACACTCGGCAGACCTCCGTGCAGCTTCTAGAACACGATGGGAGATGTTTTCTGTGCTGGCACAGTTTCTCCTTGCCAGACAGAGTGGAAAAGCTTTTTGCTAAGATGTAGACGAGAAGAGAGGCTAAAGACGAAGGTACGGTGCTCTGCAGAGCTAAGCACCGCTCCCGGACCTCTTTCGGCAGAAGGCGCACACCGCAGAGCACTGTGAGCGGCAGAATCGTCTTTGCGCGAAGAAGCAGCTTCTTCGTCTCCGCGAGCCGGAGAGAGCGGCAACTTCGCAAAGGTGATGAAACAAGCTGTACAACACTGCGATTGTGTGCGCAGCTTGCCAACTGAGAGAAAACAGTACCTGAGCACTCTCCTGCCTTTTCTATTCACATGAACATTCGATTGCAAGCTGTTTTGGACAACTTTCTTTCTCTTCTTGCAAAACACTCGGCAGACCTCCGTGCAGCCTCTAGAACACGATGGGAGATGTTTTCTGTGCTGGCAGAGTTTCTCCTTGCCAGACAGAGTGGAAAAGCTTTTTGCTAAGATGTAGACGAGAAGAGAGGCTAAAGACGAAGGTACGGTGCTCTGCAGAGCTAAGCACCGCTCCCGGGCTTCTTTCGGCAGAAGGCGCACACCGCAGAGCACTGTGAGCGGCAGAATCGTCTTTGCGCGAAGAAGCAGCTTCTTCGTCTCCGGGAGCCGGAGAGAGCGGCAACTTCGCAAAGGTGATGAAACAAGCTGTACAACACTGCGATTGTGTGCGCAGCCTGCCAACTGAGAGAAAACAGTACCTGAGCACTCTCCTGCCTTTTCTATTCACATGAACATTCGATTGCAAGCTGTTTTGGACAACTTTCTTTCTCTTCTTGCAAAACACTCGGCAGACCTCCGTGCAGCTTCTAGAACACGATGGGAGATGTTTTCTGTGCTGGCACAGTTTCTCCTTGCCAGACAGAGTGGAAAAGCTTTTTGCTAAGATGTAGACGAGAAGAGACGCTGAAGACGAAGGTACGGTGCTCTGCAGAGCTAAGCACCGCTTCAGGGCCTCTTTCGACTGAAGACGCACACCGCAGAGCACTGTGAGCGGCAGAATCGTCTTTGCGCGAAGAAGCAGCTTCTTCGTCTCCGGGAGCCGGAGAGAGCGGCAACTTCGCAAAGGTGATGAAACAAGCTGTACAACACTGCGATTGTGTGCGCAGCTTGAAAACTGAGAGAAAACAGTACCTCAGCACTCTCCTGCCTTTTCTATTCCCATGAACATTGGATTGCAAGCTGTTTTGGACAACTTGCTTTCTCTTCTTGCAAAACACTCGGCAGACCTCCGTGCAGCCTCTAGAACACGATGGGAGATGTTTTCTGTGCTGGCACAGTTTCTCCTTGCCAGACAGAGTGGAAAAGCTTTTTGCTAAGATGTAGACGAGAAGAGAGGCTAAAGACGAAGGTACGGTGCTCTGCAGAGCTAAGCACCGCTCCCGGACCTCTTTCGGCAGAAGGCGCACACCGCAGAGCACTGTGAGCGGCAGAATCGTCTTTGCGCGAAGAAGCAGCTTCTTCGTCTCCGGGAGCCGGAGAGAGCGGCAACTTCGCAAAGGTGATGAAACAAGCTGTACAACACTGCGATTGTGTGCGCAGCTTGCCAACTGAGAGAAAACAGTACCTGAGCACTCTCCTGCCTTTTCTATTCACATGAACATTCGATTGCAAGCTGTTTTGGACAACTTTCTTTCTCTTCTTGCAAAACACTCGGCAGACCTCCGTGCAGCCTCTAGAACACGATGGGAGATGTTTTCTGTGCTGGCACAGTTTCTCCTTGCCAGACAGAGTGGAAAAGCTTTTTGCTAAGATGTAGACGAGAAGAGAGGCTAAAGACGAAGGTACGGTGCTCTGCAGAGCTAAGCACCGCTCTTGGGCTTCTTTCGGCAGAAGGCGCACACCGCAGAGCACTGTGAGCGGCAGAATCGTCTTTGCGCGAAGAAGCAGCTTCTTCGTCTCCGGGAGCCGGAGAGAGCGGCAACTTCGCAAAGGTGATGAAACAAGCTGTACAACACTGCGATTGTGTGCGCAGCCTGCCAACTGAGAGAAAACAGTACCTGAGCACTCTCCTGCCTTTTCTATTCACATGAACATTCGATTGCAAGCTGTTTTGGACAACTTTCTTTCTCTTCTTGCAAAACACTCGGCAGACCTCCGTGCAGCCTCTAGAACACGATGGGAGATGTTTTCTGTGCTGGCACAGTTTCTCCTTGCCAGACAGAGTGGAAAAGCTTTTTGCTAAGATGTAGACGAGAAGAGAGGCTAAAGACGAAGGTACGGTGCTCTGCAGAGCTAAGCACCGCTCTTGGGCTTCTTTCGGCAGAAGGCGCACACCGCAGAGCATTGTGATCGGCAGAATCGTCTTTGCGCGAAGAAGCAGCTTCTTCGTCTCCGGGAGCCGGAGAGAGCGGCAGCTTCGCAAAGGTGATGAAACAAGCTGTACAACACTGCGATTGTGTGCGCAGCTTGCCAACTGAGAGAAAACAGTACCTGAGCACTCTCCTGCCTTTTCTATTCACATGAACATTCGATTGGAAGCTGTTTTGGACAACTTTCTTTCTCTTCTTGCAAAACACTCGGCAGACCTCCGTGCAGCCTCTAGAACACGATGGGAGATGTTTTCTGTGCTGGCAGAGTTTCTCCTTGCCAGACAGAGTGGAAAAGATTTTTGCTAAGATGTAGACGAGAAGAGAGGCTAAAGACGAAGGTACGGTGCTCTGCAGAGCTAAGCACCGCTCTTGGGCTTCTTTCGGCAGAAGGCGCACACCGCAGAGCATTGTGAGCGGCAGAATCGTCTTTGCGCGAAGAAGCAGCTTCTTCGTCTCCGGGAGCCGGAGAGAGCGGCAGCTTCGCAAAGGTGATGAAACAAGCTGTACAACACTGCGATTGTGTGCGCAGATGAAAACTGAGAGAAAACAGTACCTGACCACTCTCCTGCCTTTTATGTTCACATGAATATTCGATTGCAAACTGTTTTGGACAACTAGCTTTCTCTTCTTGCAAAACACTCGGCAGACCTCCGTGCAGGCTCTAGAACACGATGGGAGATGTTTTCTGTGCTGGCACAGTTTCTCCTTGCCAGACAGAGTGGAAAAGCTTTTTGCTAAGATGTAGACGAGAAGAGAGGCTAAAGACGAAGGTACGGTGCTCTGCAGAGCTAAGCACCGCTCTTGGGCTTCTTTCGTCAGAAGGCGCACACCGCAGAGCATTGTGAGCGGCAGAATCGTCTTTGCGCGAAGAAGCAGCTTCTTCGTCTCCGGGAGCCGGAGAGAGCGGCAACTTCGCAAAGGTGATGAAACAAGCTGTACAACACTGCGATTGTGTGCGCAGTTTGCCAACTGAGAGAAAACAGTACCTGACCACTCTTCTGCCTTTTCTATTCACATGAATATACGATTGCAAGCTGTTTTGGACAACTTTCTTTCTCTTCTTGCAAAACACTCGGCAGACCTCCGTGCAGACTCTAGAACAAGATAGGATATGTTTTCTGTGCTGACAGACTTTCTCCTTGCCAGACAGAGTGGAAAAGCTTTTAGCTAAGATGTAGACGAGAAGAGAGGCTAAAGACGAAGGTACGGTGCTCTGCAGAGCTAAGCACCGCTCCCGGTCCTCTTTCGGCAGAAGGCGCACACCGCAGAGCACTGTGAGCGGCAGAATCGTCTTTGCGCGAAGAAGCAGCTGCTTCGTCTCCGGGAGCCGGAGAGAGCGGCAACTTCGCAAAGGTGATGAAACAAGCTGTACAACACTACGATTGTGTGCGCAGCTTGCCAACTGAGAGAAAACAGTACCTGACCACTCTCCTGCCTTTTATATTCACATGAGTATTCGATTGCAAGCTGTTTTGGACAACATTCTTTCTCTTCTTGCAAAACACTCGGCAGACCTCCGTGCAGCTTCTAGAACACGATGGGAGATGTTTTCTGTGCTGGCAGAGTTTCTCCTTGCCAGACAGAGTGGAAAAGCTTTTTGCTAAGATGTAGACGAGAAGAGAGGCTAAAGACGAAGGTACGGTGCTCTGCAGAGCTAAGCACCGCTCCCGGGCTTCTTTCGGCAGAAGGCGCACACCGCAGAGCACTGTGAGCGGCAGAATCGTCTTTGCGCGAAGAAGCAGCTTCTTCGTCTCCGGGAGCCGGAGAGAGCGGCAACTTCGCAAAGGTGATGAAACAAGCTGTACAATACTGCGATTGTGTGCGCAGCCTGCCAACTGAGAGAAAACAGTACCTGACCACTCTCCTGCCTTTTCTATTCACATGAACATTCGATTGCAAGCTGTTTTGGACAACTTTCTTTCTCTTCTTGCAAAACACTCGGCAGACCTCCGTGCAGCTTCTAGAACACGATGGGAGATGTTTTCTGTGCTGTCACAGTTTCTCCTTGCCAGACAGAGTGGAAAAGCTTTTTGCTAAGATGTAGACGAGAAGAGACGCTGAAGACGAAGGTACGGTGCTCTGCAGAGCTAAGCACCGCTTCAGGGCCTCTTTCGACTGAAGACGCACACCGCAGAGCACTGTGAGCGGCAGAATCGTCTTTGCGCGAAGAAGCAGCTTCTTCGTCTCCGGGAGCCGGAGAGAGCGGCAACTTCGCAAAGGTGATGAAACAAGCTGTACAACACTGCGATTGTGTGCGCAGCTTGAAAACTGAGAGAAAACAGTACCTGAGCACTCTCCTGCCTTTTCTATTCCCATGAACATTGGATTGCAAGCTGTTTTGGACAACTTGCTTTCTCTTCTTGCAAAACACTCGGCAGACCTCCGTGCAGCCTCTAGAACACGATGGGAGATATTTTCTGTGCTGGCACAGTTTCTCCTTGCCAGACAGAGTGGAAAAGCTTTTTGCTAAGATGTAGACGAGAAGAGAGGCTAAAGACGAAGGTACGGTGCTCTGCAGAGCTAAGCACCGCTCCCGGACCTCTTTCGGCAGAAGGCGCACACCGCAGAGCACTGTGAGCGGCAGAATCGTCTTTGCGCGAAGAAGCAGCTTCTTCGTCTCCGGGAGCCGGAGAGAGCGGCAACTTCGCAAAGGTGATGAAACAAGCTGTACAACACTGCGATTGTGTGCGCAGCTTGCCAACTGAGAGAAAACAGTACCTGAGCACTCTCCTGCCTTTTCTATTCACATGAACATTCGATTGCAAGCTGTTTTGGACAACTTTCTTTCTCTTCTTGCAAAACACTCGGCAGACCTCCGTGCAGCCTCTAGAACACGATGGGAGATGTTTTCTGTGCTGGCACAGTTTCTCCTTGCCAGACAGAGTGGAAAAGCTTTTTGCTAAGATGTAGACGAGAAGAGAGGCTAAAGACGAAGGTACGGTGCTCTGCAGAGCTAAGCACCGTTCTTGGGCTTCTTTCGGCAGAAGGCGCACACCGCAGAGCACTGTGAGCGGCAGAATCGTCTTTGCGCGAAGAAGCAGCTTCTTCGTCTCCGGGAGCCGGAGAGAGCGGCAACTTCGCAAAGGTGATGAAACAAGCTGTACAACACTGCGATTGTGTGCGCAGCCTGCCAACTGAGAGAAAACAGTACCTGAGCACTCTCCTGCCTTTTCTATTCACATGAACATTCGATTGCAAGCTGTTTTGGACAACTTTCTTTCTCTTCTTGCAAAACACTCGGCAGACCTCCGTGCAGCCTCTAGAACACGATGGGAGATGTTTTCTGTGCTTGCAGAGTTTCTCCTTGCCAGACAGAGTGGAAAAGCTTTTTGCTAAGATGTAGACGAGAAGAGAGGCTAAAGACGAAGGTACGGTGCTCTGCAGAGCTAAGCACCGCTCTTGGGCTTCTTTCGGCAGAAGGCGCACACCGCAGAGCATTGTGAGCGGCAGAATCGTCTTTGCGCGAAGAAGCAGCTTCTTCGTCTCCGGGAGCCGGAGAGAGCGGCAGCTTCGCAAAGGTGATGAAACAAGCTGTACAACACTGCGATTGTGTGCGCAGCTTGCCAACTGAGAGAAAACAGTACCTGAGCACTCTCCTGCCTTTTCTATTCACATGAACATTCGATTGGAAGCTGTTTTGGACAACTTTCTTTCTCTTCTTGCAAAACACTCTGCAGACCTCCGTGCAGCCTCTAGAACACGATGGGAGATGTTTTCTGTGCTGGCAGAGTTTCTCCTTGCCAGACAGAGTGGAAAAGCTTTTTGCTAAGATGTAGACGAGAAGAGAGGCTAAAGACGAAGGTACGGTGCTCTGCAGAGCTAAGCACCGCTCTTGGGCTTCTTTCGGCAGAAGGCGCACACCGCAGAGCATTGTGAGCGGCAGAATCGTCTTTGCGCGAAGAAGCAGCTTCTTCGTCTCCGGGAGCCGGAGAGAGCGGCAGCTTCGCAAAGGTGATGAAACAAGCTGTACAACACTGCGATTGTGTGCGCAGATGAAAACTGAGAGAAAACAGTACCTGACCACTCTCCTGCCTTTTATGTTCACATGAATATTCGATTGCAAACTGTTTTGGACAACTAGCTTTCTCTTCTTGCAAAACACTCGGCAGACCTCCGTGCCGCCTCTAGATCACGATGGGAGATGTTTTCTGTGCTGGCACAGTTTCTCCTTGCCAGACAGAGTGGAAAAGCTTTTTGCTAAGATGTAGACGAGAAGAGAGGCTAAAGACGAAGGTACGGTGCTCTGCAGAGCTAAGCACCGCTCTTGGGCTTCTTTCGTCAGAAGGCGCACACCGCAGAGCATTGTGAGCGGCAGAATCGTCTTTGCGCGAAGAAGCAGCTTCTTCGTCTCCGGGAGCCGGAGAGAGCGGCAACTTCGCAAAGGTGATGAAACAAGCTGAACAACACTGCGATTGTGTGCGCAGTTTGCCAACTGAGAGAAAACAGTACCTGACCACTCTTCTGCCTTTTCTATTCACATGAATATACGATTGCAAGCTGTTTTGGACAACTTTCTTTCTCTTCTTGCAAAACACTCGGCAGACCTCCGTGCAGCCTCTAGAACAAGATAGGATATGTTTTCTGTGCTGACAGACTTTCTAATGCCAGACAGAGTGGAAAAGCTTTTAGCTAAGATGTAGACGAGAAGAGAGGCTAAAGACGAAGGTACGGTGCTCTGCAGAGCTAAGCACCGCTCCCGGTCCTCTTTCGGCAGAAGGCGCACACCGCAGAGCACTGTGAGCGGCAGAATCGTCTTTGCGCGAAGAAGCAGCTGCTTCGTCTCCGGGAGCCGGAGAGAGCGGCAACTTCGCAAAGGTGATGAAACAAGCTGTACAACACTACGATTGTGTGCGCAGCTTGAAAACTGAGAGAAAACAGTACCTGACCACTCTCCTGCCTTTTATATTCACATGAGTATTCGATTGCAAGCTGTTTTGGACAACATTCTTTCTCTTCTTGCAAAACACTCGGCAGACCTCCGTGCAGCTTCTAGAACACGATGGGAGATGTTTTCTGTGCTGGCAGAGTTTCTCCTTGCCAGACAGAGTGGAAAAGCTTTTTGCTAAGATGTAGACGAGAAGAGAGGCTAAAGACGAAGGTACGGTGCTCTGCAGAGCTAAGCACCGCTCCCGGACCTCTTTCGGCAGAAGGCGCACACCGCAGAGCACTGTGAGCGGCAGAATCGTCTTTGCGCGAAGAAGCAGCTTCTTCGTCTCCGGGAGCCGGAGAGAGCGGCAACTTCGCAAAGGTGATGAAACAAGCTGTACAACACTGCGATTGTGTGCGCAGCTTGCCAACTGAGACAAAACAGTACCTGAGCACTCTCCTGCCTTTTCTATTCACATGAACATTCGATTGCAAGCTGTTTTGGACAACTTTCTTTCTCTTCTTGCAAAACACTCGGCAGACTTCCGTGCAGCCTCTAGAACACGATAGGATATGTTTTCCGTGCTGACACATTTTCTCCTTGCCAGACAGAGTGGAAAAGCTTTTTGCTAAGATGTAGACGAGAAGAGAGGCTAAAGACGAAGGTACGGTGCTCTGCAGAGCTAAGCACCGCTCCCGGTCCTCTTTCGGTAGAAGGCGCACACCGCAGACCACTGTGAGCGGCAGAATCGTCTTTGCGCGAAGAAGCAGCTGCTTCGTCTCCGGGAGCCGGAGAGAGCGGCAACCTCGCAAAGGTGATGAAACAAGCTGTACAACACTGCGATTGTGTGCGCAGCTTGCCAACTGAGAGAAAACAGTACCTGACCACTCTCCTGCCTTTTATATTCACATGAGTATTCGATTGCAAGCTGTTATGCACAACATTCTTTCTCTTCTTGCAAAACACTCGGCAGACCTCCGTGCAGCTTCTAGAACACGATGGGAGATGTTTTCTGTGCTGGCACAGTTTCTCCTTGCCAGACAGAGTGGAAAAGCTTTTTGCTAAGATGTAGACGAGAAGAGAGGCTAAAGACGAATGTACGGTGCTCTGCAGAGCTAAGCACCGCTCCCGGACCTCTTTCGGCAGAAGGCGCACACCGCAGAGCACTGTGAGCGGCAGAATCGTCTTTGCGCGAAGAAGCAGCTTCTTCGTCTCCGGGAGCCGGAGAGAGCGGCAACTTCGCAAAGGTGATGAAACAAGCTGTACAACACTGCGATTGTGTGCGCAGCTTGCCAACTGAGAGAATACAGTACCTGACCACTCTCCTGCCTTTTTTATTCACATGAGTATTCGATTGCAAGCTGTTTAGGACAACTTTCTTTCTCTTCTTGCAAAACACTCGGCAGACCACCGTGCAGCTTCTAGAACACGATGGGAGATGTTTTCTGTTCTGGCAGAGTTTCTCCTTGCCAGACAGAGTGGAAAAGCTTTTTGCTAAGATGTAGACGAGAAGAGAGGCTAAAGACGAAGGTAGGGTGCTCTGCAGAGCTAAGCACCGCTCCCGGACCTCTTTCGGCAGAAGGCGCACACCGCAGAGCACTGTGAGCGGCAGAATCGTCTTTGCGCGAAGAAGCAGCTGCTTCGTCTCCGGGAGCCGGAGAGAGCGGCAACTTCGCAAAGGTGATGAAACAAGCTGTACAACACTGCGATTGTGTGCGCAGCTTTCCAACTGAGAGAAAACAGTACCTGAGCACTCTCCTGCCTTTTCTATTCACATGAACATTGGATTGCAAGCTGTTTTGGACAACTTTCTTTCTCTTCTTGCAAAACACTCGGCAGACCTCCGTGCAGCCTCTAGAACACGATGGGAGATGTTTTCTCTGCTGGCACAGTTTCTCCTTGCCAGACAGAGTGGAAAAGCTTTTTGCTAAGATGTAGACGAGAAGAGAGGCTAAAGACGAAGGTACGGTGCTCTGCAGAGCTAAGCACCGCTCTTGGGCTTCTTTCGGCAGAAGGCGCACACCGCAGAGCATTGTGAGCGGCAGAATCGTCTTTGCGCGAAGAAGCAGCTTCTTCGTCTCCGGGAGCCGGAGAGAGCGGCAGCTTCGCAAAGGTGATGAAACAAGCTGTACAACACTGCGATTGTGTGCGCAGCTTTCCAACTTCCAACTGAGAGAAAACAATACCTGAGCACTCTCCTGCCTTTTCTATTCACATGAACATTGGATTGCAAGCTGTTTTGGACAACTTTCTTTCTCTTCTTGCAAAACGCTCGGCAGACCTCCGTGCAGCCTCTAGAACATGATGGGAGATGTTTTCTGTGCTGGCACATTTTCTCCTTGCCAGACAGAGTGGAAAAGCTTTTTGCTAAGATGTAGACGAGAAGAGAGGCTAAAGACGAAGGTACGGTGCTCTGCAGAGCTAAGCACCGCTCCCGGACCTCTTTCGCCAGAAGGCGCACACCGCAGAGCACTGTGAGCGGCAGAATCGTCTTTGCGCGAAGAAGCAGCTTCTTCGTCTCCGGGAGCAGGAGAGAGCGGCAACTTCGCAAAGGTGATGAAACAAGCTGTACAACACTGCGATTGTGTGCGCAGCTTTAAAACTGAGAGAAAAGAGTACCTGACCACTCTCCTGCCTTTTCTATTCACATGAACATTGGATTGCAAGCTGTTTTGGACAACTTTCTTTCTCTTCTTGCAAAACACTCGGCAGACCTCCGTGAAGCCTCTAGACACGATGGGAGATGTTTTCTGTTCTGACAGACTTTCTCCTTGCCAGACAGAGTGGAAAAGCTTTTAGCTAAGATGTAGACGAGAAGAGAGGCTAAAGACGAATGTACGGTGCTCTGTAGAGCTAAGCACCGCTCCCGGTCCTCTTTCGGCAGAAGGCGCACACCGCAGTGCACTGTGAGCGGCAGAATCGTCTTTGCGGGAAGAAGCAGCTTCTTCGTCTCCGGTAGCCGGAGAGAGCGGCAACTTCGCAAAGGTGATGAAACAAGCTGTACAACACTGCGATTGTGTGCGCTGCTTGCCAACTGAGGGAAAACAGTACCTGAGCACTCTCCTGCCTTTTCTATTCACATGAACATTCGATTGCAAGCTGTTTTGGACAACTTTCTTTCTCTTCTTGCAAAACACTCGGCAGCCTCTAGAACACGATGGGAGATGTTTTCTGTGCTGGCACAGTTTCTCCTTGCCAGACAGAGTGGAAAAGCTTTTTGCTAAGATGTAGACGAGAAGAGAGGCTACAGACGAAGGTACGGTGCTCTGCAGAGCTAAGCACCGCTCCCGGACCTCTTTCGGCAGAAGGCGCACACCGCAGAGAACTGTGAGCGGCAGAATCGTCTTTGCGCGAAGAAGCATCTTCTTCGTCTCCGGGAGCCGAGGAAAGCGGCAACTTCGCAAAGGTGATGAAACAAGCTGTACAACACTGCGATTGTGTGCGCAGCTTGAAAACTGAGAGAAAACAGTACCTGACCACTCTCCTGCCTTTTATATTCACATGAGTATTCGATTGCAAGCTGTTATGGACAACATTCTTTCTCTTCTTGCAAAACACTCGGCTGACCTCCGTGCAGCTTCTAGAACACGATGGGAGATGTTTTCTGTGCTGGCAGAGTTTCTCCTTGCCAGACAGAGTGGAAAAGCTTTTTGCTAAGATGTAGACGAGAAGAGAGGCTAAAGACGAAGGTAGGGTGCTCTGCAGAGCTAAGCACCGCTCCCGGACCTCTTTCGGCAGAAGGCGCACACCGCAGAGCACTGTGAGCGGCAGAATCGTCTTTGCGCGAAGAAGCAGCTTCTTCGTCTCCGGGAGCCGGAGAGAGCGGCAGCTTCGCAAAGGTGATGAAACAAGCTGTACAACACTGCGATTGTGTGCGCAGCTTGAAAACTGAGAGAAAACAGTACCTGACCACTCTCCTGCCTTTTCTATTCACATGAACATTCGATTGCAAGCTGTTTTGGACACCTTGCTTTCTCTTCTTGCAAAACACTCGGCAGACCTCCGTGCAGCCTCTAGAACACGATGGGAGATGTTTTCTGTGCTGGCACAGTTTCTCCTTGCCAGACAGAGTGGAAAAGCTTTTTGCTAAGATGTAGACGAGAAGAGAGGCTAAAGACGAAGGTACGGTGCTCTGCAGAGCTAAGCACCGCTCCCGGACCTCTTTCGGCAGAAGGCGCACACCGCAGAGCACTGTGAGCGGCAGAATCGTCTTTGCGCGAAGAAGCAGCTTCTTCGTCTCCGGGAGCCGGAGAGAGCGGCAACTTGGCAAAGGTGATGAAACAAGCTGTACAACACTGCGATTGTGTGCGCAGCTTGCCAACTGAGAGAAAACAGTACCTGAGCACTCTCCTGCCTTTTCTATTCACATGAACATTCGATTGCAAGCTGTTTTGGACAACTTGCTTTCTCTTCTTGCAAAACACTCGGCAGACCACCGTGCAGCTTCTAGAACACGATAGGATATGTTTTCCGTGCTTACAGACTTTCTCCTTGCCAGACAGAGTGGAAAAGCTTTTTGCTAAGATGTAGACGAGGAGAGAGGCTAAAGACGAAGGTACGGTGCTCTGCAGAGCTAAGCACCGCTCCCGGTCCTCTTTCGGCAGAAGGCGCACACCGCAGAGCACTGTGAGCGGCAGAATCGTCTTTGCGCGAAGAAGCAGCTGCTTCGTCTCCGGGAGCCGGAGAGAGCGGCAATTTCGCAAAGGTGATGAAACAAGCTGTACAACACTGCGATTGTGTGCGCAGCTTGCCAACTGAGAGAAAACAGTACCTGACCACTCTCCTGCCTTTTCTATTCACATGAACATTCGATTGGAAGCTGTTTTGGACAACTTTCTTTCTCTTCTTGCAAAACACTCGGCAGACCTCCGTGCAGCCTCTAGAACACGATAGGATATGTTATCCGTGCTGACAGATTTTCTCCTTACCAGACAGAGTGGAAAAGCTTTTAGCTAAGATGTAGACGAGAAGAGAGGCTAAAGACGAAGGTACGGTGCTCTGCAGAGCTAAGCACCACTCCCGGTCCTCTTTCGGCAGAAGGCGCACACCGCAGAGCACTGTGAGCGGCAGAATCGTCTTTGCGCGAAGAAGCAGCTTCTTCGTCTCCGGGAGCCGGAGAGAGCGGCAACTTGGCAAAGGTGATGAAACAAGCTGTACAACACTGCGATTGTGTGCGCAGCTTGCCAACTGAGAGAAAACAGTACCTGAGCACTCTCCTGCCTTTTCTATTCACATGAACATTCGATTGCAAGCTGTTTTGGACAACTTTCTTTCTCTTCTTGCAAAACACTCGGCAGACCTCCGTGCAGCCTCTAGAACACGATGGGAGATGTTTTCTGTGCTGGCACAGTTTCTCCTTGCCAGACAGAGTGGAAAAGCTTTTAGCTAAGATGTAGACGAGAAGAGAGGCTAAAGACGAAGGTACGGTGCTCTGCAGAGCTAAGCATCGCTCCCGGATCTCTTTCGGCAGAAGGCGCACACCGCAGAGCACTGTGAGCGGCAGAATCGTCTTTGCGCGAAGAAGCAGCTGCTTCGTCTCCGGGAGCCGGAGAGAGCGGCAACTTCGCAAAGGTGACGAAACAAACTGTACAACACTGTGATTGTGTGCGCAGCTTGCCAACTGAGAGAAAACAGTACCTGAGCACTCTCCTGCCTTTTCTATTCACATGAACATTGGATTGCAAGCTGTTTTGGACAACTTTCTTTCTCTTCTTGCAAAACACTCGGCAGACCTCCGTGCAGCCTCTAGAACACGATGGGAGATGTTTTCTGTGCTGGCAGAGTTTCTCCTTGCCAGACAGAGTGGAAAAGCTTTTTGCTAAGATGTAGACGAGAAGAGAGGCTAAAGACGAAGGTACGGTGCTCTGCAGAGCTAAGCACCGCTCCCGGACCTCTTTCGGCAGAAGGCGCACACCGCAGAGCACTGTGAGCGGCAGAATCGTCTTTGCGCGAAGAAGCAGCTTCTTCGTCTCCGGGAGCCGGAGAGAGCGGCAACTTCGCAAAGGTGATGAAACAAGCTGTACAACACTGCGATTGTGTGCGCTGCTTGCCAACTGAGAGAAAACAGTACCTGAGCACTCTCCTGCCTTTTCTATTCACATGAACATTGGATTGCAAGCTGTTTTGGACAACTTTCTTTCTCTTCTTGCAAAACACTCGGCAGACCTCCGTGCAGCCTCTAGAACACGATGGGAGATGTTTTCCGTGCTGACAGACTTTCTCCTTGCCAGACAGAGTGGAAAAGCTTTTTGCTAAGATGTAGACGAGAAGAGAGGCTAAAGACGAAGGTACGGTGCTCTGCAGAGCTAAGCATCGCTCCCGGACCTCTTTCGGCAGAAGGCGCACACCGCAGAGCACTGTGAGTGGCAGAATCGTCTTTGCGCGAAGAAGCAGCTTCTTCGTCTCCGGGAGCCGGAGAGAGCGGCAACTTCGCAAAGGTGACGAAACAAGCTGTACAACACTGCGATTGTGTGCGCAGCTTGCCAACTGAGAGAAAACAGTACCTGAGCACTCTCCTGCCTTTTCTATTCACATGAACATTGGATTGCAAGCTGTTTTGGACAACTTTCTTTCTCTTCTTGCAAACACTCGGCAGACCTCCGTGCAGCCTCTAGAACACGATGGGAGATTTTTTCTTTGCTGGCACAGTTTCTCCTTGCCAGACAGAGTGGAAAAGCTTTTTGCTAAGATGTAGACGAGAAGAGAGGCTAAAGATGAAGGTACGGTGCTCTGCAGAGCTAAGCATCGCTCCCGGACCTCTTTCGGCAGAAGGCGCACACCGCACAGCACTGTGAGCGGCAGAATCGTCTTTGCGCGAAGAAGCAGCTTCTTCGTCTCCGGGAGCCGGAGAGAGCGGCAACTTCGCAAAGGTGATGAAACAAGCTGTACAACACTGCGATTGTGTGCGCAGCTTGCCAACTGAGAGAAAACAGTACCTGAGCACTCTCCTGCCTCTTCTATTCACATGAACATTCGATTGCAAGCTGTTTTGGACAACTTTCTTTCTCTTCTTGCAAAACACTCGGCAGACCTCCGTGCAGCCTCTAGAACACGATGGGAGATGTTTTATGTGCTGGCACAGTTTCTCCTTGCCAGACAGAGTGGAAAAGCTTTTTGCTAAGATGTAGACGAGAAGAGAGGCTAAAGACGAAGGTACGGTGCTCTGCAGAGCTAAGCACCGCTCCCGGGCTTCTTTCGGCAGAAGCCGCACACCGCAGAGCACTGTGAGCGGCAGAATCGTCTTTGCGCGAAGAAGCAGCTTCTTCGTCTCCGCGAGCCGGAGAGAGCGGCAACTTCGCAAAGGTGATGAAACAAGCTGTACAACACTGCGATTGTGTGCGCAGCTTGCCAACTGAGAGAAAACAGTACCTGAGCACTCTCCTGCCTTTTCTATTCACATGAACATTCGATTGCAAGCTGTTTTGGACAACTTTCTTTCTCTTCTTGCAAAACACTCGGCAGACCTCCGTGCCGCTTCTAGAACACGATGGGAGATGTTTTCTGTGCTGGCACAGTTTCTCCTTGCCAGACAGAGTGGAAAAGCTTTTTGCTAAGATGTAGACGAGAAGAGAGGCTAAAGACGAAGGTACGGTGCTCTGCAGAGCTCAGCACCGATTCAGGGCCTCTTTCGACTGAAGACGCACACCGCAGAGCACTGTGAGCGGCAGAATCGTCTTTGCGCGAAGAAGCAGCTGCTTCGTCTCCGGGAGCCGGAGAGAGCGGCAACTTCGCAAAGGTGATGAAACAAGCTGTACAACACTGCGATTGTGTGCGCAGCTTGCCAACTGAGAGAAAACAGTACCTGAGCACTCTCCTGCCTTTTCTATTCACATGAACATTCGATTGCAAACTGTTTTGGACAACTTGCTTTCTCTTCTTGCAAAACACTCGGCAGACATCCGTGCAGCCTCTAGAACACGATGGGAGATGTTTTCTGTGCTGGCACAGTTTCTCCTTGCCAGACCGAGTGGAAAAGCTTTTTGCTAAGATGTAGACGAGAAGAGAGGCTAAAGACGAAGGTACGGTGCTCTGCAGAGCTAAGCACCGCTCCCGGACCTCTTTCGCCAGGAGGCGCACACCGCAGAGCACTGTGAGCGGCAGAATCGTCTTTGCGCGAAGAAGCAGCTTCTTCGTCTCCGGGAGCCGGAGAGAGCGGCAACTTCGCAAAGGTGATGAAACAAGCTGTACAACACTGCGATTGTGAGCGCAGCTTGCCAACTGAGAGAAAACAGTACCTGAGCACTCTCCTGCCTTTTCTATTCACATGAACATTGGATTGCAAGCTGTTTTGGACAACTTTCTTTCTCTTCTTGCAAAACACTCGGCAGACCTCCGTGCAGCTTCTAGAACACGATGGGAGATGTTTTCTTTTCTGGCAGAGTTTCTCCTTGCCAGACAGAGTGGAAAAGCTTTTTGCTAAGATGTAGACGAGAAGAGAGGCTAAAGACGAAGGTACGGTGCTCTGCAGAGCTCAGCACCGCTTCAGGGCCTCTTTCGACTGATTACGCACACCGCAGAGCACTGTGAGCGGCAGAATCGTCTTTGCGCGAAGAAGCAGCTTCTTCGTCTCCGGGAGCCGGAGAGAGCGGCAACTTCGCAAAGGTGATGAAACAAGCTGTACAACACTGCGATTGTGTGCGCAGCTTGCCAACTGAGAGAAAACAGTACCTGAGCACTCTCCTGCCTTTTCTATTCACATGAACATTCGATTGGAAGCTGTTTTGGACAACTTTCTTTCTCTTCTTGCAAAACACTCGGCAGACCTCCGTGCAGCCTCTAGAACACGATAGGATATGTTTTCCGTGCTGACAGACTTTCTCCTTGCCAGACAGATTGGAAAAGATTTTAGCTAAGATGTAGACGGGAAGAGAGGCTAAAGACGAAGGTACGGTGCTCTGCAGAGCTAAGCATCGCTCCCCGACCTCTTTCGGCAGAAGCCGCACACCGCAGAGCACTGTGAGCGGCAGAATCGTCTTTGCGCGAAGAAGCAGCTTCTTCGTCTCCGGGAGCCGGAGAGAGCGGCAACTTCGCAAAGGTGATGAAACAAGCTGTACAACACTGCGATTGTGTGCGCAGCTTGCCAACTGAGAGAAAACAGTACCTGAGCACTCTCCTGCCTTTTCTATTCACATGAACATTGGATTGCAAGCTGTTTTGGACAAATTGCTTTCTCTTCTTGCAAAACACTCGGCAGACCTCCGTGCAGCTTCTAGAACACGATGGGAGATGTTTTCTGTGCTGGCACAGTTTCTCCTTGCCAGACAGATTGGAAAAGCTTTTTGCTAAGATGTAGACGAGAAGAGAGGCTAAAGACGAAGGTACGGTGCTCTGCAGAGCTAAGCATCGCTCCCGGACCTCTTTCGGCAGAAGGCGCACACCGCAGAGCACTGTGAGCGGCAGAATCTTCTTTGCGCGAAGAAGCAGCTTCTTCGTCTCCGGGAGCCGGAGAGAGCGGCAACTTCGCAAAGGTGACGAAACAAGCTGTACAACACTGCGATTGTGTGCGCAGCTTGCCAACTGAGAGAAAACAGTACCTGAGCACTCTCCTGCCTTTTCTATTCACATGAACATTGGATTGCAAGCTGTTTTGGACAACTTTCTTTCTATTCTTGCAAAACACTCGGCAGACCTCCGTGCAGCCTCTAGAACACGATGGGAGATTTTTTCTTTGCTGGCACAGTTTCTCCTTGCCAGACAGAGTGGAAAAGCTTTTTGCTAAGATGTAGACGAGAAGAGAGGCTAAAGACGAAGGTACGGTGCTCTGCAGAGCTAAGCATCGCTCCCGGACCTCTTTCGGCAGAAGGCGCACACCGCAGAGCACTGTGAGCGGCAGAATCGTCTTTGCGCGAAGAAGCAGCTTCTTCGTCTCCGGGAGCCGGAGAGAGCGGCAACTTCGCAAAGGTGATGAAACAAGCTGTACAACACTGCGATTGTGTGCGCAGCTTGAAAACTGAGAGAAAACAGTACCTGAGCACTCTCCTGCCTTTTCTATTCACATGAACATTGGATTGCAAGCTGTTTTGGACAACTTTCTTTCTCTTCTTGCAAAACACTCGGCAGACCTCCGTGCAGCCTCTAGAACACGATGGGAGATGTTTTCTGTGCTGGCACAGTTTCTCCTTGCCAGACAGAGTGGAAAAGCTTTTTGCTAAGATGTAGACGAGAAGAGAGGCTAAAGACGAAGGTACGGTGCTCTGCAGAGCTAAGCACCGCTCCCGGGCTTCTTTCGGCAGAAGGCGCACACCGCAGAGCACTGTGAGCGGCAGAATCGTCTTTGCGCGAAGAAGCAGCTTCTTCGTCTCCGGGAGCCGGAGAGAGCGGCAACTTCGCAAAGGTGATGAAACAAGCTGTACAACACTGCGATTGTGTGCGCAGCTTGCCAACTGAGAGAAAACAGTACCTGAGCACTCTCCTGCCTTTTCTATTCACATGAATATTCGATTGCAAGCTGTTTTGGACAACTTTCTTTCTCTTCTTGTAAAACACTCGGCAGACCTCCGTGCAGCCTCTAGAACACGATAGGATATGTTTTTTTTGCTGGCACAGTTTCTCCTTGCCAGACAGAGTGGAAAAGCTTTTTGCTAAGATGTAGACGAGAAGAGAGGCTAAAGACGAAGGTACGGTGCTCTGCAGAGCTAAGCACCGCTCCCGGGCTTCTTTCGGCAGAAGCCGCACACCGCAGAGCACTGTGAGCGGCAGAATCGTCTTTGCGCGAAGAAGCAGCTTCTTCGTCTCCGGGAGCCGGAGAGAGCGGCAACTTCGCAAAGGTGATGAAACAAGCTGTACAACACTGCGATTGTGTGCGCAGCTTGCCAACTGAGAGAAAACAGTGCCTGACCACTCTCCTGCCTTTTATATTCACATGAACATTCGATTGCAAGCTGTTTTGGACAACTTTCTTTCTCTTCTTGCAAAACACTCGGCAGACCTCCGTGCAGCTTCTAGAACACGATGGGAGATGTTTTCTGTTCTGGCAGAGTTTCTCCTTGCCAGACAGAGTGGAAAAGCTTTTTGCTAAGATGTAGACGAGAAGAGAGGCTAAAGACGAAGGTACGGTGCTCTGCAGAGCTAAGCACCGCTCCCGGGCTTCTTTCGGCAGAAGGCGCACACCGCAGAGCACTGTGAGCGGCAGAATCGTCTTTGCGCGAAGAAGCAGCTGCTTCGTCTCCGGGAGCCGGAGAGAGCGGCAACTTCGCAAAGGTGCTGAAACAAGCTGTACAACACTGCGATTGTGTGCGCAGCTTGCCAACTGAGAGAAAACAGTACCTGAGCACTCTCCTGCCTTTTCTATTCACATGAACATTGGATTGCAAGCTGTTTTGGACAACTTTCTTTCTCTTCTTGCAAAACACTCGGCAGACCTCCGTGCAGCCTCTAGAACACGATGGGAGATGTTTTCTGTGCTGGCACAGTTTCTCCTTGCCAGACAGAGTGGAAAAGCTTTTTGCTAAGATGTAGACGAGAAGAGAGGCTAAAGACGAAGGTACGGTGCTCTGCAGAGCTAAGCACCGCTCCCGGACCTCTTTTGGCAGAAGGCGCACACCGCAGAGCACTGTGAGCGGCAGAATCGTCTTTGCGCGAAGAAGCAGCTTCTTCGTCTCCGGGAGCCGGAGAGAGCGGCAACTTCGCAAAGGTGATGAAACAAGCTGTACAACACTGCGATTGTGTGCGCAGCTTGCCAACTGAGAGAAAACAGTACCTGAGCACTCTCCTGCCTTTTCTATTCACATGAACATTCGATTGCAAGCTGTTTTGGACAACTTTCTTTCTCTTCTTGCAAAACACTCGGCAGACCTCCGTGCAGCTTCTAGAACACGATGGGAGATGTTTTCTGTTCTGGCACAGTTTCTCCTTGCCAGACAGAGTGGAAAAGCTTTTTGCTAAGATGTAGACGAGAAGAGAGGCTAAAGACGAAGGTACGGTGCTCTGCAGAGCTAAGCACCGCTCCCGGGCTTCTTTCGGCAGAAGGCGCACACCGCAGAGCACTGTGAGCGGCAGAATCGTCTTTGCGCGAAGAAGCAGCTTCTTCGTCTCCGGGAGCCGGAGAGAGCGGCAACTTCGCAAAGGTGATGAAACAAGCTGTACAACACTGCGATTGTGTGCGCAGCTTGAAAACTGAGAGAAAACAGTACCTGACCACTCTCCTGCCTTTTCTTTTCACATGAGTATTCGATTGCAAGCTGTTTTGGACAACATTCTTTCTCGTCTTGCAAAACACTCGGCAGACCTCCGTGCAGCTTCTAGAACACGATGGGAGATGTTTTCTGTGCTGGCACAGTTTCTCCTTGCCAGACAGAGTGGAAAAGCTTTTTGCTAAGATGTAGACGAGAAGAGAGGCTAAAGACGAAGGTACGGTGCTCTGCAGAGCTAAGCACCGCTCCCGGACCTCTTTCGGCAGAAGGCGCACACCGCAGAGCACTGTGAGCGGCAGAATCGTCTTTGCGCGAAGAAGCAGCTTCTTCGTCTCCGGGAGCCGGAGAGAGCGGCAACTTCGCAAAGGTGATGAAACAAGCTGTACAACACTGCGATTGTGTGCGCAGCTTGAAAACTGAGAGAAAACAGTACCTGACCACTCTCCTGCCTTTTCTATTCACATGAACATTCGATTGCAAGCTGTTTTGGACAACTTTCTTTCTCTTCTTGCAAAACACTCGGCAGACCTCCGTGCAGCCTCTAGAACACGATAGGATATGTTTTCCGTGCTGACAGACTTTCTCATTTCCAGACAGAGTGGAAAAGCTTTTAGCTAAGATGTAGACGAGAAGAGAGGCTAAAGACGAAGGTACGGTGCTCTGCAGAGCTAAGCACCGCTCCCGGGCTTCTTTCGGCAGAAGGCGCACACCGCAGAGCACTGTGAGCGGCAGAATCGTCTTTGCGCGAAGAAGCAGCTGCTTCGTCTCCGGGAGCCGGAGAGAGAATGGCAACTTCGCAAAGGTGATGAAACAAGCTGTACAACACTGCGATTGTGTGCGCAGCTTGAAAACTGAGAGAAAACAGTACCTGAGCACTCTCCTGCCTTTTCTATTCACATGAACATTGGATTGCAAGCTGTTTTGGACAACTTTCTTTCTCTTCTTGCAAAACACTCGGCAGACCTCCGTGCAGCCTCTAGAACACGATGGGAGATGTTTTCTGTGCTGGCAGAGTTTCTCCTTGCCAGACAGAGTGGAAAAGCTTTTTGCTAAGATGTAGACGAGAAGAGAGGCTAAAGACGAAGGTACGGTGCTCTGCAGAGCTAAGCACCGCTCCCGGGCTTCTTTCGGCAGAAGCCGCACACCGCAGAGCACTGTGAGTGGCAGAATCGTCTTTGCGCGAAGAAGCAGCTTCTTCGTCTCCGGGAGCCGGAGAGAGCGGCAACTTCGCAAAGGTGATGAAACAAGCTGTACAACACTGCGATTGTGTGCGCAGCATGAAAACTGAGAGAAAACAGTACCTGAGCACTCTCCTGCCTTTTATATTCACATGAGTATTCGATTGCAAGCTGTTTTGGACAACATTCTTTCTCTTCTTGCAAAACACTCGGCAGACCTCCGTGCAGCTTCTAGAACACGATGGGAGATGTTTTCTGTGCTGGCACAGTTTCTCCTTGCCAGACAGAGTGGCTAAGCTTTTTGCTAAGATGTAGACGAGAAGAGAGGCTAAAGACGAAGGTACGGTGCTCTGCAGAGCTAAGCACCGCTCCCGGACCTCTTTCGGCAGAAGGCGCACACCGCAGAGCACTGTGAGCGGCAGAATCGTCTTTGCGCGAAGAAGCAGCTTCTTCGTCTCCGGGAGCCGGAGAGAGCGGCAACTTCGCAAAGGTGATGAAACAAGCTGTACAACACTGCGATTGTGTGCGCAGCTTGAAAACTGAGAGAAAACAGTACCTGACCACTCTCCTGCCTTTTATATTCACATGAACATTCGATTGCAAACTGTTATGGACAACATTCTTTCTCTTCTTGCAAAACACACGGGAGACCTCCGTGCAGCTTCTAGAACACGATGGGAGAAGTTTTCTGATCTGACAGACTTTCTCCTTGCCAGACAGAGTGGAAAAGCTTTTAGCTAAGATGTAGACGAGAAGAGAGGCTAAAGACGAATGTACGGTGCTCTGCAGAGCTAAGCACCGCTCCCGGGCTTCTTTCGGCAGAAGGCGCACACCGCAGAGCACTGTGAGCGGCAGAATCGTCTTTGCGCGAAGAAGCAGCTGCTTCGTCTCCGGGAGCCGGAGAGAGCGGCAACTTCGCAAAGGTGATGAAACAAGCTGTACAACACTGCGATTGTGTGCGCAGCTTGCCAACTGAGAGAAAACAGTACCTGAGCACTCTCCTGCCTTTTCTATTCACATGAACATTCGATTGCAAGCTGTTTTGGACAACTTTCTTTCTCTTCTTGCAAACACTCGGCAGACCTCCGTGCAGCCTCTAGAACACGATGGGAGATGTTTTCTGTGCTGGCAGAGTTTCTCCTTGCCAGACAGAGTGGAAAAGCTTTTTGCTAAGATGTAGACGAGAAGAGAGGCTAAAGACGAAGGTACGGTGCTCTGCAGAGCTAAGCACCGCTCCCGGACCTCTTTCGCCAGAAGGCGCACACCGCAGAGCACTGTGAGCGGCAGAATCGTCTTTGCGCGAAGAAGCAGCTTCTTCGTCTCCGGGAGCCGGAGAGAGCGGCAACTTCGCAAAGGTGATGAAACAAGCTGTACAACACTGCGATTGTGTGCGCAGCTTGAAAACTGAGAGAAAACAGTACCTGAGCACTCTCCTGCCTTTTATATTCACATGAGTATTCGATTGCAAGCTGTTTTGGACAACATTCTTTCTCTTCTTGCAAAACACTCGGCAGACCTCCGTGCACCTTCTAGAACACGATGGGAGATGTTTTCTGTGCTGGCAGAGTTTCTCCTTGCCAGACAGAGTGGAAAAGCTTTTTGCTAAGATGTAGACGAGAAGAGAGGCTAAAGACGAAGGTACGGTGCTCTGCAGAGCTAAGCACCGCTCCCGGACCTCTTTCGGCAGAAGGCGCACACCGCAGAGCACTGTGAGCGGCAGAATCGTCTTTGCGCGAAGAAGCAGCTTCTTCGTCTCCGCGAGCCGGAGAGAGCGGCAACTTCGCAAAGGTGATGAAACAAGCTGTACAACACTGCGATTGTGTGCGCAGCTTGCCAACTGAGAGAAAACAGTACCTGAGCACTCTCCTGCCTTTTCTATTCACATGAACATTCGATTGCAAGCTGTTTTGGACAACTTTCTTTCTCTTCTTGCAAAACACTCGGCAGACCTCCGTGCAGCCTCTAGAACACGATGGGAGATGTTTTCTGTGCTGGCAGAGTTTCTCCTTGCCAGACAGAGTGGAAAAGCTTTTTGCTAAGATGTAGACGAGAAGAGAGGCTAAAGACGAAGGTACGGTGCTCTGCAGAGCTAAGCACCGCTCCCAGGCTTCTTTCGGCAGAAGGCGCACACCGCAGAGCACTGTGAGCGGCAGAATCGTCTTTGCGCGAAGAAGCAGCTTCTTCGTCTCCGGGAGCCGGAGAGAGCGGCAACTTCGCAAAGGTGATGAAACAAGCTGTACAACACTGCGATTGTGTGCGCAGCCTGCCAACTGAGAGAAAACAGTACCTGAGCACTCTCCTGCCTTTTCTATTCACATGAACATTGGATTGCAAGCTGTTTTGGACAACTTTCTTTCTCTTCTTGCAAAACACTCGGCAGACCTCCGTGCAGCTTCTAGAACACGATGGGAGATGTTTTCTGTGCTGGCACAGTTTCTCCTTGCCAGACAGAGTGGAAAAGCTTTTTGCTAAGATGTAGACGAGAAGAGAGGCTGAAGACGAAGGTACGGTGCTCTGCAGAGCTAAGCACCGCTTCAGGGCCTCTTTCGACTGAAGACGCACACCGCAGAGCACTGTGAGCGGCAGAATCGTCTTTGCGCGAAGAAGCAGCTTCTTCGTCTCCGGGAGCCGGAGAGAGCGGCAACTTCGCAAAGGTGATGAAACAAGCTGTACAACACTGCGATTGTGTGCGCAGCTTGAAAACTGAGAGAAAACAGTACCTGAGCACTCTCCTGCCTTTTCTATTCCCATGAACATTGGATTGCAAGCTGTTTTGGACAACTTGCTTTCTCTTCTTGCAAAACACTCGGCAGACCTCCGTGCAGCCTCTAGAACACGATGGGAGATGTTTTCTGTGCTGGCAGAGTTTCTCCTTGCCAGACAGAGTGGAAAAGCTTTTTGCTAAGATGTAGACGAGAAGAGAGGCTAAAGACGAAGGTACGGTGCTCTGCAGAGCTAAGCACCGCTCCCGGACCTCTTTCGGCAGAAGGCGCACACCGCAGAGCACTGTGAGCGGCAGAATCGTCTTTGCGCGAAGAAGCAGCTTCTTCGTCTCCGGGAGCCGGAGAGAGCGGCAACTTCGCAAAGGTGATGAAACAAGCTGTACAACACTGCGATTGTGTGCGCAGCTTGCCAACTGAGAGAAAACAGTACCTGTGCACTCTCCTGCCTTTTCTATTCACATGAACATTCGATTGCAAGCTGTTTTGGACAACTTTCTTTCTCTTCTTGCAAAACACTCGGCAGACCTCCGTGCAGCCTCTAGAACACGATGGGAGATGTTTTCTGTGCTGGCACAGTTTCTCCTTGCCAGACAGAGTGGAAAAGCTTTTTGCTAAGATGTAGATGAGAAGAGAGGCTAAAGACGAAGGTACGGTGCTCTGCAGAGCTAAGCACCGCTCCCGGGCTTCTTTCGGCAGAAGGCGCACACCGCAGAGCACTGTGAGCGGCAGAATCGTCTTTGCGTGAAGAAGCAGCTTCTTCGTCTCCGGGAGCCGGAGAGAGCGGCAACTTCGCAAAGGTGATGAAACAAGCTGTACAACACTGCGATTGTGTGCGCAGCCTGCCAACTGAGAGAAAACAGTACCTGAGCACTCTCCTGCCTTTTCTATTCACATGAACATTCGATTGCAATCTGTTTAGGACAACTTTCTTTCTCTTCTTGCAAAACACTCGGCAGACCACCGTGCAGCCTCTAGAACACGATGGGAGATGTTTTCTGTGCTGGCAGAGTTTCTCCTTGCCAGACAGAGTGGAAAAGCTTTTTGCTAAGATGTAGACGAGAAGAGAGGCTAAAGACGAAGGTACGGTGCTCTGCAGAGCTAAGCACCGCTCTTGGGCTTCTTTCGGCAGAAGGCGCACACCGCAGAGCATTGTGAGCGGCAGAATCGTCTTTGCGCGAAGAAGCAGCTTCTTCGTCTCCGGGAGCCGGAGAGAGCGGCAGCTTCGCAAAGGTGATGAAACAAGCTGTACAACACTGCGATTGTGTGCGCAGCTTGCCAACTGAAAGAAAACAGTACCTGAGCACTCTCCTGCCTTTTCTATTCACATGAACATTCGATTGGAAGCTGTTTTGGACAACTTTCTTTCTCTTCTTGCAAAACACTCGGCAGACCACCGTGCAGCCTCTAGAACACGATGGGAGATGTTTTCTGTGCTGGCAGAGTTTCTCCTTGCCAGACAGAGTGGAAAAGCTTTTTGCTAAGATGTAGACGAGAAGAGAGGCTAAAGACGAAGGTACGGTGCTCTGCAGAGCTAAGCACCGCTCTTGGGCTTCTTTCGGCAGAAGGCGCACACCGCAGAGCATTGTGAGCGGCAGAATCGTCTTTGCGCGAAGAAGCAGCTTCTTCGTCTCCGGGAGCCGGAGAGAGCGGCAGCTTCGCAAAGGTGATGAAACAAGCTGTACAACACTGCGATTGTGTGCGCAGCTTGCCAACTGAAAGAAAACAGTACCTGAGCACTCTCCTGCCTTTTCTATTCACATGAACATTCGATTGGAAGCTGTTTTGGACAACTTTCTTTCTCTTCTTGCAAAACACTCGGCAGACCTCCGTGCAGCCTCTAGAACACGATGGGAGATGTTTTCTGTGCTGGCAGAGTTTCTCCTTGCCAGACAGAGTGGAAAAGCTTTTTGCTAAGATGTAGACGAGAAGAGAGGCTAAAGACGAAGGTACGGTGCTCTGCAGAGCTAAGCACCGCTCTTGGGCTTCTTTCGGCAGAAGGCGCAGACCGCAGACCATTGTGAGCGGCAGAATCGTCTTTGCGCGAAGAAGCAGCTTCTTCGTCTCCGGGAGCCGGAGAGAGCGGCAGCTTCGCAAAGGTGATGAAACAAGCTGTACAACACTGCGATTGTGTGCGCAGATGAAAACTGAGAGAAAACAGTACCTGACCACTCTCCTGCCTTTTATGTTCACATGAATGTTCGATTGCAAACTGTTTTGGACAATTAGCTTTCTCTTCTTGCAAAACACTCGGCAGACCTCCGTGCAGCCTCTAGAACACGATGGGAGATGTTTTCTGTGCTGGCACAGTTTCTCCTTGCCAGACAGAGTGGAAAAGCTTTTTGCTAAGATGTAGACGAGAAGAGAGGCTAAAGACGAAGGTACGGTGCTCTGCAGAGCTAAGCACCGCTCTTGGGCTTCTTTCGTCAGAAGGCGCACACCGCAGAGCATTGTGAGCGGCAGAATCGTCTTTGCGCGAAGAAGCAGCTTCTTCGTCTCCGGGAGCCGGAGAGAGCGGCAACTTCGCAAAGGTGATGAAACAAGCTGAACAACACTGCGATTGTGTGCGCAGTTTGCCAACTGAGAGAAAACAGTACCTGACCACTCTTCTGCCTTTTCTATTCACATGAATATACGATTGCAAGCTGTTTTGGACAACTTTCTTTCTCTTCTTGCAAAACACTCGGCAGACCTCCGTGCAGCCTCTAGAACAAGATAGGATATGTTTTCTGTGCTGACAGACTTTCTCCTTGCCAGACAGAGTGGAAAAGCTTTTAGCTAAGATGTAGACGAGAAGAGAGGCTAAAGACGAAGGTACGGTGCTCTGCAGAGCTAAGCACCGCTCCCGGTCCTCTTTCGGCAGAAGGCGCACACCGCAGAGCACTGTGAGCGGCAGAATCGTCTTTGCGCGAAGAAGCAGCTGCTTCGTCTCCGGGAGCCGGAGAGAGCGGCAAATTCGCAAAGGTGATGAAACAAGCTGTACAACACTACGATTGTGTGCGCAGCTTGAAAACTGAGAGAAAACAGTACCTGACCACTCTTCTGCCTTTTATATTCACATGAGTATTCGATTGCAAGCTGTTTTGGACAACATTCTTTCTCTTCTTGCAAAACACTCGGCAGACCTCCGTGCAGCTTCTAGAACACGATGGGAGATGTTTTCTGTGCTGGCAGAGTTTCTCCTTGCCAGACAGAGTGGAAAAGCTTTTTGCTAAGATGTAGACGAGAAGAGAGGCTAAAGACGAAGGTAGGGTGCTCTGCAGAGCTAAGCACCGCTCCCGGACCTCTTTCGGCAGAAGGCGCACACCGCAGAGCACTGTGAGCGGCAGAATCGTCTTTGCGCGAAGAAGCAGCTTCTTCGTCTCCGGGAGCCGGAGAGAGCGGCAACTTCGCAAAGGTGATGAAACAAGCTGTACAACACTGCGATTGTGTGCGCAGCTTGCCAACTGAGACAAAACAGTACCTGAGCACTCTCCTGCCTTTTCTATTCACATGAACATTCGATTGCAAGCTGTTTTGGACAACTTTCTTTCTCTTCTTGCAAAACACTCGGCAGACTTCCGTGCAGCCTCTAGAACACGATAGGATATGTTTTCCGTGCTGACAGATTTTCTCCTTGCCAGACAGAGTGGAAAAGCTTTTTGCTAAGATGTAGACGAGAAGAGAGGCTAAAGACGAAGGTACGGTGCTCTGCAGAGCTAAGCACCGCTCCCGGTCCTCTTTCGGCAGAAGGCGCACACCGCAGACCACTGTGAGCGGCAGAATCGTCTTTGCGCGAAGAAGCAGCTGCTTCGTCTCCGGGAGCCGGAGAGAGCGGCAACCTCGCAAAGGTGATGAAACAAGCTGTACAACACTGCGATTGTGTGCGCAGCTTGAAAACTGAGAGAAAACAGTACCTGACCACTCTCCTGCCTTTTCTATTCACATGAATATTGGATTGCAAGCTGTTTTGGACAACTTTCTTTCTCTTCTTGCAAAACACTCGGCAGACCTCCGTGCAGCCTCTAGAACACGATGGGAGATGTTTTCTGTGCTGGCACTGTTTCTCCTTGTCAGACAGAGTGGAAAAGCTTTTTGCTAAGATGTAGACGAGAAGAGAGGCTAAAGACGAAGGTACGGTGGTCTGCAGAGCTAAGCACCGCTCCCGGACCTCTTTTGGCAGAAGGCGCACACCGCAGAGCACTGTGAGCGGCAGAATCGTCTTTGCGCGAAGAAGCAGCTTCTTCGTCTCCGGGAGCCGGAGAGAGCGGCAACTTCGCAAAGGTGATGAAACAAGCTGTACAACACTGCGATTGTGTGCGCAGCTTGCTAACTGAGAGAAAACAGTACCTGAGCACTCTCCTGCCTTTTCTATTCACATGAACATTCGATTGCAAGCTGTTTTGGACAACTTTCTTTCTCTTCTTGCAAAACACTCGGCAGACCTCCGTGCGGCCTCTAGAACACGATGGGAGATGTTTTCTGTGCTGGCACAGTTTCTCCTTGCCAGACAGAGTGGAAAAGCTTTTTGCTAAGATGTAGACGAGAAGAGAGGCTAAAGACGAAGGTACGGTGCTCTGCAGAGCTAAGCACCGCTCCCGGACCTCTTTCGGCAGAAGGCGCACACCGCAGAGCACTGTGAGCGGCAGAATCGTCTTTGCGCGAAGAAGCAGCTTCTTCGTCTCCGGGAGCCGGAGAGAGCGGCAACTTCGCAAAGGTGATGAAACAAGCTGTACAACACTGCGATTGTGTGCGCAGCTTGCCAACTGAGAGAAAACAGTACCTGACCACTCTCCTGCCTTTTATATTCACATGAGTATTCGATTGCAAGTTGTTTTGGACAACATTCTTTCTCTTATTGCAAAACACTCGGCAGACCTCCGTGCAGCTTCTAGAACACGATGGGAGATGTTTTCTGTGCTGGCACAGTTTCTCCTTGCCAGACAGAGTGGAAAAGCTTTTTGCTAAGATGTAGACGAGAAGAGAGGCTAAAGACGAAGGTACGGTGCTCTGCAGAGCTAAGCACGGCTCCCGGACCTCTTTCGGCAGAAGGCGCACACCGCAGAGCACTGTGAGCGGCAGAATCGTCTTTGCGCGAAGAAGCAGCTGCTTCGTCTCCGGGAGCCGGAGAGAGCGGCAACTTCGCAAAGGTGATGAAACAAGCTGTACAACACTGCGATTGTGTGCGCAGCTTGCCAACTGAGAGAAAACAGTACCTGAGCACTCTCCTGCCTTTTCTATTCACATGAACATTCGATTGCAAGCTGTTTTGGACAACTTTCTTTCTCTTCTTGCAAAACACTCGGCAGACTCCGTGCAGCCACTAGAACACGATAGGATATGTTTTTTGTGCTGGCAGAGTTTCTCCTTGCCAGACAGAGTGGAAAAGCTTTTTGCTAAGATGTAGACGAGAAGAGAGGCTAAAGACGAAGGTACGGTGCTCTGCAGAGCTAAGCACCGCTCCCGGGCTTCTTTCGGCAGAAGGCGCACACCGCAGAGCACTGTGAGCGGCAGAATCGTCTTTGCGCGAAGAAGCAGCTTCTTCGTCTCCGGGAGCCGGAGAGAGCGGCAACTTCGCAAAGGTGATGAAACAAGCTGTACAACACTGCGATTGTGTGCGCAGCTTGAAAACTGAGAGAAAACAGTACCTGACCATTCTCCTGCCTTTTATATTCACATGAGTATTCGATTGCAAGCTGTTTTGGACAACATTCTTTCTCTTCTTGCAAAACACTCGGCAGACCTCCGTGCAGCTTCTAGAACACGATGGGAGATGTTTCCTGTGCTGGCAGTGTTTCTCCTTGCCAGACAGAGTGGAAAAGCTTTTTGCTAAGATGTAGACGAGAAGAGAGGCTAAAGACGAAGGTACGGTGCTCTGCAGAGCTAAGCACCACTCCCGGTCCTCTTTCGGCAGAAGGCGCACACCGCAGAGCACTGTGAGCGGCAGAATCGTCTTTGCGCGAAGAAGCAGCTTCTTCGTCTCCGGGAGCCGGAGAGAGCGGCAACTTGGCAAAGGTGATGAAACAAGCTGTACAACACTGCGATTGTGTGCGCAGCTTGCCAACTGAGAGAAAACAGTACCTGAGCACTCTCCTGCCTTTTCTATTCACATGAACATTCGATTGCAAGCTGTTTTGGACAACTTTCTTTCTCTTCTTGCAAAACCCTCGGCAGACCTCCGTGCAGCCTCTAGAACACGATGGGAGATGTTTTCTGTGCTGGCACAGTTTCTCCTTGCCAGACAGAGTGGAAAAGCTTTTAGCTAAGGTGTAGACGAGAAGAGAGGCTAAAGACGAAGGTACGGTGCTCTGCAGAGCTAAGCATCGCTCCCGGATCTCTTTCGGCAGAAGGCGCACACCGCAGAGCACTGTGAGCGGCAGAATCGTCTTTGCGCGAAGAAGCAGCTGCTTCGTCTCCGGGAGCCGGAGAGAGCGGCAACTTCGCAAAGGTGACGAAACAAACTGTACAACACTGTGATTGTGTGCGCAGCTTGCCAACTGAGAGAAAACAGTACCTGAGCACTCTCCTGCCTTTTCTATTCACATGAACATTGGATTGCAAGCTGTTTTGGACAACTTTCTTTCTCTTCTTGCAAAACACTCGGCAGACCTCCGTGCAGCCTCTAGAACACGATGGGAGATGTTTTCTGTGCTGGCAGAGTTTCTCCTTGCCAGACAGAGTGGAAAAGCTTTTTGCTAAGATGTAGACGAGAAGAGAGGCTAAAGACGAAGGTACGGTGCTCTGCAGAGCTAAGCACCGCTCCCGGACCTCTTTCGGCAGAAGGCGCACACCGCAGAGCACTGTGAGCGGCAGAATCGTCTTTGCGCGAAGAAGCAGCTTCTTCGTCTCCGGGAGCCGGAGAGAGCGGCAACTTCGCAAAGGTGATGAAACAAGCTGTACAACACTGCGATTGTGTGCGCAGCTTGCCAACTGAGAGAAAACAGTACCTGAGCACTCTCCTGCCTTTTCTATTCACATGAACATTGGATTGCAAGCTGTTTTGGACAACTTTCTTTCTCTTCTTGCAAAACACTCGGCAGACCTCCGTGCAGCCTCTAGAACACGATGGGAGATGTTTTCCGTGCTGACAGACTTTCTCCTTGCCAGACAGAGTGGAAAAGCTTTTTGCTAAGATGTAGACGAGAAGAGAGGCTAAAGACGAAGGTACGGTGCTCTGCAGAGCTAAGCATCGCTCCCGGACCTCTTTCGGCAGAAGGCGCACACCGCAGAGCACTGTGAGCGGCAGAATCGTCTTTGCGCGAAGAAGCAGCTTCTTCGTCTCCGGGAGCCGGAGAGAGCGGCAACTTCGCAAAGGTGACGAAACAAGCTGTACAACACTGCGATTGTGTGCGCAGCTTGCCAACTGAGAGAAAACAGTACCTGAGCACTCTCCTGCCTTTTCTATTCACATGAACATTGGATTGCAAGCTGTTTTGGACAACTTTCTTTCTCTTCTTGCAAACACTCGGCAGACCTCCGTGCAGCCTCTAGAACACGATGGGAGATTTTTTCTTTGCTGGCACAGTTTCTCCTTGCCAGACAGAGTGGAAAAGCTTTTTGCTAAGATGTAGACGAGAAGAGAGGCTAAAGATGAAGGTACGGTGCTCTGCAGAGCTAAGCATCGCTCCCGGACCTCTTTCGGCAGAAGGCGCACACCGCACAGCACTGTGAGCGGCAGAATCGTCTTTGCGCGAAGAAGCAGCTTCTTCGTCTCCGGGAGCCGGAGAGAGCGGCAACTTCGCAAAGGTGATGAAACAAGCTGTACAACACTGCGATTGTGTGCGCAGCTTGCCAACTGAGAGAAAACAGTACCTGAGCACTCTCCTGCCTCTTCTATTCACATGAACATTCGATTGCAAGCTGTTTTGGACAACTTTCTTTCTCTTCTTGCAAAACACTCGGCAGACCTCCGTGCAGCCTCTAGAACACGATGGGAGATGTTTTCTGTGCTGGCAGAGTTTCTCCTTGCCAGACAGAGTGGAAAAGCTTTTTGCTAAGATGTAGACGAGAAGAGAGGCTAAAGACGAAGGTACGGTGCTCTGCAGAGCTAAGCACCGCTCCCGGGCTTCTTTCGGCAGAAGCCGCACACCGCAGAGCACTGTGAGCGGCAGAATCGTCTTTGCGCGAAGAAGCAGCTTCTTCGTCTCCGCGAGCCGGAGAGAGCGGCAACTTCGCAAAGGTGATGAAACAAGCTGTACAACACTGCGATTGTGTGCGCAGCTTGCCAACTGAGAGAAAACAGTACCTGAGCACTCTCCTGCCTTTTCTATTCACATGAACATTCGATTGCAAGCTGTTTTGGACAACTTTCTTTCTCTTCTTGCAAAACACTCGGCAGACCTCCGTGCCGCTTCTAGAACACGATGGGAGATGTTTTCTGTGCTGGCACAGTTTCTCCTTGCCAGACAGAGTGGAAAAGCTTTTTGCTAAGATGTAGACGAGAAGAGAGGCTAAAGACGAAGGTACGGTGCTCTGCAGAGCTAAGCACCGCTCCCGGACCTCTTTCGGCAGAAGGCGCACACCGCAGAGCACTGTGAGCGGCAGAATCGTCTTTGCGCGAAGAAGCAGCTTCTTCGTCTCCGGGAGCCGGAGAGAGCGGCAACTTCGCAAAGGTGATGAAACAAGCTGTACAACACTGCGATTGTGTGCGCAGCTTGCCAACTGAGAGAAAACAGTACCTGTGCACTCTCCTGCCTTTTCTATTCACATGAACATTCGATTGCAAGCTGTTTTGGACAACTTTCTTTCTCTTCTTGCAAAACACTCGGCAGACCTCCGTGCAGCCTCTAGAACACGATGGGAGATGTTTTCTGTGCTGGCACAGTTTCTCCTTGCCAGACAGAGTGGAAAAGCTTTTTGCTAAGATGTAGACGAGAAGAGAGGCTAAAGACGAAGGTACGGTGCTCTGCAGAGCTAAGCACCGCTCCCGGGCTTCTTTCGGCAGAAGGCGCACACCGCAGAGCACTGTGAGCGGCAGAATCGTCTTTGCGTGAAGAAGCAGCTTCTTCGTCTCCGGGAGCCGGAGAGAGCGGCAACTTCGCAAAGGTGATGAAACAAGCTGTACAACACTGCGATTGTGTGCGCAGCCTGCCAACTGAGAGAAAACAGTACCTGAGCACTCTCCTGCCTTTTCTATTCACATGAACATTCGATTGCAATCTGTTTAGGACAACTTTCTTTCTCTTCTTGCAAAACACTCGGCAGACCACCGTGCAGCCTCTAGAACACGATGGGAGATGTTTTCTGTGCTGGCAGAGTTTCTCCTTGCCAGACAGAGTGGAAAAGCTTTTTGCTAAGATGTAGACGAGAAGAGAGGCTAAAGACGAAGGTACGGTGCTCTGCAGAGCTAAGCACCGCTCTTGGGCTTCTTTCGGCAGAAGGCGCACACCGCAGAGCATTGTGAGCGGCAGAATCGTCTTTGCGCGAAGAAGCAGCTTCTTCGTCTCCGGGAGCCGGAGAGAGCGGCAGCTTCGCAAAGGTGATGAAACAAGCTGTACAACACTGCGATTGTGTGCGCAGCTTGCCAACTGAAAGAAAACAGTACCTGAGCACTCTCCTGCCTTTTCTATTCACATGAACATTCGATTGGAAGCTGTTTTGGACAACTTTCTTTCTCTTCTTGCAAAACAATCGGCAGACCTCCGTGCAGCCTCTAGAACACGATGGGAGATGTTTTCTGTGCTGGCAGAGTTTCTCCTTGCCAGACAGAGTGGAAAAGCTTTTTGCTAAGATGTAGACGAGAAGAGAGGCTAAAGACGAAGGTACGGTGCTCTGCAGAGCTAAGCACCGCTCTTGGGCTTCTTTCGGCAGAAGGCGCAGACCGCAGACCATTGTGAGCGGCAGAATCGTCTTTGCGCGAAGAAGCAGCTTCTTCGTCTCCGGGAGCCGGAGAGAGCGGCAGCTTCGCAAAGGTGATGAAACAAGCTGTACAACACTGCGATTGTGTGCGCAGATGAAAACTGAGAGAAAACAGTACCTGACCACTCTCCTGCCTTTTATGTTCACATGAATGTTCGATTGCAAACTGTTTTGGACAATTAGCTTTCTCTTCTTGCAAAACACTCGGCAGACCTCCGTGCAGCCTCTAGAACACGATGGGAGATGTTTTCTGTGCTGGCACTGTTTCTCCTTGCCAGACAGAGTGGAAAAGCTTTTTGCTAAGATGTAGACGAGAAGAGAGGCTAAAGACGAAGGTACGGTGCTCTGCAGAGCTAAGCACCGCTCTTGGGCTTCTTTCGTCAGAAGGCGCACACCGCAGAGCATTGTGAGCGGCAGAATCGTCTTTGCGCGAAGAAGCAGCTTCTTCGTCTCCGGGAGCCGGAGAGAGCGGCAACTTCGCAAAGGTGATGAAACAAGCTGAACAACACTGCGATTGTGTGCGCAGTTTGCCAACTGAGAGAAAACAGTACCTGACCACTCTTCTGCCTTTTCTATTCACATGAATATACGATTGAGAGCTGTTTTGGACAACTTTCTTTCTCTTCTTGCAAAACACTCGGCAGACCTCCGTGCAGCCTCTAGAACAAGATAGGATATGTTTTCTGTGCTGACAGACTTTCTCCTTGCCAGACAGAGTGGAAAAGCTTTTAGCTAAGATGTAGACGAGAAGAGAGGCTAAAGACGAAGGTACGGTGCTCTGCAGAGCTAAGCACCGCTCCCGGTCCTCTTTCGGCAGAAGGCGCACACCGCAGAGCACTGTGAGCGGCAGAATCGTCTTTGCGCGAAGAAGCAGCTGCTTCGTCTCCGGGAGCCGGAGAGAGCGGCAAATTCGCAAAGGTGATGAAACAAGCTGTACAACACTACGATTGTGTGCGCAGCTTGAAAACTGAGAGAAAACAGTACCTGACCACTCTCCTGCCTTTTATATTCACATGAGTATTCGATTGCAAGCTGTTTTGGACAACATTCTTTCTCTTCTTGCAAAACACTCGGCAGACCTCCGTGCAGCTTCTAGAACACGATGGGAGATGTTTTCTGTGCTGGCACAGTTTCTCCTTGCCAGACAGAGTGGAAAAGCTTTTTGCTAAGATGTAGACGAGAAGAGAGGCTAAAGACGAAGGTACGGTGCTCTGCAGAGCTAAGCACCGCTCCCGGACCTCTTTCGGCAGAAGGCGCACACCGCAGAGCACTGTGAGCGGCAGAATCGTCTTTGCGCGAAGAAGCAGCTTCTTCGTCTCCGGGAGCCGGAGAGAGCGGCAACTTCGCAAAGGTGATGAAACAAGCTGTACAACACTGCGATTGTGTGCGCAGCTTGCCAACTGAGACAAAACAGTACCTGAGCACTCTCCTGCCTTTTCTATTCACATGAACATTCGATTGCAAGCTGTTTTGGACAACTTTCTTTCTCTTCTTGCAAAACACTCGGCAGACTTCCGTGCAGCCTCTAGAACACGATAGGATATGTTTTCCGTGCTGACAGATTTTCTCCTTGCCAGACAGAGTGGAAAAGCTTTTTGCTAAGATGTAGACGAGAAGAGAGGCTAAAGACGAAGGTACGGTGCTCTGCAGAGCTAAGCACCGCTCCCGGTCCTCTTTCGGCAGAAGGCGCACACCGCAGACCACTGTGAGCGGCAGAATCGTCTTTGCGCGAAGAAGCAGCTGCTTCGTCTCCGGGAGCCGGAGAGAGCGGCAACCTCGCAAAGGTGATGAAACAAGCTGTACAACACTGCGATTGTGTGCGCAGCTTGAAAACTGAGAGAAAACAGTACCTGACCACTCTCCTGCCTTTTCTATTCACATGAATATTGGATTGCAAGCTGTTTTGGACAACTTTCTTTCTCTTCTTGCAAAACACTCGGCAGACCTCCGTGCAGCCTCTAGAACACGATGGGAGATGTTTTCTGTGCTGGCACTGTTTCTCCTTGTCAGACAGAGTGGAAAAGCTTTTTGCTAAGATGTAGACGAGAAGAGAGGCTAAAGACGAAGGTACGGTGGTCTGCAGAGCTAAGCACCGCTCCCGGACCTCTTTTGGCAGAAGGCGCACACCGCAGAGCACTGTGAGCGGCAGAATCGTCTTTGCGCGAAGAAGCAGCTTCTTCGTCTCCGGGAGCCGGAGAGAGCGGCAACTTCGCAAAGGTGATGAAACAAGCTGTACAACACTGCGATTGTGTGCGCAGCTTGCTAACTGAGAGAAAACAGTACCTGAGCACTCTCCTGCCTTTTCTATTCACATGAACATTCGATTGCAAGCTGTTTTGGACAACTTTCTTTCTCTTCTTGCAAAACACTCGGCAGACCTCCGTGCGGCCTCTAGAACACGATGGGAGATGTTTTCTGTGCTGGCACAGTTTCTCCTTGCCAGACAGAGTGGAAAAGCTTTTTGCTAAGATGTAGACGAGAAGAGAGGCTAAAGACGAAGGTACGGTGCTCTGCAGAGCTAAGCACCGCTCCCGGACCTCTTTCGGCAGAAGGCGCACACCGCAGAGCACTGTGAGCGGCAGAATCGTCTTTGCGCGAAGAAGCAGCTTCTTCGTCTCCGGGAGCCGGAGAGAGCGGCAACTTCGCAAAGGTGATGAAACAAGCTGTACAACACTGCGATTGTGTGCGCAGCTTGCCAACTGAGACAAAACAGTACCTGACCACTCTCCTGCCTTTTATATTCACATGAGTATTCGATTGCAAGTTGTTTTGGACAACATTCTTTCTCTTATTGCAAAACACTCGGCAGACCTCCGTGCAGCTTCTAGAACACGATGGGAGATGTTTTCTGTGCTGGCACAGTTTCTCCTTGCCAGACAGAGTGGAAAAGCTTTTTGCTAAGATGTAGACGAGAAGAGAGGCTAAAGACGAAGGTACGGTGCTCTGCAGAGCTAAGCACGGCTCCCGGACCTCTTTCGGCAGAAGGCGCACACCGCAGAGCACTGTGAGCGGCAGAATCGTCTTTGCGCGAAGAAGCAGCTGCTTCGTCTCCGGGAGCCGGAGAGAGCGGCAACTTCGCAAAGGTGATGAAACAAGCTGTACAACACTGCGATTGTGTGCGCAGCTTGCCAACTGAGAGAAAACAGTACCTGAGCACTCTCCTGCCTTTTCTATTCACATGAACATTCGATTGCAAGCTGTTTTGGACAACTTTCTTTCTCTTCTTGCAAAACACTCGGCAGACTCCGTGCAGCCACTAGAACACGATAGGATATGTTTTTTGTGCTGGCAGAGTTTCTCCTTGCCAGACAGAGTGGAAAAGCTTTTTGCTAAGATGTAGACGAGAAGAGAGGCTAAAGACGAAGGTACGGTGCTCTGCAGAGCTAAGCACCGCTCCCGGGCTTCTTTCGGCAGAAGGCGCACACCGCAGAGCACTGTGAGCGGCAGAATCGTCTTTGCGCGAAGAAGCAGCTTCTTCGTCTCCGGGAGCCGGAGAGAGCGGCAACTTCGCAAAGGTGATGAAACAAGCTGTACAACACTGCGATTGTGTGCGCAGCTTGAAAACTGAGAGAAAACAGTACCTGACCATTCTCCTGCCTTTTATATTCACATGAGTATTCGATTGCAAGCTGTTTTGGACAACATTCTTTCTCTTCTTGCAAAACACTCGGCAGACCTCCGTGCAGCTTCTAGAACACGATGGGAGATGTTTCCTGTGCTGGCAGTGTTTCTCCTTGCCAGACAGGGTGGAAAAGCTTTTTGCTAAGATGTAGACGAGAAGAGAGGCTAAAGACGAAGGTACGGTGCTCTGCAGAGCTAAGCACCACTCCCGGTCCTCTTTCGGCAGAAGGCGCACACCGCAGAGCACTGTGAGCGGCAGAATCGTCTTTGCGCGAAGAAGCAGCTTCTTCGTCTCCGGGAGCCGGAGAGAGCGGCAACTTGGCAAAGGTGATGAAACAAGCTGTACAACACTGCGATTGTGTGCGCAGCTTGCCAACTGAGAGAAAACAGTACCTGAGCACTCTCCTGCCTTTTCTATTCACATGAACATTCGATTGCAAGCTGTTTTGGACAACTTTCTTTCTCTTCTTGCAAAACACTCGGCAGACCTCCGTGCAGCCTCTAGAACACGATGGGAGATGTTTTCTGTGCTGGCACAGTTTCTCCTTGCCAGACAGAGTGGAAAAGCTTTTAGCTAAGATGTAGACGAGAAGAGAGGCTAAAGACGAAGGTACGGTGCTCTGCAGAGCTAAGCATCGCTCCCGGATCTCTTTCGGCAGAAGGCGCACACCGCAGAGCACTGTGAGCGGCAGAATCGTCTTTGCGCGAAGAAGCAGCTTCTTCGTCTCCGGGAGCCGGAGAGAGCGGCAACTTCGCAAAGGTGACGAAACAAACTGTACAACACTGTGATTGTGTGCGCAGCTTGCCAACTGAGAGAAAACAGTACCTGAGCACTCTCCTGCCTTTTCTATTCACATGAACATTGGATTGCAAGCTGTTTTGGACAACTTTCTTTCTCTTCTTGCAAAACACTCGGCAGACCTCCGTGCAGCCTCTAGAACACGATGGGAGATGTTTTCTGTGCTGGCAGAGTTTCTCCTTGCCAGACAGAGTGGAAAAGCTTTTTGCTAAGATGTAGACGAGAAGAGAGGCTAAAGACGAAGGTACGGTGCTCTGCAGAGCTAAGCACCGCTCCCGGACCTCTTTCGGCAGAAGGCGCACACCGCAGAGCACTGTGAGCGGCAGAATCGTCTTTGCGCGAAGAAGCAGCTTCTTCGTCTCCGGGAGCCGGAGAGAGCGGCAACTTCGCAAAGGTGATGAAACAAGCTGTACAACACTGCGATTGTGTGCGCTGCTTGCCAACTGAGAGAAAACAGTACCTGAGCACTCTCCTGCCTTTTCTATTCACATGAACATTGGATTGCAAGCTGTTTTGGACAACTTTCTTTCTCTTCTTGCAAAACACTCGGCAGACCTCCGTGCAGCCTCTAGAACACGATGGGAGATGTTTTCCGTGCTGACAGACTTTCTCCTTGCCAGACAGAGTGGAAAAGCTTTTTGCTAAGATGTAGACGAGAAGAGAGGCTAAAGACGAAGGTACGGTGCTCTGCAGAGCTAAGCATCGCTCCCGGACCTCTTTCGGCAGAAGGCGCACACCGCAGAGCACTGTGAGCGGCAGAATCGTCTTTGCGCGAAGAAGCAGCTTCTTCGTCTCCGGGAGCCGGAGAGAGCGGCAACTTCGCAAAGGTGACGAAACAAGCTGTACAACACTGCGATTGTGTGCGCAGCTTGCCAACTGAGAGAAAACAGTACCTGAGCACTCTCCTGCCTTTTCTATTCACATGAACATTGGATTGCAAGCTGTTTTGGACAACTTTCTTTCTCTTCTTGCAAACACTCGGCAGACCTCCGTGCAGCCTCTAGAACACGATGGGAGATTTTTTCTTTGCTGGCACAGTTTCTCCTTGCCAGACAGAGTGGAAAAGCTTTTTGCTAAGATGTAGACGAGAAGAGAGTCTAAAGATGAAGGTACGGTGCTCTGCAGAGCTAAGCATCGCTCCCGGACCTCTTTCGGCAGAAGGCGCACACCGCACAGCACTGTGAGCGGCAGAATCGTCTTTGCGCGAAGAAGCAGCTTCTTCGTCTCCGGGAGCCGGAGAGAGCGGCAACTTCGCAAAGGTGATGAAACAAGCTGTACAACACTGCGATTGTGTGCGCAGCTTGCCAACTGAGAGAAAACAGTACCTGAGCACTCTCCTGCCTCTTCTATTCACATGAACATTCGATTGCAAGCTGTTTTGGACAACTTTCTTTCTCTTCTTGCAAAACACTCGGCAGACCTCCGTGCAGCCTCTAGAACACGATGGGAGATGTTTTCTGTGCTGGCAGAGTTTCTCCTTGCCAGACAGAGTGGAAAAGCTTTTTGCTAAGATGTAGACGAGAAGAGAGGCTAAAGACGAAGGTACGGTGCTCTGCAGAGCTAAGCACCGCTCCCGGGCTTCTTTCGGCAGAAGCCGCACACCGCAGAGCACTGTGAGCGGCAGAATCGTCTTTGCGCGAAGAAGCAGCTTCTTCGTCTCCGCGAGCCGGAGAGAGCGGCAACTTCGCAAAGGTGATGAAACAAGCTGTACAACACTGCGATTGTGTGCGCAGCTTGCCAACTGAGAGAAAACAGTACCTGAGCACTCTCCTGCCTTTTCTATTCACATGAACATTCGATTGCAAGCTGTTTTGGACAACTTTCTTTCTCTTCTTGCAAAACACTCGGCAGACCTCCGTGCCGCTTCTAGAACACGATGGGAGATGTTTTCTGTGCTGGCACAGTTTCTCCTTGCCAGACAGAGTGGAAAAGCTTTTTGCTAAGATGTAGACGAGAAGAGAGGCTAAAGACGAAGGTACGGTGCTCTGCAGAGCTCAGCACCGATTCAGGGCCTCTTTCGACTGAAGACGCACACCGCAGAGCACTGTGAGCGGCAGAATCGTCTTTGCGCGAAGAAGCAGCTGCTTCGTCTCCGGGAGCCGGAGAGAGCGGCAACTTCGCAAAGGTGATGAAACAAGCTGTACAACACTGCGATTGTGTGCGCAGCTTGCCAACTGAGAGAAAACAGTACCTGAGCACTCTCCTGCCTTTTCTATTCACATGAACATTGGATTGCAAACTGTTTTGGACAACTTGCTTTCTCTTCTTGCAAAACACTCGGCAGACATCCGTGCAGCCTCTAGAACACGATGGGAGATGTTTTCTGTGCTGGCACAGTTTCTCCTTGCCAGACCGAGTGGAAAAGCTTTTTGCTAAGATGTAGACGAGAAGAGAGGCTAAAGACGAAGGTACGGTGCTCTGCAGAGCTAAGCACCGCTCCCGGACCTCTTTCGCCAGGAGGCGCACACCGCAGAGCACTGTGAGCGGCAGAATCGTCTTTGCGCGAAGAAGCAGCTTCTTCGTCTCCGGGAGCCGGAGAGAGCGGCAACTTCGCAAAGGTGATGAAACAAGCTGTACAACACTGCGATTGTGAGCGCAGCTTGCCAACTGAGAGAAAACAGTACCTGAGCACTCTCCTGCCTTTTCTATTCACATGAACATTGGATTGCAAGCTGTTTTGGACAACTTTCTTTCTCTTCTTGCAAAACACTCGGCAGACCTCCGTGCAGCTTCTAGAACACGATGGGAGATGTTTTCTTTTCTGGCAGAGTTTCTCCTTGCCAGACAGAGTGGAAAAGCTTTTTGCTAAGATGTAGACGAGAAGAGAGGCTAAAGACGAAGGTACGGTGCTCTGCAGAGCTCAGCACCGCTTCAGGGCCTCTTTCGACTGATTACGCACACCGCAGAGCACTGTGAGCGGCAGAATCGTCTTTGCGCGAAGAAGCAGCTTCTTCGTCTCCGGGAGCCGGAGAGAGCGGCAACTTCGCAAAGGTGATGAAACAAGCTGTACAACACTGCGATTGTGTGCGCAGCTTGCCAACTGAGAGAAAACAGTACCTGAGCACTCTCCTGCCTTTTCTATTCACATGAACATTCGATTGGAAGCTGTTTTGGACAACTTTCTTTCTCTTCTTGCAAAACACTCGGCAGACCTCCGTGCAGCCTCTAGAACACGATAGGATATGTTTTCCGTGCTGACAGACTTTCTCCTTGCCAGACAGATTGGAAAAGATTTTAGCTAAGATGTAGACGGGAAGAGAGGCTAAAGACGAAGGTACGGTGCTCTGCAGAGCTAAGCATCGCTCCCCGACCTCTTTCGGCAGAAGCCGCACACCGCAGAGCACTGTGAGCGGCAGAATCGTCTTTGCGCGAAGAAGCAGCTTCTTCGTCTCCGGGAGCCGGAGAGAGCGGCAACTTCGCAAAGGTGATGAAACAAGCTGTACAACACTGCGATTGTGTGCGCAGCTTGCCAACTGAGAGAAAACAGTACCTGAGCACTCTCCTGCCTTTTCTATTCACATGAACATTGGATTGCAAGCTGTTTTGGACAAATTGCTTTCTCTTCTTGCAAAACACTCGGCAGACCTCCGTGCAGCTTCTAGAACACGATGGGAGATGTTTTCTGTGCTGGCACAGTTTCTCCTTGCCAGACAGATTGGAAAAGCTTTTTGCTAAGATGTAGACGAGAAGAGAGGCTAAAGACGAAGGTACGGTGCTCTGCAGAGCTAAGCATCGCTCCCGGACCTCTTTCGGCAGAAGGCGCACACCGCAGAGCACTGTGAGCGGCAGAATCTTCTTTGCGCGAAGAAGCAGCTTCTTCGTCTCCGGGAGCCGGAGAGAGCGGCAACTTCGCAAAGGTGACGAAACAAGCTGTACAACACTGCGATTGTGTGCGCAGCTTGCCAACTGAGAGAAAACAGTACCTGAGCACTCTCCTGCCTTTTCTATTCACATGAACATTGGATTGCAAGCTGTTTTGGACAACTTTCTTTCTATTCTTGCAAAACACTCGGCAGACCTCCGTGCAGCCTCTAGAACACGATGGGAGATTTTTTCTTTGCTGGCACAGTTTCTCCTTGCCAGACAGAGTGGAAAAGCTTTTTGCTAAGATGTAGACGAGAAGAGAGGCTAAAGACGAAGGTACGGTGCTCTGCAGAGCTAAGCATCGCTCCCGGACCTCTTTCGGCAGAAGGCGCACACCGCAGAGCACTGTGAGCGGCAGAATCGTCTTTGCGCGAAGAAGCAGCTTCTTCGTCTCCGGGAGCCGGAGAGAGCGGCAACTTCGCAAAGGTGATGAAACAAGCTGTACAACACTGCGATTGTGTGCGCAGCTTGAAAACTGAGAGAAAACAGTACCTGAGCACTCTCCTGCCTTTTCTATTCACATGAACATTGGATTGCAAGCTGTTTTGGACAACTTTCTTTCTCTTCTTGCAAAACACTCGGCAGACCTCCGTGCAGCCTCTAGAACACGATGGGAGATGTTTTCTGTGCTGGCACAGTTTCTCCTTGGCAGACAGAGTGGAAAAGCTTTTTGCTAAGATGTAGACGAGAAGAGAGGCTAAAGACGAAGGTACGGTGCTCTGCAGAGCTAAGCACCGCTCCCGGGCATGTTTCGGCAGAAGGCGCACACCGCAGAGCACTGTGAGCGGCAGAATCGTCTTAGCGCGAAGAAGCAGCTTCTTCGTCTCCGCGAGCCGGAGAGAGCGGCAACTTCGCAAAGGTGATGAAACAAGCTGTACAACACTGCGATTGTGTGCGCAGCTTGCCAACTGAGAGAAAACAGTACCTGAGCACTCTCCTGCCTTTTCTATTCACATGAACATTGGATTGCAAGCTGTTTTGGACAACTTTCTTTCTCTTCTTGCAAAACACTCGGCAGACCTCCGTGCAGCCTCTAGAACACGATGGGAGATGTTTTCTGTGCTGGCAGAGTTTCTCCTTGCCAGACAGAGTGGAAAAGCTTTTTGCTAAGATGTAGACGAGAAGAGAGGCTAAAGACGAAGGTACGGTGCTCTGCAGAGCTCAGCACCGCTTCAGAGCCTCTTTCGACTGAAGACGCACACCGCAGAGCACTGTGAGCGGCAGAATCGTCCTTGCGCGAAGAAGCAGCTGCTTCGTCTCCGGGAGCCGGAGAGAGCGGCAACTTCGCAAAGGTGATGAAACAAGCTGTACAACACTGCGATTGTGTGCGCAGCTTGCCAACTGAGAGAAAACAGTACCTGACCACTCTCCTGCCTTTTCTATTCACATGAACATTGGATTGCAAGCTGTTTTGGACAACTTGCTTTCTCTTCTTGCAAAACACTCGGCAGACCTCCGTGCAGCCTCTAGAACACGATGGGAGATGTTTTCTGTGCTGGCACAATTTCTCCTTGCCAGACAGAGTGGAAAAGCTTTTAGCTAAAATGTAGACGAGAAGAGAGGCTAAAGACGAAGGTACGGTGCTCTGCAGAGCTAAGCAACACTCCCGGGCTTCTTTCGGCAGAAGGCGCACACCGCAGAGCATTGTGAGCGGCAGAATTGTCTTTGCGCGAAGAAGCAGCTTCTTCGTCTCCGGGAGCCGGAGAGAGCGGCAACTTCGCAAAGGTGATGAAACAAGCTGTACAACACTGCGATTGTGTGCGCAGCTTGCCAACTGAGAGAAAACAGTACCTGAGCACTCTCCTGCCTTTTCTATTCACATGAACATTCGATTGCAAGCTGTTTTGGACAACTTTCTTTCTCTTCTTGCAAAACACTCGGCAGACCTCCGTGCAGCTTCTAGAACACGATGGGAGATGTTTTCTTTTCTGGCACAGTTTCTCCTTGCCAGACAGAGTGGAAAAGCTTTTTGCTAAGATGTAGACGAGAAGAGAGGCTAAAGACGAAGGTACGGTGCTCTGCAGAGCTAAGCACCGCTTCAGGGCCTCTTTCGACTGAAGACGCACACCGCAGAGCACTGTGAGAGGCAGAATCGTCCTTGCGCGAAGAAGCAGCTGCTTCGTCTCCGGGAGCCGGAGAGAGCGGCAACTTGGCAAAGGTGATGAAACAAGCTGTACAACACTGCGATTGTGTGCGCAGCTTGCCAACTGAGAGAAAACAGTACCTGAGCACTCTCCTGCCTTTTCTATTCACATGAATATTCGATTGCAAGCTGTTTTGGACAACTTTCTTTCTCTTCTTGTAAAACACTCGGCAGACCTCCGTGCAGCCTCTAGAACACGATAGGATATGTTTTTTTTGCTGGCACAGTTTCTCCTTGCCAGACAGAGTGGAAAAGCTTTTTGCTAAGATGTAGACGAGAAGAGAGGCTAAAGACGAAGGTACGGTGCTCTGCAGAGCTAAGCACCGCTCCCGGGCTTCTTTCGGCAGAAGCCGCACACCGCAGAGCACTGTGAGCGGCAGAATCGTCTTTGCGCGAAGAAGCAGCTTCTTCGTCTCCGGGAGCCGGAGAGAGCGGCAACTTCGCAAAGGTGATGAAACAAGCTGTACAACACTGCGATTGTGTGCGCAGCTTGCCAACTGAGAGAAAACAGTGCCTGACCACTCTCCTGCCTTTTATATTCACATGAACATTCGATTGCAAGCTGTTTTGGACAACTTTCTTTCTCTTCTTGCAAAACACTCGGCAGACCTCCGTGCAGCTTCTAGAACACGATGGGAGATGTTTTCTGTTCTGGCAGAGTTTCTCCTTGCCAGACAGAGTGGAAAAGCTTTTTGCTAAGATGTAGACGAGAAGAGAGGCTAAAGACGAAGGTACGGTGCTCTGCAGAGCTAAGCACCGCTCCCGGGCTTCTTTAGGCAGAAGGCGCACACCGCAGAGCACTGTGAGCGGCAGAATCGTCTTTGCGCGAAGAAGCAGCTGCTTCGTCTCCGGGAGCCGGAGAGAGCGGCAACTTCGCAAAGGTGCTGAAACAAGCTGTACAACACTGCGATTGTGTGCGCAGCTTTCCAACTGAGAGAAAACAGTACCTGAGGACTCTCCTGCCTTTTCTATTCACATGAACATTCGATTGCAAGCTGTTTTGGACAACTTTCTTTCTCTTCTTGCAAAACACTCGGCAGACCTCCGTGCAGCCTCTAGAACACGATGGGAGATGTTTTCTGTGCTGGCACAGTTTCTCCTTGGCAGACAGAGTGGAAAAGCTTTTTGCTAAGATGTAGACGAGAAGAGAGGCTAAAGACGAAGGTACGGTGCTCTGCAGAGCTAAGCACCGCTCCCGGACCTCTTTTGGCAGAAGGCGCACACCGCAGAGCACTGTGAGCGGCAGAATCGTCTTTGCGCGAAGAAGCAGCTTCTTCGTCTCCGGGAGCCGGAGAGAGCGGCAACTTCGCAAAGGTGATGAAACAAGCTGTACAACACTGCGATTGTGTGCGCAGCTTGCCAACTGAGAGAAAACAGTACCTGAGCACTCTCCTGCCTTTTCTATTCACATGAACATTCGATTGCAAGCTGTTTTGGACAACTTTCTTTCTCTTCTTGCAAAACACTCGGCAGACCTCCGTGCAGCTTCTAGAACACGATGGGAGATGTTTTCTGTTCTGGCACAGTTTCTCCTTGCCAGACAGAGTGGAAAAGCTTTTTGCTAAGATGTAGACGAGAAGAGAGGCTAAAGACGAAGGTACGGTGCTCTGCAGAGCTAAGCACCGCTCCCGGGCTTCTTTCGGCAGAAGGCGCACACCGCAGAGCACTGTGAGCGGCAGAATCGTCTTTGCGCGAAGAAGCAGCTTCTTCGTCTCCGGGAGCCGGAGAGAGCGGCAACTTCGCAAAGGTGATGAAACAAGCTGTACAACACTGCGATTGTGTGCGCAGCTTGAAAACTGAGAGAAAACAGTACCTGACCACTCTCCTGCCTTTTCTTTTCACATGAGTATTCGATTGCAAGCTGTTTTGGACAACATTCTTTCTCGTCTTGCAAAACACTCGGCAGACCTCCGTGCAGCTTCTAGAACACGATGGGAGATGTTTTCTGTGCTGGCACAGTTTCTCCTTGCCAGACAGAGTGGAAAAGCTTTTTGCTAAGATGTAGACGAGAAGAGAGGCTAAAGACGAAGGTACGGTGCTCTGCAGAGCTAAGCACCGCTCCCGGACCTCTTTCGGCAGAAGGCGCACACCGCAGAGCACTGTGAGCGGCAGAATCGTCTTTGCGCGAAGAAGCAGCTTCTTCGTCTCCGGGAGCCGGAGAGAGCGGCAACTTCGCAAAGGTGATGAAACAAGCTGTACAACACTGCGATTGTGTGCGCAGCTTGAAAACTGAGAGAAAACAGTACCTGACCACTCTCCTGCCTTTTCTATTCACATGAACATTCGATTGCAAGCTGTTTTGGACAACTTTCTTTCTCTTCTTGCAAAACACTCGGCAGACCTCCGTGCAGCCTCTAGAACACGATAGGATATGTTTTCCGTGCTGACAGACTTTCTCATTTCCAGACAGAGTGGAAAAGCTTTTAGCTAAGATGTAGACGAGAAGAGAGGCTAAAGACGAAGGTACGGTGCTCTGCAGAGCTAAGCACCGCTCCCGGGCTTCTTTCGGCAGAAGGCGCACACCGCAGAGCACTGTGAGCGGCAGAATCGTCTTTGCGCGAAGAAGCAGCTGCTTCGTCTCCGGGAGCCGGAGAGAGAATGGCAACTTCGCAAAGGTGATGAAACAAGCTGTACAACACTGCGATTGTGTGCGCAGCTTGAAAACTGAGAGAAAACAGTACCTGAGCACTCTCCTGCCTTTTCTATTCACATGAACATTGGATTGCAAGCTGTTTTGGACAACTTTCTTTCTCTTCTTGCAAAACACTCGGCAGACCTCCGTGCAGCCTCTAGAACACGATGGGAGATGTTTTCTGTGCTGGCAGAGTTTCTCCTTGCCAGACAGAGTGGAAAAGCTTTTTGCTAAGATGTAGACGAGAAGAGAGGCTAAAGACGAAGGTACGGTGCTCTGCAGAGCTAAGCACCGCTCCCGGGCTTCTTTCGGCAGAAGCCGCACACCGCAGAGCACTGTGAGTGGCAGAATCGTCTTTGCGCGAAGAAGCAGCTTCTTCGTCTCCGGGAGCCGGAGAGAGCGGCAACTTCGCAAAGGTGATGAAACAAGCTGTACAACACTGCGATTGTGTGCGCAGCATGAAAACTGAGAGAAAACAGTACCTGAGCACTCTCCTGCCTTTTATATTCACATGAGTATTCGATTGCAAGCTGTTTTGGACAACATTCTTTCTCTTCTTGCAAAACACTCGGCAGACCTCCGTGCAGCTTCTAGAACACGATGGGAGATGTTTTCTGTGCTGGCACAGTTTCTCCTTGCCAGACAGAGTGGCTAAGCTTTTTGCTAAGATGTAGACGAGAAGAGAGGCTAAAGACGAAGGTACGGTGCTCTGCAGAGCTAAGCACCGCTCCCGGACCTCTTTCGGCAGAAGGCGCACACCGCAGAGCACTGTGAGCGGCAGAATCGTCTTTGCGCGAAGAAGCAGCTTCTTCGTCTCCGGGAGCCGGAGAGAGCGGCAACTTCGCAAAGGTGATGAAACAAGCTGTACAACACTGCGATTGTGTGCGCAGCTTGAAAACTGAGAGAAAACAGTACCTGACCACTCTCCTGCCTTTTATATTCACATGAACATTCGATTGCAAACTGTTATGGACAACATTCTTTCTCTTCTTGCAAAACACACGGGAGACCTCCGTGCAGCTTCTAGAACACGATGGGAGAAGTTTTCTGATCTGACAGACTTTCTCCTTGCCAGACAGAGTGGAAAAGCTTTTAGCTAAGATGTAGACGAGAAGAGAGGCTAAAGACGAATGTACGGTGCTCTGCAGAGCTAAGCACCGCTCCCGGGCTTCTTTCGGCAGAAGGCGCACACCGCAGAGCACTGTGAGCGGCAGAATCGTCTTTGCGCGAAGAAGCAGCTGCTTCGTCTCCGGGAGCCGGAGAGAGCGGCAACTTCGCAAAGGTGATGAAACAAGCTGTACAACACTGCGATTGTGTGCGCAGCTTGCCAACTGAGAGAAAACAGTACCTGAGCACTCTCCTGCCTTTTCTATTCACATGAACATTCGATTGCAAGCTGTTTTGGACAACTTTCTTTCTCTTCTTGCAAACACTCGGCAGACCTCCGTGCAGCCTCTAGAACACGATGGGAGATGTTTTCTGTGCTGGCAGAGTTTCTCCTTGCCAGACAGAGTGGAAAAGCTTTTTGCTAAGATGTAGACGAGAAGAGAGGCTAAAGACGAAGGTACGGTGCTCTGCAGAGCTAAGCACCGCTCCCGGACCTCTTTCGCCAGAAGGCGCACACCGCAGAGCACTGTGAGCGGCAGAATCGTCTTTGCGCGAAGAAGCAGCTTCTTCGTCTCCGGGAGCCGGAGAGAGCGGCAACTTCGCAAAGGTGATGAAACAAGCTGTACAACACTGCGATTGTGTGCGCAGCTTGAAAACTGAGAGAAAACAGTACCTGAGCACTCTCCTGCCTTTTATATTCACATGAGTATTCGATTGCAAGCTGTTTTGGACAACATTCTTTCTCTTCTTGCAAAACACTCGGCAGACCTCCGTGCACCTTCTAGAACACGATGGGAGATGTTTTCTGTGCTGGCAGAGTTTCTCCTTGCCAGACAGAGTGGAAAAGCTTTTTGCTAAGATGTAGACGAGAAGAGAGGCTAAAGACGAAGGTACGGTGCTCTGCAGAGCTAAGCACCGCTCCCGGACCTCTTTCGGCAGAAGGCGCACACCGCAGAGCACTGTGAGCGGCAGAATCGTCTTTGCGCGAAGAAGCAGCTTCTTCGTCTCCGCGAGCCGGAGAGAGCGGCAACTTCGCAAAGGTGATGAAACAAGCTGTACAACACTGCGATTGTGTGCGCAGCTTGCCAACTGAGAGAAAACAGTACCTGAGCACTCTCCTGCCTTTTCTATTCACATGAACATTCGATTGCAAGCTGTTTTGGACAACTTTCTTTCTCTTCTTGCAAAACACTCGGCAGACCTCCGTGCAGCCTCTAGAACACGATGGGAGATGTTTTCTGTGCTGGCAGAGTTTCTCCTTGCCAGACAGAGTGGAAAAGCTTTTTGATAAGATGTAGACGAGAAGAGAGGCTAAAGACGAAGGTACGGTGCTCTGCAGAGCTAAGCACCGCTCCCAGGCTTCTTTCGGCAGAAGGCGCACACCGCAGAGCACTGTGAGCGGCAGAATCGTCTTTGCGCGAAGAAGCAGCTTCTTCGTCTCCGGGAGCCGGAGAGAGCGGCAACTTCGCAAAGGTGATGAAACAAGCTGTACAACACTGCGATTGTGTGCGCAGCCTGCCAACTGAGAGAAAACAGTACCTGAGCACTCTCCTGCCTTTTCTATTCACATGAACATTGGATTGCAAGCTGTTTTGGACAACTTTCTTTCTCTTCTTGCAAAACACTCGGCAGACCTCCGTGCAGCTTCTAGAACACGATGGGAGATGTTTTCTGTGCTGGCACAGTTTCTCCTTGCCAGACAGAGTGGAAAAGCTTTTTGCTAAGATGTAGACGAGAAGAGACGCTGAAGACGAAGGTACGGTGCTCTGCAGAGCTAAGCACCGCTTCAGGGCCTCTTTCGACTGAAGACGCACACCGCAGAGCACTGTGAGCGGCAGAATCGTCTTTGCGCGAAGAAGCAGCTTCTTCGTCTCCGGGAGCCGGAGAGAGCGGCAACTTCGCAAAGGTGATGAAACAAGCTGTACAACACTGCGATTGTGTGCGCAGCTTGAAAACTGAGAGAAAACAGTACCTGAGCACTCTCCTGCCTTTTCTATTCCCATGAACATTGGATTGCAAGCTGTTTTGGACAACTTGCTTTCTCTTCTTGCAAAACACTCGGCAGACCTCCGTGCAGCCTCTAGAACACGATGGGAGATGTTTTCTGTGCTGGCACAGTTTCTCCTTGCCAGACAGAGTGGAAAAGCTTTTTGCTAAGATGTAGACGAGAAGAGAGGCTAAAGACGAAGGTACGGTGCTCTGCAGAGCTAAGCACCGCTCCCGGACCTCTTTCGGCAGAAGGCGCACACCGCAGAGCACTGTGAGCGGCAGAATCGTCTTTGCGCGAAGAAGCAGCTTCTTCGTCTCCGGGAGCCGGAGAGAGCGGCAACTTCGCAAAGGTGATGAAACAAGCTGTACAACACTGCGATTGTGTGCGCAGCCTGCCAACTGAGAGAAAACAGTACCTGTGCACTCTCCTGCCTTTTCTATTCACATGAACATTCGATTGCAAGCTGTTTTGGACAACTTTCTTTCTCTTCTTGCAAAACACTCGGCAGACCTCCGTGCAGCCTCTAGAACACGATGGGAGATGTTTTCTGTGCTGGCACAGTTTCTCCTTGCCAGACAGAGTGGAAAAGCTTTTTGCTAAGATGTAGACGAGAAGAGAGGCTAAAGACGAAGGTACGGTGCTCTGCAGAGCTAAGCACCGCTCCCGGGCGTCTTTCGGCAGAAGGCGCACACCGCAGAGCACTGTGAGCGGCAGAATCGTCTTTGCGTGAAGAAGCAGCTTCTTCGTCTCCGGGAGCCGGAGAGAGCGGCAACTTCGCAAAGGTGATGAAACAAGCTGTACAACACTGCGATTGTGTGCGCAGCCTGCCAACTGAGAGAAAACAGTACCTGAGCACTCTCCTGCCTTTTCTATTCACATGAACATTCGATTGCAATCTGTTTAGGACAACTTTCTTTCTCTTCTTGCAAAACACTCGGCAGACCACCGTGCAGCCTCTAGAACACGATGGGAGATGTTTTCTGTGCTGGCAGAGTTTCTCCTTGCCAGACAGAGTGGAAAAGCTTTTTGCTAAGATGTAGACGAGAAGAGAGGCTAAAGACGAAGGTACGGTGCTCTGCAGAGCTAAGCACCGCTCTTGGGCTTCTTTCGGCAGAAGGCGCACACCGCAGAGCATTGTGAGCGGCAGAATCGTCTTTGCGCGAAGAAGCAGCTTCTTCGTCTCCGGGAGCCGGAGAGAGCGGCAGCTTCGCAAAGGTGATGAAACAAGCTGTACAACACTGCGATTGTGTGCGCAGATGAAAACTGAGAGAAAACAGTACCTGACCACTCTCCTGCCTTTTATGTTCACATGAATGTTCGATTGCAAACTGTTTTGGACAATTAGCTTTCTCTTCTTGCAAAACACTCGGCAGACCTCCGTGCAGCCTCTAGAACACGATGGGAGATGTTTTCTGTGCTGGCACAGTTTCTCCTTGCCAGACAGAGTGGAAAAGCTTTTTGCTAAGATGTAGACGAGAAGAGAGGCTAAAGACGAAGGTACGGTGCTCTGCAGAGCTAAGCACCGCTCTTGGGCTTCTTTCGTCAGAAGGCGCACACCGCAGAGCATTGTGAGCGGCAGAATCGTCTTTGCGCGAAGAAGCAGCTTCTTCGTCTCCGGGAGCCGGAGAGAGCGGCAACTTCGCAAAGGTGATGAAACAAGCTGAACAACACTGCGATTGTGTGCGCAGTTTGCCAACTGAGAGAAAACAGTACCTGACCACTCTTCTGCCTTTTCTATTCACATGAATATACGATTGCAAGCTGTTTTGGACAACTTTCTTTCTCTTCTTGCAAAACACTCGGCAGACCTCCGTGCAGCCTCTAGAACAAGATAGGATATGTTTTCTGTGCTGACAGACTTTCTCCTTGCCAGACAGAGTGGAAAAGCTTTTAGCTAAGATGTAGACGAGAAGAGAGGCTAAAGACGAAGGTACGGTGCTCTGCAGAGCTAAGCACGGCTCCCGGACCTCTTTCGGCAGAAGGCGCACACCGCAGAGCACTGTGAGCGGCAGAATCGTCTTTGCGCGAAGAAGCAGCTGCTTCGTCTCCGGGAGCCGGAGAGAGCGGCAAATTCGCAAAGGTGATGAAACAAGCTGTACAACACTACGATTGTGTGCGCAGCTTGAAAACTGAGAGAAAACAGTACCTGACCACTCTCCTGCCTTTTATATTCACATGAGTATTCGATTGCAAGCTGTTTTGGACAACATTCTTTCTCTTCTTGCAAAACACTCGGCAGACCTCCGTGCAGCTTCTAGAACACGATGGGAGATGTTTTCTGTGCTGGCAGAGTTTCTCCTTGCCAGACAGAGTGGAAAAGCTTTTTGCTAAGATGTAGACGAGAAGAGAGGCTAAAGACGAAGGTAGGGTGCTCTGCAGAGCTAAGCACCGCTCCCGGACCTCTTTCGGCAGAAGGCGCACACCGCAGAGCACTGTGAGCGGCAGAATCGTCTTTGCGCGAAGAAGCAGCTTCTTCGTCTCCGGGAGCCGGAGAGAGCGGCAACTTCGCAAAGGTGATGAAACAAGCTGTACAACACTGCGATTGTGTGCGCAGCTTGCCAACTGAGACAAAACAGTACCTGAGCACTCTCCTGCCTTTTCTATTCACATGAACATTCGATTGCAAGCTGTTTTGGACAACTTTCTTTCTCTTCTTGCAAAACACTCGGCAGACTTCCGTGCAGCCTCTAGAACACGATAGGATATGTTTTCCGTGCTGACAGATTTTCTCCTTGCCAGACAGAGTGGAAAAGCTTTTTGCTAAGATGTAGACGAGAAGAGAGGCTAAAGACGAAGGTACGGTGCTCTGCAGAGCTAAGCACCGCTCCCGGTCCTCTTTCGGCAGAAGGCGCACACCGCAGACCACTGTGAGCGGCAGAATCGTCTTTGCGCGAAGAAGCAGCTGCTTCGTCTCCGGGAGCCGGAGAGAGCGGCAACCTCGCAAAGGTGATGAAACAAGCTGTACAACACTGCGATTGTGTGCGCAGCTTGAAAACTGAGAGAAAACAGTACCTGACCACTCTCCTGCCTTTTCTATTCACATGAATATTGGATTGCAAGCTGTTTTGGACAACTTTCTTTCTCTTCTTGCAAAACACTCGGCAGACCTCCGTGCAGCCTCTAGAACACGATGGGAGATGTTTTCTGTGCTGGCACTGTTTCTCCTTGTCAGACAGAGTGGAAAAGCTTTTTGCTAAGATGTAGACGAGAAGAGAGGCTAAAGACGAAGGTACGGTGGTCTGCAGAGCTAAGCACCGCTCCCGGACCTCTTTCGGCAGAAGGCGCACACCGCAGAGCACTGTGAGCGGCAGAATCGTCTTTGCGCGAAGAAGCAGCTTCTTCGTCTCCGGGAGCCGGAGAGAGCGGCAACTTCGCAAAGGTGATGAAACAAGCTGTACAACACTGCGATTGTGTGCGCAGCTTGCTAACTGAGAGAAAACAGTACCTGAGCACTCTCCTGCCTTTTCTATTCACATGAACATTCGATTGCAAGCTGTTTTGGACAACTTTCTTTCTCTTCTTGCAAAACACTCGGCAGACCTCCGTGCGGCCTCTAGAACACGATGGGAGATGTTTTCTGTGCTGGCACAGTTTCTCCTTGCCAGACAGAGTGGAAAAGCTTTTTGCTAAGATGTAGACGAGAAGAGAGGCTAAAGACGAAGGTACGGTGCTCTGCAGAGCTAAGCACCGCTCCCGGACCTCTTTCGGCAGAAGGCGCACACCGCAGAGCACTGTGAGTGGCAGAATCGTCTTTGCGCGAAGAAGCAGCTTCTTCGTCTCCGGGAGCCGGAGAGAGCGGCAACTTCGCAAAGGTGATGAAACAAGCTGTACAACACTGCGATTGTGTGCGCAGCTTGCCAACTGAGAGAAAACAGTACCTGACCACTCTCCTGCCTTTTATATTCACATGAGTATTCGATTGCAAGTTGTTTTGGACAACATTCTTTCTCTTATTGCAAAACACTCGGCAGACCTCCGTGCAGCTTCTAGAACACGATGGGAGATGTTTTCTGTGCTGGCACAGTTTCTCCTTGCCAGACAGAGTGGAAAAGCTTTTTGCTAAGATGTAGACGAGAAGAGAGGCTAAAGACGAAGGTACGGTGCTCTGCAGAGCTAAGCACGGCTCCCGGACCTCTTTCGGCAGAAGGCGCACACCGCAGAGCACTGTGAGCGGCAGAATCGTCTTTGCGCGAAGAAGCAGCTGCTTCGTCTCCGGGAGCCGGAGAGAGCGGCAACTTCGCAAAGGTGATGAAACAAGCTGTACAACACTGCGATTGTGTGCGCAGCTTGCCAACTGAGAGAAAACAGTACCTGAGCACTCTCCTGCCTTTTCTATTCACATGAACATTCGATTGCAAGCTGTTTTGGACAACTTTCTTTCTCTTCTTGCAAAACACTCGGCAGACTCCGTGCAGCCACTAGAACACGATAGGATATGTTTTTTGTGCTGGCAGAGTTTCTCCTTGCCAGACAGAGTGGAAAAGCTTTTTGCTAAGATGTAGACGAGAAGAGAGGCTAAAGACGAAGGTACGGTGCTCTGCAGAGCTAAGCACCGCTCCCGGGCTTCTTTCGGCAGAAGGCGCACACCGCAGAGCACTGTGAGCGGCAGAATCGTCTTTGCGCGAAGAAGCAGCTTCTTCGTCTCCGGGAGCCGGAGAGAGCGGCAACTTCGCAAAGGTGATGAAACAAGCTGTACAACACTGCGATTGTGTGCGCAGCTTGAAAACTGAGAGAAAACAGTACCTGACCATTCTCCTGCCTTTTATATTCACATGAGTATTCGATTGCAAGCTGTTTTGGACAACATTCTTTCTCTTCTTGCAAAACACTCGGCAGACCTCCGTGCAGCTTCTAGAAGACGATGGGAGATGTTTCCTGTGCTGGCAGTGTTTCTCCTTGCCAGACAGAGTGGAAAAGCTTTTTGCTAAGATGTAGACGAGAAGAGAGGCTAAAGACGAATGTACGGTGCTCTGCAGAGCTAAGCACCGCTCCCGGACCTCTTTCGGCAGAAGGCGCACACCGCAGAGCACTGTGAGCGGCAGAATCGTCTTTGCGCGAAGAAGCAGCTTCTTCGTCTCCGGGAGCCGGAGAGAGCGGCAACTTCGCAAAGGTGATGAAACAAGCTGTACAACACTGCGATTGTGTGCGCAGCTTGCCAACTGAGAGAAAACAGTACCTGACCACTCTCCTGCCTTTTTTATTCACATGAGTATTCGATTGCAAGCTGTTTAGGACAACTTTCTTTCTCTTCTTGCAAAACACTCGGCAGACCACCGTGCAGCTTCTAGAACACGATGGGAGATGTTTTCTGTGCTGGCAGAGTTTCTCCTTGCCAGACAGAGTGGAAAAGCTTTTTGCTAAGATGTAGACGAGAAGAGAGGCTAAAGACGAAGGTAGGGTGCTCTGCAGAGCTAAGCACCGCTCCCGGATCTCTTTCGGCAGAAGGCGCACACCGCAGAGCACTGTGAGCGGCAGAATCGTCTTTGCGCGAAGAAGCAGCTTCTTCGTCTCCGGGAGCCAGAGAGAGCGGCAACTTCGCAAAGGTGATGAAACAAGCTGTACAACACTGCGATTGTGTGCGCAGCTTGCCAACTGAGAGAAAACAGTACCTGAGCACTCTCCTGCCTTTTCTATTCACATGAACATTGGATTGCAAGCTGTTTTGGACAACTTTCTTTCTCTTCTTGCAAAACACTCGGCAGACCTCCGTGCAGCCTCTAGAACACGATGGGAGATGTTTTCTCTGCTGGCACAGTTTCTCCTTGCCAGACAGAGTGGAAAAGCTTTTTGCTAAGATGTAGACGAGAAGAGAGGCTAAAGACGAAGGTACGGTGCTCTGCAGAGCTAAGCACCGCTCTTGGGCTTCTTTCGGCAGAAGGCGCACACCGCAGAGCATTGTGAGCGGCAGAATCGTCTTTGCGCGAAGAAGCAGCTTCTTCGTATCCGGGAGCCGGAGAGAGCGGCAGCTTCGCAAAGGTGATGAAACAAGCTGTACAACACTGCGATTGTGTGCGCAGCTTTCCAACTGAGAGAAAACAATACCTGAGCACTCTCCTGCCTTTTCTATTCACATGAACATTGGATTGCAAGCTGTTTTGGACAACTTTCTTTCTCTTCTTGCAAAACACTCGGCAGACCTCCGTGCAGCCTCTAGAACATGATGGGAGATGTTTTCTCTGCTGGCACAGTTTCTCCTTGCCAGACAGAGTGGAAAAGCTTTTTGCTAAGATGTAGACGAGAAGAGAGGCTAAAGACGAAGGTACGGTGCTCTGCAGAGCTAAGCACCGCTCCCGGACCTCTTTCGGCAGAAGGCGCACACCGCAGAGCACTGTGAGCGGCAGAATCGTCTTTGCGCGAAGAAGCAGCTTCTTCGTCTCCGGGAGCAGGAGAGAGCGGCAACTTCGCAAAGGTGATGAAACAAGCTGTACAACACTGCGATTGTGTGCGCAGCTTGAAAACTGAGAGAAAAGAGTACCTGACCACTCTCCTGCCTTTTCTATTCACATGAACATTGGATTGCAAGCTGTTTTGGACAACTTTCTTTCTCTTCTTGCAAAACACTCGGCAGACCTCCGTGCAGCCTCTAGACACGATGGGAGATGTTTTCTGTTCTGACAGACTTTCTCCTTGCCAGACAGAGTGGAAAAGCTTTTAGCTAAGATGTAGACGAGAAGAGAGGCTAAAGACGAATGTACGGTGCTCTGTAGAGCTAAGCACCGCTCCCGGTCCTCTTTCGGCAGAAGGCGCACACCGCAGTGCACTGTGAGCGGCAGAATCGTCTTTGCGGGAAGAAGCAGCTTCTTCGTCTCCGGTAGCCGGAGAGAGCGGCAACTTCGCAAAGGTGATGAAACAAGCTGTACAACACTGCGATTGTGTGCGCTGCTTGCCAACTGAGGGAAAACAGTACCTGAGCACTCTCCTGCCTTTTCTATTCACATGAACATTCGATTGCAAGCTGTTTTGGACAACTTTCTTTCTCTTCTTGCAAAACACTCGGCAGACCTCCGTGCAGCCTCTAGAACACGATGGGAGATATTTTCTGTGCTGGCACAGTTTCTCCGTGCCAGACAGAGTGGAAAAGCTTTTTGCTAAGATGTAGACGAGAAGAGAGGCTAAAGACGAAGGTACGGTGCTCTGCAGAGCTAAGCACCGCTCCCGGGCTTCTTTCGGCAGAAGGAGCACACCGCAGAGCACTGTGAGCGGCAGAATCGTCTTTGCGCGAAGAAGCAGCTTCTTCGTCTCCGGGAGCCGGAGAGAGCGGCAACTTCGCAAAGGTGATGAAACAAGCTGTACAACACTGCGATTGTGTGCGCAGCTTGAAAACTGAGAGAAAACAGTACCTGACCATTCTCCTGCCTTTTATATTCACATGAGTATTCGATTGCAAGCTGTTTTGGACAACATTCTTTCTCTTCTTGCAAAACACTCGGCAGACCTCCGTGCAGCTTCTAGAACACGATGGGAGATGTTTCCTGTGCTGGCAGTGTTTCTCCTTGCCAGACAGAGTGGAAAAGCTTTTTGCTAAGATGTAGACGAGAAGAGAGGCTAAAGACGAAGGTACGGTGCTCTGCAGAGCTAAGCACCGCTCCCGGACCTCTTTCGGCAGAAGGCGCACACCGCAGAGCACTGTGAGCGGCAGAATCGTCTTTGCGCGAAGAAGCAGCTTCTTCGTCTCCGGGAGCCGAGGAGAGCGGCAACTTCGCAAAGGTGATGAAACAAGCTGTACAACACTGCGATTGTGTGCGCAGCTTGAAAACTGAGAGAAAACAGTACCTGACCACTCTCCTGCCTTTTATATTCACATGAATATTCGATTGCAAGCTGTTATGGACAACATTCTTTCTCTTCTTGCAAAACACTCGGCAGACCTCCGTGCAGCTTCTAGAACACGATGGGAGATGTTTTCTGTGCTGGCACAGTTTCTCCTTGCCAGACAGAGTGGAAAAGCTTTTTGCTAAGATGTAGACGAGAAGAGAGGCTAAAGACGAATGTACGGTGCACTGCAGAGCTAAGCACCGCTCCCGGACCTCTTTCGGCAGAAGGCGCACACCGCAGAGCACTGTGAGCGGCAGAATCGTCTTTGCGCGAAGAAGCAGCTTCTTCGTCTCCGGGAGCCGGAGAGAGCGGCAACTTCGCAAAGGTGATGAAACAAGCTGTACAACACTGCGATTGTGTGCGCAGCTTGCCAACTGAGAGAAAACAGTACCTGACCACTCTCCTGCCTTTTTTATTCACATGAGTATTCGATTGCAAGCTGTTTAGGACAACTTTCTTTCTCTTCTTGCAAAACACTCGGCAGACCACCGTGCAGCTTCTAGAACACGATGGGAGATGTTTTCTGTTCTGGCAGAGTTTCTCCTTGCCAGACAGAGTGGAAAAGCTTTTTGCTAAGATGTAGACGAGAAGAGAGGCTAAAGACGAAGGTAGGGTGCTCTGCAGAGCTAAGCACCGCTCCCGGATCTCTTTCGGCAGAAGGCGCACACCGCAGAGCACTGTGAGCGGCAGAATCGTCTTTGCGCGAAGAAGCAGCTTCTTCGTCTCCGGGAGCCGGAGAGAGCGGCAACTTCGCAAAGGTGATGAAACAAGCTGTACAACACTGCGATTGTGTGCGCAGCTTGCCAACTGAGAGAAAACAGTACCTGAGCACTCTCCTGCCTTTTCTATTCACATGAACATTGGATTGCAAGCTGTTTTGGACAACTTTCTTTCTCTTCTTGCAAAACACTCGGCAGACCTCCGTGCAGCCTCTAGAACACGATGGGAGATGTTTTCTGTGCTGGCAGAGTTTCTCCTTGCCAGACAGAGTGGAAAAGCTTTTTGCTAAGATGTAGACGAGAAGAGAGGCTAAAGACGAAGGTACGGTGCTCTGCAGAGCTAAGCACCGCTCTTGGGCTTCTTTCGGCAGAAGGCGCACACCGCAGAGCATTGTGAGCGGCAGAATCGTCTTTGCGCGAAGAAGCAGCTTCTTCGTATCCGGGAGCCGGAGAGAGCGGCAGCTTCGCAAAGGTGATGAAACAAGCTGTACAACACTGCGATTGTGTGCGCAGCTTTCCAACTGAGAGAAAACAATACCTGAGCACTCTCCTGTCTTTTCTATTCACATGAACATTGGATTGCAAGCTGTTTTGGACAACTTTCTTTCTCTTCTTGCAAAACGCTCGGCAGACCTCCGTGCAGCCTCTAGAACATGATGGGAGATGTTTTCTCTGCTGGCACAGTTTCTCCTTGCCAGACAGAGTGGAAAAGCTTTTTGCTAAGATGTAAACGAGAAGAGAGGCTAAAGACGAAGGTACGGTGCTCTGCAGAGCTAAGCACCGCTCCCGGACCTCTTTCGGCAGAAGGCGCACACCGCAGAGCACTGTGAGCGGCAGAATCGTCTTTGCGCGAAGAAGCAGCTTCTTCGTCTCCGGGAGCCGGAGAGAGCGGCAACTTCGCAAAGGTGATGAAACAAGCTGTACAACACTGCGATTGTGTGCGCAGCTTGAAAACTGAGAGAAAAGAGTACCTGACCACTCTCCTGCCTTTTCTATTCACATGAACATTGGATTGCAAGCTGTTTTGGACAACTTTCTTTCTCTTCTTGCAAAACACTCGGCAGACCTCCGTGCAGCCTCTAGACACGATGGGAGATGTTTTCTGTTCTGACAGACTTTCTCCTTGCCAGACAGAGTGGAAAAGCTTTTAGCTAAGATGTAGACGAGAAGAGAGGCTAAAGACGAATGTACGGTGCTCTGTAGAGCTAAGCACCGCTCCCGGTCCTCTTTCGGCAGAAGGCGCACACCGCAGTGCACTGTGAGCGGCAGAATCGTCTTTGCGGGAAGAAGCAGCTTCTTCGTCTCCGGTAGCCGGAGAGAGCGGCAACTTGGCAAAGGTGATGAAACAAGCTGTACAACACTGCGATTGTGTGCGCTGCTTGCCAACTGAGGGAAAACAGTACCTGAGCACTCTCCTGCCTTTTCTATTCACATGAACATTGGATTGCAAGCTGTTTTGGACAACTTTCTTTCTCTTCTTGCAAAACACTCGGCAGACCTCCGTGCAGCCTCTAGAACACGATGGGAGATATTTTCTGTGCTGGCACAGTTTCTCCTTGCCAGACAGAGTGGAAAAGCTTTTTGCTAAGATGTAGACGAGAAGAGAGGCTAAAGACGAAGGTACGGTGCTCTGCAGAGCTAAGCACCGCTCCCGGACCTCTTTCGGCAGAAGGCGCACACCGCAGAGCACTGTGAGCGGCAGAATCGTCTTTGCGCGAAGAAGCAGCTGCTTCGTCTCCGGGAGCCGGAGAGAGCGGCAACTTCGCAAAGGTGATGAAACAAGCTGTACAACACTGCGATTGTGTGCGCAGCTTGCCAACTGAGAGAAAACAGTACCCGACCACTCTTCTGCCTTTTCTATTCACATGAACATTCGATTGCAAGCTGTTTTGGACAACTTTCTTTCTCTTCTTGCAAAACACTCGGCAGACCTCCGTGCAGCCTCTAGAACACGATGGGAGATGTTTTCTGTGCTGGCACAGTTTCTCCTTGGCAGACAGAGTGGAAAAGCTTTTTGCTAAGATGTAGACGAGAAGAGAGGCTAAAGACGAAGGTACGGTGCTCTGCAGAGCTAAGCACCGCTCCCGGGCTTCTTTCGGCAGAAGGCGCACACCGCAGAGCACTGTGAGCGGCAGAATCGTCTTTGCGCGAAGAAGCAGCTTCTTCGTCTCCGGGAGCCGGAGAGAGCGGCAACTTCGCAAAGGTGATGAAACAAGCTGTACAACACTGCGATTGTGTGCGCTGCTTGAAAACTGAGAGAAAACAGTACCTGAGCACTCTCCTGCCTTTTCTATTCACATGAACATTCGATTGCAAGCTGTTTTGGACACCTTGCTTTCTCTTCTTGCAAAACACTCGGCAGACCTCCGTGCAGCTTCTAGAACACGATGGGAGATGTTTTCTGTGCTGGCACAGTTTCTCCTTGCCAGACAGAGTGGAAAAGCTTTTTGCTAAGATGTAGACGAGAAGAGAGGCTAAAGACGAAGGTACGGTGCTCTGCAGAGCTAAGCACCGCTCCCGGACCTCTTTTGGCAGAAGGCGCACACCGCAGAGCACTGTGAGCGGCAGAATCGTCTTTGCGCGAAGAAGCAGCTTCTTCGTCTCCGCGAGCCGGAGAGAGCGGCAACTTCGCAAAGGTGATGAAACAAGCTGTACAACACTGCGATTGTGTGCGCAGCTTGAAAACTGAGAGAAAACAGTACCTGAGCACTCTCCTGCCTTTTCTATTCACATGAACATTCGATTGCAAGCTGTTTTGGACAACTTGCTTTCTCTTCTTGCAAAACACTCGGCAGACCTCCGTGCAGCTTCTAGAACACGATAGGATATGTTTTCCGTGCTTACAGACTTTCTCCTTGCCAGACAGAGTGGAAAAGCTTTTTGCTAAGATGTAGACGAGAAGAGAGGCTAAAGACGAAGGTACGGTGCTCTGCAGAGCTAAGCACCGCTCCCGGTCCTCTTTCGGCAGAAGGCGCACACCGCAGAGCACTGTGAGCGGCAGAATCGTCTTTGCGCAAAGAAGCAGCTGCTTCGTCTCCGGGAGCCGGAGAGAGCGGCAATTTCGCAAAGGTGATGAAACAAGCTGTACAACACTGCGATTGTCTGCGCAGCTTGCCAACTGAGAGAAAACAGTACCTGAGCACTCTCCTGCCTTATCTATTCACATGAACATTCGATTGGAAGCTGTTTTGGACAACTTTATTTCTCTTCTTGCAAAACACTCGGCAGACCTCCGTGCAGCCTCTAGAACACGATAGGATATGTTATCCGTGCTGACAGATTTTCTCCTTACCAGACAGAGTGGAAAAGCTTTTTGCTAAGATGTAGACGAGAAGAGAGGCTAAAGACGAAGGTACGGTGCTCTGCAGAGCTAAGCACCACTCCCGGTCCTCTTTCGGCAGAAGGCGCACACCGCAGAGCACTGTGAGCGGCAGAATCGTCTTTGCGCGAAGAAGCAGCTTCTTCGTCTCCGGGAGCCGGAGAGAGCGGCAACTTGGCAAAGGTGATGAAACAAGCTGTACAACACTGCGATTGTGTGCGCAGCTTGCCAACTGAGAGAAAACAGTACCTGACCACTCTCCTGCCTTTTCTATTCACATGAACATTCGATTGCAAGCTGTTTTGGACAACTTTCTTTCTCTTCTTGCAAAACACTCGGCAGACCTCCGTGCAGCCTCTAGAACACGATGGGAGATGTTTTCTGTTCTGGCAGAGTTTCTCCTTGCCAGACAGAGTGGAAAAGCTTTTAGCTAAGATGTAGACGAGAAGAGAGGCTAAAGACGAAGGTACGGTGCTCTGCAGAGCTAAGCATCGCTCCCGGATTTCTTTCGGCAGAAGGCGCACACCGCAGAGCACTGTGAGCGGCAGAATCGTCTTTGCGCGAAGAAGCAGCTGCTTCGTCTCCGGGAGCCGGAGAGAGCGGCAACTTCGCAAAGGTGACGAAACAAACTGTACAACACTGCGATTGTGTGCGCAGCTTGCCAACTGAGAGAAAACAGTACCTGAGCACTCTCCTGCCTTTTCTATTCACATGAACATTCGATTGCAAGCTGTTTTGGACAACTTTCTTTCTCTTCTTGCAAAACACTCGGCAGACCTCCGTGCAGCCTCTAGAACACGATGGGAGATGTTTTCTGTGCTGGCAGAGTTTCTCCTTGCCAGACAGAGTGGAAAAGCTTTTTGCTAAGATGTAGACGAGAAGAGAGGCTAAAGACGAAGGTACGGTGCTCTGCAGAGCTAAGCACCGCTCCCGGACCTCTTTCGGCAGAAGGCGCACACCGCAGAGCACTGTGAGCGGCAGAATCGTCTTTGCGCGAAGAAGCAGCTTCTTCGTCTCCGGGAGCCGGAGAGAGCGGCAACTTCGCAAAGGTGATGAAACAAGCTGTACAACACTGCGATTGTGTGCGCTGCTTGCCAACTGAGAGAAAACAGTACCTGAGCACTCTCCTGCCTTTTCTATTCACATGAACATTGGATTGCAAGCTGTTTTGGACAACTTTTTTCTCTTCTTGCAAAACACTCGGCAGACCTCCGTGCAGCCTCTAGAACACGATGGGAGATGTTTTCCGTGCTGACAGACTTTCTCCTTGCCAGACAGAGTGGAAAAGCTTTTTGCTAAGATGTAGACGAGAAGAGAGGCTAAAGACGAAGGTACGGTGCTCTGCAGAGCTAAGCACCGCTCCCGGTCCTCTTTCGGCAGAAGGCGCACACCGCAGAGCACTGTGAGCGGCAGAATCGTCTTTGCGCGAAGAAGCAGCTTCTTCGTCTCCGGGAGCCGGAGAGAGCGGCAATTTCACAAAGGTGATGAAACAAGCTGTACAACACTGCGATTGTGTGCGCAGCTTGCCAACTGAGAGAAAACAGTACCTGAGCACTCTCCTGCCTTTTCTATTCACATGAACATTGGATTGCAAGCTGTTTTGGACAACTTTCTTTCTCTTCTTGCAAAACACTCGGCAGACCTCCGTGCAGCCTCTAGAACACGATGGGAGATGTTTTCTGTGCTGGCAGAGTTTCTCCTTGCCAGACAGAGTGGAAAAGCTTTTTGCTAAGATGTAGACGAGAAGAGAGGCTAAAGACGAAGGTACGGTTCTCTGCAGAGCTAAGCATCGCTCCCGGACCTCTTTCGGCAGAAGGCGCACACCGCAGAGCACTGTGAGCGGCAGAATCGTCTTTGCGCGAAGAAGCAGCTGCTTCGTCTCCGGGAGCCGGAGAGAGCGGCAACTTCGCAAAGGTGACGAAACAAGCTGTACCACACTGCGATTGTGTGCGCAGCTTGCCAACTGAGAGAAAACAGTACCTGAGCACTCTCCTGCCTTTTCTATTCACATGAACATTGGATTGCAAGCTGTTTTGGACAACTTTCTTTCTCTTCTTGCAAAACACTCGGCAGACCTCCGTGCAGCCTCTAGAACACGATGGGAGATGTTTTCTGTGCTGGCACAGTTTCTCCTTGCCAGACAGAGTGGAAAAGCTTTTTGCTAAGATGTAGACGAGAAGAGAGGCTAAAGACGAAGGTACGGTGCTCTGCAGATCTAAGCACCGCTCCCGGGCTTTTTTCGGCAGAAGGCGCACACCGCAGAGCACTGTGAGCGGCAGAATCGTCTTTGCGCGAAGAAGCAGCTTCTTCGTCTCCGGGAGCCGGAGAGAGCGGCAACTTCGCAAAGGTGATGAAACAAGCTGTACAACACTGCGATTGTGTGCGCAGCTTGAAAACTGAGAGAAAACAGTACCTGAGCACTCTCCTGCCTTTTCTATTCACATGAACATTGGATTGCAAGCTGTTTTGGACAACTTTCTTTCTCTTCTTGCAAAACACTCGGCAGACCTCCGTGCAGCTTCTAGAACACGATGGGAGATGTTTTCTGTGCTGGCACAGTTTCTCCTTGCCAGACAGAGTGGAAAAGCTTTTTGCTAAGATGTAGACGAGAAGAGAGGCTAAAGACGAAGGTACGGTGCTCTGCAGAGCTAAGCACCGCTCCCGGGCTTCTTTCGGCAGAAGCCGCACACCGCAGAGCACTGTGAGCGGCAGAATCGTCTTTGCGCGAAGAAGCAGCTTCTTCGTCTCCGGGAGCCGGAGAGAGCGGCAACTTCGCAAAGGTGATGAAACAAGCTGTACAACACTGCGATTGTGTGCGCAGCTTGCCAACTGAGAGAAAACAGTACCTGAGCACTCTCCTGCCTTTTCTATTCACATGAACATTGGATTGCAAGCTGTTTTGGACAACTTTCTTTCTCTTCTTGCAAAACACTCGGCAGACCTCCGTGCAGCTTCTAGAACACGATGGGAGATGTTTTCTGTGCTGGCACAGTTTCTCCTTGCCAGACAGAGTGGAAAAGCTTTTTGCTAAGATGTAGACGAGAAGAGAGGCTAAAGACGAAGGTACGGTGCTCTGCAGAGCTAAGCACCGCTCCCGGGCTTCTTTCGGCAGAAGGCGCACACCGCAGAGCACTGTGAGCGGCAGAATCGTCTTTGCGCGAAGAAGCAGCTTCTTCGTCTCCGGGAGCCGGAGAGAGCGGCAACTTCGCAAAGGTGATGAAACAAGCTGTACAACACTGCGATTGTGTGCGCAGCTTGAAAACTGAGAGAAAACAGTACCTGAGCACTCTCCTGCCTTTTATATTCACATGAGTATTCGATTGCAAGCTGTTTTGGACAACATTCTTTCTCTTCTTGCAAAACACTCGGCAGACCTCCGTGCAGCTTCTAGAACACGATGGGAGATGTTTTCTGTGCTGGCACAGTTTCTCCTTGCAGACAGAGTGGAAAAGATTTTTGCTAAGATGTAGACGAGAAGAGAGGCTAAAGACGAAGGTACGGTGCTCTGCAGAGCTAAGCACCGCTCCCGGACCTCTTTCGGCAGAAGGCGCACACCGCAGAGCACTGTGAGCGGCAGAATCGTCTTTGCGCGAAGAAGCAGCTTCTTCGTCTCCGGGAGCCGGAGAGAGCGGCAACTTCGCAAAGGTGATAAAACAAGCTGTACAACACTGCGATTGTGTGCGCAGCTTGCCAACTGAGAGAAAACAGTACCTGACCACTCTCCTGCCTTTTATATTCACATGAATATTCGATTGCAAACTGTTTTGGACAACTTGCTTTCTCTTCTTGCAAAACACTCGGCAGACCTCCGTGCAGCCTCTAGAACACGATGGGAGATGTTTTCTGTGCTGGCAGAGTTTCTCCTTGCCAGACAGAGTGGAAAAGCTTTTTGCTAAGATGTAGACGAGAAGAGAGGCTAAAGACGAAGGTACGGTGCTCTGCCGAGCTAAGCACCTCTCCCGGACCTCTTTCGGCAGAAGGCGCACACCGCAGAGCACTGTGAGCGGCAGAATAGTCTTTGCGCGAAGAAGCAGCTGCTTCGTCTCCGGGAGCCGGAGAGAGCGGCAACTTCGCAAAGGTGATGAAACAAGCTGTACAACACTGCGATTGTGTGCGCAGCTAGAAAACTGAGAGAAAACAGTACCTGAGCACTCTCCTGCCTTTTCTATTCACATGAACATTCGATTGCAAACTGTTTTGGACAACTTTCTTTCTCTTCCTGCAAAACACTCGGCAGACCTCCGTGCAGCCTCTAGAACACGATAGGATATGTTTTCAGTGCTGACAGACTTTCTCCTTGCCAGACAGAGTGGAAAAGCTTTTAGCTAAGATGTAGACGAGAAGAGAGGCTAAAGACGAAGGTACGGTGCTCTGCAGAGCTAAGCACCGCTCCCGGTCCTCTTTCGGCAGAAGGCGCACACCGCAGAGCACTGTGAGCGGCAAAATCGTCTTTGCGCGAAGAAGCAGCTGCTTCGTCTCCGGGAGCCGGAGAGAGCGGCAACTTCGCAAACAAGCGAAGTTGTGATGAAACAAGCTGTACAACAAGGTGATGAAACAAGCTGTACAACACTGCGATTGTCTGCGCAGCTTGAAAACTGAGAGAAAACAGTACCTGAGCACTCTCCTGCCTTTTCTATTCACATGAACATTGGATTGCAAGCTGTTTTGGACAACTTTCTTTCTCTTCTTGCAAAACACTCGGCAGACCTCCGTGCAGCCTCTAGAACACGATGGGAGATGTTTTCTGTGCTGGCAGAGTTTCTCCTTGCCAGACAGAGTGGAAAAGCTTTTTGCTAAGATGTAGACGAGAAGAGAGGCTAAAGACGAAGGTACGGTGCTCTGCTGAGCTAAGCACCGCTCCCGGACCTCTTTCGGCAGAAGGCGCACACCGCAGAGCACTGTGAGCGGCAGAATCGTCTTTGCGCGAAGAAGCAGCTTCTTCGTCTCCGGGAGCCGGAGAGAGCGGCAACTTCGCAAAGGTGATGAAACAAGCTGTACAACACTGCGATTGTGTGCGCAGCTTGCCAACTGAGAGAAAACAGTACCTGAGCACTCTCCTGCCTTTTCTATTCACATGAATATTCGATTGCAAGCTGTTTTGGACAACTTCCTTCTCTTCTTGCAAAACACTCGGCAGACCTCCGTGCAGCTTCTAGAACACGATGGGAGATGTTTTCTGTGCTGGCAGAGTTTCTCCTTGCCAGACAGAGTGGAAAAGCTTTTTGCTAAGATGTAGACGAGAAGAGAGGCTAAAGACGAAGGTACGGTGCTCTGCAGAGCTAAGCACCGCTCCCGGTCCTCTTTCGGCAGAAGGCGCACACCGCAGAGCACTGTGAGCGGCAGAATCGTCTTTGCGCGAAGAAGCAGCTTCTTCGTCTCCGGGAGCCGGAGAGAGCGGCAATTTCGCAGAGGTGATGAAACAAGCTGTACAACACTGCGATTGTCTGCGCAGCTTGCCAACTGAGAGAAAACAGTACCTGAGCACTCTCCTGCCTTTTCTATTCGCATGAACATTCGATTGGAAGCTGTTTTGGACAACTTTCTTTCTCTTCTTGCAAAACACTCGGCAGACCTCCGTGCAGCCTCTAGAACACGATAGGATATGTTTTCTGTGCTGGCAGAGTTTCTCCTTGCCAGACAGAGTGGAAAAGCTTTTTGCTAAGATGTAGACGAGAAGAGAGGCTAAAGACGAAGGTATGGTGCTCTGCAGAGCTAAGCACCGCTCCCGGACATCTTTCGGCAGAAGGCGCACACCACAGAGCACTGTGAGCGGCAGAATCGTCTTTGCGCGAAGAAGCAGCTTCTTTGTCTCCGGGAGCCGGAGAGAGCGGCAACTTCGCAAAGGTGATGAAACAAGCTGTACAACACTGCGATTGTGTGCGCAGCTTGCCAACTGAGAGAAAACAGTACCTGAGCACTCTCCTGCCTTTTTTATTCACATGAGTATTCGATTGCAAGCTGTTTTGGACAACTTTCTTTCTCTTCTTGCAAAACACTCGGCAGACCACTGTGCAGCTTCTAGAACACGATGGGAGATGTTTTCTGTTCTGGCAGAGTTTCTCCTTGCCAGACAGAATGGAAAAGCTTTTTGCTAAGATGTAGACGAGAAGAGAGGCTAAAGACGAAGGTAGGGTGCTCTGCAGAGCTAAGCACCGCTCCCGGACCTCTTTCGGCAGAAGGCGCACACCGCAGAGCACTGTGAGCGGCAGAATCGTCTTTGCGCGAAGAAGCAGCTTCTTCGTCTCCGGGAGCCGGAGAGAGCGGCAGCTTCGCAAAGGTGATGAAACAAGCTGTAAAACACTGCGATTGTGTGCGCAGCTTTCCAACTGAGAGAAAACAATACCTGAGCACTCTCCTGCCTTTTCTATTCACATGAACATTCGATTGCAAGCTGTTTTGGACAACTTTCTTTCTCTTCTTGCAAAACGCTCGGCAGACCTCCGTGCAGCCTCTAGAACATGATGGGAGATGTTTTCTGTGCTGGCAGAGTTTCTCCTTGCCAGACAGAGTGGAAAAGCTTTTTGCTAAAATGTAGACGAGAAGAGAGGCTAAAGACGAAGGTACGGTGCTCTGCAGAGCTAAGCACCGCTCCCGGACCTCTTTCGGCAGAAGGCGCACACCGCAGAGCACTGTGAGCGGCAGAATCGTCTTTGCGCGAAGAAGCTGCTTCTTCGTCTCCGGGAGCAGGAGAGAGCGGCAACTTCGCAAAGGTGATGAAACAAGCTGTACAACACTGCGATTGTGTGCGCAGCTCGAAAACTGAGAGAAAAGAGTACCTGACCACTCTCCTGCCTTTTCTATTCACATGAACATTGGATTGCAAGCTGTTTTGGACAACTTTCTTTCTCTTCTTGCAAAACACTCGGCAGACCTCCGTGCGGCCTCTAGACACGATGGGAGATGTTTTCTGTTCTGACAGACTTTCTCCTTGCCAGACAGAGTGGAAAAGCTTTTAGCTAAGATGTAGACGAGAAGAGAGGCTAAAGACGAATGTACGGTGCTCTGTAGAGCTAAGCACCGCTCCCGGTCCTCTTTCGGCAGAAGGCGCACACCGCAGAGCACTGTGAGCGGCAGAATCGTCTTTGCTGGAAGAAGCAGCTTCTTCGTCTCCGGGAGCCGGAGAGAGCGGCAACTTCGCAAAGGTGATGAAACAAGCTGTACAACACTGCGATTGTGTGCGCTGCTTGCCAACTGAGGGAAAACAGTACCTGAGCACTCTCCTGCCTTTTCTATTCACATGAACATTCGATTGCAAGCTGTTTAGGACAACTTTCTTTCTCTTCTTGCAAAACACTCGGCAGACCTCCGTGCAGCCTCTAGAACACGATGGGAGATATTTTCTGTGCTGGCAGAGTTTCTCCTTGCCAGACAGAGTGGAAAAGCTTTTTGCTAAGATGTAGACGAGAAGAGAGGCTAAAGACGAAGGTACGGTGCTCTGCAGAGCTAAGCACCGCTCTCGGACCTCTTTCGGCAGAAGCCGCACACCGCAGAGCACTGTGAGCGGCAGAATCGTCTTTGCGCGAAGAAGCAGCTGCTTCGTCTCCGGGAGCCGGAGAGAGCGGCAACTTCGCAAAGGTGATGAAACAAGCTGTACAACACTGCGATTGTGTGCGCAGCTTGCCAACTGAGAGAAAACAGTACCTGAGCACTCTCCTGCCTTTTCTATTCACATGAACATTCGATTGCAAGCTGTTTTGGACAACTTGCTTTCTCTTCTTGCAAAACACTCGGCAGACCTCCGTGCAGCCTCTAGAACACGATGGGAGATGTTTTCTGTGCTGGCACAGTTTCTCCTTGCCAGACAGAGTGGAAAAGCTTTTTGCTAAGATGTAGACGAGAAGAGAGGCTAAAGACGAAGGTACAGTGCTCTGCAGAGCTAAGCACCGCTCCCGGGCTTCTTTTGGCAGAAGGCGCACACCGCAGAGCACTGTGAGCGGCAGAATCGTCTTTGCGCGAAGAAGCAGCTTCTTCGTCTCCGGGAGCCGGAGAGAGCGGCAACTTCGCAAAGGTGATGAAACAAGCTGTACAACACTGCGATTGTGTGCGCAGCTTGCCAACTGAGAGAAAACAGTACCTGACCACTCTCCTGCCTTTTCTATTCACATGAATATTCGATTGCAAGCTGTTTTGGACAACTTTCTTTCTCTTCTTGCAAAACACTCGGCAGACCTCCGTGCAGCCTCTAGAACACGATGGGAGATGTTTTCTGTGCTGGCAGAGTTTGTCCTTGCCAGACAGAGTGGAAAAGCTTTTTGCTAAGATGTAGACGAGAAGAGAGGCTAAAGACGAAGGTACGGTGCTCTGCAGATCTAAGCGCCGCTCCCGGGCTTTTTTCGGCAGAAGGCGCACACCGCAGAGCACTGTGAGCGGCAGAATCGTCTTTGCGCGAAGAAGCAGCTTCTTCGTCTCCGGGAGCCGGAGAGAGCGGCAACTTCGCAAAGGTGATGAAACAAGCTGTACAACACTGCGATTGTGTGCGCAGCTTGAAAACTGAGAGAAAACAGTACCTGAGCACTCTCCTGCCTTTTCTATTCACATGAACATTGGATTGCAAGCTGTTTTGGACAACTTTCTTTCTCTTCTTGCAAAACACTCGGCAGACCTCCGTGCAGCTTCTAGAACACGATGGGAGATGTTTTCTGTGCTGGCACAGTTTCTCCTTGCCAGACAGAGTGGAAAAGCTTTTTGCTAAGATGTAGACGAGAAGAGAGGCTAAAGACGAAGGTACGGTGCTCTGCAGAGCTAAGCACCGCTCCCGGGCTTCTTTCGGCAGAAGCCGCACACCGCAGAGCACTGTGAGCGGCAGAATCGTCTTTGCGCGAAGAAGCAGCTTCTTCGTCTCCGGGAGCCGGAGAGAGCGGCAACTTCGCAAAGGTGATGAAACAAGCTGTACAACACTGCGATTGTGTGCGCAGCTTGCCAACTGAGAGAAAACAGTACCTGAGCACTCTCCTGCCTTTTCAATTCACATGAACATTGGATTGCAAGCTGTTTTGGACAACTTTCTTTCTCTTCTTGCAAAACACTCGGCAGACCTCCGTGCAGCTTCTAGAACACGATGGGAGATGTTTTCTGTGCTGGCACAGTTTCTCCTTGCCAGACAGAGTGGAAAAGCTTTTTGCTAAGATGTAGACGAGAAGAGAGGCTAAAGACGAAGGTACGGTGCTCTGCAGAGCTAAGCACCGCTCCCGGGCTTCTTTCGGCAGAAGGCGCACACCGCAGAGCACTGTGAGCGGCAGAATCGTCTTTGCGCGAAGAAGCAGCTTCTTCGTCTCCGGGAGCCGGAGAGAGCGGCAACTTCGCAAAGGTGATGAAACAAGCTGTACAACACTGCGATTGTGTGCGCAGCTTGAAAACTGAGAGAAAACAGTACCTGAGCACTCTCCTGCCTTTTATATTCACATGAGTATTCGATTGCAAGCTGTTTTGGACAACATTCTTTCTCTTCTTGCAAAACACTCGGCAGACCTCCGTGCAGCTTCTAGAACACGATGGGAGATGTTTTCTGTGCTGGCACAGTTTCTCCTTGCAGACAGAGTGGAAAAGATTTTTGCTAAGATGTAGACGAGAAGAGAGGCTAAAGACGAAGGTACGGTGCTCTGCAGAGCTAAGCACCGCTCCCGGACCTCTTTCGGCAGAAGGCGCACACCGCAGAGCACTGTGAGCGGCAGAATCGTCTTTGCGCGAAGAAGCAGCTTCTTCGTCTCCGGGAGCCGGAGAGAGCGGCAACTTCGCAAAGGTGATGAAACAAGCTGTACAACACTGCGATTGTGTGCGCAGCTTGCCAACTGAGAGAAAACAGTACCTGACCACTCTCCTGCCTTTTGTATTCACATGAATATTCGATTGCAAACTGTTTTGGACAACTTGCTTTCTCTTCTTGCAAAACACTCGGCAGACCTCCGTGCAGCCTCTAGAACACGATGGGAGATGTTTTCTGTGCTGGCAGAGTTTCTCCTTGCCAGACAGAGTGGAAAAGCTTTTTGCTAAGATGTAGACGAGAAGAGAGGCTAAAGACGAAGGTACAGTGCTCTGCCGAGCTAAGCACCTCTCCCGGACCTCTTTCGGCAGAAGGCGCACACCGCAGAGCACTGTGAGCGGCAGAATAGTCTTTGCGCGAAGAAGCAGCTGCTTCGTCTCCGAGAGCCTGAGAGAGCGGCAACTTCGCAAAGGTGATGAAACAAGCTGTACAACACTGCGATTGTGTGCGCAGCTAGAAAACTGAGAGAAAACAGTACCTGAGCACTCTCCTGCCTTTTCTATTCACATGAACATTCGATTGCAAACTGTTTTGGACAACTTTCTTTCTCTTCCTGCAAAACAATCGGCAGACCTCCGTGCAGCCTCTAGAACACGATAGGATATGTTTTCAGTGCTGACAGACTTTCTCCTTGCCAGACAGAGTGGAAAAGATTTTAGCTAAGATGTAGACGAGAAGAGAGGCTAAAGACGAAGGTACGGTGCTCTGCAGAGCTAAGCACCGCTCCCGGTCCTCTTTCGGCAGAGGGCGCACACCGCAGAGCACTGTGAGCGGCAAAATCGTCTTTGCGCGAAGAAGCAGCTGCTTCGTCTCCGGGAGCCGGAGACAGCGGCAACTTCGCAAACAAGCGAAGTTGTGATGAAACAAGCTGTACAACAAGGTGATGAAACAAGCTGTACAACACTGCGATTGTGTGCGCAGCTTGAAAACTGAGAGAAAACAGTACCTGACCACTCTCCTGCCTTTTCTATTCACATGAATATTCGATTGCAAGCTGTTTTGGACAACTTTCTTTCTCTTCTTGCAAAACACTCGGCAGCCTCTAGAACACGATGGGAGATGTTTTCTGTGCTGGCACAGTTTCTCCTTGCCAGACAGAGTGGAAAAGCTTTTTGCTAAGATGTAGACGAGAAGAGAGGCTAAAGACGAAGGTACGGTGCTCTGCAGAGCTAAGCACCGCTCCCGGACCTCTTTCGGCAGAAGGCGCACACCGCAGAGCACTGTGAGCGGCAGAATCGTCTTTGCGCGAAGAAGCATCTTCTTCGTCTCCGGGAGCCGAGGAGAGCGGCAACTTCGCAAAGGTGATGAAACAAGCTGTACAACACTGCGATTGTGTGCGCAGCTTGAAAACTGAGAGAAAACAGTACCTGACCACTCTCCTGCCTTTTATATTCACATGAGTATTCGATTGCAAGCTGTTATGGACAACATTCTTTCTCTTCTTGCAAAACACTCGGCTGACATCCGTGCAGCTTCTAGAACACGATGGGAGATGTTTTCTGTGCTGGCAGAGTTTCTCCTTGCCAGACAGAGTGGAAAAGCTTTTTGCTAAGATGTAGACGAGAAGAGAGGCTAAAGACGAAGGTACGGTGCTCTGCAGAGCTAAGCACCGCTCCCGGACCTCTTTCGGCAGAAGGCGCACACCGCAGAGCTCTGTGAGCGGCAGAATCGTCTTTGCGCGAAGAAGCAGCTTCTTCGTCTCCGGGAGCTGGAGAGAGCGGCAACTTCGCAAAGGTGATGAAACAAGCTGTACAACACTGCGATTGTCTGCGCAGCTTGAAAACTGAGAGAAAACAGTACCTGAGCACTCTCCTGCCTTTTCTATTCACATGAACTTTGGATTGGAAGCTGTTTTGGACAACTTTCTTTCTCTTCTTGCAAAACACTCGGCAGACCTCCGTGCAGCTTCTAGAACACGATGGGAGATGTTTTCTGTGCTGGCACAGTTTCTCCTTGCCAGACAGAGTGGAAAAGCTTTTTGCTAAGATGTAGACGAGAAGAGAGGCTAAAGACGAAGGTACGGTGCTCTGCAGATCTAAGCACCGCTCCCGGGCTTTTTTCGGCAGAAGGCGCACACCGCAGAGCACTGTGAGCGGCAGAATCGTCTTTGCGCGAAGAAGCAGCTTCTTCGTCTCCGGGAGCTGGAGAGAGCGGCAACTTCGCAAAGGTGATGAAACAAGCTGTACAACACTGCGATTGTCTGCGCAGCTTGAAAACTGAGAGAAAACAGTACCTGAGCACTCTCCTGCCTTTTCTATTCACATGAACTTTGGATTGGAAGCTGTTTTGGACAACTTTCTTTCTCTTCTTGCAAAACACTCGGCAGACCTCCGTGCAGCTTCTAGAACACGATGGGAGATGTTTTCTGTGCTGGCACAGTTTCTCCTTGCCAGACAGAGTGGAAAAGCTTTTTGCTAAGATGTAGACGAGAAGAGAGGCTAAAGACGAAGGTACGGTGCTCTGCAGATCTAAGCACCGCTCCCGGGCTTTTTTCGGCAGAAGGCGCACACCGCAGAGCACTGTGAGCGGCAGAATCGTCTTTGCGCGAAGAAGCAGCTTCTTCGTCTCCGGGAGCCGGAGAGAGCGGCAACTTCGCAAAGGTGATGAAACAAGCTGTACAACACTGCGATTGTGTGCGCAGCTTGAAAACTGAGAGAAAACAGTACCTGAGCACTCTCCTGCCTTTTCTATTCACATGAACATTGGATTGCAAGCTGTTTTGGACAACTTTCTTTCTCTTCTTGCAAAACACTCGGCAGACCTCCGTGCAGCTTCTAGAACACGATGGGAGATGTTTTCTGTGCTGGCACAGTTTCTCCTTGCCAGACAGAGTGGAAAAGCTTTTTGCTAATATGTAGACGAGAAGAGAGGCTAAAGACGAAGGTACGGTGCTCTGCAGAGCTAAGCACCGCTCCCGGGCTTCTTTCGGCAGAAGCCGCACACCGCAGAGCACTGTGAGCGGCAGAATCGTCTTTGCGCGAAGAAGCAGCTTCTTCGTCGCCGGGAGCCGGAGAGAGCGGCAACTTCGCAAAGGTGATGAAACAAGCTGTACAACACTGCGATTGTGTGCGCAGCTTGCCAACTGAGAGAAAACAGTACCTGAGCACTCTCCTGCCTTTTCTATTCACATGAATATTCGATTGCAAACTGTTTTGGACAACTTTCTTTCTCTTCTTGCAAAACACTCGGCAGACCTCCGTGCAGCCTCTAGAACACGATGGGAGATGTTTTCTGTGCTGGCAGAGTTTCTCCTTGCCAGACAGAGTGGAAAAGCTTTTTGATAAGATGTAGACGAGAAGAGAGGCTAAAGACGAAGGTACGGTGCTCTGCCGAGCTAAGCACCTCTCCCGGACCTCTTTCGGCAGAAGGCGCACACCGCAGAGCACTGTGAGCGGCAGAATAGTCTTTGCGCGAAGAAGCAGCTGCTTCGTCTCCGGGAGACGGAGAGAGCGGCAACTTCGCAAAGGTGATGAAACAAGCTGTACAACACTGCGATTGTGTGCGCAGCTAGAAAACTGAGAGAAAACAGTACCTGAGCACTCTCCTGCCTTTTCTATTCACATGAACATTCGATTGCAAGCTGTTTTGGACAACTTTCTTTCTCTTCCTGCAAAACACTCGGCAGACCTCCGTGCAGCCTCTAGAACACGATAGGATATGTTTTCCGTGCTGACAGACTTTCTCCTTGCCAGACAGAGTGGAAAAGATTTTAGCTAAGATGTAGACGAGAAGAGAGGCTAAAGACGAAGGTACGGTGCTCTGCAGAGCTAAGCACCGCTCCCGGTCCTCTTTCGGCAGAAGGCGCACACCGCAGAGCACTGTGAGCGGCAAAATCGTCTTTGCGCGAAGAAGCAGCTGCTTGGTCTCCGGGAGCCGGAGAGAGCGGCAACTTCGCAAAAAAGCGAAGTTGTGATGAAACAAGCTGTACAACAAGGTGATGAAACAAGCTGTACAACACTGCGATTGTGTGCGCAGCTTGAAAACTGAGAGAAAACAGTACCTGAGCACTCTCCTGCCTTTTCTATTCACATGAACATTGGATTGCAAGCTGTTTTGGACAACTTTCTTTCTCTTCTTGCAAAACACTCGGCAGACCTCCGTGCAGCCTCTAGAACACGATGGGAGATGTTTTCTGTGCTGGCACAGTTTCTCCTTGCCAGACAGAGTGGAAAAGCTTTTTGCTAAGATGTAGACGAGAAGAGAGGCTAAAGACGAAGGTACGGTGCTCTGCTGAGCTAAGCACCGCTCCCGGACCTCTTTCGGCAGAAGGCGCACACCGCAGAGCACTGTGAGCGGCAGAATCGTCTTTGCGCGAAGAAGCAGCTTCTTCGTCTCCGGGAGCCGGAGAGAGCGGCAACTTCGCAAAGGTGATGAAACAAGCTGTACAACACTGCGATTGTGTGCGCAGCTTGCCAACTGAGAGAAAACAGTACCTGAGCACTCTCCTGCCTTTTCTATTCACATGAATATTCGATTGCAAGCTGTTTTGGACAACTTTCTTCTCTTCTTGCAAAACACTCGGCAGACCTCCGTGCAGCTTCTAGAACACGATGGGAGATGTTTTCTGTGCTGGCACTGTTTCTCCTTGCCAGACAGAGTGGAAAAGCTTTTTGCTAAGATGTAGACGAGAAGAGAGGCTAAAGACGAAGGTACGGTGCTCTGCAGAGCTAAGCACCGCTCCCGGTCCTCTTTCGGCAGAAGGCGCACACCGCAGAACACTGTGAGCGGCAGAATCGTCTTTGCGCGAAGAAGCAGCTTCTTCGTCTCCGGGAGCCGGAGAGAGCGGCAACTTCGCAAAGGTGATGAAACAAGCTGTACAACACTGCGATTGTGTGCGCAGCTTGCCAACTGAGAGAAAACAGTACCTGACCACTCTCCTGCCTTTTTTATTCACATGAGTATTCGATTGCAAGCTGTTTTGGACAACTTTCTTTTTCTTCTTGCAAAACACTCGGCAGACCACCGTGCAGCTTCTAGAACACGATGGGAGATGTTTTCTGTGCTGGCAGAATTTCTCCTTGCCAGACAGAGTGGAAAAGCTTTTTGCTAAGATGTAGACGAGAAGAGAGGCTAAAGACGAAGGTAGGGTGCTCTGCAGAGCTAAGCACCGCTCCCGGACCTCTTTCGGCAGAAGGCGCACACCGCAGAGCACTGTGAGCGGCAGAATCGTCTTTGCGCGAAGAAGCATCTTCTTCGTCTCCGGGAGCCGGAGAGAGCGGCAACTTCGCAAAGGTGATGAAACAAGCTGTACAACACTGCGATTGTGTGCGCAGCTTGCCAACTGAGAGAAAACAGTACCTGAGCACTCTCCTGCCTTTTCTATTCACATGAACATTCGATTGCAAGATGTTTTGGACAACTTGCTTTCTCTTCTTGCAAAACACTCGGCAGACCTCCGTGCAGCCTCTAGAACACGATGGGAGATGTTTTCTGTGCTGGCACAGTTTCTCCTTGCCAGACAGAGTGGAAAAGCTTTTTGCTAAGATGTAGACGAGAAGAGAGGCTAAAGACGAAGGTACGGTGCTCTGCAGAGCTAAGCACTGCTCTTGGGCTTCTTTCGGCAGAAGGCGCACACCGCAGAGCACTGTGAGCGGCAGAATCGTCTTTGCGCGAAGAAGCAGCTTCTTCGTCTCCAGGAGCCGGAGAGAGCGGCAGCTTCGCAAAGGTGATGAAACAAGCTGTACAACACTGCGATTGTGTGCGCAGCTTGCCAACTGAGAGAAAACAATACCTGAGCACTCTCCTGCCTTTTCTATTCACATGAACATTCGATTGCAAGCTGTTTTGGACAACTTTCTTTCTCTTCTTGCAAAACGCTCGGCAGACCTCCGTGCAGCCTCTAGAACATGATGGGAGATGTTTTCTGTGCTGGCAGAGTTTCTCCTTGCCAGACAGAGTGGAAAAGCTTTTTGCTAAGATGTAGACGAGAAGAGAGGCTAAAGACGAAGGTACGGTGCTCTGCAGAGCTAAGCACCGCTCCCGGACCTCTTTCGGCAGAAGGCGCACACCGCAGAGCACTGTGAGCGGCAGAATCGTCTTTGCGCGAAGAAGCAGCTTCTTCGTCTCCGGGAGCAGGAGAGAGCGGCAACTTCGCAAAGGTGATGAAACAAGCTGTACAACACTGCGATTGTGTGCGCAGCTTGAAAACTGAGAGAAAAGAGTACCTGACCACTCTCCTGCCTTTTCTATTCACATGAACATTCGATTGCAAGCTGTTTTGGACAACTTTCTTTCTCTTCTTGCAAAACACTCGGCAGACCTCCGTGCAGCCTCTAGACACGATGGGAGATGTTTTCTGTTCTGACAGACTTTCTCCTTGCCAGACAGAGTGGAAAAGCTTTTAGCTAAGATGTAGACGAGAAGACAGGCTAAAGACGAATGTACGGTGCTCTGTAGAGCTAAGCACCTCTCCCGGTCCTCTTTCGGCAGAAGGCGCACACCGCAGTGCACTGTGAGCGGCAGAATCGTCTTTGCGGGAAGAAGCAGCTTCTTCGTCTCCGGGAGCCGGAGAGAGCGGCAACTTCGCAAAGGTGATGAAACAAGCTGTACAACACTGCGATTGTGTGCGCTGCTTGCCAACTGAGGGAAAACAGTACCTGAGCACTCTCCTGCCTTTTCTATTCACATGAACATTCGATTGCAAGCTGTTTAGGACAACTTTCTTTCTCTTCTTGCAAAACACTCGGCAGACCTCCGTGCAGCCTCTAGAACACGATGGGAGATATTTTCTGTTCTGGCACAGTTTCTCCTTGCCAGACAGAGTGGAAAAGCTTTTTGCTAAGATGTAGACGAGAAGAGAGGCTAAAGACGAAGGTACGGTGCTCTGCAGAGCTAAGCACCGCTCCCGGACCTCTTTCGGCAGAAGCCGCACACCGCAGAGCACTGTGAGCGGCAGAATCGTCTTTGCGCGAAGAAGCAGCTGCTTCGTCTCCGGGAGCCGGAGAGAGCGGCAACTTCGCAAAGGTGATGAAACAAGCTGTACAACACTGCGATTGTGTGCGCAGCTTGCCAACTGAGAGAAAACAGTACCTGACCACTCTTCTGCCTTTTCTAGTCACATGAACATTCGATTGCAAGCTGTTTTGGACAACTTGCTTTCTCTTCTTGCAAAACACTCGGCAGACCTCCGTGCAGCCTCTAGAACACGATGGGAGATGTTTTCTGTGCTGGCACAGTTTCTCCTTGCCAGACAGAGTGGAAAAGCTTTTTGCTAAGATGTAGACGAGAAGAGAGGCTAAAGACGAAGGTACAGTGCTCTGCAGAGCTAAGCACCGCTCCCGGGCTTCTTTCGGCAGAAGGCGCACACCGCAGAGCACTGTGAGCGGCAGAATCGTCTTTGCGCGAAGAAGCAGCTGCTTCGTCTCCGGGAGCCGGAGAGAGCGGCAACTTCGCAAAGGTGATGAAACAAGCTGTACAACACTGCGATTGTGTGCGCAGCTTGAAAACTGAGAGAAAACAGTACCTGACCACTCTCCTGCCTTTTCTATTCACATGAATATTCGATTGCAAGCTGTTTTGGACAACTTTCTTTCTCTTCTTGCAAAACACTCGGCAGCCTCTAGAACACGATGGGAGATGTTTTCTGTGCTGGCACACTTTCTCCTTGCCAGACAGAGTGGAAAAGCTTTTTGCTAAGATGTAGACGAGAAGAGAGGCTAAAGACGAAGGTACGGTGCTCTGCAGAGCTAAGCACCGCTCCCGGACCTCTTTCGGCAGAAGGCGCACACCGCAGAGCACTGTGAGCGGCAGAATCGTCTTTGCGCGAAGAAGCATCTTCTTCGTCTCCGGGAGCCGAGGAGAGCGGCAACTTCGCAAAGGTGATGAAACAAGCTGTACAACACTGCGATTGTGTGCGCAGCTTGAAAACTGAGAGAAAACAGTACCTGACCACTCTCCTGCCTTTTTTATTCACATGAGTATTCGATTGCAAGCTGTTATGGACAACATTCTTTCTCTTCTTGCAAAACACTCGGCTGACATCCGTGCAGCTTCTAGAACACGATGGGAGATGTTTTCTGTGCTGGCAGAGTTTCTCCTTGCCAGACAGAGTGGAAAAGCTTTTTGCTAAGATGTAGACGAGAAGAGAGGCTAAAGACGAAGGTACGGTGCTCTGCAGAGCTAAGCACCGCTCCCGGACCTCTTTCGGCAGAAGGCGCACACCGCAGAGCACTGTGAGCGGCAGAATCGTCTTTGCGCGAAGAAGCAGCTTCTTCGTCTCCGGGAGCCGGAGAGAGCGGCAGCTTCGCAAAGGTGATGAAACAAGCTGTACAACACTGCGATTGTGTGCGCAGCTTGAGAACTGAGAGAAAACAGTACCTGACCACTCTCCTGCCTTTTCTATTCACATGAACATTGGATTGCAAGCTGTTTTGGACAACTTTCTTTCTCTTCTTGCAAAACACTCGGCAGACCTCCGTGCAGCCTCTAGAACACGATAGGAGATGTTTTCTGTGCTGGCACAGTTTCTCCTTGCCAGACCGAGTGGAAAAGCTTTTTGCTAAGATGTAGACGAGAAGAGAGGCTAAAGACGAAGGTACGGTGCTCTGCAGAGCTAAGCACCGCTCCCGGACCTCTTTTGGCAGAAGGCGCACACCGCAGAGCACTGTGAGCGGCAGAATCGTCTTTGCGCGAAGAAGCAGCTTCTTCGTCTCCGGGAGCCGGAGAGAGCGGCAACTTCGCAAAGGTGATGAAACAAGCTGTACAACACTGCGATTGTGTGCGCAGCTTGAAAACTGAGAGAAAACAGTACCTGAGCACTCTCCTGCCTTTTCTACTCTCATGAACATTCGATTGCAAGCTGTTTTGGACAACTTTCTTTCTCTTCTTGCAAAACACTCGGCAGACCTCCGTGCAGCTTCTAGAACACGATAGGATATGTTTTCCGTGCTTACAGACTTTCTCCTTGCCAGACAGAGTGGAAAAGCTTTTTGCTAAGATGTAGACGAGAAGAGAGGCTAAAGACGAAGGTACGGTGCTCTGCAGAGCTAAGCACCGCTCCCGGTCCTCTTTCGGCAGAAGGCGCACACCGCAGAGCACTGTGAGCGGCAGAATCGTCTTTGCGCGAAGAAGCAGCTGCTTCGTCTCCGTGAGCCGGAGAGAGCGGCAATTTCGCAGAGGTGATGAAACAAGCTGTACAACACTGCGATTGTGTGCGCAGCTTGCCAACTGAGAGAAAACAGTACCTGACCACTCTCCTGCCTTTTCTATTCACATGAACATTCGATTGGAAGCTGTTTTGGACAACTTTCTTTCTCTTCTTGCAAAACACTCGGCAGACCTCCGTGCAGCTTCTAGAACACGATAGGATATGTTTTCCGTGCTGACAGTTTTTCTCCTTACCAGACAGAGTGGAAAAGCTTTTAGCTAAGATGTAGACGAGAAGAGAGGCTAAAGACGAAGGTACGGTGCTCTGCAGAGCTAAGCACCGCTCCCGGTCCTCTTTCGGCAGAAGGCGCACACCGCAGAGCACTGTGAGCGGCAGAATCGTCTTTGCGCGAAGAAGCAGCTGCTTCGTCTACGGGAGCCGGAGAGAGCGGCAACTTCGCAAAGGTGACGAAACAAACTGTACAACACTGTGATTGTGTGCGCAGCTTGCCAACTGAGAGAAAACAGTACCTGAGCACTCTCCTGCCTTTTCTATTCACATGAACATTGGATTGCAAGCTGTTTTGGACAACTTTCTTTCTCTTCTTGCAAAACACTCGGCAGACCTCCGTGCAGCCTCTAGAACACGATGGGAGATGTTTTCTGTGCTGGCAGAGTTTCTCCTTGCCAGACAGAGTGGAAAAGCTTTTTGCTAAGATGTAGACGAGAAGAGAGGCTAAAGACGAAGGTACGGTGCTCTGCAGAGCTAAGCACCGCTCCCGGACCTCTTTCGGCAGAAGGAGCACACCGCAGAGCACTGTGAGCGGCAGAATCGTCTTTGCGCGAAGAAGCAGCTTCTTCGTCTCCGGGAGCCGGAGAGAGCGGCAACTTGGCAAAGGTGATGAAACAAGCTGTACAACACTGCGATTGTGTGCGCTGCTTGCCAACTGAGGGAAAACAGTACCTGAGCACTCTCCTGCCTTTTCTATTCACATGAACATTCGATTGCAAGCTGTTTTGGACAACTTTCTTTCTCTTCTTGCAAAACACTCGGCAGACCTCCGTGCAGCCTCTAGAACACGATGGGAGATGTTTTCCGTGCTGACAGACTTTCTCCTTGCCAGACAGAGTGGAAAAGCTTTTTGCTAAGATGTAGACGAGAAGAGAGGCTAAAGACGAAGGTACGGTGCTCTGCAGAGCTAAGCACCGCTCCCGGTCCTCTTTCGGCAGAAGGCGCACACCGCAGAGCACTGTGAGCGGCAGAATCGTCTTTGCGCGAAGAAGCAGCTTCTTCGTCTCCGGGAGCCGGAGAGAGCGGCAATTTCACAAAGGTGATGAAACAAGCTGTACAACACTGCGATTGTGTGCGCAGCTTGAAAACTGAGAGAAAACAGTACCTGACCACTCTCCTGCCTTTTCTATTCACATGAACATTCGATTGCAAGCTGTTTTGGACAACTTTCTTTCTCTTCTTGCAAAACACTCGGCAGACCTCCGTGCAGCCTCTAGAACACGATGGGAGATGTTTTCTGTGCTGGCAGAGTTTCACCTTGCCAGACCGAGTGGAAAAGCTTTTTGCTAAGATGTAGACGAGAAGAGAGGCTAAAGACGAATGTACGGTGCTCTGCAGAGCTAAGCATCGCTCCCGGACCTCTTTCGGCAGAAGGCGCACACCGCAGAGCACTGTGAGCGGCAGAATCGTCTTTGCGCGAAGAAGCAGCTGCTTCGTCTCCGGGAGCCGGAGAGAGCGGCAACTTCGCAAAGGTGACGAAACAAGCTGTACAACACTGCGATTGTGTGCGCAGCTTGCCAACTGAGAGAAAACAGTACCTGAGCACGCTCCTGCCTTTTCTATTCACATGAACATTCGATTGCAATCTGTTTTGGACAACTTGCTTTCTCTTCTTGCAAAACACTCGGCAGACCTCCGTGCAGCCTCTAGAACACGATGGGAGATGTTTTCTGTGCTGGCACAGTTTCTCCTTGCCAGACAGAGTGGAAAAGCTTTTTGCTAAGATGTAGACGAGAAGAGAGGCTAAAGACGAAGGTACGGTGCTCTGCAGTTCTAAGCACCGCTCCCGGGCTTTTTTCGGCAGAAGGCGCACACCGCAGAGCACTGTGAGCGGCAGAATCGTCTTTGCGCGAAGAAGCAGCTTCTTCGTCTCCAGGAGCCGGAGAGAGCGGCAACTTCGCAAAGGTGATGAAACAAGCTGTACAACACTGCGATTGTGTGCGCAGCTTGCCAACTGAGAGAAAACAGTACCTGAGCACTCTCCTGCCTTTTCTATTCACATGAACATTCGATTGCAAGCTGTTTTGGACAACTTTCTTTCTCTTCTTGCAAAACACTCGGCAGACCTCCGTGCAGCTTCTAGAACACGATGGGAGATGTTTTCTGTGCTGGCACAGTTTCTCCTTGCCAGACAGAGTGGAAAAGCTTTTTGCTAAGATGTAGACGAGAAGAGAGGCTAAAGACGAAGGTACGGTGCTCTGCAGAGCTAAGCACCGCTCCCGGGCTTCTTTCGGCAGAAGCCGCACACCGCAGAGCACTGTGAGCGGCAGAATCGTCTTTGCGCGAAGAAGCAGCTTCTTCGTCTCCGGGAGCCGGAGAGAGCGGCAACTTCGCAAAGGTGATGAAACAAGCTGTACAACACTGCGATTGTGTGCGCAGCTTGCCAACTGAGAGAAAACAGTACCTGAGCACTCTCCTGCCTTTTCTATTCACATGAACATTGGATTGCAAGCTGTTTTGGACAACTTTCTTTCTCTTCTTGCAAAACACTCGGCAGACCTCCGTGCAGCTTCTAGAACACGATGGGAGATGTTTTCTGTGCTGGCAGAGTTTCTCCTTGCCAGACAGAGTGGAAAAGCTTTTTGCTAAGATGTAGACGAGAAGAGAGGCTAAAGACGAAGGTACGGTGCTCTGCAGAGCTAAGCACCGCTCCCGGGCTTCTTTCGGCAGAAGCCGCACACCGCAGAGCACTGTGAGCGGCAGAATCGTCTTTGCGCGAAGAAGCAGCTTCTTCGTCTCCGGGAGCCGGAGAGAGCGGCAACTTCGCAAAGGTGATGAAACAAGCTGTACAACACTGCGATTGTGTGCGCAGCTTGAAAACTGAGAGAAAACAGTAACTGACCACTCGCCTGCCTTTTATATTCACATGAATATTCGATTGCAAACTGTTTTGGACAACATTCTTTCTCTTCTTGCAAAACACTCGGCAGACCTCCGTGCAGCTTCTAGAACACGATGGGAGATGTTTCCTGTGCTGGCAGTGTTTCTCCTTGCCAGACAGAGTGGAAAAGCTTTTTGCTAAGATGTAGACGAGAAGAGAGGCTAAAGACGAAGGTACGGTGCTCTGCAGAGCTAAGCACCGCTCCCGGACCTCTTTCGGCAGAAGGCGCACACCGCAGAGCACTGTGAGCGGCAGAATCGTCTTTGCGCGAAGAAGCAGCTTCTTCGTCTCCGGGAGCCGGAGAGAGCGGCAACTTCGCAAAGGTGATGAAACAAGCTGTACAACACTGCGATTGTGTGCGCAGCTTGCCAACTGAGAGAAAACAGTACCTGACCACTCTCCTGCCTTTTTTATTCACATGAGTATTCGATTGCAAGCTGTTTAGGACAACTTTCTTTCTCTTCTTGCAAAACACTCGGCAGACCACCGTGCAGCTTCTAGAACACGATGGGAGATGTTTTCTGTGCTGGCAGAGTTTCTCCTTGCCAGACAGAGTGGAAAAGCTTTTTGCTAAGATGTAGACGAGAAGAGAGGCTAAAGACGAAGGTAGGGTGCTCTGCAGAGCTAAGCACCGCTCCCGGATCTCTTTCGGCAGAAGGCGCACACCGCAGAGCACTGTGAGCGGCAGAATCGTCTTTGCGCGAAGAAGCAGCTTCTTCGTCTCCGGGAGCCAGAGAGAGCGGCAACTTCGCAAAGGTGATGAAACAAGCTGTACAACACTGCGATTGTGTGCGCAGCTTGCCAACTGAGAGAAAACAGTACCTGAGCACTCTCCTGCCTTTTCTATTCACATGAACATTGGATTGCAAGCTGTTTTGGACAACTTTCTTTCTCTTCTTGCAAAACACTCGGCAGACCTCCGTGCAGCCTCTAGAACACGATGGGAGATGTTTTCTGTGCTGGCACAGTTTCTCCTTGCCAGACAGAGTGGAAAAGCTTTTTGCTAAGATGTAGACGAGAAGAGAGGCTAAAGACGAAGGTACGGTGCTCTGCAGAGCTAAGCACCGCTCTTGGGCTTCTTTCGGCAGAAGGCGCACACCGCAGAGCATTGTGAGCGGCAGAATCGTCTTTGCGCGAAGAAGCAGCTTCTTCGTATCCGGGAGCCGGAGAGAGCGGCAGCTTCGCAAAGGTGATGAAACAAGCTGTACAACACTGCGATTGTGTGCGCAGCTTGAAAACTGAGAGAAAACAGTACCTGACCATTCTCCTGCCTTTTATATTCACATGAGTATTCGATTGCAAGCTGTTTTGGACAACATTCTTTCTCTTCTTGCAAAACACTCGGCAGACCTCCGTGCAGCTTCTAGAACACGATGGGAGATGTTTCCTGTGCTGGCAGTGTTTCTCCTTGCCAGACAGAGTGGAAAAGCTTTTTGCTAAGATGTAGACGAGAAGAGAGGCTAAAGACGAAGGTACGGTGCTCTGCAGAGCTAAGCACCGCTCCCGGACCTCTTTCGGCAGAAGGCGCACACCGCAGAGCACTGTGAGCGGCAGAATCGTCTTTGCGCGAAGAAGCAGCTTCTTCGTCTCCGGGAGCCGAGGAGAGCGGCAACTTCGCAAAGGTGATGAAACAAGCTGTACAACACTGCGATTGTGTGCGCAGCTTGAAAACTGAGAGAAAACAGTACCTGAGCACTCTCCTGCCTTTTATATTCACATGAATATTCGATTGCAAGCTGTTATGGACAACATTCTTTCTCTTCTTGCAAAACACTCGGCAGACCTCCGTGCAGCTTCTAGAACACGATGGGAGATGTTTTCTGTGCTGGCACAGTTTCTCCTTGCCAGACAGAGTGGAAAAGCTTTTTGCTAAGATGTAGACGAGAAGAGAGGCTAAAGACGAATGTACGGTGCACTGCAGAGCTAAGCACCGCTCCCGGACCTCTTTCGGCAGAAGGCGCACACCGCAGAGCACTGTGAGCGGCAGAATCGTCTTTGCGCGAAGAAGCAGCTTCTTCGTCTCCGGGAGCCGGAGAGAGCGGCAACTTCGCAAAGGTGATGAAACAAGCTGTACAACACTGCGATTGTGTGCGCAGCTTGCCAACTGAGAGAAAACAGTACCTGACCACTCTCCTGCCTTTTTTATTCACATGAGTATTCGATTGCAAGCTGTTTAGGACAACTTTCTTTCTCTTCTTGCAAAACACTCGGCAGACCACCGTGCAGCTTCTAGAACACGATGGGAGATGTTTTCTGTTCTGGCAGAGTTTCTCCTTGCCAGACAGAGTGGAAAAGCTTTTTGCTAAGATGTAGACGAGAAGAGAGGCTAAAGACGAAGGTAGGGTGCTCTGCAGAGCTAAGCACCGCTCCCGGATCTCTTTCGGCAGAAGGCGCACACCGCAGAGCACTGTGAGCGGCAGAATCGTCTTTGCGCGAAGAAGCAGCTTCTTCGTCTCCGGGAGCCGGAGAGAGCGGCAACTTCGCAAAGGTGATGAAACAAGCTGTACAACACTGCGATTGTGTGCGCAGCTTGCCAACTGAGAGAAAACAGTACCTGAGCACTCTCCTGCCTTTTCTATTCACATGAACATTGGATTGCAAGCTGTTTTGGACAACTTTCTTTCTCTTCTTGCAAAACACTCGGCAGACCTCCGTGCAGCCTCTAGAACACGATGGGAGATGTTTTCTGTGCTGGCAGAGTTTCTCCTTGCCAGACAGAGTGGAAAAGCTTTTTGCTAAGATGTAGACGAGAAGAGAGGCTAAAGACGAAGGTACGGTGCTCTGCAGAGCTAAGCACCGCTCTTGGGCTTCTTTCGGCAGAAGGCGCACACCGCAGAGCATTGTGAGCGGCAGAATCGTCTTTGCGCGAAGAAGCAGCTTCTTCGTATCCGGGAGCCGGAGAGAGCGGCAGCTTCGCAAAGGTGATGAAACAAGCTGTACAACACTGCGATTGTGTGCGCAGCTTTCCAACTGAGAGAAAACAATACCTGAGCACTCTCCTGCCTTTTCTATTCACATGAACATTGGATTGCAAGCTGTTTTGGACAACTTTCTTTCTCTTCTTGCAAAACGCTCGGCAGACCTCCGTGCAGCCTCTAGAACATGATGGGAGATGTTTTCTCTGCTGGCACAGTTTCTCCTTGCCAGACAGAGTGGAAAAGCTTTTTGCTAAGATGTAAACGAGAAGAGAGGCTAAAGACGAAGGTACGGTGCTCTGCAGAGCTAAGCACCGCTCCCGGACCTCTTTCGGCAGAAGGCGCACACCGCAGAGCACTGTGAGCGGCAGAATCGTCTTTGCGCGAAGAAGCAGCTTCTTCGTCTCCGGGAGCCGGAGAGAGCGGCAACTTCGCAAAGGTGATGAAACAAGCTGTACAACACTGCGATTGTGTGCGCAGCTTGAAAACTGAGAGAAAAGAGTACCTGACCACTCTCCTGCCTTTTCTATTCACATGAACATTGGATTGCAAGCTGTTTTGGACAACTTTCTTTCTCTTCTTGCAAAACACTCGGCAGACCTCCGTGCAGCCTCTAGACACGATGGGAGATGTTTTCTGTTCTGACAGACTTTCTCCTTGCCAGACAGAGTGGAAAAGCTTTTAGCTAAGATGTAGACGAGAAGAGAGGCTAAAGACGAATGTACGGTGCTCTGTAGAGCTAAGCACCGCTCCCGGTCCTCTTTCGGCAGAAGGCGCACACCGCAGTGCACTGTGAGCGGCAGAATCGTCTTTGCGGGAAGAAGCAGCTTCTTCGTCTCCGGTAGCCGGAGAGAGCGGCAACTTCGCAAAGGTGATGAAACAAGCTGTACAACACTGCGATTGTGTGCGCTGCTTGCCAACTGAGGGAAAACAGTACCTGAGCACTCTCCTGCCTTTTCTATTCACATGAACATTGGATTGCAAGCTGTTTTGGACAACTTTCTTTCTCTTCTTGCAAAACACTCGGCAGACCTCCGTGCAGCCTCTAGAACACGATGGGAGATATTTTCTGTGCTGGCACAGTTTCTCCTTGCCAGACAGAGTGGAAAAGCTTTTTGCTAAGATGTAGACGAGAAGAGAGGCTAAAGACGAAGGTACGGTGCTCTGCAGAGCTAAGCACCGCTCCCGGACCTCTTTCGGCAGAAGGCGCACACCGCAGAGCACTGTGAGCGGCAGAATCGTCTTTGCGCGAAGAAGCAGCTGCTTCGTCTCCGGGAGCCGGAGAGAGCGGCAACTTCGCAAAGGTGATGAAACAAGCTGTACAACACTGCGATTGTGTGCGCAGCTTGCCAACTGAGAGAAAACAGTACCCGACCACTCTTCTGCCTTTTCTATTCACATGAAGATTCGATTGCAAGCTGTTTTGGACAACTTTCTTTCTCTTCTTGCAAAACACTCGGCAGACCTCCGTGCAGCCTCTAGAACACGATGGGAGATGTTTTCTGTGCTGGCACAGTTTCTCCTTGCCAGACAGAGTGGAAAAGCTTTTTGCTAAGATGTAGACGAGAAGAGAGGCTAAAGACGAAGGTACGGTGCTCTGCAGAGCTAAGCACCGCTCCCGGGCTTCTTTCGGCAGAAGGCGCACACCGCAGAGCACTGTGAGCGGCAGAATCGTCTTTGCGCGAAGAAGCAGCTTCTTCGTCTCCGGGAGCCGGAGAGAGCGGCAACTTCGCAAAGGTGATGAAACAAGCTGTACAACACTGCGATTGTGTGCGCTGCTTGAAAACTGAGAGAAAACAGTACCTGAGCACTCTCCTGCCTTTTCTATTCACATGAATATTCGAGTGCAAGCTGTTTTGGACAACTTTCTTTCTCTTCTTGCAAAACACTCGGCAGCCTCTAGAACACGATGGGAGATGTTTTCTGTGCTGGCACAGTTTCTCCTTGCCAGACAGAGTGGAAAAGCTTTTTGCTAAGATGTAGACGAGAAGAGAGGCTAAAGACGAAGGTACGGTGCTCTGCAGAGCTAAGCACCGCTCCCGGACCTCTTTCGGCAGAAGGCGCACACCGCAGAGAACTGTGAGCGGCAGAATCGTCTTTGCGCGAAGAAGCATCTTCTTCGTCTCCGGGAGCCGAGGAGAGCGGCAACTTCGCAAAGGTGATGAAACAAGCTGTACAACACTGCGATTGTGTGCGCAGCTTGAAAACTGAGAGAAAACAGTACCTGACCACTCTCCTGCCTTTTATATTCACATGAGTATTCGATTGCAAGCTGTTATGGAAAACATTCTTTCTCTTCTTGCAAAACACTCGGCTGACATCCGTGCAGCTTCTAGAACACGATGGGAGATGTTTTCTGTGCTGGCAGAGTTTCTCCTTGCCAGACAGAGTGGAAAAGCTTTTTGCTAAGATGTAGACGAGAAGAGAGGCTAAAGACGAAGGTAGGGTGCTCTGCAGAGCTAAGCACCGCTTCAGGACCTCTTTCGGCAGAAGGCGCACACCGCAGAGCACTGTGAGCGGCAGAATCGTCTTTGCGCGAAGAAGCAGCTTCTTCGTCTCCGGGAGCCGGAGAGAGCGGCAGCTTCGCAAAGGTGATGAAACAAGCTGTACAACACTGCGATTGTGTGCGCAGCTTGAAAACTGAGAGAAAACAGTACCTGACCACTCTCCTGCCTTTTCTATTCACATGAACATTCGATTGCAAGCTGTTTTGGACACCTTGCTTTCTCTTCTTGCAAAACACTCGGCAGACCTCCGTGCAGCTTCTAGAACACGATGGGAGATGTTTTCTGTGCTGGCACAGTTTCTCCTTGCCAGACAGAGTGGAAAAGCTTTTTGCTAAGATGTAGACGAGAAGAGAGGCTAAAGACGAAGGTACGGTGCTCTGCAGAGCTAAGCACCGCTCCCGGACCTCTTTTGGCAGAAGGCGCACACCGCAGAGCACTGTGAGCGGCAGAATCGTCTTTGCGCGAAGAAGCAGCTTCTTCGTCTCCGCGAGCCGGAGAGAGCGGCAACTTCGCAAAGGTGATGAAACAAGCTGTACAACACTGCGATTGTGTGCGCAGCTTGAAAACTGAGAGAAAACAGTACCTGAGCACTCTCCTGCCTTTTCTATTCACATGAACATTCGATTGCAAGCTGTTTTGGACAACTTGCTTTCTCTTCTTGCAAAACACTCGGCAGACCTCCGTGCAGCTTCTAGAACACGATAGGATATGTTTTCCGTGCTTACAGACTTTCTCCTTGCCAGACAGAGTGGAAAAGCTTTTTGCTAAGATGTAGACGAGAAGAGAGGCTAAAGACGAAGGTACGGTGCTCTGCAGAGCTAAGCACCGCTCCCGGTCCTCTTTCGGCAGAAGGCGCACACCGCAGAGCACTGTGAGCGGCAGAATCGTCTTTGCGCAAAGAAGCAGCTGCTTCGTCTCCGGGAGCCGGAGAGAGCGGCAATTTCGCAAAGGTGATGAAACAAGCTGTACAACACTGCGATTGTCTGCGCAGCTTGCCAACTGAGAGAAAACAGTACCTGAGCACTCTCCTGCCTTATCTATTCACATGAACATTCGATTGGAAGCTGTTTTGGACAACTTTATTTCTCTTCTTGCAAAACACTCGGCAGACCTCCGTGCAGCCTCTAGAACACGATAGGATATGTTATCCGTGCTGACAGATTTTCTCCTTACCAGACAGAGTGGAAAAGCTTTTTGCTAAGATGTAGACGAGAAGAGAGGCTAAAGACGAAGGTACGGTGCTCTGCAGAGCTAAGCACCACTCCCGGTCCTCTTTCGGCAGAAGGCGCACACCGCAGAGCACTGTGAGCGGCAGAATCGTCTTTGCGCGAAGAAGCAGCTTCTTCGTCTCCGGGAGCCGGAGAGAGCGGCAACTTGGCAAAGGTGATGAAACAAGCTGTACAACACTGCGATTGTGTGCGCAGCTTGCCAACTGAGAGAAAACAGTACCTGACCACTCTCCTGCCTTTTCTATTCACATGAACATTCGATTGCAAGCTGTTTTGGACAACTTTCTTTCTCTTCTTGCAAAACACTCGGCAGACCTCCGTGCAGCCTCTAGAACACGATGGGAGATGTTTTCTGTTCTGGCAGAGTTTCTCCTTGCCAGACAGAGTGGAAAAGCTTTTAGCTAAGATGTAGACGAGAAGAGAGGCTAAAGACGAAGGTACGGTGCTCTGCAGAGCTAAGCATCGCTCCCGGATTTCTTTCGGCAGAAGGCGCACACCGCAGAGCACTGTGAGCGGCAGAATCGTCTTTGCGCGAAGAAGCAGCTGCTTCGTCTCCGGGAGCCGGAGAGAGCGGCAACTTCGCAAAGGTGACGAAACAAACTGTACAACACTGCGATTGTGTGCGCAGCTTGCCAACTGAGAGAAAACAGTACCTGAGCACTCTCCTGCCTTTTCTATTCACATGAACATTCGATTGCAAGCTGTTTTGGACAACTTTCTTTCTCTTCTTGCAAAACACTCGGCAGACCTCCGTGCAGCCTCTAGAACACGATGGGAGATGTTTTCTGTGCTGGCAGAGTTTCTCCTTGCCAGACAGAGTGGAAAAGCTTTTTGCTAAGATGTAGACGAGAAGAGAGGCTAAAGACGAAGGTACGGTGCTCTGCAGAGCTAAGCACCGCTCCCGGACCTCTTTCGGCAGAAGGCGCACACCGCAGAGCACTGTGAGCGGCAGAATCGTCTTTGCGCGAAGAAGCAGCTTCTTCGTCTCCGGGAGCCGGAGAGAGCGGCAACTTCGCAAAGGTGATGAAACAAGCTGTACAACACTGCGATTGTGTGCGCTGCTTGCCAACTGAGAGAAAACAGTACCTGAGCACTCTCCTGCCTTTTCTATTCACATGAACATTGGATTGCAAGCTGTTTTGGACAACTTTCTTTCTCTTCTTGCAAAACACTCGGCAGACCTCCGTGCAGCCTCTAGAACACGATGGGAGATGTTTTCCGTGCTGACAGACTTTCTCCTTGCCAGACAGAGTGGAAAAGCTTTTTGCTAAGATGTAGACGAGAAGAGAGGCTAAAGACGAAGGTACGGTGCTCTGCAGAGCTAAGCACCGCTCCCGGTCCTCTTTCGGCAGAAGGCGCACACCGCAGAGCACTGTGAGCGGCAGAATCGTCTTTGCGCGAAGAAGCAGCTTCTTCGTCTCCGGGAGCCGGAGAGAGCGGCAATTTCACAAAGGTGATGAAACAAGCTGTACAACACTGCGATTGTGTGCGCAGCTTGCCAACTGAGAGAAAACAGTACCTGAGCACTCTCCTGCCTTTTCTATTCACATGAACATTGGATTGCAAGCTGTTTTGGACAACTTTCTTTCTCTTCTTGCAAAACACTCGGCAGACCTCCGTGCAGCCTCTAGAACACGATGGGAGATGTTTTCTGTGCTGGCAGAGTTTCTCCTTGCCAGACAGAGTGGAAAAGCTTTTTGCTAAGATGTAGACGAGAAGAGAGGCTAAAGACGAAGGTACGGTTCTCTGCAGAGCTAAGCATCGCTCCCGGACCTCTTTCGGCAGAAGGCGCACACCGCAGAGCACTGTGAGCGGCAGAATCGTCTTTGCGCGAAGAAGCAGCTGCTTCGTCTCCGGGAGCCGGAGAGAGCGGCAACTTCGCAAAGGTGACGAAACAAGCTGTACCACACTGCGATTGTGTGCGCAGCTTGCCAACTGAGAGAAAACAGTACCTGAGCACTCTCCTGCCTTTTCTATTCACATGAACATTGGATTGCAAGCTGTTTTGGACAACTTTCTTTCTCTTCTTGCAAAACACTCGGCAGACCTCCGTGCAGCCTCTAGAACACGATGGGAGATGTTTTCTGTGCTGGCACAGTTTCTCCTTGCCAGACAGAGTGGAAAAGCTTTTTGCTAAGATGTAGACGAGAAGAGAGGCTAAAGACGAAGGTACGGTGCTCTGCAGATCTAAGCACCGCTCCCGGGCTTTTTTCGGCAGAAGGCGCACACCGCAGAGCACTGTGAGCGGCAGAATCGTCTTTGCGCGAAGAAGCAGCTTCTTCGTCTCCGGGAGCCGGAGAGAGCGGCAACTTCGCAAAGGTGATGAAACAAGCTGTACAACACTGCGATTGTGTGCGCAGCTTGAAAACTGAGAGAAAACAGTACCTGAGCACTCTCCTGCCTTTTCTATTCACATGAACATTGGATTGCAAGCTGTTTTGGACAACTTTCTTTCTCTTCTTGCAAAACACTCGGCAGACCTCCGTGCAGCTTCTAGAACACGATGGGAGATGTTTTCTGTGCTGGCACAGTTTCTCCTTGCCAGACAGAGTGGAAAAGCTTTTTGCTAAGATGTAGACGAGAAGAGAGGCTAAAGACGAAGGTACGGTGCTCTGCAGAGCTAAGCACCGCTCCCGGGCTTCTTTCGGCAGAAGCCGCACACCGCAGAGCACTGTGAGCGGCAGAATCGTCTTTGCGCGAAGAAGCAGCTTCTTCGTCTCCGGGAGCCGGAGAGAGCGGCAACTTCGCAAAGGTGATGAAACAAGCTGTACAACACTGCGATTGTGTGCGCAGCTTGCCAACTGAGAGAAAACAGTACCTGAGCACTCTCCTGCCTTTTCTATTCACATGAACATTGGATTGCAAGCTGTTTTGGACAACTTTCTTTCTCTTCTTGCAAAACACTCGGCAGACCTCCGTGCAGCTTCTAGAACACGATGGGAGATGTTTTCTGTGCTGGCACAGTTTCTCCTTGCCAGACAGAGTGGAAAAGCTTTTTGCTAAGATGTAGACGAGAAGAGAGGCTAAAGACGAAGGTACGGTGCTCTGCAGAGCTAAGCACCGCTCCCGGGCTTCTTTCGGCAGAAGGCGCACACCGCAGAGCACTGTGAGCGGCAGAATCGTCTTTGCGCGAAGAAGCAGCTTCTTCGTCTCCGGGAGCCGGAGAGAGCGGCAACTTCGCAAAGGTGATGAAACAAGCTGTACAACACTGCGATTGTGTGCGCAGCTTGAAAACTGAGAGAAAACAGTACCTGAGCACTCTCCTGCCTTTTATATTCACATGAGTATTCGATTGCAAGCTGTTTTGGACAACAATCTTTCTCTTCTTGCAAAACACTCGGCAGACCTCCGTGCAGCTTCTAGAACACGATGGGAGATGTTTTCTGTGCTGGCACAGTTTCTCCTTGCAGACAGAGTGGAAAAGATTTTTGCTAAGATGTAGACGAGAAGAGAGGCTAAAGACGAAGGTACGGTGCTCTGCAGAGCTAAGCACCGCTCCCGGACCTCTTTCGGCAGAAGGCGCACACCGCAGAGCACTGTGAGCGGCAGAATCGTCTTTGCGCGAAGAAGCAGCTTCTTCGTCTCCGGGAGCCGGAGAGAGCGGCAACTTCGCAAAGGTGATGAAACAAGCTGTACAACACTGCGATTGTGTGCGCAGCTTGCCAACTGAGAGAAAACAGTACCTGACCACTCTCCTGCCTTTTATATTCACATGAATATTCGATTGCAAGCTGTTTTGGACAACTTGCTTTCTCTTCTTGCAAAACACTCGGCAGACCTCCGTGCAGCCTCTAGAACACGATGGGAGATGTTTTCTGTGCTGGCAGAGTTTCTCCTTGCCAGACAGAGTGGAAAAGCTTTTTGCTAAGATGTAGACGAGAAGAGAGGCTAAAGACGAAGGTACGGTGCTCTGCCGAGCTAAGCACCTCTCCCGGACCTCTTTCGGCAGAAGGCGCACACCGCAGAGCACTGTGAGCGGCAGAATAGTCTTTGCGCGAAGAAGCAGCTGCTTCGTCTCCGGGAGCCGGAGAGAGCGGCAACTTCGCAAAGGTGATGAAACAAGCTGTACAACACTGCGATTGTGTGCGCAGCTAGAAAACTGAGAGAAAACAGTACCTGAGCACTCTCCTGCCTTTTCTATTCACATGAACATTCGATGGCAAACTGTTTTGGACAACTTTCTTTCTCTTCCTGCAAAACACTCGGCAGACCTCCGTGCAGCCTCTAGAACACGATAGGATATGTTTTCAGTGCTGACAGACTTTCTCCTTGCCAGACAGAGTGGAAAAGCTTTTAGCTAAGATGTAGACGAGAAGAGAGGCTAAAGACGAAGGTACGGTGCTCTGCAGAGCTAAGCACCGCTCCCGGTCCTCTTTCGGCAGAAGGCGCACACCGCAGAGCACTGTGAGCGGCAAAATCGTCTTTGCGCGAAGAAGCAGCTGCTTCGTCTCCGGGAGCCGGAGAGAGCGGCAACTTCGCAAACAAGCGAAGTTGTGATGAAACAAGCTGTACAACAAGGTGATGAAACAAGCTGTACAACACTGCGATTGTCTGCGCAGCTTGAAAACTGAGAGAAAACAGTACCTGAGCACTCTCCTGCCTTTTCTATTCACATGAACATTGGATTGCAAGCTGTTTTGGACAACTTTCTTTCTCTTCTTGCAAAACACTCGGCAGACCTCCGTGCAGCCTCTAGAACACGATGGGAGATGTTTTCTGTGCTGGCAGAGTTTCTCCTTGCCAGACAGAGTGGAAAAGCTTTTTGCTAAGATGTAGACGAGAAGAGAGGCTAAAGACGAAGGTACGGTGCTCTGCTGAGCTAAGCACCGCTCCCGGACCTCTTTCGGCAGAAGGCGCACACCGCAGAGCACTGTGAGCGGCAGAATCGTCTTTGCGCGAAGAAGCAGCTTCTTCGTCTCCGGGAGCCGGAGAGAGCGGCAACTTCGCAAAGGTGATGAAACAAGCTGTACAACACTGCGATTGTGTGCGCAGCTTGCCAACTGAGAGAAAACAGTACCTGAGCACTCTCCTGCCTTTTCTATTCACATGAATATTCGATTGCAAGCTGTTTTGGACAACTTCCTTCTCTTCTTGCAAAACACTCGGCAGACCTCCGTGCAGCTTCTTGAACACGATGGGAGATGTTTTCTGTGCTGGCAGAGTTTCTCCTTGCCAGACAGAGTGGAAAAGCTTTTTGCTAAGATGTAGACGAGAAGAGAGGCTAAAGACGAAGGTACGGTGCTCTGCAGAGCTAAGCACCGCTCCCGGTCCTCTTTCGGCAGAAGGCGCACACCGCAGAGCACTGTGAGCGGCAGAATCGTCTTTGCGCGAAGAAGCAGCTGCTTCGTCTCCGGGAGCCGGAGAGAGCGGCAATTTCGCAGAGGTGATGAAACAAGCTGTACAACACTGCGATTGTCTGCGCAGCTTGCCAACTGAGAGAAAACAGTACCTGAGCACTCTCCTGCCTTTTCTATTCGCATGAACATTCGATTGGAAGCTGTTTTGGACAACTTTCTTTCTCTTCTTGCAAAACACTCGGCAGACCTCCGTGCAGCCTCTAGAACACGATAGGATATGTTTTCTGTGCTGGCAGAGTTTCTCCTTGCCAGACAGAGTGGAAAAGCTTTTTGCTAAGATGTAGACGAGAAGAGAGGCTAAAGACGAAGGTATGGTGCTCTGCAGAGCTAAGCACCGCTCCCGGACATCTTTCGGCAGAAGGCGCACACCACAGAGCACTGTGAGCGGCAGAATCGTCTTTGCGCGAAGAAGCAGCTTCTTTGTCTCCGGGAGCCGGAGAGAGCGGCAACTTCGCAAAGGTGATGAAACAAGCTGTACAACACTGCGATTGTGTGCGCAGCTTGCCAACTGAGAGAAAACAGTACCTGAGCACTCTCCTGCCTTTTTTATTCACATGAGTATTCGATTGCAAGCTGTTTTGGACAACTTTCTTTCTCTTCTTGCAAAACACTCGGCAGACCACTGTGCAGCTTCTAGAACACGATGGGAGATGTTTTCTGTTCTGGCAGAGTTTCTCCTTGCCAGACAGAATGGAAAAGCTTTTTGCTAAGATGTAGACGAGAAGAGAGGCTAAAGACGAAGGTAGGGTGCTCTGCAGAGCTAAGCACCGCTCCCGGACCTCTTTCGGCAGAAGGCGCACACCGCAGAGCACTGTGAGCGGCAGAATCGTCTTTGCGCGAAGAAGCAGCTTCTTCGTCTCCGGGAGCCGGAGAGAGCGGCAACTTCGCAAAGGTGATGAAACAAGCTGTACAACACTGCGATTGTGTGCGCAGCTTGCCAACTGAGAGAAAACAGTACCTGACCACTCTCCTGCCTTTTCTATTCACATGAACATTGGATTGCAAGCTGTTTTGGACAACTTTCTTTCTCTTCTTGCAAAACACTCGGCAGACCTCCGTGCAGCCTCTAGAACACGATGGGAGATGTTTTCTGTGCTGGCACAGTTTCTCCTTGCCAGACAGAGTGGAAAAGCTTTTTGCTAAGATGTAGACGAGAAGAGAGGCTAAAGACGAAGGTACGGTGCTCTGCAGAGCTAAGCACCGCTCTTGGGCTTCTTTCGGCAGAAGGCGCACACCGCAGAGCACTGTGAGCGGCAGAATCGTCTTTGCGCGAAGAAGCAGCTTCTTCGTCTCCGGGAGCCGGAGAGAGCGGCAGCTTCGCAAAGGTGATGAAACAAGCTGTAAAACACTGCGATTGTGTGCGCAGCTTTCCAACTGAGAGAAAACAATACCTGAGCACTCTCCTGCCTTTTCTATTCACATGAACATTCGATTGCAAGCTGTTTTGGACAACTTTCTTTCTCTTCTTGCAAAACGCTCGGCAGACCTCCGTGCAGCCTCTAGAACATGATGGGAGATGTTTTCTGTGCTGGCAGAGTTTCTCCTTGCCAGACAGAGTGGAAAAGCTTTTTGCTAAGATGTAGACGAGAAGAGAGGCTAAAGACGAAGGTACGGTGCTCTGCAGAGCTAAGCACCGCTCCCGGACCTCTTTCGGCAGAAGGCGCACACCGCAGAGCACTGTGAGCGGCAGAATCGTCTTTGCGCGAAGAAGCTGCTTCTTCGTCTCCGGGAGCAGGAGAGAGCGGCAACTTCGCAAAGGTGATGAAACAAGCTGTACAACACTGCGATTGTGTGCGCAGCTCGAAAACTGAGAGAAAAGAGTACCTGACCACTCTCCTGCCTTTTCTATTCACATGAACATTGGATTGCAAGCTGTTTTGGACAACTTTCTTTCTCTTCTTGCAAAACACTCGGCAGACCTCCGTGCGGCCTCTAGACACGATGGGAGATGTTTTCTGTTCTGACAGACTTTCTCCTTGCCAGACAGAGTGGAAAAGCTTTTAGCTAAGATGTAGACGAGAAGAGAGGCTAAAGACGAATGTACGGTGCTCTGTAGAGCTAAGCACCGCTCCCGGTCCTCTTTCGGCAGAAGGCGCACACCGCAGAGCACTGTGAGCGGCAGAATCGTCTTTGCTGGAAGAAGCAGCTTCTTCGTCTCCGGGAGCCGGAGAGAGCGGCAACTTCGCAAAGGTGATGAAACAAGCTGTACAACACTGCGATTGTGTGCGCTGCTTGCCAACTGAGGGAAAACAGTACCTGAGCACTCTCCTGCCTTTTCTATTCACATGAACATTCGATTGCAAGCTGTTTAGGACAACTTTCTTTCTCTTCTTGCAAAACACTCGGCAGACCTCCGTGCAGCTTCTAGAACACGATGGGAGATATTTTCTGTGCTGGCACAGTTTCTCCTTGCCAGACAGAGTGGAAAAGCTTTTTGCTAAGATGTAGACGAGAAGAGAGGCTAAAGACGAAGGTACGGTGCTCTGCAGAGCTAAGCACCGCTCTCGGACCTCTTTCGGCAGAAGCCGCACACCGCAGAGCACTGTGAGCGGCAGAATCGTCTTTGCGCGAAGAAGCAGCTGCTTCGTCTCCGGGAGCCGGAGAGAGCGGCAACTTCGCAAAGGTGATGAAACAAGCTGTACAACACTGCGATTGTGTGCGCAGCTTGCCAACTGAGAGAAAACAGTACCTGAGCACTCTCCTGCCTTTTCTATTCACATGAACATTCGATTGCAAGCTGTTTTGGACAACTTGCTTTCTCTTCTTGCAAAACACTCGGCAGACCTCCGTGCAGCCTCTAGAACACGATGGGAGATGTTTTCTGTGCTGGCACAGTTTCTCCTTGCCAGACAGAGTGGAAAAGCTTTTTGCTAAGATGTAGACGAGAAGAGAGGCTAAAGACGAAGGTACGGTGCTCTGCAGATCTAAGCGCCGCTCCCGGGCTTTTTTCGGCAGAAGGCGCACACCGCAGAGCACTGTGAGCGGCAGAATCGTCTTTGCGCGAAGAAGCAGCTTCTTCGTCTCCGGGAGCCGGAGAGAGCGGCAACTTCGCAAAGGTGATGAAACAAGCTGTACAACACTGCGATTGTGTGCGCAGCTTGAAAACTGAGAGAAAACAGTACCTGAGCACTCTCCTGCCTTTTCTATTCACATGAACATTGGATTGCAAGCTGTTTTGGACAACTTTCTTTCTCTTCTTGCAAAACACTCGGCAGACCTCCGTGCAGCTTCTAGAACACGATGGGAGATGTTTTCTGTGCTGGCACAGTTTCTCCTTGCCAGACAGAGTGGAAAAGCTTTTTGCTAAGATGTAGACGAGAAGAGAGGCTAAAGACGAAGGTACGGTGCTCTGCAGAGCTAAGCACCGCTCCCGGGCTTCTTTCGGCAGAAGCCGCACACCGCAGAGCACTGTGAGCGGCAGAATCGTCTTTGCGCGAAGAAGCAGCTTCTTCGTCTCCGGGAGCCGGAGAGAGCGGCAACTTCGCAAAGGTGATGAAACAAGCTGTACAACACTGCGATTGTGTGCGCAGCTTGCCAACTGAGAGAAAACAGTACCTGAGCACTCTCCTGCCTTTTCAATTCACATGAACATTGGATTGCAAGCTGTTTTGGACAACTTTCTTTCTCTTCTTGCAAAACACTCGGCAGACCTCCGTGCAGCTTCTAGAACACGATGGGAGATGTTTTCTGTGCTGGCACAGTTTCTCCTTGCCAGACAGAGTGGAAAAGCTTTTTGCTAAGATGTAGACGAGAAGAGAGGCTAAAGACGAAGGTACGGTGCTCTGCAGAGCTAAGCACCGCTCCCGGGCTTCTTTCGGCAGAAGGCGCACACCGCAGAGCACTGTGAGCGGCAGAATCGTCTTTGCGCGAAGAAGCAGCTTCTTCGTCTCCGGGAGCCGGAGAGAGCGGCAACTTCGCAAAGGTGATGAAACAAGCTGTACAACACTGCGATTCTGTGCGCAGCTTGAAAACTGAGAGAAAACAGTACCTGAGCACTCTCCTGCCTTTTATATTCACATGAGTATTCGATTGCAAGCTGTTTTGGACAACATTCTTTCTCTTCTTGCAAAACACTCGGCAGACCTCCGTGCAGCTTCTAGAACACGATGGGAGATGTTTTCTGTGCTGGCACAGTTTCTCCTTGCAGACAGAGTGGAAAAGATTTTTGCTAAGATGTAGACGAGAAGAGAGGCTAAAGACGAAGGTACGGTGCTCTGCAGAGCTAAGCACCGCTCCCGGACCTCTTTCGGCAGAAGGCGCACACCGCAGAGCACTGTGAGCGGCAGAATCGTCTTTGCGCGAAGAAGCAGCTTCTTCGTCTCCGGGAGCCGGAGAGAGCGGCAACTTCGCAAAGGTGATGAAACAAGCTGTACAACACTGCGATTGTGTGCGCAGCTTGCCAACTGAGAGAAAACAGTACCTGACCACTCTCCTGCCTTTTATATTCACATGAATATTCGATTGCAAACTGTTTTGGACAACTTGCTTTCTCTTCTTGCAAAACACTCGGCAGACCTCCGTGCAGCCTCTAGAACACGATGGGAGATGTTTTCTGTGCTGGCAGAGTTTCTCCTTGCCAGACAGAGTGGAAAAGCTTTTTGCTAAGATGTAGACGAGAAGAGAGGCTAAAGACGAAGGTACAGTGCTCTGCCGAGCTAAGCACCTCTCCCGGACCTCTTTCGGCAGAAGGCGCACACCGCAGAGCACTGTGAGCGGCAGAATAGTCTTTGCGCGAAGAAGCAGCTGCTTCGTCTCCGGGAGCCGGAGAGAGCGGCAACTTCGCAAAGGTGATGAAACAAGCTGTACAACACTGCGATTGTGTGCGCAGCTAGAAAACTGAGAGAAAACAGTACCTGAGCACTCTCCTGCCTTTTCTATTCACATGAACATTCGATTGCAAACTGTTTTGGACAACTTTCTTTCTCTTCCTGCAAAACAATCGGCAGACCTCCGTGCAGCCTCTAGAACACCATAGGATATGTTTTCAGTGCTGACAGACTTTCTCCTTGCCAGACAGAGTGGAAAAGCTTTTAGCTAAGATGTAGACGAGAAGAGAGGCTAAAGACGAAGGTACGGTGCTCTGCAGAGCTAAGCACCGCTCCCGGTCCTCTTTCGGCAGAGGGCGCACACCGCAGAGCACTGTGAGCGGCAAAATCGTCTTTGCGCGAAGAAGCAGCTGCTTCGTCTCCGGGAGCCGGAGACAGCGGCAACTTCGCAAACAAGCGAAGTTGTGATGAAACAAGCTGTACAACAAGGTGATGAAACAAGCTGTACAACACTGCGATTGTCTGCGCAGCTTGAAAACTGAGAGAAAACAGTACCTGAGCACTCTCCTGCCTTTTCTATTCACATGAACATTGGATTGCAAGCTGTTTTGGACAACTTTCTTTCTCTTCTTGCAAAACACTTGGCAGACCTCCGTGCAGCCTCTAGAACACGATGGGAGATGTTTTCTGTGCTGGCAGAGTTTCTCCTTGCCAGACAGAGTGGAAAAGCTTTTTGCTAAGATGTAGAAGAGAAGAGAGGCTAAAGACGAAGGTACGGTGCTCTGCTGAGCTAAGCACCGCTCCCGGACCTCTTTCGGCAGAAGGCGCACACCGCAGAGCACTGTGAGCGGCAGAATCGTCTTTGCGCGAAGAAGCAGCTTCTTCGTCTCCGGGAGCCGGAGAGAGCGGCAACTTCGCAAAGGTGATGAAACAAGCTGTACAACACTGCGATTGTGTGCGCAGCTTGCCAACTGAGAGAAAACAGTACCTGAGCACTCTCCTGCCTTTTCTATTCACATGAATATTCGATTGCAAGCTGTTTTGGACAACTTTCTTCTCTTCTTGCAAAACACTCGGCAGACCTCCGTGCAGCTTCTAGAACACGATGGGAGATGTTTTCTGTGCTGGCAGAGTTTCTCCTTGCCAGACAGAGTGGAAAAGCTTTTTGCTAAGATGTAGACGAGAAGAGAGGCTAAAGACGAAGGTACGGTGCTCTGCAGAGCTAAGCACCGCTCCCGGTCCTCTTTCGGCAGAAGGCGCACACTGCAGAGCACTGTGAGCGGCAGAATCGTCTTTGCGCGAAGAAGCAGCTGCTTCGTCTCCGGGAGCCGGAGAGAGCGGCAATTTCGCAGAGGTGATGAAACAAGCTGTACAACACTGCGATTGTCTGCGCAGCTTGCCAACTGAGAGAAAACAGTACCTGAGCACTCTCCTGCCTTTTCTATTCGCATGAACATTCGATTGGAAGCTGTTTTGGACAACTTTCTTTCTCTTCTTGCAAAACACTCGGCAGACCTCCGTGCAGCCTCTAGAACACGATAGGATATGTTTTCTGTGCTGGCAGAGTTTCTCCTTGCCAGACAGAGTGGAAAAGCTTTTTGCTAAGATGTAGACGAGAAGAGAGGCTAAAGACGAAGGTACGGTGCTCTGCAGAGCTAAGCACCGCTCTTGGGCTTCTTTCGGCAGAAGGCGCACACCGCAGAGCACTGTGAGCGGCAGAATCGTCTTTGCGCGAAGAAGCAGCTTCTTCGTCTCCGGGAGCCGGAGAGAGCGGCAGCTTCGCAAAGGTGATGAAACAAGCTGTAAAACACTGCGATTGTGTGCGCAGCTTTCCAACTGAGAGAAAACAATACCTGAGCACTCTCCTGCCTTTTCTATTCACATGAACATTCGATTGCAAGCTGTTTTGGACAACTTTCTTTCTCTTCTTGCAAAACGCTCGGCAGACCTCCGTGCAGCCTCTAGATCATGATGGGAGATGTTTTCTGTGCTGGCAGAGTTTCTCCTTGCCAGACAGAGTGGAAAAGCTTTTTGCTAAGATGTAGACGAGAAGAGAGGCTAAAGACGAAGGTACGGTGCTCTGCAGAGCTAAGCACCGCTCCCGGACCTCTTTCGGCAGAAGGCGCACACCGCAGAGCACTGTGAGCGGCAGAATCGTCTTTGCGCGAAGAAGCTGCTTCTTCGTCTCCGGGAGCAGGAGAGAGCGGCAACTTCGCAAAGGTGATGAAACAAGCTGTACAACACTGCGATTGTGTGCGCAGCTTGAAAACTGAGAGAAAAGAGTACCTGACCACTCTCCTGCCTTTTCTATTCACATGAACATTGGATTGCAAGCTGTTTTGGACAACTTTCTTTCTCTTCTTGCAAAACACTCGGCAGACCTCCGTGCGGCCCTCTAGACACGATGGGAGATGTTTTCTGTTCTGACAGACTTTCTCCTTGCCAGACAGAGTGGAAAAGCTTTTAGCTAAGATGTAGACGAGAAGAGAGGCTAAAGACGAATGTACGGTGCTCTGTAGAGCTAAGCACCGCTCCCGGTCCTCTTTCGGCAGAAGGCGCACACCGCAGAGCACTGTGAGCGGCAGAATCGTCTTTGCTGGAAGAAGCAGCTTCTTCGTCTCCGGGAGCCGGAGAGAGCGGCAACTTCGCAAAGGTGATGAAACAAGCTGTACAACACTGCGATTGTGTGCGCTGCTTGCCAACTGAGGGAAAACAGTACCTGAGCACTCTCCTGCCTTTTCTATTCACATGAACATTCGATTGCAAGCTGTTTAGGACAACTTTCTTTCTCTTCTTGCAAAACACTCGGCAGACCTCCGTGCAGCCTCTAGAACACGATGGGAGATATTTTCTGTGCTGGCACAGTTTCTCCTTGCCAGACAGAGTGGAAAAGCTTTTTGCTAAGATGTAGACGAGAAGAGAGGCTAAAGACGAAGGTACGGTGCTCTGCAGAGCAAAGCACCGCTCTCGGACCTCTTTCGGCAGAAGCCGCACACCGCAGAGCACTGTGAGCGGCAGAATCGTCTTTGCGCGAAGAAGCAGCTGCTTCGTCTCCGGGAGCCGGAGAGAGCGGCAACTTCGCAAAGGTGATGAAACAAGCTGTACAACACTGCAATTGTGTGCGCAGCTTGCCAACTGAGAGAAAACAGTACCTGAGCACTCTCCTGCCTTTTCTATTCACATGAACATTCGATTGCAAGCTGTTTTGGACAACTTGCTTTCTCTTCTTGCAAAACACTCGGCAGACCTCCGTGCAGCCTCTAGAACACGATGGGAGATGTTTTCTGTGCTGGCACAGTTTCTCCTTGCCAGACAGAGTGGAAAAGCTTTTTGCTAAGATGTAGACGAGAAGAGAGGCTAAAGACGAAGGTACAGTGCTCTGCAGAGCTAAGCACCGCTCCCGGGCTTCTTTCGGCAGAAGGCGCACACCGCAGAGCACTGTGAGCGGCAGAATCGTCTTTGCGCGAAGAAGCAGGTTCTTCGTCTCCGGGAGCCGGAGAGAGCGGCAACTTCGCAAAGGTGATGAAACAAGCTGTACAACACTGCGATTGTGTGCGCAGCTTGAAAACTGAGAGAAAACAGTACCTGACCACTCTCCTGCCTTTTCTATTCACATGAATATTCGATTGCAAGCTGTTTTGGACAACTTTCTTTCTCTTCTTGCAAAACACTCGGCAGCCTCTAGAACACGATGGGAGATGTTTTCTGTGCTGGCACAGTTTCTCCTTGCCAGACAGAGTGGAAAAGCTTTTTGCTAAGATGTAGACGAGAAGAGAGGCTAAAGACGAAGGTACGGTGCTCTGCAGAGCTAAGCACCGCTCCCGGACCTCTTTCGGCAGAAGGCGCACACCGCAGAGCACTGTGAGCGGCAGAATCGTCTTTGCGCGAAGAAGCATCTTCTTCGTCTCCGGGAGCCGAGGAGAGCGGCAACTTCGCAAAGGTGATGAAACAAGCTGTACAACACTGCGATTGTGTGCGCAGCTTGAAAACTGAGAGAAAACAGTACCTGACCACTCTCCTGCCTTTTATATTCACATGAGTATTCGATTGCAAGCTGTTATGGACAACATTCTTTCTCTTCTTGCAAAACACTCGGCTGACATCCGTGCAGCTTCTAGAACACGATGGGAGATGTTTTCTGTGCTGGCAGAGTTTCTCCTTGCCAGACAGAGTGGAAAAGCTTTTTGCTAAGATGTAGACGAGAAGAGAGGCTAAAGACGAAGGTACGGTGCTCTGCAGAGCTAAGCACCGCTCCCGGACCTCTTTCGGCAGAAGGCGCACACCGCAGAGCTCTGTGAGCGGCAGAATCGTCTTTGCGCGAAGAAGCAGCTTCTTCGTCTCCGGGAGCCGGAGAGAGCGGCAACTTCGCAAAGGTGATGAAACAAGCTGTACAACACTGCGATTGTCTGCGCAGCTTGAAAACTGAGAGAAAACAGTACCTGAGCACTCTCCTGCCTTTTCTATTCACATGAACTTTGGATTGGAAGCTGTTTTGGACAACTTTCTTTCTCTTCTTGCAAAACACTCGGCAGACCTCCGTGCAGCCTCTAGAACACGATGGGAGATGTTTTCTGTGCTGGCACAGTTTCTCCTTGCCAGACAGAGTGGAAAAGCTTTTTGCTAAGATGTAGACGAGAAGAGAGGCTAAAGACGAAGGTACGGTGCTCTGCAGATCTAAGCACCGCTCCCGGGCTTTTTTCGGCAGAAGGCGCACACCGCAGAGCACTGTGAGCGGCAGAATCGTCTTTGCGCGAAGAAGCAGCTTCTTCGTCTCCGGGAGCCGGAGAGAGCGGCAACTTGGCAAAGGTGATGAAACAAGCTGTACAACACTGCGATTGTGTGCGCAGCTTGAAAACTGAGAGAAAACAGTACCTGAGCACTCTCCTGCCTTTTCTATTCACATGAACATTGGATTGCAAGCTGTTTTGGACAACTTTCTTTCTCTTCTTGCAAAACACTCGGCAGACCTCCGTGCAGCTTCTAGAACACGATGGGAGATGTTTTCTGTGCTGGCACTGTTTCTCCTTGCCAGACAGAGTGGAAAAGCTTTTTGCTAATATGTAGACGAGAAGAGAGGCTAAAGACGAAGGTACGGTGCTCTGCAGAGCTAAGCACCGCTCCCGGGCTTCTTTCGGCAGAAGCCGCACACCGCAGAGCACTGTGAGCGGCAGAATCGTCTTTGCGCGAAGAAGCAGCTTCTTCGTCGCCGGGAGCCGGAGAGAGCGGCAACTTCGCAAAGGTGATGAAACAAGCTGTACAACACTGCGATTGTGTGCGCAGCTTGCCAACTGAGAGAAAACAGTACCTGAGCACTCTCCTGCCTTTTCTATTCACATGAATATTCGATTGCAAACTGTTTTGGACAACTTTCTTTCTCTTCTTGCAAAACACTCGGCAGACCTCCGTGCAGCCTCTAGAACACGATGGGAGATGTTTTCTGTGCTGGCAGAGTTTCTCCTTGCCAGACAGAGTGGAAAAGCTTTTTGATAAGATGTAGACGAGAAGAGAGGCTAAAGACGAAGGTACGGTGCTCTGCCGAGCTAAGCACCTCTCCCGGACCTCTTTCGGCAGAAGGCGCACACCGCAGAGCACTGTGAGCGGCAGAATAGTCTTTGCGCGAAGAAGCAGCTGCTTCGTCTCCGGGAGCCGGAGAGAGCGGCAACTTCGCAAAGGTGATGAAACAAGCTGTACAACACTGCGATTGTGTGCGCAGCTAGAAAACTGAGAGAAAACAGTACCTGAGCACTCTCCTGCCTTTTCTATTCACATGAACATTCGATTGCAAGCTGTTTTGGACAACTTTCTTTCTCTTCCTGCAAAACACTCGGCAGACCTCCGTGCAGCCTCTAGAACACGATAGGATATGTTTTCCGTGCTGACAGACTTTCTCCTTGCCAGACAGAGTGGAAAAGATTTTAGCTAAGATGTAGACGAGAAGAGAGGCTAAAGACGAAGGTACGGTGCTCTGCAGAGCTAAGCACCGCTCCCGGTCCTCTTTCGGCAGAAGGCGCACACCGCAGAGCACTGTGAGCGGCAAAATCGTCTTTGCGCGAAGAAGCAGCTGCTTGGTCTCCGGGAGCCGGAGAGAGCGGCAACTTCGCAAAAAAGCGAAGTTGTGATGAAACAAGCTGTACAACAAGGTGATGAAACAAGCTGTACAACACTGCGATTGTGTGCGCAGCTTGAAAACTGAGAGAAAACAGTACCTGAGCACTCTCCTGCCTTTTCTATTCACATGAACATTGGATTGCAAGCTGTTTTGGACAACTTTCTTTCTCTTCTTGCAAAACACTCGGCAGACCTCCGTGCAGCCTCTAGAACACGATGGGAGATGTTTTCTGTGCTGGCACAGTTTCTCCTTGCCAGACAGAGTGGAAAAGCTTTTTGCTAAGATGTAGACGAGAAGAGAGGCTAAAGACGAAGGTACGGTGCTCTGCTGAGCTAAGCACCGCTCCCGGACCTCTTTCGGCAGAAGGCGCACACCGCAGAGCACTGTGAGCGGCAGAATCGTCTTTGCGCGAAGAAGCAGCTTCTTCGTCTCCGGGAGCCGGAGAGAGCGGCAACTTCGCAAAGGTGATGAAACAAGCTGTACAACACTGCGATTGTGTGCGCAGCTTGCCAACTGAGAGAAAACAGTACCTGAGCACTCTCCTGCCTTTTCTATTCACATGAATATTCGATTGCAAGCTGTTTTGGACAACTTTCTTCTCTTCTTGCAAAACACTCGGCAGACCTCCGTGCAGCTTCTAGAACACGATGGGAGATGTTTTCTGTGCTGGCACTGTTTCTCCTTGCCAGACAGAGTGGAAAAGCTTTTTGCTAAGATGTAGACGAGAAGAGAGGCTAAAGACGAAGGTACGGTGCTCTGCAGAGCTAAGCACCGCTCCCGGTCCTCTTTCGGCAGAAGGCGCACACCGCAGAACACTGTGAGCGGCCGAATCGTCTTTGCGCGAAGAAGCAGCTTCTTCGTCTCCGGGAGCCGGAGAGAGCGGCAACTTCGCAAAGGTGATGAAACAAGCTGTACAACACTGCGATTGTGTGCGCAGCTTGCCAACTGAGAGAAAACAGTACCTGACCACTCTCTTGCCTTTTTTATTCACATGAGTATTCGATTGCAAGCTGTTTTGGACAACTTTCTTTTTCTTCTTGCAAAACACTCGACAGACCACCGTGCAGCTTCTAGAACACGATGGGAGATGTTTTCTGTGCTGGCAGAGTTTCTCCTTGCCAGACAGAGTGGAAAAGCTTTTTGCTAAGATGTAGACGAGAAGAGAGGCTAAAGACGAAGGTAGGGTGCTCTGCAGAGCTAAGCACCGCTCCCGGACCTCTTTCGGCAGAAGGCGCACACCGCAGAGCACTGTGAGCGGCAGAATCGTCTTTGCGCGAAGAAGCATCTTCTTCGTCTCCGGGAGCCGGAGAGAGCGGCAACTTCGCAAAGGTGATGAAACAAGCTGTACAACACTGCGATTGTGTGCGCAGCTTGCCAACTGAGAGAAAACAGTACCTGAGCACTCTCCTGCCTTTTCTATTCACATGAACATTCGATTGCAAGCTGTTTTGGACAACTTGCTTTCTCTTCTTGCAAAACACTCGGCAGACCTCCGTGCAGCCTCTAGAACACGATGGGAGATGTTTTCTGTGCTGGCACAGTTTCTCCTTGCCAGACAGAGTGGAAAAGCTTTTTGCTAAGATGTAGACGAGAAGAGAGGCTAAAGACGAAGGTACGGTGCTCTGCAGAGCTAAGCACTGCTCTTGGGCTTCTTTCGGCAGAAGGCGCACACCGCAGAGCACTGTGAGCGGCAGAATCGTCTTTGCGCGAAGAAGCAGCTTCTTCGTCTCCAGGAGCCGGAGAGAGCGGCAGCTTCGCAAAGGTGATGAAACAAGCTGTACAACACTGCGATTGTGTGCGCAGCTTGCCAACTGAGAGAAAACAATACCTGAGCACTCTCCTGCCTTTTCTATTCACATGAACATTCGATTGCAAGCTGTTTTGGACAACTTTCTTTCTCTTCTTGCAAAACGCTCGGCAGACCTCCGTGCAGCCTCTAGAACATGATGGGAGATGTTTTCTGTGCTGGCAGAGTTTCTCCTTGCCAGACAGAGTGGAAAAGCTTTTTGCTAAGATGTAGACGAGAAGAGAGGCTAAAGACGAAGGTACGGTGCTCTGCAGAGCTAAGCACCGCTCCCGGACCTCTTTCGGCAGAAGGCGCACACCGCAGAGCACTGTGAGCGGCAGAATCGTCTTTGCGCGAAGAAGCAGCTTCTTCGTCTCCGGGAGCAGGAGAGAGCGGCAACTTCGCAAAGGTGATGAAACAAGCTGTACAACACTGCGATTGTGTGCGCAGCTTGAAAACTGAGAGAAAAGAGTACCTGACCACTCTCCTGCCTTTTCTATTCACATGAACATTCGATTGCAAGCTGTTTTGGACAACTTTCTTTCTCTTCTTGCAAAACACTCGGCAGACCTCCGTGCAGCCTCTAGACACGATGGGAGATGTTTTCTGTTCTGACAGACTTTCTCCTTGCCAGACAGAGTGGAAAAGCTTTTAGCTAAGATGTAGACGAGAAGACAGGCTAAAGACGAATGTACGGTGCTCTGTAGAGCTAAGCACCTCTCCCGGTCCTCTTTCGGCCGAAGGCGCACACCGCAGTGCACTGTGAGCGGCAGAATCGTCTTTGCGGGAAGAAGCAGCTTCTTCGTCTCCGGGAGCCGGAGAGAGCGGCAACTTCGCAAAGGTGATGAAACAAGCTGTACAACACTGCGATTGTGTGCGCTGCTTGCCAACTGAGGGAAAACAGTACCTGAGCACTCTCCTGCCTTTTCTATTCACATGAACATTCGATTGCAAGCTGTTTAGGACAACTTTCTTTCTCTTCTTGCAAAACACTCGGCAGACCTCCGTGCAGCCTCTAGAACACGATGGGAGATATTTTCTGTTCTGGCACAGTTTCTCCTTGCCAGACAGAGTGGAAAAGCTTTTTGCTAAGATGTAGACGAGAAGAGAGGCTAAAGACGAAGGTACGGTGCTCTGCAGAGCTAAGCACCGCTCCCGGACCTCTTTCGGCAGAAGCCGCACACCGCAGAGCACTGTGAGCGGCAGAATCGTCTTTGCGCGAAGAAGCAGCTGCTTCGTCTCCGGGAGCCGGAGAGAGCGGCAACTTCGCAAAGGTGATGAAACAAGCTGTACAACACTGCGATTGTGTGCGCAGCTTGCCAACTGAGAGAAAACAGTACCTGACCACTCTTCTGCCTTTTCTAGTCACATGAACATTCGATTGCAAGCTGTTTTGGACAACTTGCTTTCTCTTCTTGCAAAACACTCGGCAGACCTCCGTGCAGCCTCTAGAACACGATGGGAGATGTTTTCTGTGCTGGCACAGTTTCTCCTTGCCAGACAGAGTGGAAAAGCTTTTTGCTAAGATGTAGACGAGAAGAGAGGCTAAAGACGAAGGTACAGTGCTCTGCAGAGCTAAGCACCGCTCCCGGGCTTCTTTCGGCAGAAGGCGCACACCGCAGAGCACTGTGAGCGGCAGAATCGTCTTTGCGCGAAGAAGCAGCTGCTTCGTCTCCGGGAGCCGGAGAGAGCGGCAACTTCGCAAAGGTGATGAAACAAGCTGTACAACACTGCGATTGTGTGCGCAGCTTGAAAACTGAGAGAAAACAGTACCTGACCACTCTCCTGCCTTTTCTATTCACATGAATATTCGATTGCAAGCTGTTTTGGACAACTTTCTTTCTCTTCTTGCAAAACACTCGGCAGCCTCTAGAACACGATGGGAGATGTTTTCTGTGCTGGCACACTTTCTCCTTGCCAGACAGAGTGGAAAAGCTTTTTGCTAAGATGTAGACGAGAAGAGAGGCTAAAGACGAAGGTACGGTGCTCTGCAGAGCTAAGCACCGCTCCCGGACCTCTTTCGGCAGAAGGCGCACACCGCAGAGCACTGTGAGCGGCAGAATCGTCTTTGCGCGAAGAAGCATCTTCTTCGTCTCCGGGAGCCGAGGAGAGCGGCAACTTCGCAAAGGTGATGAAACAAGCTGTACAACACTGCGATTGTGTGCGCAGCTTGAAACCTGAGAGAAAACAGTACCTGACCACTCTCCTGCCTTTTTTATTCACATGAGTATTCGATTGCAAGCTGTTATGGACAACATTCTTTCTCTTCTTGCAAAACACTCGGCTGACATCCGTGCAGCTTCTAGAACACGATGGGAGATGTTTTCTGTGCTGGCAGAGTTTCTCCTTGCCAGACAGAGTGGAAAAGCTTTTTGCTAAGATGTAGACGAGAAGAGAGGCTAAAGACGAAGGTACGGTGCTCTGCAGAGCTAAGCACCGCTCCCGGACCTCTTTCGGCAGAAGGCGCACACCGCAGAGCACTGTGAGCGGCAGAATCGTCTTTGCGCGAAGAAGCAGCTTCTTCGTCTCCGGGAGCCGGAGAGAGCGGCAGCTTCGCAAAGGTGATGAAACAAGCTGTACAACACTGCGATTGTGTGCGCAGCTTGAGAACTGAGAGAAAACAGTACCTGACCACTCTCCTGCCTTTTCTATTCACATGAACATTCGATTGCAAGCTGTTTTGGACAACTTTCTTTCTCTTCTTGCAAAACACTCGGCAGACCTCCGTGCAGCCTCTAGAACACGATAGGAGATGTTTTCTGTGCTGGCACAGTTTCTCCTTGCCAGACCGAGTGGAAAAGCTTTTTGCTAAGATGTAGACGAGAAGAGAGGCTAAAGACGAAGGTACGGTGCTCTGCAGAGCTAAGCACCGCTCCCGGACCTCTTTTGGCAGAAGGCGCACACCGCAGAGCACTGTGAGCGGCAGAATCGTCTTTGCGCGAAGAAGCAGCTTCTTCGTCTCCGGGAGCCGGAGAGAGCGGCAACTTCGCAAAGGTGATGAAACAAGCTGTACAACACTGCGATTGTGTGCGCAGCTTGAAAACTGAGAGAAAACAGTACCTGAGCACTCTCCTGCCTTTTCTACTCTCATGAACATTCGATTGCAAGCTGTTTTGGACAACTTGCTTTCTCTTCTTGCAAAACACTCGGCAGACCTCCGTGCAGCTTCTAGAACACGATAGGATATGTTTTCCGTGCTTACAGACTTTCTCCTTGCCAGACAGAGTGGAAAAGCTTTTTGCTAAGATGTAGACGAGAAGAGAGGCTAAAGACGAAGGTACGGTGCTCTGCAGAGCTAAGCACCGCTCCCGGTCCTCTTTCGGCAGAAGGCGCACACCGCAGAGCACTGTGAGCGGCAGAATCGTCTTTGCGCGAAGAAGCAGCTGCTTCGTCTCCGTGAGCCGGAGAGAGCGGCAATTTCGCAGAGGTGATGAAACAAGCTGTACAACACTGCGATTGTCTGCGCAGCTTGCCAACTGAGAGAAAACAGTACCTGACCACTCTCCTGCCTTTTCTATTCACATGAACATTCGATTGGAAGCTGTTTTGGACAACTTTCTTTCTCTTCTTGCAAAACACTCGGCAGACCTCCGTGCAGCTTCTAGAACACGATAGGATATGTTTTCCGTGCTGACAGTTTTTCTCCTTACCAGACAGAGTGGAAAAGCTTTTAGCTAAGATGTAGACGAGAAGAGAGGCTAAAGACGAAGGTACGGTGCTCTGCAGAGCTAAGCACCGCTCCCGGTCCTCTTTCGGCAGAAGGCGCACACCGCAGAGCACTGTGAGCGGCAGAATCGTCTTTGCGCGAAGAAGCAGCTGCTTCGTCTACGGGAGCCGGAGAGAGCGGCAACTTCGCAAAGGTGACGAAACAAACTGTACAACACTGTGATTGTGTGCGCAGCTTGCCAACTGAGAGAAAACAGTACCTGAGCACTCTCCTGCCTTTTCTATTCACATGAACATTGGATTGCAAGCTGTTTTGGACAACTTTCTTTCTCTTCTTGCAAAACACTCGGCAGACCTCCGTGCAGCCTCTAGAACACGATGGGAGATGTTTTCTGTGCTGGCAGAGTTTCTCCTTGCCAGACAGAGTGGAAAAGCTTTTTGCTAAGATGTAGACGAGAAGAGAGGCTAAAGACGAAGGTACGGTGCTCTGCAGAGCTAAGCACCGCTCCCGGACCTCTTTCGGCAGAAGGCGCACACCGCAGAGCACTGTGAGCGGCAGAATCGTCTTTGCGCGAAGAAGCAGCTTCTTCGTCTCCGGGAGCCGGAGAGAGCGGCAACTTGGCAAAGGTGATGAAACAAGCTGTACAACACTGCGATTGTGTGCGCTGCTTGCCAACTGAGGGAAAACAGAACCTGAGCACTCTCCTGCCTTTTCTATTCACATGAACATTCGATTGCAAGCTGTTTTGGACAACTTTCTTTCTCTTCTTGCAAAACACTCGGCAGACCTCCGTGCAGCCTCTAGAACACGATGGGAGATGTTTTCCGTGCTGACAGACTTTCTCCTTGCCAGACAGAGTGGAAAAGCTTTTTGCTAAGATGTAGACGAGAAGAGAGGCTAAAGACGAAGGTACGGTGCTCTGCAGAGCTAAGCACCGCTCCCGGTCCTCTTTCGGCAGAAGGCGCACACCGCAGAGCACTGTGAGCGGCAGAATCGTCTTTGCGCGAAGAAGCAGCTTCTTCGTCTCCGGGAGCCGGAGAGAGCGGCAATTTCACAAAGGTGATGAAACAAGCTGTACAACACTGCGATTGTGTGCGCAGCTTGAAAACTGAGAGAAAACAGTACCTGACCACTCTCCTGCCTTTTCTATTCACATGAACATTCGATTGCAAGCTGTTTTGGACAACTTTCTTTCTCTTCTTGCAAAACACTCGGCAGACCTCCGTGCAGCCTCTAGAACACGATGGGAGATGTTTTCTGTGCTGGCAGAGTTTCTCCTTGCCAGACCGAGTGGAAAAGCTTTTTGCTAAGATGTAGACGAGAAGAGAGGCTAAAGACGAATGTACGGTGCTCTGCAGAGCTAAGCATCGCTCCCGGACCTCTTTCGGCAGAAGGCGCACACCGCAGAGCACTGTGAGCGGCAGAATCGTCTTTGCGCGAAGAAGCAGCTGCTTCGTCTCCGGGAGCCGGAGAGAGCGGCAACTTCGCAAAGGTGACGAAACAAGCTGTACCACACTGCGATTGTGTGCGCAGCTTGCCAACTGAGAGAAAACAGTACCTGAGCACGCTCCTGCCTTTTCTATTCACATGAACATTCGATTGCAATCTGTTTTGGACAACTTGCTTTCTCTTCTTGCAAAACACTCGGCAGACCTCCGTGCAGCCTCTAGAACACGATGGGAGATGTTTTCTGTGCTGGCACAGTTTCTCCTTGCCAGACAGAGTGGAAAAGCTTTTTGCTAAGATGTAGACGAGAAGAGAGGCTAAAGACGAAGGTACGGTGCTCTGCAGTTCTAAGCACCGCTCCCGGGCTTTTTTCGGCAGAAGGCGCACACCGCAGAGCACTGTGAGCGGCAGAATCGTCTTTGCGCGAAGAAGCAGCTTCTTCGTCTCCAGGAGCCGGAGAGAGCGGCAACTTCGCAAAGGTGATGAAACAAGCTGTACAACACTGCGATTGTGTGCGCAGCTTGCCAACTGAGAGAAAACAGTACCTGAGCACTCTCCTGCCTTTTCTATTCACATGAACATTCGATTGCAAGCTGTTTTGGACAACTTTCTTTCTCTTCTTGCAAAACACTCGGCAGACCTCCGTGCAGCTTCTAGAACACGATGGGAGATGTTTTCTGTGCTGGCACAGTTTCTCCTTGCCAGACAGAGTGGAAAAGCTTTTTGCTAAGATGTAGACGAGAAGAGAGGCTAAAGACGAAGGTACGGTGCTCTGCAGAGCTAAGCACCGCTCCCGGCCTTCTTTCGGCAGAAGCCGCACACCGCAGAGCACTGTGAGCGGCAGAATCGTCTTTGCGCGAAGAAGCAGCTTCTTCGTCTCCGGGAGGCAGAGAGAGCGGCAACTTCGCAAAGGTGATGAAACAAGCTGTACAACACTGCGATTGTGTGCGCAGCTTGCCAACTGAGAGAAAACAGTACCTGAGCACTCTCCTGCCTTTTCTATTCACATGAACATTGGATTGCAAGCTGTTTTGGACAACTTTCTTTCTCTTCTTGCAAAACACTCGGCAGACCTCCGTGCAGCTTCTAGAACACGATGGGAGATGTTTTCTGTTCTGGCAGAGTTTCTCCTTGCCAGACAGAGTGGAAAAGCTTTTTGCTAAGATGTAGACGAGAAGAGAGGCTAAAGACGAAGGTACGGTGCTCTGCAGAGCTAAGCACCGCTCCCGGGCTTCTTTCGGCAGAAGCCGCACACCGCAGAGCACTGTGAGCGGCAGAATCGTCTTTGCGCGAAGAAGCAGCTTCTTCGTCTCCGGGAGCCGGAGAGAGCGGCAACTTCGCAAAGGTGATGAAACAAGCTGTACAACACTGCGATTGTGTGCGCAGCTTGAAAACTGAGAGAAAACAGTACCTGAGCACTCTCCTGCCTTTTATATTCACATGAGTATTCGATTGCAAGCTGTTTTGGACAACATTCTTTCTCTTCTTGCAAAACACTCGGCAGACCTCCGTGCAGCTTCTAGAACACGATGGGAGATGTTTTCTGTGCTGGCACAGTTTCTCCTTGCAGACAGAGTGGAAAAGATTTTTGCTAAGATGTAGACGAGAAGAGAGGCTAAAGACGAAGGTACGGTGCTCTGCCGAGCTAAGCACCTCTCCCGGACCTCTTTCGGCAGAAGGCGCACACCGCAGAGCACTGTGAGCGGCAGAATCGTCTTTGCGCGAAGAAGCAGCTGCTTCGTCTCCGGGAGCCGGAGAGAGCGGCAACTTCGTAAAGGTGATGAAACAAGCTGTACAACACTGCGATTGTGTGCGCAGCTAGAAAACTGAGAGAAAACAGTACCTGACCACTCTCCTGCCTTTTCTATTCACATGAACATTCGATTGCAAACTGTTTTGGACAACTTTCTTTCTCGTCCTGCAAAACACTCGGCAGACCTCCGTGCAGCCTCTAGAACACGATAGGATATGTTTTCCGTGCTGACAGACTTTCTCCTTGCCAGACAGAGTGGAAAAGCTTTTTGCTAAGATGTAGACGAGAAGAGAGGCTAAAGACGAAGGTACGGTGCTCTGCAGAGCTAAGCACCGCTCCCGGTCCTCTTTCGGCAGAAGGCGCACACCGCAGAGCACTGTGAGCGGCAGAATCGTCTTTGCGCGAAGAAGCAGCTTCTTCGTCTCCGGGAGCCGGAGAGAGCGGCAACTTCGCAAAGGTGATGAAACAAGCTGTACAACACTGCGATTGTGTGCGCAGCTTGCCAACTGAGAGAAAACAGTACCTGAGCACTCTCCTGCCTTTTCTATTCACATGAATATTCGATTGCAAGCTGTTTTGGACAACTTTCTTCTCTTCTTGCAAAAGACCCGGCAGACCTCCGTGCAGCCTCTAGAACATGATGGGAGATGTTTTCTGTGCTGGCAGAGTTTCTCCTTGCCAGACAGAGTGGAAAAGCTTTTAGCTAAGATGTAGACGAGAAGAGAGGCTAAAGACGAAGGTACGGTGCTCTGCAGAGCTAAGCATCGCTTCCGGACCTCTTTCGGCAGAAGGCGCACACCGCAGAGCACTGTGAGCGGCAGAATCGTCTTTGCGCGAAGAAGCAGCTGCTTCGTCTCCGGGAGCCGGAGAGAGCGGCAACTTCGCAAAGGTGATGAAACAAGCTGTACAACACTGCGATTGTGAGCGCAGCTTGCCAACTGAGAGAAAACAGTACCTGAGCACTCTCCTTCCTTTATATTCACATGAGTATTCGATTGCAAGCTGTTTTGGACAACATTCTTTCTCTTCTTGCAAAACACTCGGCAGACCTCCGTGCAGCTTCTAGAACACGATGGGAGATGTTTTCTGTGCTGGCACAGTTTCTCCTTGCAGACAGAGTGGAAAAGCTTTTTGCTAAGATGTAGACGAGAAGAGAGGCTAAAGACGAAGGTACGGTGCTCTGCAGAGCTAAGCACCGCTCCCGGACCTCTTTCGGCAGAAGGCGCACACCGCAGAGCACTGTGAGCGGCAGAATCGTCTTTGCGCGAAGAAGCAGCTTCTTCGTCTCCGGGAGCCGGAGAGAGCGGCAACTTCGCAAAGGTGATGAAACAAGCTGTACAACACTGCGATTGTGTGCGCAGCTTGAAAACTGAGAGAAAACAGTACCTCTGCATTCTCCTGCCTTTTCTATTCACATGAATATTCGATTGCAAACTGTTTTGGACAACTTGCTTTCTCTTCTTGCAAAACACTCGGCAGACCTCCGTGCAGCCTCTAGAACACGACGGGAGATGTTTTCTGTGCTGGCAGAGTTTCTCCTTGCCAGACAGAGTGGAAAAGCGTTTTGCTAAGATGTAGACGAGAAGAGAGGCTAAAGACGAAGGTACGGTGCTCTGCAGAGCTAAGCACCGCTCCTGGACCTCTTTCGGCAGAAGGCGCACACCGCAGAGCATTGTGAGCGGCAGAATCGTCTTTGCGCGAAGAAGCAGCTGCTTCGTCTCCGGGAGCCGGAGAGAGCGGCAACTTCGCAAAGGTGATGAAACAAGCTGTACAACACTGCGATTGTGTGCGCAGCTTGAAAACTGAGAGAAAACAGTACCTGACCACTCTCCTGCCTTTTCTATTCACATGAACATTCGATTGCAAGCTGTTTTGGACAACTTGCTTTCTCTTCTTGCAAAACACTCGGCAGACCTCCGTGCAGCCTCTAGAACACGATGGGAGATGTTTTCTGTGCTGGCACAGTTTCTCCTTGCCAGACAGAGTGGAAAAGCTTTTTGCTAAGATGTAGACGAGAAGAGAGGCTAAAGACGAAGGTACGGTGCTCTGCAGAGCTAAGCACTGCTCTTGGGCTTCTTTCGGCAGAAGGCGCACACCGCAGAGCACTGTGAGCGGCAGAATCGTCTTTGCGCGAAGAAGCAGCTTCTTCGTCTCCGGGAGCCGGAGAGAGCGGCAGCTTCGCAAAGGTGATGAAACAAGCTGTACAACACTGCGAATGTGTGCGCAGCTTTCCAACTGAGAGAAAACAATACCTGAGCACTCTCCTGCCTTTTCTATTCACATGAACATTCGATTGCAAGCTGTTTTGGACAACTTTCTTTCTCTTCTTGCAAAACGCTCGGCAGACCTCCGTGCAGCCTCTAGAACATGATGGGAGATGTTTTCTGTGCTGGTAGAGTTTCTCCTTGCCAGACAGAGTGGAAAAGCTTTTAGCTAAGATGTAGACGAGAAGAGAGGCTAAAGACGAAGGTACGGTGCTCTGCAGAGCTAAGCACCGCTCCCGGACCTCTTTCGGCAGAAGGCGCACACCGCAGAGCACTGTGAGCGGCAGAATCGTCTTTGCGCGAAGAAGCAGCTTCTTCGTCTCCGGGAGCAGGAGAGAGCGGCAACTTCGCAAAGGTGATGAAACAAGCTGTACAACACTGCGATTGTGTGCGCAGCTTGAAAACTGAGAGAAAAGAGTACCTGAGCACTCTCCTGCCTTTTCTATTCACATGAACATTGGATTGCAAGCTGTTTTGGACAACTTTCTTTCTCTTCTTGCAAAACACTCGGCAGACCTCCGTGCAGCCTCTAGACACGATGGGAGATGTTTTCTGTTCTTACAGACTTTCTCCTTGCCAGACAGAGTGGAAAAGCTTTTAGCTAAGATGTAGACGAGAAGAGAGGCTAAAGACGAATGTACGGTGCTCTGCAGAGCTAAGCACCGCTCCCGGACCTCTTTCGGCAGAAGGCGCACACCGCAGAGCACTGTGAGCGGCAGAATCGTCTTTGCGCGAAGAAGCAGCTTCTTCGTCTCCGGGAGCCGGAGAGAGCGGCAACTTCGCAAAGGTGATGAAACAAGCTGTACAACACTGCGATTGTGTGCGCAGTTTGAAAATTGAGAGAAAACAGTACCTGAGCACTCTCCTGCCTTTTCTATTCACATGAACATTGGATTGCAAGCTGTTTTGGACAACATTCTTTCTCTTCTTGCAAAACTCTCGGCAGACCTACGTGCGGCTTCCAGAACCCGATGGGAGATGTTTTCTGTGCTGGCACAGTTTCTTCTTGCCAGACAGAGTGGAAAAGCTTTTTGCTAAGATGTAGACGAGAAGAGAGGCTAAAGACGAAGGTACGGTGCTCTGCAGAGCTAAGCACCGCTCCCGGGCCTCTTTCGGCAGAAGGCGCACACCGCAGAGCACTGTGAGCGGCAGAATCGTCTTTGCGCGAAGAAGCAGCTTCTTCGTCTCCGGGAGCCGGAGAGAGCGGCAACTTCGCAAAGGTGATGAAACAAGCTGTACAACACTGCCATTGTGTGCGGAGCTTGAAAACTGAAAGAAAACAGTACCTGAGCACTCTCCTGCCTTTTCTATTCACATGAACATTCGATTGCAAGCTGTTTTGGACAACTTTCTTTCTCTTCTTGCAAAACACTCGGCAGACCTCCGTGCAGCCTCTAGAACACGATGGGAGATGTTTTCTGTGCTGGCACAGTTTCTCCTTGCCAGACAGAGTGGAAAAGCTTTTTGCTAAGATGTAGACGAGAAGAGAGGCTAAAGACGAAGGTACGGTGCTCTGCAGAGCTAAGCACCGCTCCCGGACCTCTTTCGGCAGAAGGCGCACACCGCAGAGCACTGTGAGCGGCAGAATCGTCTTTGCGCGAAGAAGCAGCTTCTTCGTCTCCGGGAGCCGGAGAGAGCGGCAACTTCGCAAAGGTGATGAAACAAGCTGTACAACACTGCCATTGTGTGCGCAGCTTGACAACTGAAAGAAAACAGTACCTGAGCACTCTCCTGCCTTTTCTATTCACATGAACATTGGATTGCAAGCTGTTTTGGACAACTTTCTTTCTCTTCTTGCAAAACACTCGGCAGACCTCCGTGCAGCCTCTAGAACACGATGGGAGATGTTTTCTGTGCTGGCAGAGTTTCTCCTTGCCAGACAGAGTGGAAAAGCTTTTTGCTAAGATGTAGACGAGAAGAGAGGCTAAAGACGAAGGTACGGTGCTCTGCAGAGCTAAGCACCGCTCCCGGTTCTCTTTCGGCAGAAGGCGCACACCGCAGAGCACTGTGAGCGGCAGAATCGTCTTTGCGCGAAGAAGCAGCTTCTTCGTCTCCGGGAGCCGGAGAGAGCGGCAACTTCGCAAAGGTGATGAAACAAGCTGTACAACACTGCGATTGTGTGCGCAGCTTGCCAAGTGAGAGAAAACAGTACCTGACCACTCTCCTGCCTTTTCTATTCACATGAACATTGGATTGCAAGCTGTTTTGGACAACTTTCTTTCTCTTCTTGCAAAACACTCGGCAGACCTCCGTGCAGCCTCTAGAACACGATAGGATATGTTTTTTGTGCTGGCACAGTTTCTCCTTGCCAGACAGAGTGGAAAAGCTTTTTGCTAAGATGTAGACGAGAAGAGAGGCTAAAGACGAAGGTACGGTGCTCTGCAGAGCTAAGCACCGCTCTTGGGCTTCTTTCGGCAGAAGGCGCACACCGCAAAGCATTGTGAGCGGCAGAATCGTCTTTGCGCGAAGAAGCAGCTTCTTCGTCTCCGGGAGCCGGAGAGAGCGGCAACTTCGCAAAGGTGATGAAACAAGCTGTACAACACTGCGATTTTGTGCGCAGCTTGCCAACTGAGAGAAAACAGTACCTGACCATTCTCCTGCCTTTTCTAGTCACATGAACATTGGATTGCAAGCTGTTTTGGACAACTTTCTTTCTCTTCTTGCAAAACACTCGGCAGACCTCCGTGCAGCCTCTAGAACACGATGGGAGATGTTTTCTGTGCTGGCACAGTTTCTCCTTGCCAGACAGAGTGGAAAAGCTTTTTGCTAAGATGTAGACGAGAAGAGAGGCTAAAGACGAAGGTACGGTGCTCTGCAGAGCTAAGCACCGCTCCCGGACCTCTTTCGGCAGAAGGCGCACACCGCAGAGCACTGTGAGCGGCAGAATCGTCTTTGCGCGAAGAAGCAGCTTCTTCGTCTCCGGGAGCCGGAGAGAGCGGCAACTTCGCAAAGGTGATGAAACAAGCTGTACAACACTGCGATTGTGTGCGCAGTTTGAAAACTGGGAGAAAACAGTACCTGAGCACTCTCCTGCCTTTTCTATTCACATGAACATTGGATTGCAAGCTGTTTTGGACAACATTCTTTCTCTTCTTGCAAAACACTCGGCAGACCTCCGTGCAGCTTCCAGAACCCGATGGGAGATGTTTTCTGTGCTGGCACAGTTTCTCCTTGCCAGACAGAGTGGAAAAGCTTTTTGCTAAGATGTAGACGAGAAGAGAGGCTAAAGACGAAGTTACGGTGCTCTGCAGAGCTAAGCACCGCTCCCGGACCTCTTTCGGCAGAAGGCGCACACCGCAGAGCACTGTGAGCGGCAGAATCGTCTTTGCGCGAAGAAGCAGCTTCTTCGTCTCCGGGAGCCGGAGAGAGCGGCAACTTCGCAAAGGTGATGAAACAAGCTGTACAACACTGCGATTGTGTGCGCAGTTTGCCAAGTGAGAGAAAACAGTACCTGAGCACTCTCCTGCCTTTTCTATTCACATGAACATTGGATTGCAAGCTGTTTTGGACAACTTTCTTTCTCTTCTTGCAAAACACTCGGCAGACCTCCGTGCAGCTTCTAGAACACGATGGGAGATGTTTTCTGTTCTGGCAGAGTTTCTCCTTGCCAGACAGAGTGGAAAAGCTTTTTGCTAAGATGTAGACGAGAAGAGAGGCTAAAGACGAAGGTACGGTGCTCTGCAGAGCTAAGCACCGCTCCCGGACCTCTTTCGGCAGAAGGCGCACACCGCAGAGCACTGTGAGCGGCAGAATCGTCTTTGCGCGAAGAAGCAGCTTCTTCGTCTCCGGGAGCCGGAGAGAGCGGCAACTTCGCAAAGGTGATGAAACAAGCTGTACAACACTGCGATTGTGTGCGCAGCTTGCCAACTGAGAGAAAACAGTACCTGAGCACTCTCCTGCCTTTTCTATTCACATGAACATTGGATTGCAAGCTGTTTTGGACAACTTTCTTTCTCTTCTTGCAAAACACTCGGCAGACCTCCGTGCAGCCTCTAGAACACGATGGGAGATGTTTTCTGTGCTGGCACAGTTTCTCCTTGCCAGACAGAGTGGAAAAGCTTTTTGCTAAGATGTAGACGAGAAGAGAGGCTAAAGACGAAGGTACGGTGCTCTGCAGAGCTAAGCACCGCTCCCGGACCTCTTTCGGCAGAAGGCGCACACCGCAGAGCACTGTGAGCGGCAGAATCGTCTTTGCGCGAAGAAGCAGCTTCTTCGTCTCCGGGAGCCGGAGAGAGCGGCAACTTGGCAAAGGTGATGAAACAAGCTGTACAACACTGCGATTGTGTGCGCAGCTTGCCAACTGAGAGAAAACAGTACCTGAGCACTCTCCTGCCTTTTCTATTCACATGAACATTGGATTGCAAGCTGTTTTGGACAACTTTCTTTCTCTTCTTGCAAAACACTCGGCAGACCTCCGTGCAGCCTCTAGAACACGATGGGAGATGTTTTCTGTGCTGGCAGAGTTTCTCCTTGCCAGACAGAGTGGATAAGCTTTTTGCTAAGATGTAGACGAGAAGAGAGGCTAAAGACGAAGGTACGGTGCTCTGCAGAGCTAAGCACCGCTCCTGGGCTTCTTTCGGCAGAAGGCGCACACCGCAGAGCACTGTGAGCGGCAGAATCGTCTTTGCGCGAAGAAGCAGCTTCTTCGTCTCCGGGAGCCGGAGAGAGCGGCAACTTCGCAAAGGTGATGAAACAAGCTGTACAACACTGCGATTGTGTGCGCAGTTTGAAAACTGAGAGAAAACAGTACCTGAGCACTCTCCTGCCTTTTCTATTCACATGAACATTCGATTGCAAGCTGTTTTGGACAACATTCTTTCTCTTCTTGCAAAACACTCGGCAGACCTCCGTGCAGCTTCCAGAACCCGATGGGAGATGTTTTCTGTGCTGGCACAGTTTATCCTTGCCAGACAGAGTGGAAAAGCTTTTGGCTAAGATGTAGACGAGAAGAGAGGCTAAAGACGAAGGTACGGTGCTCTGCAGAGCTAAGCACCGCTCCCGGACCTCTTTCGGCAGAAGGCGCACACCGCAGAGCACTGTGAGCGGCAGAATCGTCTTTGCGCGAAGAAGCAGCTTCTTCGTCTCCGGGAGCCGGAGAGAGCGGCAACTTCGCAAAGGTGATGAAACAAGCTGTACAACACTGCGATTGTGTGCGCAGCTTGCCAACTGAGAGAAAACAGTACCTGAGCACTCTGCTGCCTTTTCTATTCACATGAACATTCGATTGCAAGCTGTTTTGGACAACTTTCTTTCTCTTCTTGCAAAACACTCGGCAGACCTCCGTGCAGCCTCTAGAACACGATGGGAGATGTTTTCTGTGCTGGCACTGTTTCTCCTTGCCAGACAGAGTGGAAAAGCTTTTTGCTAAGATGTAGACGAGAAGAGAGGCTAAAGACGAAGGTACGGTGCTCTGCAGAGCTAAGCACCGCTCCTGGGCTTCTTTCGGCAGAAGGCGCACACCGCAGAGCATTGTGAGCGGCAGAATCGTCTTTGCGCGAAGAAGCAGCTTCTTCGTCTCCGCGAGCCGGAGAGAGCGGCAACTTCGCAAAGGTGATGAAACAAGCTGTACAACACTGCGATTGTGTGCGCAGTTTGAAAACTGAGAGAAAACAGTACCTGAGCACTCTCCTGCCTTTTCTATTCACATGAACATTGGATTGCAATCTGTTTTGGACAACATTCTTTCTCTTCTTGCAAAACACTCGGCAGACTTCCGTGCAGCTTCCAGAACCCGATGGGAGATGTTTTCTGTGCTGGCACAGTTTCTCCTTGCCAGACAGAGTGGAAAAGCTTTTTGCTAAGATGTAGACGAGAAGAGAGGCTAAAGACGAAGGTACGGTGCTCTGCAGAGCTAAGCACCGCTCCCGGACCTCTTTCGGCAGAAGGCGCACACCGCAGAGCACTGTGAGCGGCAGAATCGTCTTTGCGCGAAGAAGCAGCTTCTTCGTCTCCGGGAGCCGGAGAGAGCGGCAACTTGGCAAAGGTGATGAAACAAGCTGTACAACACTGCGATTGTGTGCGCAGCTTGCCAACTGAGAGAAAACAGTACCTGACCACTCTCCTGCCTTTTCTATTCACATGAACATTGGATTGCAAGCTGTTTTGGACAACTTTCTTTCTCTTCTTGCAAAACACTCGGCAGACCTCCGTGCAGCCTCTAGAACACGATGGGAGATGTTTTCTGTGCTGGCACAGTTTCTCCTTGCCAGACAGAGTGGAAAAGCTTTTTGCTAAGATGTAGACGAGAAGAGAGGCTAAAGACGAAGGTACGGTGCTCTGCAGAGCTAAGCACCGCTCCCAGTCCTCTTTCGGCAAAAGGCACACACCGCAGAGCACTGTGAGCGGCAGAATCGTCTTTGCGCGAAGAAGCAGCTTCTTCGTCTCCGGGAGCCGGAGAGAGCGGCAACTTCGCAAAGGTGATGAAACAAGCTGTACAACACTGCGATTGTGTGCGCAGCTTGCCAACTGAGAGAAAACAGTACCTGAGCACTCTCCTGCCTTTTCTATTCACATGAACATTGGATTGCAAGCTGTTTTGGACAACTTTCTTTCTCTTCTTGCAAAACACTCGGCAGACATCCGTGCAGCCTCTAGAACACGATGGGAGATGTTTTCTGTGCTGGCAGAGTTTCTCCTTGCCAGACAGAGTGGAAAAGCTTTTTGCTAAGATGTAGACGAGAAGAGAGGCTAAAGACGAAGGTACGGTGCTCTGCAGAGCTAAGCACCGCTCCTGGGCTTCTTTCGGCAGAAGGCGCACACCGCAGAGCACTGTGAGCGGCAGAATCGTCTTTGCGCGAAGAAGCAGCTTCTTCGTCTCCGGGAGCCGGAGAGAGCGGCAACTTCGCAAAGGTGATGAAACAAGCTGTACAACACTGCGATTGTGTGCGCAGTTTGAAAACTGAGAGAAAACAGTACCTGAGCACTCTCCTGCCTTTTCTATTCACATGAACATTGGATTGCAAGCTGTTTTGGACAACTTTCTTTCTCTTCTTGCAAAACACTCGGCAGACCTCCGTGCGGCTTCCAGAACTCGATGGGAGATGTTTTCTGTGCTGGCACAGTTTCTCCTTGCCAGACAGAGTGGAAAAGCTTTTTGCTAAGATGTAGACGAGAAGAGAGGCTAAAGACGAAGGTACGGTGCTCTGCAGAGCTAAGCACCGCTCCCGGACCTCTTTCGGCAGAAGGCGCACACCGCAGAGCACTGTGAGCGGCAGAATCGTCTTTGCGCGAAGAAGCAGCTTCTTCGTCTCCGGGAGCCGGAGAGAGCGGCAACTTCGCAAAGGTGATGAAACAAGCTGTACAACACTGCGATTGTGTGCGCAGCTTGCCAACTGAGAGAAAACAGTACCTGACCACTCTCCTGCCTTTTCTATTCACATGAACATTGGATTGCAAGCTGTATTGGACAACTTTCTTTCTCTTCTTGCAAAACACTCGGCAGACCTCCGTGCAGCCTCTAGAACACGATGGGAGATGTTTTCTGTGCTGGCAGAGTTTCTGCTTGCCAGACAGAGTGGAAAAGCTTTTTGCTAAGATGTAGACGAGAAGAGAGGCTAAAGACGAAGGTACGGTGCTCTGCAGAGCTAAGCACCGCTCCCGGACCTCTTTCGGCAGAAGGCGCACACCGCAGAGCACTGTGAGCGGCAGAATCGTCTTTGCGCGAAGAAGCAGCTTCTTCGTCTCCGGGAGCCGGAGAGAGCGGCAACTTCGCAAAGGTGATGAAACAAGCTGTACAACACTGCGATTGTGTGCGCAGCTTGCCAACTGAGAGAAAACAGTACCTGAGCACTCTGCTGCCTTTTCTATTCACATGAACATTCGATTGCAAGCTGTTTTGGACAACTTTCTTTCTCTTCTTGCAAAACACTCGGCAGACCTCCGTGCAGCCTCTAGAACACGATGGGAGATGTTTTCTGTGCTGGCACTGTTTCTCCTTGCCAGACAGAGTGGAAAAGCTTTTTGCTAAGATGTAGACGAGAAGAGAGGCTAAAGACGAAGGTACGGTGCTCTGCAGAGCTAAGCACCGCTCCTGGGCTTCTTTCGGCAGAAGGCGCACACCGCAGAGCATTGTGAGCGGCAGAATCGTCTTTGCGCGAAGAAGCAGCTTCTTCGTCTCCGCGAGCCGGAGAGAGCGGCAACTTCGCAAAGGTGATGAAACAAGCTGTACAACACTGCGATTGTGTGCGCAGTTTGAAAACTGAGAGAAAACAGTACCTGAGCACTCTCCTGCCTTTTCTATTCACATGAACATTGGATTGCAATCTGTTTTGGACAACATTCTTTCTCTTCTTGCAAAACACTCGGCAGACCTCCGTGCAACTTCCAGAACCCGATGGGAGATGTTTTCTGTGCTGGCACAGTTTCTCCTTGCCAGACAGAGTGGAAAAGCTTTTTGCTAAGATGTAGACGAGAAGAGAGGCTAAAGACGAAGGTACGGTGCTCTGCAGAGCTAAGCACCGCTCCCGGACCTCTTTCGGCAGAAGGCGCACACCGCAGAGCACTGTGAGCGGCAGAATCGTCTTTGCGCCAAGAAGCAGCTTCTTCGTCTCCGGGAGCCGGAGAGAGCGGCAACTTCGCAAAGGTGATGAAACAAGCTGTACAACACTGCGATTGTGTGCGCAGCTTGCCAACTGAGAGAAAACAGTACCTGACCACTCTCCTGCCTTTTCTATTCACATGAACATTGGATTGCAAGCTGTTTTGGACAACTTTCTTTCTCTTCTTGCAAAACACTCGGCAGACCTCCGTGCAGCCTCTAGAACACGATGGGAGATGTTTTCTGTGCTGGCACAGTTTCTCCTTGCCAGACAGAGTGGAAAAGCTTTTTGCTAAGATGTAGACGAGAAGAGAGGCTAAAGACGAAGGTACGGTGCTCTGCAGAGCTAAGCACCGCTCCCAGTCCTCTTTCGGCAGAAGGCACACACCGCAGAGCACTGTGAGCGGCAGAATCGTCTTTGCGCGAAGAAGCAGCTTCTTCGTCTCCGGGAGCCGGAGAGAGCGGCAACTTCGCAAAGGTGATGAAACAAGCTGTACAACACTGCGATTGTGTGCGCAGCTTGCCAACTGAGAGAAAACAGTACCTGACCACTCTGCTGCCTTTTCTAGTCACATGAACATTGGATTGCAAGCTGTTTTGGACAACTTTCTTTCTCTTCTTGCAAAACACTCGGCAGACCTCCGTGCAGCCTCTAGAACACGATGGGAGATGTTTTCTGTGCTGGCAGAGTTTCTCCTTGCCAGACAGAGTGGAAAAGCTTTTTGCTAAGATGTAGACGAGAAGAGAGGCTAAAGACGAAGGTACGGTGCTCTGCAGAGCTAAGCACCGCTCCTGGGCTTCTTTCGGCAGAAGGCGCACACCGCAGAGCACTGTGAGCGGCAGAATCGTCTTTGCGCGAAGAAGCAGCTTCTTCGTCTCCGGGAGCCGGAGAGAGCGGCAACTTCGCAAAGGTGATGAAACAAGCTGTACAACACTGCGATTGTGTGCGCAGCTTGCCAACTGAGAGAAAACAGTACCTGACCACTCTCCTGCCTTTTCTATTCACATGAACATTGGATTGCAAGCTGTATTGGACAACTTTCTTTCTCTTCTTGCAAAACACTCGGCAGACCTCCGTGCAGCCTCTAGAACACGATGGGAGATGTTTTCTGTGCTGGCAGAGTTTCTGCTTGCCAGACAGAGTGGAAAAGCTTTTTGCTAAGATGTAGACGAGAAGAGAGGCTAAAGACGAAGGTACGGTGCTCTGCAGAGCTAAGCACCGCTCCCGGACCTCTTTCGGCAGAAGGCGCACACCGCAGAGCACTGTGAGCGGCAGAATCGTCTTTGCGCGAAGAAGCAGCTTCTTCGTCTCCGCGAGCCGGAGAGAGCGGCAACTTCGCAAAGGTGATGAAACAAGCTGTACAACACTGCGATTGTGTGCGCAGCTTGCCAACTGAGAGAAAACAGTACCTGACCACTCTCCTGCCTTTTCTAGTCACATGAACATTGGATTGCAAGCTGTTTTGGACAACTTTCTTTCTCTTCTTGCAAAACACTCGGCAGACCTCCGTGCAGCCTCTAGAACACGATGGGAGATGTTTTCTGTGCTGGCACAGTTTCTCCTTGCCAGACAGAGTGGAAAAGCTTTTTGCTAAGATGTAGACGAGAAGAGAGGCTAAAGACGAAGGTACGGTGCTCTGCAGAGCTAAGCACCGCTCCCAGTCCTCTTTCGGCAGAAGGCACACACCGCAGAGCACTGTGAGCGGCAGAATCGTCTTTGCGCGAAGAAGCAGCTTCTTCCTCTCCGGGAGCCGGAGAGAGCGGCAACTTCGCAAAGGTGATGAAACAAGCTGTACAACACTGCGATTGTGTGCGCAGCTTGCCAACTGAGAGAAAACAGTACCTGAGCACTCTCCTGCCTTTTCTATTCACATGAACATTCGATTGCAAGCTGTTTTGGACAACTTTCTTTCTCTTCTTGCAAAACACTCGGCAGACCTCCGTGCAGCTTCTAGAACACGATGGGAGATGTTTTCTGTTCTGGCAGAGTTTCTCCTTGCCAGACAGAGTGGAAAAGCTTTTTGCTAAGATGTAGACGAGAAGAGAGGCTAAAGACGAAGGTACGGTGCTCTGCAGAGCTAAGCACCGCTCCCGGACCTCTTTCGGCAGAAGCCGCACACCGCAGAGCACTGTGAGCGGCAGAATCGTCTTTGCGCGAAGAAGCAGCTTCTTCGTCTCCGGGAGCCGGAGAGAGCGGCAACTTCGCAAAGGTGATGAAACAAGCTGTACAACACTGCGATTGTGTGCGCAGCTTGAAAACTGAGAGAAAACAGTACCTGAGCACTCTCCTGCCTTTTCTATTCACATGAATATTCGATTGCAAGCTGTTTTGGACAACTTTCTTTCTCTTCTTGCAAAAGACTCGGCAGACCTCCGTGCAGCCTCTAGAACACGATGGGAGATGTTTTCTGTGCTGGCAGAGTTTCTCCTTGCCAGACAGAGTGGAAAAGATTTTTGCTAAGATGTAGACGAGAAGAGAGGCTAAAGACGAAGGTACGGTGCTCTGCAGAGCTAAGCACCGCTCCCGGACCTCTTTCGGCAGAAGGCGCACACCGCAGAGCACTGTGAGCGGCAGAATCGTCTTTGCGCGAAGAAGCAGCTTCTTCGTCTCCGGGAGCCGGAGAGAGCGGCAACTTCGCAAAGGTGATGAAACAAGCTGTACAACACTGCGATTGTGTGCGCAGCTTGCCAACTGAGAGAAAACAGTACCTGACCACTCTCCTGCCTTTTGTAATCACATGAACATTCGATTGGAACCTGTTTTGGACAACTTTCTTTCTCTTCTTGCAAAACACTCGGCAGACCTCCGTGCAGCCTCTAGAACACGATGGGAGATGTTTTCTGTGCTGGCACAGTTTCTCCTTGCCAGACAGAGTGGAAAAGCTTTTTGCTAAGATGTAGACGAGAAGAGAGGCTAAAGACGAAGGTACGGTGCTCTGCAGAGCTAAGCACCGCTCCCAGTCCTCTTTCGGCAGAAGGCACACACCGCAGAGCACTGTGAGCGGCAGAATCGTCTTTGCGCGAAGAAGCAGCTTCTTCGTCTCCGGGAGCCGGAGAGAGCGGCAACTTCGCAAAGGTGATGAAACAAGCTGTACAACACTGCGATTGTGTGCGCAGCTTGCCAACTGAGAGAAAACAGTACCTGACCACTCTCCTGCCTTTTCTAGTCACATGAACATTGGATTGCAAGCTGTTTTGGACAACTTTCTTTCTCTTCTTGCAAAACACTCGGCAGACCTCCGTGCAGCCTCTAGAACACGATGGGAGATGTTTTCTGTGCTGGCAGAGTTTCTCCTTGCCAGACAGAGTGGAAAAGCTTTTTGCTAAGATGTAGACGAGAAGAGAGGCTAAAGACGAAGGTACGGTGCTCTGCAGAGCTAAGCACCGCTCCTGGGCTTCTTTCGGCAGAAGGCGCACACCGCAGAGCACTGTGAGCGGCAGAATCGTCTTTGCGCGAAGAAGCAGCTTCTTCGTCTCCGGGAGCCGGAGAGAGCGGCAACTTCGCAAAGGTGATGAAACAAGCTGTACAACACTGCGATTGTGTGCGCAGTTTGAAAACTGAGAGAAAACAGTACCTGAGCACTCTCCTGCCTTTTCTATTCACATGAACATTGGATTGCAAGCTGTTTTGGACAACTTTCTTTCTCTTCTTGCAAAACACTCGGCAGACCTCCGTGCGGCTTCCAGAACTCGATGGGAGATGTTTTCTGTGCTGGCACAGTTTCTCCTTGCCAGACAGAGTGGAAAAGCTTTTTGCTAAGATGTAGACGAGAAGAGAGGCTAAAGACGAAGGTACGGTGCTCTGCAGAGCTAAGCACCGCTCCCGGACCTCTTTCGGCAGAAGGCGCACACCGCAGAGCACTGTGAGCGGCAGAATCGTCTTTGCGCGAAGAAGCAGCTTCTTCGTCTCCGGGAGCCGGAGAGAGCGGCAACTTCGCAAAGGTGATGAAACAAGCTGTACAACACTGCGATTGTGTGCGCAGCTTGCCAACTGAGAGAAAACAGTACCTGACCACTCTCCTGCCTTTTCTATTCACATGAACATTGGATTGCAAGCTGTATTGGACAACTTTCTTTCTCTTCTTGCAAAACACTCGGCAGACCTCCGTGCAGCCTCTAGAACACGATGGGAGATGTTTTCTGTGCTGGCAGAGTTTCTGCTTGCCAGACAGAGTGGAAAAGCTTTTTGCTAAGATGTAGACGAGAAGAGAGGCTAAAGACGAAGGTACGGTGCTCTGCAGAGCTAAGCACCGCTCCCGGACCTCTTTCGGCAGAAGGCGCACACCGCAGAGCACTGTGAGCGGCAGAATCGTCTTTGCGCGAAGAAGCAGCTTCTTCGTCTCCGGGAGCCGGAGAGAGCGGCAACTTCGCAAAGGTGATGAAACAAGCTGTACAACACTGCGATTGTGTGCGCAGCTTGCCAACTGAGAGAAAACAGTACCTGACCACTCTCCTGCCTTTTCTAGTCACATGAACATTGGATTGCAAGCTGTTTTGGACAACTTTCTTTCTCTTCTTGCAAAACACTCGGCAGACCTCCGTGCAGCCTCTAGAACACGATGGGAGATGTTTTCTGTGCTGGCACAGTTTCTCCTTGCCAGACAGAGTGGAAAAGCTTTTTGCTAAGATGTAGACGAGAAGAGAGGCTAAAGACGAAGGTACGGTGCTCTGCAGAGCTAAGCACCGCTCCCAGACATCTTTCGGCAGAAGGCACACACCGCAGAGCACTGTGAGCGGCAGAATCGTCTTTGCGCGAAGAAGCAGCTTCTTCCTCTCCGGGAGCCGGAGAGAGCGGCAACTTCGCAAAGGTGATGAAACAAGCTGTACAACACTGCGATTGTGTGCGCAGCTTGCCAACTGAGAGAAAACAGTACCTGAGCACTCTCCTGCCTTTTCTATTCACATGAACATTCGATTGCAAGCTGTTTTGGACAACTTTCTTTCTCTTCTTGCAAAACACTCGGCAGACCTCCGTGCAGCCTCTAGAACACGATGGGAGATGTTTTCTGTGCTGGCAGAGTTTCTCCTTGCCAGACAGAGTGGAAAAGCTTTTTGCTAAGATGTAGACGAGAAGAGAGGCTAAAGACGAAGGTACGGTGCTCTGCAGAGCTAAGCACCGCTCCCGGACCTCTTTCGGCAGAAGCCGCACACCGCAGAGCACTGTGAGCGGCAGAATCGTCTTTGCGCGAAGAAGCAGCTTCTTCGTCTCCGGGAGCCGGAGAGAGCGGCAACTTGGCAAAGGTGATGAAACAAGCTGTACAACACTGCGATTGTGTGCGCAGCTTGAAAACTGAGAGAAAACAGTACCTGAGCACTCTCCTGCCTTTTCTATTCACATGAATATTCGATTGCAAGCTGTTTTGGACAACTTTCTTTCTCTTCTTGCAAAAGACTCGGCAGACCTCCGTGCAGCCTCTAGAACACGATGGGAGATGTTTTCTGTGCTGGCAGAGTTTCTGCTTGCCAGACAGAGTGGAAAAGCTTTTTGCTAAGATGTAGACGAGAAGAGAGGCTAAAGACGAAGGTACGGTGCTCTGCAGAGCTAAGCACCGCTCCCGGACCTCTTTCGGCAGAAGGCGCACACCGCAGAGCACTGTGAGCGGCAGAATCGTCTTTGCGCGAAGAAGCAGCTTCTTCGTCTCCGGGAGCCGGAGAGAGCGGCAACTTCGCAAAGGTGATGAAACAAGCTGTACAACACTGCGATTGTGTGCGCAGTTTGAAAATTGAGAGAAAACAGTACCTGAGCACTCTCCTGCCTTTTCTATTCACATGAACATTGGATTGCAAGCTGTTTTGGACAACATTCTTTCTCTTCTTGCAAAACTCTCGGCAGACCTACGTGCGGCTTCCAGAACCCGATGGGAGATGTTTTCTGTGCTGGCACAGTTTCTTCTTGCCAGACAGAGTGGAAAAGCTTTTTGCTAAGATGTAGACGAGAAGAGAGGCTAAAGACGAAGGTACGGTGCTCTGCAGAGCTAAGCACCGCTCCCGGACCTCTTTCGGCAGAAGGCGCACACCGCAGAGCACTGTGAGCGGCAGAATCGTCTTTGCGCGAAGAAGCAGCTTCTTCGTCTCCGGGAGCCGGAGAGAGCGGCAACTTCGCAAAGGTGATGAAACAAGCTGTACAACACTGCCATTGTGTGCGGAGCTTGAAAACTGAAAGAAAACAGTACCTGAGCACTCTCCTGCCTTTTCTATTCACATGAACATTCGATTGCAAGCTGTTTTGGACAACTTTCTTTCTCTTCTTGCAAAACACTCGGCAGACCTCCGTGCAGCCTCTAGAACACGATGGGAGATGTTTTCTGTGCTGGCACAGTTTCTCCTTGCCAGACAGAGTGGAAAAGCTTTTTGCTAAGATGTAGACGAGAAGAGAGGCTAAAGACGAAGGTACGGTGCTCTGCAGAGCTAAGCACCGCTCCCGGACCTCTTTCGGCAGAAGGCGCACACCGCAGAGCACTGTGAGCGGCAGAATCGTCTTTGCGCGAAGAAGCAGCTTCTTCGTCTCCGGGAGCCGGAGAGAGCGGCAACTTCGCAAAGGTGATGAAACAAGCTGTACAACACTGCCATTGTGTGCGCAGCTTGACAACTGAAAGAAAACAGTACCTGAGCACTCTCCTGCCTTTTCTATTCACATGAACATTGGATTGCAAGCTGTTTTGGACAACTTTCTTTCTCTTCTTGCAAAACACTCGGCAGACCTCCGTGCAGCCTCTAGAACACGATGGGAGATGTTTTCTGTGCTGGCAGAGTTTCTCCTTGCCAGACAGAGTGGAAAAGCTTTTTGCTAAGATGTAGACGAGAAGAGAGGCTAAAGACGAAGGTACGGTGCTCTGCAGAGCTAAGCACCGCTCCCGGTTCTCTTTCGGCAGAAGGCGCACACCGCAGAGCACTGTGAGCGGCAGAATCGTCTTTGCGCGAAGAAGCAGCTTCTTCGTCTCCGGGAGCCGGAGAGAGCGGCAACTTCGCAAAGGTGATGAAACAAGCTGTACAACACTGCGATTGTGTGCGCAGCTTGCCAAGTGAGAGAAAACAGTACCTGACCACTCTCCTGCCTTTTCTATTCACATGAACATTGGATTGCAAGCTGTTTTGGACAACTTTCTTTCTCTTCTTGCAAAACACTCGGCAGACCTCCGTGCAGCCTCTAGAACACGATAGGATATGTTTTTTGTGCTGGCACAGTTTCTCCTTGCCAGACAGAGTGGAAAAGCTTTTTGCTAAGATGTAGACGAGAAGAGAGGCTAAAGACGAAGGTACGGTGCTCTGCAGAGCTAAGCACCGCTCTTGGGCTTCTTTCGGCAGAAGGCGCACACCGCAAAGCATTGTGAGCGGCAGAATCGTCTTTGCGCGAAGAAGCAGCTTCTTCGTCTCCGGGAGCCGGAGAGAGCGGCAACTTCGCAAAGGTGATGAAACAAGCTGTACAACACTGCGATTTTGTGCGCAGCTTGCCAACTGAGAGAAAACAGTACCTGACCACTCTTCTGCCTTTTCTAGTCACATGAACATTGGATTGCAAGCTGTTTTGGACAACTTTCTTTCTCTTCTTGCAAAACACTCGGCAGACCTCCGTGCAGCCTCTAGAACACGATGGGAGATGTTTTCTGTGCTGGCAGAGTTTCTCCTTGCCAGACAGAGTGGAAAAGCTTTTTGCTAAGATGTAGACGAGAAGAGAGGCTAAAGACGAAGGTACGGTGCTCTGCAGAGCTAAGCACCGCTCCCGGACCTCTTTCGGCAGAAGGCGCACACCGCAGAGCACTGTGAGCGGCAGAATCGTCTTTGCGCGAAGAAGCAGCTTCTTCGTCTCCGGGAGCCGGAGAGAGCGGCAACTTCGCAAAGGTGATGAAACAAGCTGTACAACACTGCGATTGTGTGCGCAGTTTGAAAACTGGGAGAAAACAGTACCTGAGCACTCTCCTGCCTTTTCTATTCACATGAACATTGGATTGCAAGCTGTTTTGGACAACATTCTTTCTCTTCTTGCAAAACACTCGGCAGACCTCCGTGCAGCTTCCAGAACCCGATGGGAGATGTTTTCTGTGCTGGCACAGTTTCTCCTTGCCAGACAGAGTGGAAAAGCTTTTTGCTAAGATGTAGACGAGAAGAGAGGCTAAAGACGAAGTTACGGTGCTCTGCAGAGCTAAGCACCGCTCCCGGACCTCTTTCGGCAGAAGGCGCACACCGCAGAGCACTGTGAGCGGCAGAATCGTCTTTGCGCGAAGAAGCAGCTTCTTCGTCTCCGGGAGCCGGAGAGAGCGGCAACTTCGCAAAGGTGATGAAACAAGCTGTACAACACTGCCATTGTGTGCGCAGCTTGAAAACTGAAAGAAAACAGTACCTGAGCACTCTCCTGCCTTTTCTATTCACATGAACATTGGATTGCAAGCTGTTTTGGACAACTTTCTTTCTCTTCTTGCAAAACACTCGGCAGACCTCCGTGCAGCCTCTAGAACACGATGGGAGATGTTTTCTGTGCTGGCACAGTTTCTCCTTGCCAGACAGAGTGGAAAAGCTTTTTGCTAAGATGTAGACGAGAAGAGAGGCTAAAGACGAAGGTACGGTGCTCTGCAGAGCTAAGCACCGCTCCCGGACCTCTTTCGGCAGAAGGCGCACACCGCAGAGCACTGTGAGCGGCAGAATCGTCTTTGCGCGAAGAAGCAGCTTCTTCGTCTCCGGGAGCCGGAGAGAGCGGCAACTTCGCAAAGGTGATGAAACAAGCTGTACAACACTGCCATTGTGTGCGCTGCTTGAAAACTGAAAGAAAACAGTACCTGAGCACTCTCCTGCCTTTTCTATTCACATGAACATTCGATTGCAAGCTGTTTTGGACAACTTTCTTTCTCTTCTTGCAAAACACTCGGCAGACCTCCGTGCAGCCTCTAGAACACGATGGGAGATGTTTTCTGTGCTGGCAGAGTTTCTGCTTGCCAGACAGAGTGGAAAAGCTTTTTGCTAAGATGTAGACGAGAAGAGAGGCTAAAGACGAAGGTACGGTGCTCTGCAGAGCTAAGCACCGCTCCCGGACCTCTTTCGGCAGAAGGCGCACACCGCAGAGCACTGTGAGCGGCAGAATCGTCTTTGCGCGAAGAAGCAGCTTCTTCGTCTCCGGGAGCCGGAGAGAGCGGCAACTTGGCAAAGGTGATGAAACAAGCTGTACAACACTGCGATTGTGTGCGCAGCTTGAAAACTGAGAGAAAACAGTACCTGAGCACTCTGCTGCCTTTTCTATTCACATGAACATTGGATTGCAAGCTGTTTTGGACAACTTTCTTTCTCTTCTTGCAAAACACTCGGCAGACCTCCGTGCAGCCTCTAGAACACGATGGGAGATGTTTTTTGTGCTGGCACAGTTTCTCCTTGCCAGACAGAGTGGAAAAGCTTTTTGCTAAGATGTAGAGGAGAAGAGAGGCTAAAGACGAAGGTACGGTGCTCTGCAGAGCTAAGCACCGCTCCCGGACCTCTTTCGGCAGAAGGCGCACACCGCAGAGCACTGTGAGCGGCAGAATCGTCTTTGCGCGAAGAAGCAGCTTCTTCGTCTCCGGGAGCCGGAGAGAGCGGCAACTTGGCAAAGGTGATGAAACAAGCTGTACAACACTGCGATTGTGTGCGCAACTTGCCAACTGAGAGAAAACAGTACCTGAGCACTCTCCTGCCTTTTCTATTCACATGAACATTGGATTGCAAGCTGTTTTGGACAACTTTCTTTCTCTTCTTGCAAAACACTCGGCAGACCTCCGTGCAGCCTCTAGAACACGATGGGAGATGTTTTCTGTGCTGGCAGAGTTTCTCCTTGCCAGACAGAGTGGATAAGCTTTTTGCTAAGATGTAGACGAGAAGAGAGGCTAAAGACGAAGGTACGGTGCTCTGCAGAGCTAAGCACCGCTCCTGGGCTTCTTTCGGCAGAAGGCGCACACCGCAGAGCACTGTGAGCGGCAGAATCGTCTTTGCGCGAAGAAGCAGCTTCTTCGTCTCCGCGAGCCGGAGAGAGCGGCAACTTGGCAAAGGTGATGAAACAAGCTGTACAACACTGCGATTGTGTGCGCAGTTTGAAAACTGAGAGAAAACAGTACCTGAGCACTCTCCTGCCTTTTCTATTCACATGAACATTCGATTGCAAGCTGTTTTGGACAACTTTCTTTCTCTTCTTGCAAAACACTCGGCAGACCTCCGTGCAGCTTCCAGAACCCGATGGGAGATGTTTTCTGTGCTGGCACAGTTTATCCTTGCCAGACAGAGTGGAAAAGCTTTTTGCTAAGATGTAGACGAGAAGAGAGGCTAAAGACGAAGGTACGGTGCTCTGCAGAGCTAAGCACCGCTCCCGGACCTCTTTCGGCAGAAGGCGCACACCGCAGAGCACTGTGAGCGGCAGAATCGTCTTTGCGCGAAGAAGCAGCTTCTTCGTCTCCGGGAGCCGGAGAGAGCGGCAACTTCGCAAAGGTGATGAAACAAGCTGTACAACACTGCGATTGTGTGCGCAGCTTGCCAACTGAGAGAAAACAGTACCTGAGCACTCTGCTGCCTTTTCTATTCACATGAACATTCGATTGGAAGCTGTTTTGGACAACTTTCTTTCTCTTCTTGCAAAACACTCGGCAGACCTCCGTGCAGCCTCTAGAACACGATGGGAGATGTTTTCTGTGCTGGCAGAGTTTCTCCTTGCCAGACAGAGTGGAAAAGCTTTTTGCTAAGATGTAGACGAGAAGAGAGGCTAAAGACGAAGGTACGGTGCTCTGCAGAGCTAAGCACCGCTCCTGGGCTTCTTTCGGCAGAAGGCGCACACCGCAGAGCATTGTGAGCGGCAGAATCGTCTTTGCGCGAAGAAGCAGCTTCTTCGTCTCCGGGAGCCGGAGAGAGCGGCAACTTCGCAAAGGTGATGAAACAAGCTGTACAACACTGCGATTGTGTGCGCAGTTTGAAAACTGAGAGAAAACAGTACCTGAGCACTCTCCTGCCTTTTCTATTCACATGAACATTGGATTGCAATCTGTTTTGGACAACATTCTTTCTCTTCTTGCAAAACACTCGGCAGACCTCCGTGCAGCTTCCAGAACCCGATGGGAGATGTTTTCTGTGCTGGCACAGTTTCTCCTTGCCAGACAGAGTGGAAAAGCTTTTTGCTAAGATGTAGACGAGAAGAGAGGCTAAAGACGAAGGTACGGTGCTCTGCAGAGCTAAGCACCGCTCCCGGACCTCTTTGGGCAGAAGGCGTACACCGCAGAGCACTGTGAGCGGCAGAATCGTCTTTGCGCGAAGAAGCAGCTTCTTCGTCTCCGGGAGCCGGAGAGAGCGGCAACTTCGCAAAGGTGATGAAACAAGCTGTACAACACTGCGATTGTGTGCGCAGCTTGCCAACTGAGAGAAAACAGTACCTGAGCACTCTCCTGCCTTTTCTATTCACATGAACATTGGATTGCAAGCTGTTTTGGACAACTTTCTTTCTCTTCTTGCAAAACACTCGGCAGACCTCCGTGCAGCCTCTAGAACACGATGGGAGATGTTTTCTGTGCTGGCACAGTTTCTCCTTGCCAGACAGAGTGGAAAAGCTTTTTGCTAAGATGTAGACGAGAAGAGAGGCTAAAGACGAAGGTACGGTGCTCTGCAGAGCTAAGCACCGCTCCCAGTCCTCTTTCGGCAGAAGGCACACACCGCAGAGCACTGTGAGCGGCAGAATCGTCTTTGCGCGAAGAAGCAGCTTCTTCCTCTCCGGGAGCCGGAGAGAGCGGCAACTTCGCAAAGGTGATGAAACAAGCTGTACAACACTGCGATTGTGTGCGCAGCTTGCCAACTGAGAGAAAACAGTACCTGACCACTCTCCTGCCTTTTCTAGTCACATGAACATTGGATTGCAAGCTGTTTTGGACAACTTTCTTTCTCTTCTTGCAAAACACTCGGCAGACCTCCGTGCAGCCTCTAGAACACGATGGGAGATGTTTTCTGTGCTGGCAGAGTTTCTCCTTGCCAGACAGAGTGGAAAAGCTTTTTGCTAAGATGTAGACGAGAAGAGAGGCTAAAGACGAAGGTACGGTGCTCTGCAGAGCTAAGCACCGCTCCTGGGCTTCTTTCGGCAGAAGGCGCACACCGCAGAGCACTGTGAGCGGCAGAATCGTCTTTGCGCGAAGAAGCAGCTTCTTCGTCTCCGGGAGCCGGAGAGAGCGGCAACTTCGCAAAGGTGATGAAACAAGCTGTACAACACTGCGATTGTGTGCGCAGCTTGAAAACTGAGAGAAAACAGTACCTGAGCACTCTCCTGCCTTTTCTATTCACATGAACATTGGATTGCAAGCTGTTTTGGACAACTTTCTTTCTCTTCTTGCAAAACACTCGGCAGACCTCCGTGCGGCTTCCAGAACTCGATGGGAGATGTTTTCTGTGCTGGCACAGTTTCTCCTTGCCAGACAGAGTGGAAAAGCTTTTTGCTAAGATGTAGACGAGAAGAGAGGCTAAAGACGAAGGTACGGTGCTCTGCAGAGCTAAGCACCGCTCCCGGACCTCTTTCGGCAGAAGGCGCACACCGCAGAGCACTGTGAGCGGCAGAATCGTCTTTGCGCGAAGAAGCAGCTTCTTCGTCTCCGGGAGCCGGAGAGAGCGGCAACTTCGCAAAGGTGATGAAACAAGCTGTACAACACTGCGATTGTGTGCGCAGCTTGCCAACTGAGAGAAAACAGTACCTGACCACTCTCCTGCCTTTTCTATTCACATGAACATTGGATTGCAAGCTGTATTGGACAACTTTCTTTCTCTTCTTGCAAAACACTCGGCAGACCTCCGTGCAGCCTCTAGAACACGATAGGATATGTTTTTTGTGCTGGCAGAGTTTCTCCTTGCCAGACAGAGTGGAAAAGCTTTTTGCTAAGATGTAGACGAGAAGAGAGGCTAAAGACGAAGGTACGATGCTCTGCAGAGCTAAGCACCGCTCTTGGGCTTCTTTCGGCAGAAGGCGCACACCGCAGAGCAGTGTGAGCGGCAGAATCGTCTTTGCGCGAAGAAGCAGCTTCTTCGTCTCCGGGAGCCGGAGAGAGCGGCAACTTCGCAAAGGTGATGAAACAAGCTGTACAACACTGCGATTGTGTGCGCAGCTTGCCAACTGAGAGAAAACAGTACCTGACCACTCTCCTGCCTTTTCTAGTCACATGAACATTGGATTGCAAGCTGTTTTGGACAACTTTCTTTCTCTTCTTGCAAAACACTCGGCAGACCTCCGTGCAGCCTCTAGAACACGATGGGAGATGTTTTCTGTGCTGGCACAGTTTCTCCTTGCCAGACAGAGTGGAAAAGCTTTTTGCTAAGATGTAGACGAGAAGAGAGGCTAAAGACGAAGGTACGGTGCTCTGCAGAGCTAAGCACCGCTCCCAGTCCTCTTTCGGCAGAAGGCACACACCGCAGAGCACTGTGAGCGGCAGAATCGTCTTTGCGCGAAGAAGCAGCTTCTTCCTCTCCGGGAGCCGGAGAGAGCGGCAACTTCGCAAAGGTGATGAAACAAGCTGTACAACACTGCGATTGTGTGCGCAGCTTGCCAACTGAGAGAAAACAGTACCTGACCACTCTCCTGCCTTTTCTATTCACATGAACATTGGATTGCAAGCTGTTTTGGACAACTTTCTTTCTCTTCTTGCAAAACACTCGGCAGACCTCCGTGCAGCTTCTAGAACACGATGGGAGATGTTTTCTGTTCTGGCAGAGTTTCTCCTTGCCAGACAGAGTGGAAAAGCTTTTTGCTAAGATGTAGACGAGAAGAGAGGCTAAAGACGAAGGTACAGTGCTCTGCAGAGCTAAGCACCGCTCCCGGACCTCTTTCGGCAGAAGGCGCACACCGCAGAGCACTGTGAGCGGCAGAATCGTCTTTGCGCGAAGAAGCAGCTTCTTCGTCTCCGGGAGCCGGAGAGAGCGGCAACTTCGCAAAGGTGATGAAACAAGCTGTACAACACTGCGATTGTGTGCGCAGCTTGAAAACTGAGAGAAAACAGTACCTGAGCACTCTCCTGCCTTTTCTATTCACATGAATATTCGATTGCAAGCTGTTTTGGACAACTTTCTTTCTCTTCTTGCAAAAGACTCGGCAGACCTCCGTGCAGCCTCTAGAACACGATGGGAGATGTTTTCTGTTCTGGCAGAGTTTCTGCTTGCCAGACAGAGTGGAAAAGCTTTTTGCTAAGATGTAGACGAGAAGAGAGGCTAAAGACGAAGGTACGGTGCTCTGCAGAGCTAAGCACCGCTCCCGGACCTCTTTCGGCAGAAGGCGCACACCGCAGAGCACTGTGAGCGGCAGAATCGTCTTTGCGCGAAGAAGCAGCTTCTTCGTCTCCGGGAGCCGGAGAGAGCGGCAACTTCGCAAAGGTGATGAAACAAGCTGTACAACACTGCCATTGTGTGCGGAGCTTGAAAACTGAGAGAAAACAGTACCTGAGCACTCTCCTGCCTTTTCTATTCACATGAACATTGGATTGCAAGCTGTTTTGGACAACTTTCTTTCTCTTCTTGCAAAACACTCGGCAGACCTCCGTGCAGCCTCTAGAACACGATGGGAGATGTTTTCTGTGCTGGCACAGTTTCTTCTTGCCAGACAGAGTGGAAAAGCTTTTTGCTAAGATGTAGACGAGAAGAGAGGCTAAAGACGAAGGTACGGTGCTCTGCAGAGCTAAGCACCGCTCCCGGACCTCTTTCGGCAGAAGGCGCACACCGCAGAGCACTGTGAGCGGCAGAATCGTCTTTGCGCGAAGAAGCAGCTTCTTCGTCTCCGGGAGCCGGAGAGAGCGGCAACTTCGCAAAGGTGATGAAACAAGCTGTACAACACTGCCATTGTGTGCGGAGCTTGAAAACTGAAAGAAAACAGTACCTGAGCACTCTCCTGCCTTTTCTATTCACATGAACATTCGATTGCAAGCTGTTTTGGACAACTTTCTTTCTCTTCTTGCAAAACACTCGGCAGACCTCCGTGCAGCCTCTAGAACACGATGGGAGATGTTTTCTGTGCTGGCACAGTTTCTCCTTGCCAGACAGAGTGGAAAAGCTTTTTGCTAAGATGTAGACGAGAAGAGAGGCTAAAGACGAAGGTACGGTGCTCTGCAGAGCTAAGCACCGCTCCCGGACCTCTTTCGGCAGAAGGCGCACACCGCAGAGCACTGTGAGCGGCAGAATCGTCTTTGCGCGAAGAAGCAGCTTCTTCGTCTCCGGGAGCCGGAGAGAGCGGCAACTTCGCAAAGGTGATGAAACAAGCTGTACAACACTGCCATTGTGTGCGCAGCTTGAAAACTGAAAGAAAACAGTACCTGAGCACTCTCCTGCCTTTTCTATTCACATGAACATTGGATTGCAAGCTGTTTTGGACAACTTTCTTTCTCTTCTTGCAAAACACTCGGCAGACCTCCGTGCAGCCTCTAGAACACGATGGGAGATGTTTTCTGTGCTGGCAGAGTTTCTCCTTGCCAGACAGAGTGGAAAAGCTTTTTGCTAAGATGTAGACGAGAAGAGAGGCTAAAGACGAAGGTACGGTGCTCTGCAGAGCTAAGCACCGCTCCCGGTTCTCTTTCGGCAGAAGGCGCACACCGCAGAGCACTGTGAGCGGCAGAATCGTCTTTGCGCGAAGAAGCAGCTTCTTCGTCTCCGGGAGCCGGAGAGAGCGGCAACTTGGCAAAGGTGATGAAACAAGCTGTACAACACTGCGATTGTGTGCGCAGCTTGCCAAGTGAGAGAAAACAGTACCTGACCACTCTCCTGCCTTTTCTATTCACATGAACATTGGATTGCAAGCTGTTTTGGACAACTTTCTTTCTCTTCTTGCAAAACACTCGGCAGACCTCCGTGCAGCCTCTAGAACACGATAGGATATGTTTTTTGTGCTGGCACAGTTTCTCCTTGCCAGACAGAGTGGAAAAGCTTTTTGCTAAGATGTAGACGAGAAGAGAGGCTAAAGACGAAGGTACGGTGCTCTGCAGAGCTAAGCACCGCTCTTGGGCTTCTTTCGGCAGAAGGCGCACAACCGCAAAGCATTGTGAGCGGCAGAATCGTCTTTGCGCGAAGAAGCAGCTTCTTCGTCTCCGGGAGCCGGAGAGAGCGGCAACTTCGCAAAGGTTATGAAACAAGCTGTACAACACTGCGATTTTGTGCGCAGCTTGCCAACTGAGAGAAAACAGTACCTGACCACTCTCCTGCCTTTTCTAGTCACATGAACATTGGATTGCAAGCTGTTTTGGACAACTTTCTTTCTCTTCTTGCAAAACACTCGGCAGACCTCCGTGCAGCTTCTAGAACACGATGGGAGATGTTTTCTGTGCTGGCACAGTTTCTCCTTGCCAGACAGAGTGGAAAAGCTTTTTGCTAAGATGTAGACGAGAAGAGAGGCTAAAGACGAAGGTACGGTGCTCTGCAGAGCTAAGCACCGCTCCCGGACCTCTTTCGGCAGAAGGCGCACACCGCAGAGCACTGTGAGCGGCAGAATCGTCTTTGCGCGAAGAAGCAGCTTCTTCGTCTCCGGGAGCCGGAGAGAGCGGCAACTTCGCAAAGGTGATGAAACAAGCTGTACAACACTGCGATTGTGTGCGCAGTTTGAAAACTGGGAGAAAACAGTACCTGAGCACTCTCCTGCCTTTTCTATTCACATGAACATTGGATTGCAAGCTGTTTTGGACAACATTCTTTCTCTTCTTGCAAAAACACTCGGCAGACCTCCGTGCAGCTTCCAGAACCCGATGGGAGATGTTTTCTGTGCTGGCACAGTTTCTCCTTGCCAGACAGAGTGGAAAAGCTTTTTGCTAAGATGTAGACGAGAAGAGAGGCTAAAGACGAAGTTACGGTGCTCTGCAGAGCTAAGCACCGCTCCCGGACCTCTTTCGGCAGAAGGCGCACACCGCAGAGCACTGTGAGCGGCAGAATCGTCTTTGCGCGAAGAAGCAGCTTCTTCGTCTCCGGGAGCCGGAGAGAGCGGCAACTTCGCAAAGGTGATGAAACAAGCTGTACAACACTGCCATTGTGTGCGCAGCTTGAAAACTGAAAGAAAACAGTACCTGAGCACTCTCCTGCCTTTTCTATTCACATGAACATTGGATTGCAAGCTGTTTTGGACAACTTTCTTTCTCTTCTTGCAAAACACTCGGCAGACCTCCGTGCAGCCTCTAGAACACGATGGGAGATGTTTTCTGTGCTGCACAGTTTCTGCTTGCCAGACAGAGTGGAAAAGCTTTTTGCTAAGATGTAGACGAGAAGAGAGGCTAAAGACGACGGTACGGTGCTCTGCAGAGCTAAGCACCGCTCCCGGACCTCTTTCGGCAGAAGGCGCACACCGCAGAGCACTGTGAGCGGCAGAATCGTCTTTGCGCGAAGAAGCAGCTTCTTCGTCTCCGGGAGCCGGAGAGAGCGGCAACTTCGCAAAGGTGATGAAACAAGCTGTACAACACTGCGATTGTGTGCGCAGCTTGCCAAGTGAGAGAAAACAGTACCTGAGCACTCTCCTGCCTTTTCTATTCACATGAACATTGGATTGCAAGCTGTTTTGGACAACTTTCTTTCTCTTCTTGCAAAACACTCGGCAGACCTCCGTGCAGCTTCTAGAACACGATGGGAGATGTTTTCTGTTCTGGCAGAGTTTCTCCTTGCCAGACAGAGTGGAAAAGCTTTTTGCTAAGATGTAGACGAGAAGAGAGGCTAAAGACGAAGGTACGGTGCTCTGCAGAGCTAAGCACCGCTCCCGGACCTCTTTCGGCAGAAGGCGCACACCGCAGAGCACTGTGAGCGGCAGAATCGTCTTTGCGCGAAGAAGCAGCTTCTTCGTCTCCGGGAGCCGGAGAGAGCGGCAACTTCGCAAAGGTGATGAAACAAGCTGTACAACACTGCCATTGTGTGCGGAGCTTGAAAACTGAAAGAAAACAGTACCTGAGCACTCTCCTGCCTTTTCTATTCACATGAACATTCGATTGCAAGCTGTTTTGGACAACTTTCTTTCTCTTCTTGCAAAACACTCGGCAGACCTCCGTGCAGCCTCTAGAACACGATGGGAGATGTTTTCTGTGCTGGCACAGTTTCTCCTTGCCAGACAGAGTGGAAAAGCTTTTTGCTAAGATGTAGACGAGAAGAGAGGCTAAAGACGAAGGTACGGTGCTCTGCAGAGCTAAGCACCGCTCCCGGACCTCTTTCGGCAGAAGGCGCACACCGCAGAGCACTGTGAGCGGCAGAATCGTCTTTGCGCGAAGAAGCAGCTTCTTCGTCTCCGGGAGCCGGAGAGAGCGGCAACTTCGCAAAGGTGATGAAACAAGCTGTACAACACTGCCATTGTGTGCGCAGCTTGAAAACTGAAAGAAAACAGTACCTGAGCACTCTCCTGCCTTTTCTATTCACATGAACATTCGATTGCAAGCTGTTTTGGACAACTTTCTTTCTCTTCTTGCAAAACACTCGGCAGACCTCCGTGCAGCCTCTAGAACACGATGGGAGATGTTTTCTGTGCTGGCAGAGTTTCTCCTTGCCAGACAGAGTGGAAAAGCTTTTTGCTAAGATGTAGACGAGAAGAGAGGCTAAAGACGAAGGTACGGTGCTCTGCAGAGCTAAGCACCGCTCCCGGTTCTCTTTCGGCAGAAGGCGCACACCGCAGAGCACTGTGAGCGGCAGAATCGTCTTTGCACGAAGAAGCAGCTTCTTCGTCTCCGGGAGCCGGAGAGAGCGGCAACTTGGCAAAGGTGATGAAACAAGCTGTACAACACTGCGATTGTGTGCGCAGCTTGCCAAGTGAGAGAAAACAGTACCTGACCACTCTCCTGCCTTTTCTATTCACATGAACATTGGATTGCAAGCTGTTTTGGACAACTTTCTTTCTCTTCTTGCAAAACACTCGGCAGACCTCCGTGCAGCCTCTAGAACACGATAGGATATGTTTTTTGTGCTGGCACAGTTTCTCCTTGCCAGACAGAGTGGAAAAGCTTTTTGCTAAGATGTAGACGAGAAGAGAGGCTAAAGACGAAGGTACGGTGCTCTGCAGAGCTAAGCACCGCTCTTGGGCTTCTTTCGGCAGAAGGCGCACACCGCAAAGCATTGTGAGCGGCAGAATCGTCTTTGCGCGAAGAAGCAGCTTCTTCGTCTCCGGGAGCCGGAGAGAGCGGCAACTTCGCAAAGGTGATGAAACAAGCTGTACAACACTGCGATTTTGTGCGCAGCTTGCCAAATGAGAGAAAACAGTACCTGACCACTCTCCTGCCTTTTCTAGTCACATGAACATTGGATTGCAAGCTGTTTTGGACAACTTTCTTTCTCTTCTTGCAAAACACTCGGCAGACCTCCGTGCAGCTTCTAGAACACGATGGGAGATGTTTTCTGTGCTGGCACAGTTTCTCCTTGCCAGACAGAGTGGAAAAGCTTTTTGCTAAGATGTAGACGAGAAGAGAGGCTAAAGACGAAGGTACGGTGCTCTGCAGAGCTAAGCACCGCTCCCGGACCTCTTTCGGCAGAAGGCGCACACCGCAGAGCACTGTGAGCGGCAGAATCGTCTTTGCGCGAAGAAGCAGCTTCTTCGTCTCCGGGAGCCGGAGAGAGCGGCAACTTCGCAAAGGTGATGAAACAAGCTGTACAACACTGCGATTGTGTGCGCAGTTTGAAAACTGGGAGAAAACAGTACCTGAGCACTCTCCTGCCTTTTCTATTCACATGAACATTCGATTGCAAGCTGTTTTGGACAACATTCTTTCTCTTCTTGCAAAACACTCGGCAGACCTCCGTGCAGCTTCCAGAACCCGATGGGAGATGTTTTCTGTGCTGGCACAGTTTCTCCTTGCCAGACAGAGTGGAAAAGCTTTTTGCTAAGATGTAGACGAGAAGAGAGGCTAAAGACGAAGTTACGGTGCTCTGCAGAGCTAAGCACCGCTCCCGGACCTCTTTCGGCAGAAGGCGCACACCGCAGAGCACTGTGAGCGGCAGAATCGTCTTTGCGCGAAGAAGCAGCTTCTTCGTCTCCGGGAGCCGGAGAGAGCGGCAACTTCGCAAAGGTGATGAAACAAGCTGTACAACACTGCCATTGTGTGCGGAGCTTGAAAACTGAAAGAAAACAGTACCTGAGCACTCTCCTGCCTTTTCTATTCACATGAACATTGGATTGCAAGCTGTTTTGGACAACTTTCTTTCTCTTCTTGCAAAACACTCGGCAGACCTCCGTGCAGCCTCTAGAACACGATGGGAGATGTTTTCTGTGCTGCCACAGTTTCTGCTTGCCAGACAGAGTGGAAAAGCTTTTTGCTAAGATGTAGACGAGAAGAGAGGCTAAAGACGACGGTACGGTGCTCTGCAGAGCTAAGCACCGCTCCCGGACCTCTTTCGGCAGAAGGCGCACACCGCAGAGCACTGTGAGCGGCAGAATCGTCTTTGCGCGAAGAAGCAGCTTCTTCGTCTCCGGGAGCCGGAGAGAGCGGCAACTTCGCAAAGGTGATGAAACAAGCTGTACAACACTGCGATTGTGTGCGCAGCTTGCCAAGTGAGAGAAAACAGTACCTGAGCACTCTCCTGCCTTTTCTATTCACATGAACATTGGATTGCAAGCTGTTTTGGACAACTTTCTTTCTCTTCTTGCAAAACACTCGGCAGACCTCCGTGCAGCTTCTAGAACACGATGGGAGATGTTTTCTGTTCTGGCAGAGTTTCTCCTTGCCAGACAGAGTGGAAAAGCTTTTTGCTAAGATGTAGACGAGAAGAGAGGCTAAAGACGAAGGTACGGTGCTCTGCAGAGCTAAGCACCGCTCCCGGACCTCTTTCGGCAGAAGGCGCACACCGCAGAGCACTGTGAGCGGCAGAATCGTCTTTGCGCGAAGAAGCAGCTTCTTCGTCTCCGGGAGCCGGAGAGAGCGGCAACTTCGCAAAGGTGATGAAACAAGCTGTACAACACTGCGATTGTGTGCGCAGCTTGCCAACTGAGAGAAAACAGTACCTGAGCACTCTCCTGCCTTTTCTATTCACATGAACATTGGATTGCAAGCTGTTTTGGACAACTTTCTTTCTCTTCTTGCAAAACACTCGGCAGACCTCCGTGCAGCCTCTAGAACACGATGGGAGATGTTTTCTGTGCTGGCACAGTTTCTCCTTGCCAGACAGAGTGGAAAAGCTTTTTGCTAAGATGTAGACGAGAAGAGAGGCTAAAGACGAAGGTACGGTGCTCTGCAGAGCTAAGCACCGCTCCCGGACCTCTTTCGGCAGAAGGCGCACACCGCAGAGCACTGTGAGCGGCAGAATCGTCTTTGCGCGAAGAAGCAGCTTCTTCGTCTCCGGGAGCCGGAGAGAGCGGCAACTTCGCAAAGGTGATGAAACAAGCTGTACAACACTGCGATTGTGTGCGCAGCTTGCCAACTGAGAGAAAACAGTACCTGAGCACTCTCCTGCCTTTTCTATTCACATGAACATTGGATTGCAAGCTGTTTTGGACAACTTTCTTTCTCTTCTTGCAAAACACTCGGCAGACCTCCGTGCAGCCTCTAGAACACGATGGGAGATGTTTTCTGTGCTGGCAGAGTTTCTCCTTGCCAGACAGAGTGGATAAGCTTTTTGCTAAGATGTAGACGAGAAGAGAGGCTAAAGACGAAGGTACGGTGCTCTGCAGAGCTAAGCACCGCTCCTGGGCTTCTTTCGGCAGAAGGCGCACACCGCAGAGCACTGTGAGCGGCAGAATCGTCTTTGCGCGAAGAAGCAGCTTCTTCGTCTCCGCGAGCCGGAGAGAGCGGCAACTTCGCAAAGGTGATGAAACAAGCTGTACAACACTGCGATTGTGTGCGCAGTTTGAAAACTGAGAGAAAACAGTACCTGAGCACTCTCCTGCCTTTTCTATTCACATGAACATTCGATTGCAAGCTGTTTTGGACAACATTCTTTCTCTTCTTGCAAAACACTCGGCAGACCTCCGTGCAGCTTCCAGAACCCGATGGGAGATGTTTTCTGTGCTGGCACAGTTTATCCTTGCCAGACAGAGTGGAAAAGCTTTTTGCTAAGATGTAGACGAGAAGAGAGGCTAAAGACGAAGGTACGGTGCTCTGCAGAGCTAAGCACCGCTCCCGGACCTCTTTCGGCAGAAGGCGCACACCGCAGAGCACTGTGAGCGGCAGAATCGTCTTTGCGCGAAGAAGCAGCTTCTTCGTCTCCGGGAGCCGGAGAGAGCGGCAACTTCGCAAAGGTGATGAAACAAGCTGTACAACACTGCGATTGTGTGCGCAGCTTGCCAACTGAGAGAAAACAGTACCTGAGCACTCTGCTGCCTTTTCTATTCACATGAACATTCGATTGCAAGCTGTTTTGGACAACTTTCTTTCTCTTCTTGCAAAACACTCGGCAGACCTCCGTGCAGCCTCTAGAACACGATGGGAGATGTTTTCTGTGCTGGCACTGTTTCTCCTTGCCAGACAGAGTGGAAAAGCTTTTTGCTAAGATGTAGACGAGAAGAGAGGCTAAAGACGAAGGTACGGTGCTCTGCAGTGCTAAGCACCGCTCCTGGGCTTCTTTCGGCAGAAGGCGCACACCGCAGAGCATTGTGAGCGGCAGAATCGTCTTTGCGCGAAGAAGCAGCTTCTTCGTCTCCGCGAGCCGGAGAGAGCGGCAACTTCGCAAAGGTGATGAAACAAGCTGTACAACACTGCGATTGTGTGCGCAGTTTGAAAACTGAGAGAAAACAGTACCTGAGCACTCTCCTGCCTTTTCTATTCACATGAACATTCGATTGCAAGCTGTTTTGGACAACATTCTTTCTCTTCTTGCAAAACACTCGGCAGACCTCCGTGCAGCTTCCAGAACCCGATGGGAGATGTTTTCTGTGCTGGCACAGTTTCTCCTTGCCAGACAGAGTGGAAAAGCTTTTTGCTAAGATGTAGACGAGAAGAGAGGCTAAAGACGAAGGTACGGTGCTCTGCAGAGCTAAGCACCGCTCCCGGACCTCTTTCGGCAGAAGGCGCACACCGCAGAGCACTGTGAGCGGCAGAATCGTCTTTGCGCGAAGAAGCAGCTTCTTCGTCTCCGGGAGCCGGAGAGAGCGGCAACTTCGCAAAGGTGATGAAACAAGCTGTACAACACTGCGATTGTGTGCGCAGCTTGCCAACTGAGAGAAAACAGTACCTGAGCACTCTCCTGCCTTTTCTATTCACATGAACATTGGATTGCAAGCTGTTTTGGACAACTTTCTTTCTCTTCTTGCAAAACACTCGGCAGACCTCCGTGCAGCTTCTAGAACACGATGGGAGATGTTTTCTGTGCTGGCAGAGTTTCTCCTTGCCAGACAGAGTGGAAAAGCTTTTTGCTAAGATGTAGACGAGAAGAGAGGCTAAAGACGAAGGTACGGTGCTCTGCAGAGCTAAGCACCGCTCCTGGGCTTCTTTCGGCAGAAGGCGCACACCGCAGAGCACTGTGAGCGGCAGAATCGTCTTTGCGCGAAGAAGCAGCTTCTTCGTCTCCGGGAGCCGGAGAGAGCGGCAACTTCGCAAAGGTGATGAAACAAGCTGTACAACACTGCGATTGTGTGCGCAGTTTGAAAACTGAGAGAAAACAGTACCTGAGCACTCTCCTGCCTTTTCTATTCACATGAACATTGGATTGCAAGCTGTTTTGGACAACTTTCTTTCTCTTCTTGCAAAACACTCGGCAGACCTCCGTGCGGCTTCCAGAACTCGATGGGAGATGTTTTCTGTGCTGGCACAGTTTCTCCTTGCCAGACAGAGTGGAAAAGCTTTTTGCTAAGATGTAGACGAGAAGAGAGGCTAAAGACGAAGGTACGGTGCTCTGCAGAGCTAAGCACCGCTCCCGGACCTCTTTCGGCAGAAGGCGCACACCGCAGAGCACTGTGAGCGGCAGAATCGTCTTTGCGCGAAGAAGCAGCTTCTTCGTCTCCGGGAGCCGGAGAGAGCGGCAACTTCGCAAAGGTGATGAAACAAGCTGTACAACACTGCGATTGTGTGCGCAGCTTGCCAACTGAGAGAAAACAGTACCTGACCACTCTCCTGCCTTTTCTATTCACATGAACATTGGATTGCAAGCTGTATTGGACAACTTTCTTTCTCTTCTTGCAAAACACTCGGCAGACCTCCGTGCAGCCTCTAGAACACGATAGGATATGTTTTTTGTGCTGGCAGAGTTTCTCCTTGCCAGACAGAGTGGAAAAGCTTTTTGCTAAGATGTAGACGAGAAGAGAGGCTAAAGACGAAGGTACGGTGCTCTGCAGAGCTAAGCACCGCTCTTGGGCTTCTTTCGGCAGAAGGCGCACACCGCAGAGCAGTGTGAGCGGCAGAATCGTCTTTGCGCGAAGAAGCAGCTTCTTCCTCTCCGGGAGCCGGAGAGAGCGGCAACTTCGCAAAGGTGATGAAACAAGCTGTACAACACTGCGATTGTGTGCGCAGCTTGCCAACTGAGAGAAAACAGTACCTGACCACTCTCCTGCCTTTTCTAGTCACATGAACATTGGATTGCAAGCTGTTTTGGACAACTTTCTTTCTCTTCTTGCAAAACACTCGGCAGACCTCCGTGCAGCCTCTAGAACACGATGGGAGATGTTTTCTGTGCTGGCACAGTTTCTCCTTGCCAGACAGAGTGGAAAAGCTTTTTGCTAAGATGTAGACGAGAAGAGAGGCTAAAGACGAAGGTACGGTGCTCTGCAGAGCTAAGCACCGCTCCCAGTCCTCTTTCGGCAGAAGGCACACACCGCAGAGCACTGTGAGCGGCAGAATCGTCTTTGCGCGAAGAAGCAGCTTCTTCCTCTCCGGGAGCCGGAGAGAGCGGCAACTTCGCAAAGGTGATGAAACAAGCTGTACAACACTGCGATTGTGTGCGCAGTTTGAAAACTGAGAGAAAACAGTACCTGAGCACTCTCCTGCCTTTTCTATTCACATGAACATTCGATTGCAAGCTGTTTTGGACAACTTTCTTTCTCTTCTTGCAAAACACTCGGCAGACCTCCGTGCAGCTTCTAGAACACGATGGGAGATGTTTTCTGTTCTGGCAGAGTTTCTCCTTGCCAGACAGAGTGGAAAAGCTTTTTGCTAAGATGTAGACGAGAAGAGAGGCTAAAGACGAAGGTACGGTGCTCTGCAGAGCTAAGCACCGCTCCCGGACCTCTTTCGGCAGAAGGCGCACACCGCAGAGCACTGTGAGCGGCAGAATCGTCTTTGCGCGAAGAAGCAGCTTCTTCGTCTCCGGGAGCCGGAGAGAGCGGCAACTTGGCAAAGGTGATGAAACAAGCTGTACAACACTGCGATTGTGTGCGCAGCTTGAAAACTGAGAGAAAACAGTACCTGAGCACTCTCCTGCCTTTTCTATTCACATGAATATTCGATTGCAAGCTGTTTTGGACAACTTTCTTTCTCTTCTTGCAAAAGACTCGGCAGACCTCCGTGCAGCCTCTAGAACACGATGGGAGATGTTTTCTGTGCTGGCAGAGTTTCTGCTTGCCAGACAGAGTGGAAAAGCTTTTTGCTAAGATGTAGACGAGAAGAGAGGCTAAAGACGAAGGTACGGTGCTCTGCAGAGCTAAGCACCGCTCCCGGACCTCTTTCGGCAGAAGGCGCACACCGCAGAGCACTGTGAGCGGCAGAATCGTCTTTGCGCGAAGAAGCAGCTTCTTCGTCTCCGGGAGCCGGAGAGAGCGGCAACTTCGCAAAGGTGATGAAACAAGCTGTACAACACTGCGATTGTGTGCGCAGTTTGAAAATTGAGAGAAAACAGTACCTGAGCACTCTCCTGCCTTTTCTATTCACATGAACATTGGATTGCAAGCTGTTTTGGACAACATTCTTTCTCTTCTTGCAAAACTCTCGGCAGACCTACGTGCGGCTTCCAGAACCCGATGGGAGATGTTTTCTGTGCTGGCACAGTTTCTTCTTGCCAGACAGAGTGGAAAAGCTTTTTGCTAAGATGTAGACGAGAAGAGAGGCTAAAGACGAAGGTACGGTGCTCTGCAGAGCTAAGCACCGCTCCCGGACCTCTTTCGGCAGAAGGCGCACACCGCAGAGCACTGTGAGCGGCAGAATCGTCTTTGCGCGAAGAAGCAGCTTCTTCGTCTCCGGGAGCCGGAGAGAGCGGCAACTTCGCAAAGGTGATGAAACAAGCTGTACAACACTGCCATTGTGTGCGCAGCTTGAAAACTGAAAGAAAACAGTACCTGAGCACTCTCCTGCCTTTTCTATTCACATGAACATTCGATTGCAAGCTGTTTTGGACAACTTTCTTTCTCTTCTTGCAAAACACTCGGCAGACCTCCGTGCAGCCTCTAGAACACGATGGGAGATGTTTTCTGTGCTGGCACTGTTTCTCCTTGCCAGACAGAGTGGAAAAGCTTTTTGCTAAGATGTAGACGAGAAGAGAGGCTAAAGACGAAGGTACGGTGCTCTGCAGAGCTAAGCACCGCTCCCGGACCTCTTTCGGCAGAAGGCGCACACCGCAGAGCACTGTGAGCGGCAGAATCGTCTTTGCGCGAAGAAGCAGCTTCTTCGTCTCCGGGAGCCGGAGAGAGCGGCAACTTCGCAAAGGTGATGAAACAAGCTGTACAACACTGCCATTGTGTGCGCAGCTTGAAAACTGAAAGAAAACAGTACCTGAGCACTCTCCTGCCTTTTCTATTCACATGAACATTCGATTGCAAGCTGTTTTGGACAACTTTCTTTCTCTTCTTGCAAAACACTCGGCAGACCTCCGTGCAGCCTCTAGAACACGATGGGAGATGTTTTCTGTGCTGGCACTGTTTCTCCTTGCCAGACAGAGTGGAAAAGCTTTTTGCTAAGATGTAGACGAGAAGAGAGGCTAAAGACGAAGGTACGGTGCTCTGCAGAGCTAAGCACCGCTCCCGGACCTCTTTCGGCAGAAGGCGCACACCGCAGAGCACTGTGAGCGGCAGAATCGTCTTTGCGCGAAGAAGCAGCTTCTTCGTCTCCGGGAGCCGGAGAGAGCGGCAACTTGGCAAAGGTGATGAAACAAGCTGTACAACACTGCGATTGTGTGCGCAGTTTGAAAACTGGGAGAAAACAGTACCTGAGCACTCTCCTGCCTTTTCTATTCACATGAACATTGGATTGCAAGCTGTTTTGGACAACATTCTTTCTCTTCTTGCAAAACACTCGGCAGACCTCCGTGCAGCTTCCAGAACCCGATGGGAGATGTTTTCTGTGCTGGCAGAGTTTCTCCTTGCCAGACAGAGTGGAAAAGCTTTTTGCTAAGATGTAGACGAGAAGAGAGGCTAAAGACGAAGTTACGGTGCTCTGCAGAGCTAAGCACCGCTCCCGGACCTCTTTCGGCAGAAGGCGCACACCGCAGAGCACTGTGAGCGGCAGAATCGTCTTTGCGCGAAGAAGCAGCTTCTTCGTCTCCGGGAGCCGGAGAGAGCGGCAACTTCGCAAAGGTGATGAAACAAGCTGTACAACACTGCCATTGTGTGCGCAGCATGAAAACTGAAAGAAAACAGTACCTGAGCACTCTCCTGCCTTTTCTATTCACATGAACATTGGATTGCAAGCTGTTTTGGACAACTTTCTTTCTCTTCTTGCAAAACACTCGGCAGACCTCCGTGCAGCCTCTAGAACACGATGGGAGATGTTTTCTGTGCTGGCACAGTTTCTCCTTGCCAGACAGAGTGGAAAAGCTTTTTGCTAAGATGTAGACGAGAAGAGAGGCTAAAGACGAAGGTACGGTGCTCTGCAGAGCTAAGCACCGCTCCCGGACCTCTTTCGGCAGAAGGCGCACACCGCAGAGCACTGTGAGCGGCAGAATCGTCTTTGCGCGAAGAAGCAGCTTCTTCGTCTCCGGGAGCCGGAGAGAGCGGCAACTTCGCAAAGGTGATGAAACAAGCTGTACAACACTGCCATTGTGTGCGCTGCTTGAAAACTGAAAGAAAACAGTACCTGAGCACTCTCCTGCCTTTTCTATTCACATGAACATTCGATTGCAAGCTGTTTTGGACAACTTTCTTTCTCTTCTTGCAAAACACTCGGCAGACCTCCGTGCAGCCTCTAGAACACGATGGGAGATGTTTTCTGTGCTGGCAGAGTTTCTGCTTGCCAGACAGAGTGGAAAAGCTTTTTGCTAAGATGTAGACGAGAAGAGAGGCTAAAGACGACGGTACGGTGCTCTGCAGAGCTAAGCACCGCTCCCGGACCTCTTTCGGCAGAAGGCGCACACCGCAGAGCACTGTGAGCGGCAGAATCGTCTTTGCGCGAAGAAGCAGCTTCTTCGTCTCCGGGAGCCGGAGAGAGCGGCAACTTCGCAAAGGTGATGAAACAAGCTGTACAACACTGCGATTGTGTGCGCAGCTTGCCAAGTGAGAGAAAACAGTACCTGAGCACTCTCCTGCCTTTTCTATTCACATGAACATTCGATTGCAAGGTGTTTTGTACAACTTTCTTTCTCTTCTTGCAAAACACTCGGCAGACCTCCGTGCAGCTTCTAGAACACGATGGGAGATGTTTTCTGTTCTGGCAGAGTTTCTCCTTGCCAGACAGAGTGGAAAAGCTTTTTGCTAAGATGTAGACGAGAAGAGAGGCTAAAGACGAAGGTACGGTGCTCTGCAGAGCTAAGCACCGCTCCCGGACCTCTTTCGGCAGAAGGCGCACACCGCAGAGCACTGTGAGCGGCAGAATCGTCTTTGCGCGAAGAAGCAGCTTCTTCGTCTCCGGGAGCCGGAGAGAGCGGCAACTTCGCAAAGGTGATGAAACAAGCTGTACAACACTGCGATTGTGTGCGCAGCTTGCCAACTGAGAGAAAACAGTACCTGAGCACTCTCCTGCCTTTTCTATTCACATGAACATTGGATTGCAAGCTGTTTTGGACAACTTTCTTTCTCTTCTTGCAAAACACTCGGCAGACCTCCGTGCAGCCTCTAGAACACGATGGGAGATGTTTTCTGTGCTGGCACAGTTTCTCCTTGCCAGACAGAGTGGAAAAGCTTTTTGCTAAGATGTAGACGAGAAGAGAGGCTAAAGACGAAGGTACGGTGCTCTGCAGAGCTAAGCACCGCTCCCGGACCTCTTTCGGCAGAAGGCGCACACCGCAGAGCACTGTGAGCGGCAGAATCGTCTTTGCGCGAAGAAGCAGCTTCTTCGTCTCCGGGAGCCGGAGAGAGCGGCAACTTCGCAAAGGTGATGAAACAAGCTGTACAACACTGCGATTGTGTGCGCAGCTTGCCAACTGAGAGAAAACAGTACCTGAGCACTCTCCTGCCTTTTCTATTCACATGAACATTCGATTGCAAGCTGTTTTGGACAACTTTCTTTCTCTTCTTGCAAAACACTCGGCAGACCTCCGTGCAGCCTCTAGAACACGATGGGAGATGTTTTCTGTGCTGGCAGAGTTTCTCCTTGCCAGACAGAGTGGATAAGCTTTTTGCTAAGATGTAGACGAGAAGAGAGGCTAAAGACGAAGGTACGGTGCTCTGCAGAGCTAAGCACCGCTCCTGGGCTTCTTTCGGCAGAAGGCGCACACCGCAGAGCACTGTGAGCGGCAGAATCGTCTTTGCGCGAAGAAGCAGCTTCTTCGTCTCCGCGAGCCGGAGAGAGCGGCAACTTCGCAAAGGTGATGAAACAAGCTGTACAACACTGCGATTGTGTGCGCAGTTTGAAAACTGAGAGAAAACAGTACCTGAGCACTCTCCTGCCTTTTCTATTCACATGAACATTCGATTGCAAGCTGTTTTGGACAACATTCTTTCTCTTCTTGCAAAACACTCGGCAGACCTCCGTGCAGCTTCCAGAACCCGATGGGAGATGTTTTCTGTGCTGGCACAGTTTCTCCTTGCCAGACAGAGTGGAAAAGCTTTTTGCTAAGATGTAGACGAGAAGAGAGGCTAAAGACGAAGGTACGGTGCTCTGCAGAGCTAAGCACCGCTCCCGGACCTCTTTCGGCAGAAGGCGCACACCGCAGAGCACTGTGAGCGGCAGAATCGTCTTTGCGCGAAGAAGCAGCTTCTTCGTCTCCGGGAGCCGGAGAGAGCGGCAACTTCGCAAAGGTGATGAAACAAGCTGTACAACACTGCGATTGTGTGCGCAGCTTGCCAACTGAGAGAAAACAGTACCTGAGCACTCTCCTGCCTTTTCTATTCACATGAACATTCGATTGCAAGCTGTTTTGGACAACTTTCTTTCTCTTCTTGCAAAACACTCGGCAGACCTCCGTGCAGCCTCTAGAACACGATGGGAGATGTTTTCTGTGCTGGCACTGTTTCTCCTTGCCAGACAGAGTGGAAAAGCTTTTTGCTAAGATGTAGACGAGAAGAGAGGCTAAAGACGAAGTTACGGTGCTCTGCAGAGCTAAGCACCGCTCCTGGGCTTCTTTCGGCAGAAGGCGCACACCGCAGAGCATTGTGAGCGGCAGAATTGTCTTTGCGCGAAGAAGCAGCTTCTTCGTCTCCGCGAGCCGGAGAGAGCGGCAACTTCGCAAAGGTGATGAAACAAGCTGTACAACACTGCGATTGTGTGCGCAGTTTGAAAACTGAGAGAAAACAGTACCTGAGCACTCTGCTGCCTTTTCTATTCACATGAACATTGGATTGCAATCTGTTTTGGACAACATTCTTTCTCTTCTTGCAAAACACTCGGCAGACCTCCGTGCAGCTTCCAGAACCCGATGGGAGATGTTTTCTGTGCTGGCACAGTTTCTCCTTGCCAGACAGAGTGGAAAAGCTTTTTGCTAAGATGTAGACGAGAAGAGAGGCTAAAGACGAAGGTACGGTGCTCTGCAGAGCTAAGCACCGCTCCCGGACCTCTTTCGGCAGAAGGCGCACACCGCAGAGCACTGTGAGCGGCAGAATCGTCTTTGCGCGAAGAAGCAGCTTCTTCGTCTCCGGGAGCCGGAGAGAGCGGCAACTTCGCAAAGGTGATGAAACAAGCTGTACAACACTGCGATTGTGTGCGCAGCTTGCCAAGTGAGAGAAAACAGTACCTGAGCACTCTCCTGCCTTTTCTATTCACATGAACATTGGATTGCAAGCTGTTTTGGACAACTTTCTTTCTCTTCTTGCAAAACACTCGGCAGACCTCCGTGCAGCCTCTAGAACACGATGGGAGATGTTTTCTGTGCTGGCACAGTTTCTCCTTGCCAGACAGAGTGGAAAAGCTTTTTGCTAAGATGTAGACGAGAAGAGAGGCTAAAGACGAAGGTACGGTGCTCTGCAGAGCTAAGCACCGCTCCCGGACCTCTTTCGGCAGAAGGCGCACACCGCAGAGCACTGTGAGCGGCAGAATCGTCTTTGCGCGAAGAAGCAGCTTCTTCGTCTCCGGGAGCCGGAGAGAGCGGCAACTTGGCAAAGGTGATGAAACAAGCTGTACAACACTGCGATTGTGTGCGCAGCTTGCCAACTGAGAGAAAACAGTACCTGAGCACTCTCCTGCCTTTTCTATTCACATGAACATTGGATTGCAAGCTGTTTTGGACAACTTTCTTTCTCTTCTTGCAAAACACTCGGCAGACCTCCGTGCAGCCTCTAGAACACGATGGGAGATGTTTTTTGTGCTGGCACAGTTTCTCCTTGCCAGACAGAGTGGAAAAGCTTTTTGCTAAGATGTAGACGAGAAGAGAGGCTAAAGACGAAGGTACGGTGCTCTGCAGAGCTAAGCACCGCTCCCTGACCTCTTTCGGCAGAAGGCGCACACCGCAGAGCACTGTGAGCGGCAGAATCGTCTTTGCGCGAAGAAGCAGCTTCTTCGTCTCCGGGAGCCGGAGAGAGCGGCAACTTCGCAAAGGTGATGAAACAAGCTGTACAACACTGCGATTGTGTGCGCAGCTTGCCAACTGAGAGAAAACAGTACCTGAGCACTCTCCTGCCTTTTCTATTCACATGAACATTGGATTGCAAGCTGTTTTGGACAACTTTCTTTCTCTTCTTGCAAAACACTCGGCAGACCTCCGTGCAGCTTCTAGAACACGATGGGAGATGTTTTCTGTTCTGGCAGAGTTTCTCCTTGCCAGACAGAGTGGAAAAGCTTTTTGCTAAGATGTAAACGAGAAGAGAGGCTAAAGACGAAGGTACGGTGCTCTGCAGAGCTAAGCACCGCTCCCGGACCTCTTTCGGCAGAAGGCGCACACCGCAGAGCACTGTGAGCGGCAGAATCGTCTTTGCGCGAAGAAGCAGCTTCTTCGTCTCCGGGAGCCGGAGAGAGCGGCAACTTCGCAAAGGTGATGAAACAAGCTGTACAACACTGCGATTGTGTGCGCAGCTTGCCAACTGAGAGAAAACAGTACCTGAGCACTCTCCTGCCTTTTCTATTCACATGAACATTGGATTGCAAGCTGTTTTGGACAACTTTCTTTCTCTTCTTGCAAAACACTCGGCAGACCTCCGTGCAGCCTCTAGAACACGATGGGAGATGTTTTCTGTGCTGGCACAGTTTCTCCTTGCCAGACAGAGTGGAAAAGCTTTTTGCTAAGATGTAGACGAGAAGAGAGGCTAAAGACGAAGGTACGGTGCTCTGCAGAGCTAAGCACCGCTCCTGGGCTTCTTTCGGCAGAAGGCGCACACCGCAGAGCACTGTGAGCGGCAGAATGGTCTTTGCGCGAAGAAGCAGCTTCTTCGTCTCCGGGAGCCGGAGAGAGCGGCAACTTCGCAAAGGTGATGAAACAAGCTGTACAACACTGCGATTGTGTGCGCAGCTTGCCAACTGAGAGAAAACAGTACCTGAGCACTCTCCTGCCTTTTCTAGTCACATGAACATTGGATTGCAAGCTGTTTTGGACAACTTTCTTTCTCTTCTTGCAAAACACTCGGCAGACCTCCGTGCAGCCTCTAGAACACGATGGGAGATGTTTTCTGTGCTGGCACAGTTTCTCCTTGCCAGACAGAGTGGAAAAGCTTTTTGCTAAGATGTAGACGAGAAGAGAGGCTAAAGACGAAGGTACGGTGCTCTGCAGAGCTAAGCACCGCTCCCGGACCTCTTTCGGCAGAAGGCGCACACCGCAGAGCACTGTGAGCGGCAGAATCGTCTTTGCGCGAAGAAGCAGCTTCTTCGTCTCCGGGAGCCGGAGAGAGCGGCAACTTGGCAAAGGTGATGAAACAAGCTGTACAACACTGCGATTGTGTGCGCAGCTTGCCAACTGAGAGAAAACAGTACCTGAGCACTCTCCTGCCTTTTCTATTCACATGAACATTGGATTGCAAGCTGTTTTGGACAACTTTCTTTCTCTTCTTGCAAAACACTCGGCAGACCTCCGTGCAGCCTCTAGAACACGATGGGAGATGTTTTTTGTGCTGGCACAGTTTCTCCTTGCCAGACAGAGTGGAAAAGCTTTTTGCTAATATGTAGACGAGAAGAGAGGCTAAAGACGAAGGTACGGTGCTCTGCAGAGCTAAGCACCGCTCCCTGACCTCTTTCGGCAGAAGGCGCACACCGCAGAGCACTGTGAGCGGCAGAATCGTCTTTGCGCGAAGAAGCAGCTTCTTCGTCTCCGGGAGCCGGAGAGAGCGGCAACTTCGCAAAGGTGATGAAACAAGCTGTACAACACTGCGATTGTGTGCGCAGCTTGCCAACTGAGAGAAAACAGTACCTGAGCACTCTCCTGCCTTTTCTATTCACATGAACATTGGATTGCAAGCTGTTTTGGACAACTTTCTTTCTCTTCTTGCAAAACACTCGGCAGACCTCCGTGCAGCTTCTAGAACACGATGGGAGATGTTTTCTGTTCTGGCAGAGTTTCTCCTTGCCAGACAGAGTGGAAAAGCTTTTTGCTAAGATGTAAACGAGAAGAGAGGCTAAAGACGAAGGTACGGTGCTCTGCAGAGCTAAGCACCGCTCCCGGACCTCTTTCGGCAGAAGGCGCACACCGCAGAGCACTGTGAGCGGCAGAATCGTCTTTGCGCGAAGAAGCAGCTTCTTCGTCTCCGGGAGCCGGAGAGAGCGGCAACTTCGCAAAGGTGATGAAACAAGCTGTACAACACTGCGATTGTGTGCGCAGCTTGCCAACTGAGAGAAAACAGTACCTGAGCACTCTCCTGCCTTTTCTATTCACATGAACATTGGATTGCAAGCTGTTTTGGACAACTTTCTTTCTCTTCTTGCAAAACACTCGGCAGACCTCCGTGCAGCCTCTAGAACACGATGGGAGATGTTTTCTGTGCTGGCACAGTTTCTCCTTGCCAGACAGAGTGGAAAAGCTTTTTGCTAAGATGTAGACGAGAAGAGAGGCTAAAGACGAAGGTACGGTGCTCTGCAGAGCTAAGCACCGCTCCTGGGCTTCTTTCGGCAGAAGGCGCACACCGCAGAGCACTGTGAGCGGCAGAATCGTCTTTGCGCGAAGAAGCAGCTTCTTCGTCTCCGGGAGCCGGAGAGAGCGGCAACTTCGCAAAGGTGATGAAACAAGCTGTACAACACTGCGATTGTGTGCGCAGCTTGCCAACTGAGAGAAAACAGTACCTGAGCACTCTCCTGCCTTTTCTAGTCACATGAACATTGGATTGCAAGCTGTTTTGGACAACTTTCTTTCTCTTCTTGCAAAACACTCGGCAGACCTCCGTGCAGCCTCTAGAACACGATGGGAGATGTTTTCTGTGCTGGCACAGTTTCTCCTTGCCAGACAGAGTGGAAAAGCTTTTTGCTAAGATGTAGACGAGAAGAGAGGCTAAAGACGAAGGTACGGTGCTCTGCAGAGCTAAGCACCGCTCCCAGACCTCTTTCGGCAGAAGGCACACACCGCAGAGCACTGTGAGCGGCAGAATCGTCTTTGCGCGAAGAAGCAGCTTCTTCGTCTCCGGGAGCCGGAGAGAGCGGCAGCTTCGCAAAGGTGATGAAACAAGCTGTACAACACTGCGATTGTGTGCGCAGCTTGCCAACTGAGAGAAAACAGTACCTGAGCACTCTCCTGTCTTTTCTATTCACATGAACATTGGATTGCAAGCTGTTTTGGACAACTTTCTTTCTCTTCTTGCAAAAGACTCGGCAGACCTCCGTGCAGCTTCTAGAACACGATGGGAGATGTTTTCTGTGCTGGCACAGTTTCTCCTTGCCAGACAGAGTGGAAAAGCTTTTTGCTAAGATGTAGACGAGAAGAGAGGCTAAAGACGAAGGTACGGTGCTCTGCAGAGCTAAGCACCGCTCCTGGGCTTCTTTCGGCAGAAGGCGCACACCGCAGAGCACTGTGAGCGGCAGAATCGTCTTTGCGCGAAGAAGCAGCTTCTTCGTCTCCGCGAGCCGGAGAGAGCGGCAACTTCGCAAAGGTGATGAAACAAGCTGTACAACACTGCGATTGTGTGCGCAGTTTGAAAACTGAGAGAAAACAGTACCTGAGCACTCTCCTGCCTTTTCTATTCACATGAACATTCGATTGCAAGCTGTTTTGGACAACATTCTTTCTCTTCTTGCAAAACACTCGGCAGACCTCCGTGCAGCTTCCAGAACCCGATGGGAGATGTTTTCTGTGCTGGCACAGTTTATCCTTGCCAGACAGAGTGGAAAAGCTTTTTGCTAAGATGTAGACGAGAAGAGAGGCTAAAGACGAAGGTACGGTGCTCTGCAGAGCTAAGCACCGCTCCCGGACCTCTTTCGGCAGAAGGCGCACACCGCAGAGCACTGTGAGCGGCAGAATCGTCTTTGCGCGAAGAAGCAGCTTCTTCGTCTCCGGGAGCCGGAGAGAGCGGCAACTTCGCAAAGGTGATGAAACAAGCTGTACAACACTGCGATTGTGTGCGCAGCTTGCCAACTGAGAGAAAACAGTACCTGAGCACTCTGCTGCCTTTTCTATTCACATGAACATTCGATTGCAAGCTGTTTTGGACAACTTTCTTTCTCTTCTTGCAAAACACTCGGCAGACCTCCGTGCAGCTTCTAGAACACGATGGGAGATGTTTTCTGTGCTGGCACTGTTTCTCCTTGCCAGACAGAGTGGAAAAGCTTTTTGCTAAGATGTAGACGAGAAGAGAGGCTAAAGACGAAGGTACGGTGCTCTGCAGAGCTAAGCACCGCTCCTGGGCTTCTTTCGGCAGAAGGCGCACACCGCAGAGCATTGTGAGCGGCAGAATCGTCTTTGCGCGAAGAAGCAGCTTCTTCGTCTCCGCGAGCCGGAGAGAGCGGCAACTTCGCAAAGGTGATGAAACAAGCTGTACAACACTGCGATTGTGTGCGCAGTTTGAAAACTGAGAGAAAACAGTACCTGAGCACTCTCCTGCCTTTTCTATTCACATGAACATTCGATTGCAAGCTGTTTTGGACAACTTTCTTTCTCTTCTTGCAAAACACTCGGCAGACCTCCGTGCAGCTTCCAGAACCCGATGGGAGATGTTTTCTGTGCTGGCACAGTTTCTCCTTGCCAGACAGAGTGGAAAAGCTTTTTGCTAAGATGTAGACGAGAAGAGAGGCTAAAGACGAAGGTACGGTGCTCTGCAGAGCTAAGCACCGCTCCCGGACCTCTTTCGGCAGAAGGCGCACACCGCAGAGCACTGTGAGCGGCAGAATCGTCTTTGCGCGAAGAAGCAGCTTCTTCGTCTCCGGGAGCCGGAGAGAGCGGCAACTTCGCAAAGGTGATGAAACAAGCTGTACAACACTGCGATTGTGTGCGCAGCTTGCCAACTGAGAGAAAACAGTACCTGAGCACTCTCCTGCCTTTTCTATTCACATGAACATTGGATTGCAAGCTGTTTTGGACAACTTTCTTTCTCTTCTTGCAAAACACTCGGCAGACCTCCGTGCAGCCTCTAGAACACGATGGGAGATGTTTTCTGTTCTGGCAGAGTTTCTCCTTGCCAGACAGAGTGGAAAAGCTTTTTGCTAAGATGTAGACGAGAAGAGAGGCTAAAGACGAAGGTACGGTGCTCTGCAGAGCTAAGCACCGCTCCTGGGCTTCTTTCGGCAGAAGGCGCACACCGCAGAGCACTGTGAGCGGCAGAATCGTCTTTGCGCGAAGAAGCAGCTTCTTCGTCTCCGGGAGCCGGAGAGAGCGGCAACTTCGCAAAGGTGATGAAACAAGCTGTACAACACTGCGATTGTGTGCGCAGTTTGAAAACTGAGAGAAAACAGTACCTGAGCACTCTCCTGCCTTTTCTATTCACATGAACATTGGATTGCAAGCTGTTTTGGACAACTTTCTTTCTCTTCTTGCAAAACACTCGGCAGACCTCCGTGCGGCTTCCAGAACTCGATGGGAGATGTTTTCTGTGCTGGCACAGTTTCTCCTTGCCAGACAGAGTGGAAAAGCTTTTTGCTAAGATGTAGACGAGAAGAGAGGCTAAAGACGAAGGTACGGTGCTCTGCAGAGCTAAGCACCGCTCCCGGACCTCTTTCGGCAGAAGGCGCACACCGCAGAGCACTGTGAGCGGCAGAATCGTCTTTGCGCGAAGAAGCAGCTTCTTCGTCTCCGGGAGCCGGAGAGAGCGGCAACTTCGCAAAGGTGATGAAACAAGCTGTACAACACTGCGATTGTGTGCGCAGCTTGCCAACTGAGAGAAAACAGTACCTGACCACTCTCCTGCCTTTTCTATTCACATGAACATTGGATTGCAAGCTGTATTGGACAACTTTCTTTCTCTTCTTGCAAAACACTCGGCAGACCTCCGTGCAGCCTCTAGAACACGATAGGATATGTTTTTTGTGCTGGCAGAGTTTCTCCTTGCCAGACAGAGTGGAAAAGCTTTTTGCTAAGATGTAGACGAGAAGAGAGGCTAAAGACGAAGGTACGGTGCTCTGCAGAGCTAAGCACCGCTCTTGGGCTTCTTTCGGCAGAAGGCGCACACCGCAGAGCAGTGTGAGCGGCAGAATCGTCTTTGCGCGAAGAAGCAGCTTCTTCCTCTCCGGGAGCCGGAGAGAGCGGCAACTTCGCAAAGGTGATGAAACAAGCTGTACAACACTGCGATTGTGTGCGCAGCTTGCCAACTGAGAGAAAACAGTACCTGACCACTCTCCTGCCTTTTCTAGTCACATGAACATTGGATTGCAAGCTGTTTTGGACAACTTTCTTTCTCTTCTTGCAAAACACTCGGCAGACCTCCGTGCAGCCTCTAGAACACGATGGGAGATGTTTTCTGTGCTGGCACAGTTTCTCCTTGCCAGACAGAGTGGAAAAGCTTTTTGCTAAGATGTAGACGAGAAGAGAGGCTAAAGACGAAGGTACGGTGCTCTGCAGAGCTAAGCACCGCTCCCAGTCCTCTTTCGGCAGAAGGCACACACCGCAGAGCACTGTGAGCGGCAGAATCGTCTTTGCGCGAAGAAGCAGCTTCTTCCTCTCCGGGAGCCGGAGAGAGCGGCAACTTCGCAAAGGTGATGAAACAAGCTGTACAACACTGCGATTGTGTGCGCAGCTTGCCAACTGAGAGAAAACAGTACCTGAGCACTCTCCTGCCTTTTCTATTCACATGAACATTCGATTGCAAGCTGTTTTGGACAACTTTCTTTCTCTTCTTGCAAAAGACTCGGCAGACCTCCGTGCAGCTTCTAGAACACGATGGGAGATGTTTTCTGTTCTGGCAGAGTTTCTCCTTGCCAGACAGAGTGGAAAAGCTTTTTGCTAAGATGTAGACGAGAAGAGAGGCTAAAGACGAAGGTACGGTGCTCTGCAGAGCTAAGCACCGCTCCCGGACCTCTTTCGGCAGAAGGCGCACACCGCAGAGCACTGTGAGCGGCAGAATCGTCTTTGCGCGAAGAAGCAGCTTCTTCGTCTCCGGGAGCCGGAGAGAGCGGCAACTTGGCAAAGGTGATGAAACAAGCTGTACAACACTGCGATTGTGTGCGCAGCTTGAAAACTGAGAGAAAACAGTACCTGAGCACTCTCCTGCCTTTTCTATTCACATGAATATTCGATTGCAAGCTGTTTTGGACAACTTTCTTTCTCTTCTTGCAAAAGACTCGGCAGACCTCCGTGCAGCCTCTAGAACACGATGGGAGATGTTTTCTGTGCTGGCAGAGTTTCTGCTTGCCAGACAGAGTGGAAAAGCTTTTTGCTAAGATGTAGACGAGAAGAGAGGCTAAAGACGAAGGTACGGTGCTCTGCAGAGCTAAGCACCGCTCCCGGACCTCTTTCGGCAGAAGGCGCACACCGCAGAGCACTGTGAGCGGCAGAATCGTCTTTGCGCGAAGAAGCAGCTTCTTCGTCTCCGGGAGCCGGAGAGAGCGGCAACTTCGCAAAGGTGATGAAACAAGCTGTACAACACTGCGATTGTGTGCGCAGTTTGAAAATTGAGAGAAAACAGTACCTGAGCACTCTCCTGCCTTTTCTATTCACATGAACATTGGATTGCAAGCTGTTTTGGACAACATTCTTTCTCTTCTTGCAAAACTCTCGGCAGACCTACGTGCGGCTTCCAGAACCCGATGGGAGATGTTTTCTGTGCTGGCACAGTTTCTTCTTGCCAGACAGAGTGGAAAAGCTTTTTGCTAAGATGTAGACGAGAAGAGAGGCTAAAGACGAAGGTACGGTGCTCTGCAGAGCTAAGCACCGCTCCCGGACCTCTTTCGGCAGAAGGCGCACACCGCAGAGCACTGTGAGCGGCAGAATCGTCTTTGCGCGAAGAAGCAGCTTCTTCGTCTCCGGGAGCCGGAGAGAGCGGCAACTTCGCAAAGGTGATGAAACAAGCTGTACAACACTGCCATTGTGTGCGCAGCTTGAAAACTGAAAGAAAACAGTACCTGAGCACTCTCCTGCCTTTTCTATTCACATGAACATTCGATTGCAAGCTGTTTTGGACAACTTTCTTTCTCTTCTTGCAAAACACTCGGCAGACCTCCGTGCAGCCTCTAGAACACGATGGGAGATGTTTTCTGTGCTGGCACTGTTTCTCCTTGCCAGACAGAGTGGAAAAGCTTTTTGCTAAGATGTAGACGAGAAGAGAGGCTAAAGACGAAGGTACGGTGCTCTGCAGAGCTAAGCACCGCTCCCGGACCTCTTTCGGCAGAAGGCGCACACCGCAGAGCACTGTGAGCGGCAGAATCGTCTTTGCGCGAAGAAGCAGCTTCTTCGTCTCCGGGAGCCGGAGAGAGCGGCAACTTCGCAAAGGTGATGAAACAAGCTGTACAACACTGCCATTGTGTGCGCAGCTTGAAAACTGAAAGAAAACAGTACCTGAGCACTCTCCTGCCTTTTCTATTCACATGAACATTCGATTGCAAGCTGTTTTGGACAACTTTCTTTCTCTTCTTGCAAAACACTCGGCAGACCTCCGTGCAGCCTCTAGAACACGATGGGAGATGTTTTCTGTGCTGGCACTGTTTCTCCTTGCCAGACAGAGTGGAAAAGCTTTTTGCTAAGATGTAGACGAGAAGAGAGGCTAAAGACGAAGGTACGGTGCTCTGCAGAGCTAAGCACCGCTCCCGGACCTCTTTCGGCAGAAGGCGCACACCGCAGAGCACTGTGAGCGGCAGAATCGTCTTTGCGCGAAGAAGCAGCTTCTTCGTCTCCGGGAGCCGGAGAGAGCGGCAACTTGGCAAAGGTGATGAAACAAGCTGTACAACACTGCGATTGTGTGCGCAGTTTGAAAACTGGGAGAAAACAGTACCTGAGCACTCTCCTGCCTTTTCTATTCACATGAACATTGGATTGCAAGCTGTTTTGGACAACATTCTTTCTCTTCTTGCAAACACTCGGCAGACCTCCGTGCAGCTTCCAGAACCCGATGGGAGATGTTTTCTGTGCTGGCAGAGTTTCTCCTTGCCAGACAGAGTGGAAAAGCTTTTTGCTAAGATGTAGACGAGAAGAGAGGCTAAAGACGAAGTTACGGTGCTCTGCAGAGCTAAGCACCGCTCCCGGACCTCTTTCGGCAGAAGGCGCACACCGCAGAGCACTGTGAGCGGCAGAATCGTCTTTGCGCGAAGAAGCAGCTTCTTCGTCTCCGGGAGCCGGAGAGAGCGGCAACTTCGCAAAGGTGATGAAACAAGCTGTACAACACTGCCATTGTGTGCGCAGCTTGAAAACTGAAAGAAAACAGTACCTGAGCACTCTCCTGCCTTTTCTATTCACATGAACATTGGATTGCAAGCTGTTTTGGACAACTTTCTTTCTCTTCTTGCAAAACACTCGGCAGACCTCCGTGCAGCCTCTAGAACACGATGGGAGATGTTTTCTGTGCTGGCACAGTTTCTCCTTGCCAGACAGAGTGGAAAAGCTTTTTGCTAAGATGTAGACGAGAAGAGAGGCTAAAGACGAAGGTACGGTGCTCTGCAGAGCTAAGCACCGCTCCCGGACCTCTTTCGGCAGAAGGCGCACACCGCAGAGCACTGTGAGCGGCAGAATCGTCTTTGCGCGAAGAAGCAGCTTCTTCGTCTCCGGGAGCCGGAGAG